>NC_061461.1:11529883-12154883 GCF_022581195.2 Helicoverpa zea | reverse complement strand
GTTCGGATGACTCATCTGCCGATAGAGGATTAAATGTAGGCATCCAGTGGGCGATTGATTTAATAATCTTACTATTTGTGTACCATTACCTAACCCAACACTATTTCTGTACATACGATAAATTTTCAAGTAAATAACCGCATTTTACGTCAACGCTGGTCTATGGAAGTGAGCGCGAAAGATTACACGCGTAGCCATATTAGGTATTGCGGCCTTTTTGGGCAAATTAGATTCACTTGTTCGCTGCAATCGTAAATTATCTGTAATTCAAGTTGTCTCCTAATCGAGTACACCGAGACTGTTTGGAATTAAAAATAATAGCCAGCATGGAGGCCCATCCTTCACTCACTCCACTCAATCAAATACGTACTTGACTAAAATTATTCGTTGATCATTTTAGGTAGCTACTATTTTTTCTGTGTTCAGTTGTTATTTAATGTCCATTTCTATCCATGTTATCTAAACCCACAAACATAATATTTAATCAAATGAACATTTCCGTTCATATCGTCATCCAAATAGGATGTTTCCTAGAATTCTGGTTTTTGATTTCACCTACATATTTTACGTAGAAATAAATCGCCTATTTATAGACTTGAGAAACGAAAACGGTCATTTCCGAAATCTCAGCATTCCGGATTGGTCATTTTTGGGAATGAGTTCATCCAGAACCTAATTAAGTGCAAAGGGACACATGTGTTTTCGATATGGATGTAGTAGATAGAACACGGTGAGGAAGGAAATAAGGACACATAATCCCATGCAGAGTTTACAAGGAATGGAGAAATTAATTGAACTTTATTTCGAACACTTGAAGATCTAAGGAATCGAAAGCTGTGGGGAATTTAATATAACATTGAGTTCTGAAACGTTTCAACCGGCTTATCTTAATTCAAGGCAATTTGTTAGGATTCAATTCCTTCTACATCTGGTTCAACGGTTTTTTGTTGCCAACGGAATTTCTTTCATCAAAAGTGTACAACGCACTGGCCTAGATATGCAAGTGAAGGAAGCTGCCGAGATTACAGCCGTACGTGCTGACTACCCGGAAGTTACTTAGCGTGAAGATATATTCACCACTTTAAAACCATTTGAGCGCAAAATAACATTAGTTATTGCATAAAAAAACAAAACTTCAAACAACAATACAATAATTAAATGTACACAAAAGAAATCAGCAACGGATACTTTCAATTGGCGTAACAAGTAGAAAATTACTTCCAGGCCATAAAAAGCGAGGAGAAATTTATTAGACACATGATTTGAATGTGACATGAACATTTTATTATATTTATAATTGCTTATAGCAGCATAATGGTGAACATTAAAAATATTACACGTATGTGAGGCGCGTACGGGCATCGCTCTTATGGCGCTGGGCCTTACGATTAAGGCTCGGAAACACGCATAAGGAATAAATATTGCGAAAGTCCAGTTACTGGCGACTCGCTACACTCCGATTCTAGCCCATGTAGACGTCCAATTCACCTTGTTTTAGCTAAAACACACGGGAATACAACCAACCAATCGTAGACAACGTAAATAACCAAAATAGAACGGATATTTTTTAAGAAAACGTACCTTATGAGGCGTCCTTCCTCATAATCGGGTTTATAAATCCATTCACAATACGAAACAAAAACCACTCGAGCACTTTGCGAACACAAAAATAATACGAAACTTAGGGCCTCTTACGTTGTAACATATGGCGAAGCGTAAAACACACACATCCTTTTAGGTACGTTTTAGGGAAACAATAAAAAAACTTGCACAATATTTGAACAGATGGGGTATTTATTTTGGTTTGACGCGCGTCGTAAGATCGCGTGCGTGATACCGCGCCGTACCACCGACCGCGCGGAGGGAATCTCGCCACTGAGCCGGAACACGCCGCTTGTTTGCCTCAGACGTCGCCTTCCCTTTCTAATGGCTGATCAACGGCAGCTCCACCTCGCGGCCACCGCCCGAACTGCGCACTCTACTAGACTGTCGAGTGCCGAGACGAGTAGCCAGCGATTGCTAGTAGAGTGGCCAGTTTCATACAGATGTCTCGCGTAGATGTAATGAGTGGCATCTACTCACTTAAGAATCGCTGTAAGTTTCGAAACGGAAGCAGCTCAAGGTACGCGATATCCTAATTAATAGGAGTCCTCGATAAAAGCGCGAATAATACCAAAAACGTAATTTGAACAGTATTTCGTGAAAGTTATTGATGTATAATTTTTAAACGGTTAAATTATACTTGTAGATGAATGGCAGCTGTCTAAATATCAATCGAATTGTGTACACGATCGACTTGTCGAATGCCTTTGAAATGGTTAGCATGCTATGCGAGGTACGCGTAATACTCTTTTCAACATCTAAAGAAACGTAGGTACAAAAGGTCTTATACTTACCAGTAGCTATAGAAGCAACTTCTAGAAATAAATCTGAATAACAAAAAAAAATAGTTCTGAAGGAATGGGATGCCACAAGGAACTATACTTGTACCCTTCTAATAAAAAATAATGACTAAAGCCTATGTTGTAAACTAATATAAAAAAGATCGCTATGGGCAACTTTACCTTTCAATAAAAACGACGATGAACTGGAAAAATTCCTAGTTTATTTAAAAAAAACAATATTTCCGTGATTTACACTTATTATCCTATCATAACTTTACACGACAGTTGCGTCTCTGTTTGTTCAGCTACCACTTTAATGAGGTTGCTATTGGCTAAAACATTTCTAGGCTGGTAACCCGCCGTGATCCAAGAATCCAGAATTTCAGTACTTGGCAACATTGTCCTTAACGTGTTCCTAATATAAATGTATGCTTGCGGCGAATACTTGTAAATGCTAAGCGCGAAATTTTTCATGTCTTCCGTCTGCCGCATTGGCATAGCCAAGACTAATCCTGTCGTATCCTCTTTTATTTTATCCTGCAATGATAGAAGGATCCTGCATTTTTTCTTCCGTTTCTGATTTAAAACCTTTTTCTTCATCTCTATAATTTCTTTTATTCTCTTTAGGAATCTATTTTGTCTGTTATGTACTTTCATATTGTATTTGAGTTTGTCTTTTAGTCCGACGGCTTGTCGCTGTAGTCTCTGCACTTCGGAGAACAGTTTGAGCAGTTCAATACTATCTAGTTCTGACTGAGGTATGTTGAGGTCTAAGGACATATTGTTGGCTTTGTCCTCTTCTTCATCGGTGGTCATGTAATCGTCATCTTCTTCATTATCTAGAGTTTCTTCATCAATGTATTCAACCTGACACAATTAAAATTTATTATTACATAAGTAGTAAACTTATGTGAAAAATAATTTATTTTAAAGATTACTTTTAATACTTGAAATTCAAGTTACCTCAGTGATTCATACTTCATCAAGAAATGGTTAGTTATCCTTTTCAGGACATAAAATAGGTGGCTTTTCAGTGTTACTCAGAAACAAATCAAGTAAAAAAAAAAAAAAGAAACCAGCAAAAAAAGAACTACCCACCTCTAAAACATGTCTAGGTAACTTGAGCGATGGTACTGCCTTATCCACAAGGACCATTTGGTCATCCTCGTCGCATTTGAAACAGTCAATAGAGAAGTGTTGCATGCAGATGTAGGAGAAGTCTGTTGGCGTCCAGTTGTTGCGGCCCGTCAGGTCCGTCCATATCTGTCTGAGGCTGGAGTCTTCAGGGAATCTAAACAACAAATGCTATTCTTATTATACACAAACTTCTGCCAGCAGTTTATAAATAATGTTGGACACCTTTTCACACACGGTCGGTTAACCCTATGCTAAGTTATTAATTAACTTGTGTTATGGGTGCTTACACAACTGATAGACTACATAATATATATTATAACACCCAGACCACGGCCGTACGGTTGTACTTATGGATAATAATTATGTTGCCAAGTTTCACCAAAATCTGTTCAATGTGCAAACAGCATGTGAAGAAGTAACTTTCTAGTAAACTTTCGCCGTTATAATATTAGTTTTCAGTGTGATAACTTATGTAGCACTGAATTTGGTAATTGGTTACAAGAGATAAAATTTTGGCATAGTTCATTAATTTTTTGCAAATTGTATAGAAGTTTATATTTTAATCTTTAATAGGTTTTAGATAACCCTCATCTAGCTAAATTATATAGCTCATTCAGTTTAGGAAGCTCTTAGATCTAATCATACAAGTAAATAAATTCCAGTTTTTAAGCTTTTTCCATTAACAATTTACCTAAAAAAGGATTCAGCATCTAAATTCTTGAAGTCTTCACACCCCAGAACTGCACATGTCTTAGTTATCTCTGTGTCTGCGTCCGCATTCTGTTTCAGTTCTGGTGCCACCATCGCTGAAAATACAGTTAATTGTTAACATACCATGATATTTCACATTCAATTTTCAAAGTAAACTGTTGTTTTAAAAAATATGTTATTTATATTGTCAGTGAAAGTGATGATGATGACGAACTTAGGCACGAAGTTTTCTAGTTCAGGGTACAAGCCTCCTCTTGTATAGAATAGATATGAGTTTTCATATTGGTGATCAGAGACTTGAGCTCAAGTTTCCACAACTCTGTTTTGAGCACTTGACTGATAGAAACCTTATATTCTTTGCCATGATAAGAATTGATGTGACCACTCTGTATGTATTTAGTAACACAATAGTTGTGTGAGAGCAAGTTTAATGACCATAAATTATTATTTCACAGATTCAATTCCAAACTGTTCTGTAGGATATCAACATATGAGTGTGTGTAGGTCATTTCCTAAAGTAGAAGATTCTTATAGCCTCACTTATTTCCCTATCGACAACAAAATAGCAACATAATTACGAATTTTACGAGTAAACAACTGGACGCCATTATTTAAATATGTAATTCGTTTTATAATCAATTAGATTTTAATCAAACACCTACCAATTGGTGTGGATTTCGCTTTACTGTCGCCGTGGTCCGTTGCATTCTCCTTCATTTTATAACTCTGGCTTGTATTCATCTTACTAATAAAGCTAGCTGAAAAATTATGTCAAAAATTATTAAATACGTTGTTGCTAAAGGTCATTTCACAGAAGCAAAATACAATAGCATAACGCCGCAACTTTGCAACGGGTACACAATGAACTTAAAAAGCAAGGAATTTATTATGTAATTGTATAAATACAAACTTACTTTAAAACTTTGCCCTACAACAAACTATCGGGGCTGGAATGGCCGGCAGCGAAAACCTTAAGAAAATAGGTTAATCGCTTTATATTTATTTACACTATGTTAACATTTTGTAGATAAAACAAGTAAATATTTGAAGATCCAACAAATAAAACTATCATCAACACAATTGTAGTTTTCACACACTTAGCGCTTTTTTGTAGAAATTTTTATTACGCTCGCTCTTCCCATTAAAAATTGTGGCAATGAATGAATGAATGACATAAACAAACTAAACACTGAATTGTTTCGCGTAACCAAAAATTCATTCATTTCGAACGGTTTTTAGATACGGAAATTAATAGTCATGTCCTTGTCCTTCAGATTTTTACGGTTTTCAAAATGACAAAACTTTTTGTCATACAAAATTCATTAGATCAAATGATAATTATGGGTCATTTGAATTCCTCTAAGTCATTTATCATCAAAAGTAATGGTTATAAAGGGCATATATGCAAAACAGACTCGAAACCATAAGCCTAGGCTGGGGTTTGAGGTCGAATGTTTTAATGACAGATTAATAAGTACTTGCTGTGTCTACAATTCCTGTTATCATTATTTTTAATTATAATTTTGTTCTTAGACAAACAACGATTTGTGAAATAATACGCAAATCATAATTACCATAGTGTACAAACTAGATAAGTAGTCGTGCTGCCGTTCTGTGAACTTTTGTGTTATCTATTGTCTATGATAGGAATTGACTGATGGATGTTTCTTGTTTGTCTTGTCACTTTTCTAAAATACGTAATTTTTGACGAGACCTTTGTTGCTATCAATTGATGTTAAAAGTGCTTATAAAAAATGGTTGATCCAATATTCGATTACCAATTTAGGCTTATCCTAATTGGTGATAGTACGGTGGGCAAGAGTTCTCTCCTGAAATATTTTACAGATGGGAAATTCGCTGAGGTAAGTACCTACAATCGCCTTTGTTTTGATGTTATTTAAATTATTTGTGTTGTAAATTGCGCGTTAAATTGTAGCTATCAGATCCTACGGTTGGTGTGGATTTCTTCGCGAGAATTATAGAGGTGCAAGATGGTACAAGAATTAAACTGCAGTTATGGGATACGGCTGGTCAAGAGAGGTTTAGATCTATTACAAAATCCTACTATAGGAATTCAGTTGGTGCGTTATTAGTATACGACGTGTGTAACAGATCAAGTTTTGAGCATATACCCCTGTGGATGATGGAGGCAAAGCGACACATAGAGCCTCACCGGCCAGTGTTTGCCTTGGTTGGCTGCAAAGTGGATCTGGTGGGCACAGACAATAAAAACGGAGCGAGAAGGGAGGTTACATGCGAAGAGGCGCGAATGTTCGCAGAAGAGAATGGTGAGTTGCTCTACTATTTCATAATTACAAAAATAGTTTTTGTTTTGGTGCCAGTATGTTATCACTGGTTAAATGTAGGTCAATAGTCAAGTATTTGAATTTGTGTATATGAATGTCCTTTAACAATTCAATTCTAATTGGAACCTTGTGCTATATTTTTTGCTTATAGTAACTAAAGTAAAACAATGTAACAATTTCATACTGCAATTACATAATATTAAGGAAGACAACAAGTCATATTCATTTGTAACTCTTACAGCAAGTACTTTTTACAAGTATGATTACTAACAAAAAATGTAACACCTTATTTTTTGGAGCATGTAAATAACTTTTTGATTGTCATTCTGATAAAATTTGCATAACACTTGTCACAAATTACAACACGTTATGTGCTCTTACTGTACCCATTTTTGGAGAATATTGTATCATGAATATTAAATCACATAACTATTTTTATTTCTATACAAAAACAAAATTTTATAGTGCACTATAAAATGAGGGACAAACAGGATATTAAAATTTCCTGCATTTAAGATGGTTGAAGATACTATTGTTGTGATAATTAGGATATATTCAAGCTGACTCACAACAATGTATATTATATTAAGACTATATGAATTACAACACTAAATAAAATTAAGTCAGTTTGCAGAATTTAAGCAAGTTTCCAATTTTGATAAAAAATATATAATGTGATGTTTTAAGAAGTGGTTTATTTACACGGGATGTGAAAGAAAACTTAGGTCTTAAGCATCATCTGCCTAGCCTTTACCTAACTATAAACCTCGAATGTACAGAACAATGTCTGATATTCTTTCTATTTTCCTAGGTCTACATCATGTGGAAACATCAGCCAAAACAGGTGTGAACGTAGAAGAAGCATTTGTGCTAGTCGCTCAAGAAGTATACAACCGCATTCAGACCGGTGAATACAAAGTGGAAGACGGATGGGACGGAATCAAGACTGGCTTCAACCGCCCTAACGGTATGGACTTTAACCTTCTGGAAGCTGAAACAGTCCAGTCCACATGTTGCTAGGAGACGATAAACAAGTGTATATATTTGACTCACAATAGTTTAGTAATATACGACATGTAAGCATAATTTTATATATATATTGTGTAGATAAGGTGTGGCGTCTGCCGTATAAGCTGTTTATTTACGTTTCTAGAAAACATTTTTACTTTTACACACTTTTCTTTTGGTGGATACTGGTGGAATGTAATTTTATAATAGTTGCGAACATTGCAGTTTGTTACGCAAGCCAGAAATAGAAAACGTTTCAAATAGGTTTTGAAATTCAGATATAATTTATTTTACAAGCAATTTCTAATGGTTAACGAATGGCCATCATTCTATTTTTAGTCCTGGAATTACTATTACTACTTAAAATGTAAAATAGTTGAACACATAAAAATTACTAATAATAATGTATGGCAACTTTTAGTTAAAGCTACTAACAATAATATTTTATTTTTATTTTTTGGCGTTTTCAAATTCATAAGTAGGCATTCAAATATAACTGAAACATTTCATGTCATAGGTTTGCAATCCCATGAATCTTAGGTGCATATTATTTTTGCGATTTTGTTATGTATCACAGACAGTTTATATTAAATGGTTAATTAAATACATAGTCAAGACAATTTTACCATTATTAGATATCTGTGTCCATAATTTTTATATTATTTATCACAGGACAACAGTAGTGCGACCATGATTTGTCATTTCAAGTTGAATCATCATTTTATATTTTTGTAGATCCATACTTTTATTTGCTGAAAGGAAAAGATAAAGGTCTAAATATAGACGAACATTAACATTGAATCAGGAATATGTGTCATTGCATTGCAACTATATATATACTTTTATACTATTTTGATGTAAGTACAGAATTTTCAACATAAAATTGTTCAAGACGCCTAAACGATTTTCAAAAATATTTGTATCTCTTACTACCTGTCTTTTTAAATTCTTATAATTGTCTTGCAAATAAATAAGTTTCCTGCAAAACTTAAATATGTATATTACGGAATTCCTTTTTATATACAAACAAAAAAAATATAGCTCTCGCTATTCTTGACTCGTTTACGAGACAATGTAAATATTGTAAAAAATATATGCCCATAAAGTATATTTATGATCCAAATGCCACAAAACTTTTTAATTCGGCTTCCACATTTTTTCAGAGACTTACTATGTGGTCCTAGTCGCCTAGACAAAATTGATCTCGCCGAAAGAATAAAATAAGAATTTAAATCTAGGCATTGTTTACAGTCTAAACTTTCAAGATTAAAGCTCAAGTTCCCCGACGACCTAAACGTCCGTTTTTCTTTAAATAACTGTTTAGTTTGAAAATTGAATGTAAAAACTTATAGTAAACAATGTTTTAAGAAAACTGACGTTTGTGTTTTCAGTGTACTTGGGCCTAGGTAGTCGCCGCAGTGGCATTTGGACCGCTTTATACATTACGCGTGTAATTTGAACCAAAGATTGCGAAAATGATCCCTACGATTTTGTTTCCTTCAAACTGTATAGATTATATTCTTGTTTCATTAACATTTACTAACTATAAGTTAAACATATTGTACCTGCAACACCTTGTGTAATTAACACCGTTAGGAATTGTAAAGCTGTCGTATGCCCGAATATTGGAAGCTCATTAATTAACTTCTCTTTCGCCAATACGGTAGAGGAAGCATGAGATGTAAGGGCTAGATTTATCTAAATGAAATTCTGATATTCGCGCATTTTTACCACTTTTCTGTAATGTATGAAAATCCGTCAGAGTGCTCCAAAATTCGTCAACAAAAATATTTTAAGTAGCTCTTATGCATCTCTGAGTGAACCCAGGTACTTGTAATTAGCCTGTAAACTGATATATTCTACACAAATAGAATTATACACGATAGTTGCTCCAATTCTTAATAAGGCCCCAAAATCTTGTCACGCAAGTTATACCACGTTAATTAAATTAAATATTTTCATTACATTACCAATCTAGAATCTAAACAATCAAGCCGTCCATTACGATGGGCAATTTTGAAATTTTCAAATACATAATATGTAATAATTCATTTTAGAAAGACCATATATTGTCGCGTTGATCTGACGACCTACGAACATAATCCTATTCTTATAAAAGAGGTTTAAGTACCTATATCTTGTTTGTGAAGCTAAATAGACTTATATGAAGACTATAATATGGATCATGTTTGCCTAGGAAGCGTGGTCAACGCTAGATTGTTCAAAAAGTGTTCATGAAGTGTAGCATGCGTTTAGAAAAAATAAACTAGCGTTTTAGGCGGGAACTGAGTCGCGTAATTTACGTCGGGAAAATACGCAGCTGGTGGTGGTGGTGGTGGTAGGAATACTGAAATTCGGTAACGTAAATAACGCGACTCAGTAAATACCTTTTCGTTTCGTAGTCATGTTTTTGTTTTAAATTCTTGCAGATTAAAGTGATGGTAGAAATAATTTATTAAGTTCTAAATTATATTAAAAAATACTAATGATAACGATAGGGTTAAAATTTGTAACGCCTAGATTTATTCGAGTGACGGAAATAGGCTAAATGGACAGAAAATGAAATATTACCATACTTTAGACCTGACCGTTTTGCGCGGCACAAATAGATTCCAGCGCTTTTTTCACATAAGGTTTTATTCACAAACTTCTAATCAAAATATTGACATCTTTTATCTGAATTAAAACCGGTTCTTTTGTTACCGGTATAACTAGGTACATGTAAAATCGTTCTGACGCGAGTTATGCAATTTAAATAATTTTAAGGTCATCGCATAAGACTAAAAGATAACAAAAAATAAAAATATTGGTGAATTAAATTAGTCGATTGACAATATTTGAAATTGTCGTAACGAAAAGTACTTTTGGACGTATGATTTAAATGTTATTTTTTAATCTTATGAATTAACAGTTTGTTTTATTGGAGTAGCTTATAATATGCTGTTATAATAATGCTTTATATAAAGTAAAGTTTTTTGTTAATTACGCATCGTTTTATTTACCTAATTATCCTGATAGTGCGCATTGGCCGACTGGGGTCGTAAGACAGAGTAGGTCAAGTAAATGACCTAATTTCCATTAAACGGACATCATTTGGGCATAAATTAAAGATATCTAGGTACCAGGGATATCGTTCACAATTAGATAATTGCAGTTATTGCTGCAAGTGCATGCACGAGCTTATCGTATCGTTTACATGCAATTGCCAATGTAGGTAAGTAGGTACGATTGTATGTCTAGATAGTAACCTACTGTTAAAAAAAATATTATTATGAGTATGTTTCAATAAATGAAATAGTTCCGTAATCCAATTTACTTGACCGCTCTCCATGCTAATATGGCGTGACGAAGTTACGTAGTCTGATATCATATTGCAAGATTAAAAAGTAGAATTTAACACTAGTTTAAAATTTAACATAGGTATCTAGCAAGTTGTTAAAATTGCGGTCGGTACCAAAATATTCAAATCAAATTGATCGGACGAGCCTTCTTTTAAAAGGCAGTTAAGGTATTTCCAAGACTTTCACATAAGTTCTAGCAAGCCTTACTAGACTAGGCAGCTACTTTCTTTGACCCGCCATCGTCACAGAGTTCCATTGCAATATTATGTAGGTAGGCAGGTACCTACCTATCTAACTACTTATGTTTTAATAACTCATTTTGGATCATGCCTGCGTTGATCAAAAAAGGCTAGGCAGAGTGCAATCTTAATTATAATGCACCCTCTGTGAGGCTTCATCCTTATCTAGGTTTAGATACCTACTTATAGTTTGAAAAAAAAATAGTCTTGTCGAGCAATCAAGTAAGGAACTAAGCACAACCAAGCATTTAACCGATGATTCGCTTCGCCAGCTGCGGGTGCCAATATAAAACTTCTCTAGTAGGTATTTTACTTAAAAAACCAAGGTTGTAGATTTCTACATGTTCAAAGTTGTAGTTACTATGAATGTGTGCGTATGACCTTACGTTGCTTAGGCCGACTGCATCCATTAACCTTCCTACTTCCTTACCCAGGAAGTTTTAGTGTTAACGACCTTACCGGAAGGATCAGCGCATATCTTATGATTTGAAGACAGCCGAGCGAAAAATGGCATTCGGCAAATCTTAAAGCTAAGGATAATGTTGAACCGACCGATTCGAACTTGGTATGAAACCGCCCATCGCAGCCTATGTTTTATTCATAGAAGTTTTATTATAGTTCTAGCTGTTGCCCGCGACTTCGTCTGCGTTCTCGTGTATTTAATCGTTCATTGCTCATCCCCCGTAGGTGATAGCGTGATAACATATAGCCTATGTGTTGAACCGGCCTCCAGGTAATAGTCATGCAAAATTTGATTTAAATCCATGCAGTACTTTTTGAGTTTATCTGGGACAAACATACAGAAAAAAATTCTAAAAACTACATATTTGGGTTCAGAATCGATTATGGATCACCCCCCAAGTATTCTTTAAAAAAAATATTCAATGTACAGTTTTGACTTTCCTATCATTTTATTATATGTATAGATTGCTGATCAAATTTAAGGCTGCTACAAAAATACATAGTACGGCATGTAATGTAAAAGGTATGGAAGAAGATAATGATATAGTCACAATAATACTTTCCGAGCCAAAAGCCCTTTTATTAAGCCGTTTCTTCGAACATTTGATGAATGATGACATGATGATAACAGTTCAATTAGACATTGACACCTGAATTGACAGTTTTGATAATGACGTTGAAATGTAGAAATCATTCGTTTCATAAATTAAATATCTTTAGCATAGCCTAGCGAAATGCAAGATATATTTTCGGGAAAGTTGAAGCGCAATAGCAATAGATGAAAGCTAAAAATGGTGAACAAGTTTTGAAGGTTTCATTTAGCTGAACTAAAACAAATCTCTATATAATTGGGTGTTGTTAGATTTTAAGTGATTTTGTTGTAATAGGAATTGAATTACAATATTTCGTCGATAAGGAGACCTTATTCCTAGTGTAGAACTGCGTACCATGTCGTCTAGCAGGTCAAAGTCATCAATTCTCGACAAACCTCTTAGTAAAGGCAAAGGGGAGGTCTCGTTGGCTTTCTATGCACTTTTATTCTCAGAAATAGTTCAATATTGTCAAAATCGGTCACATTCTATTCACGAACTACAAACCAAGTAAGTTTAAAACGAATAATACTTAAATTCTGTGGAAAATATACCTGAAAGTTGGTAAAGTAACTTGCACTCAGGGAAATTGAAATTGTATAATTTATATTGAGTTCTATTTTTCTTTATTTGTATTTTCATAAATTTCAGATTATCAGATATAGGCCATGATGTGGGTACCAGGCTGCTGGATCTTTACTTTGTTAGAGAAAGGAATAGCAAGCGAGAAATAAAACTGCTTAATATGCTCCTATTTGTGAAGTCTACTTTATGGAAGGTATGACAAAAGGCTATGTGTATTAAAAATACAACACTTATTTTGGATTAATATTACACTCAATTTTCTAGGTCCTGAGTTCTTTGCACACCGATTGTAGTACTATCCTCCAAAACAATTAAAAGAAAAGTCTTTCATTCCATTTATATTATTCTAACTGGAATCACTTACTTCTGTTAAGAATCATAGAGATAAAATATTCTGATTATAACCAGAAGTCCTATAGCCAAAAATCTTGATTTCTCAACACAACCTTTTGCTTGTCATACACTTCACAAGACTTACTGAAAACTTGACTGTTCCAGGTGTTGTTTGGCAAGGAAGCTGATAAGCTGGAGCATGCTAATGATGATGAGAGGACCTACTACATTATTGAAAAGGATGCCCTTGTAAGTAGCATTATAACTTTAGTTCCTGCAAAGTACATTACATATTACTTAGCCCAGGGCAAGTTTCAATGACAGTAAATGGTGTTTAGTTCAACAGCACTAATTGTATGTTCATCTTACGCATAAGTATGATATAGGTTGGGTTTTACTTTTGCATGTGACTAAACGTTGTCATCCTCCTTTGCAATGCTAGGGGCTAGTTGCCCTTAGGATGAATACCCATGAGGATTTTTTTGAAATATCACAATAAGCGTAATTTTTGGGTCTACCTTTGATGCTCTCAATATCACCAAAATTATGCCTGTAACACCCTTTGCAGCCGAGTGACCATTTTCTTTCCCTGGATTTAAAAATCGAATTATGTTTGCAGATAAACAAATTCATAAGTGTGCCAAAGGACAAGGGCTCTCTGAACTGTGCCACATTCAACGCTGGCATTATTGAAGCTGTACTTACTAAGAGTGGATTTGTAAGTATACATACTTCAATTTTATCCTAATGGAGTTATACTGCAAGCATAGATAATATATAGTAATGACTATTTAGACGCCGGCACCGCTAGTATGACGAAATATCTGCGATTTGTAGTGCACATGAGTAAATACTAGTAAAAAGAATCGTAGTACCGTGCGTCGTGTGGCCTCGCCGTAACTCATCAATCAATCCTTTGTAAATAAGCATTTTCTCTTCTACACGAAGGTCCGATTTTTCGAAACAAAGCCGTACTCGATATCGATATTTCTGTTCATTGGAATTTAAACTCTAAAATATTCTTCTTTGTTTTTCCAGCCCGCGAAGGTGACTGCCCACTGGCACAAGGGAACCACGTACATGGTGAAGTTTGACGATTCAGTCATAGCTCGGGATAAGGCCCTCGATGACCGCTAAATACTCTTTATTCTACCCTAGTATTGTAACCCAACGCAAATAATTTTAAGCCACTCAATGTTCTGTAAGCTTGTCGATTCTTTTTTACACCAGTCTATTGAATAGGTTATTATAGAAATAATAGATGTTTAAAGTCGTAATAATGTTTTATTTACATTTCTATAGTGAGTTTCAGAGTGGAAGCCTCAAAATTCGTTGTGTCAGTCTTTAACGAGGAACTAATGGTAGACGCTACTGGCTCGACACGTACTTGCCGCCAGTCAGCGTAAACTGGTTTCACAATAAATAACATTCCTGCTACCTTCCGATAGACGTCTGCTGGACATTCTACTTCCCGATGCCTCGGCTCTCTAATACTGGCATCAATTTTTTAGAGGTATTGTTTTCAATAAAAAAAAATATATTCCCAGTGTGTGTAGGTCATTAGTTCCGTGTGATGGACTAACGAATTTCGGGTGGCAAAATAACACAGTAGAAAGAAATGTAAGAAAACGCTCTAAATCCGAACACAGCATAATAAAATTATGAAAAATAAATTAATAACGCCATTTAACATAATGCCTCTAGCATTGTTTACTTTAATTTAAAAGAGCGGTCCCTATACTTGATGTGACCACAACGTATTTCACGTTCCGTTTGTGTTCGCGTCGTGTACAGCAAGTAGCCTAGCGAAGTCATTGGCAGCACGAGTGTGAGTAGCGCGAAACGGATCGTGCGGAAGTTGAACGGAAAGAATTCCAACTGAGTTGTCTTCATTGATAGGAAGTGCTGAATCGCCTTGTCAAACTGCAATGTGAAATGTTTTGATGTAGAACATTACTAAAAGAGATGCACCAGGTTTTTTGCAAGGATTTGAACACATATCTTTTTGTTGTGTGATTAAATTCTATTGAAATTAAAAAGTCATAATTTAATATTACTTAATTTTACCCGCATTCTGAGAATCTCCAAGCCATCACATACCTATTTCTATCATCTCTATGCCAAATTTCATCTCAATCTGTTCAGTAGTTTTAGCGTGAGAAGGTAGAAACTCATTTTCGCGTATTTAACATTATATAGTATAAAATGATATAAATACAACTTACAACATAGCCTTCTTCTTTGGCATGTTTACAGGGATCAGTCCTCTGCTTCAAAAATTCCTTTCTATACTTGGCCCTTCTTTCAATTTGGTCCAATATTATTTTGCATTCCAGGTCAGAAAACCCATATTTATCAGCCATTGTATAATTATGTTCAAATTAAATTATTACAGCTCAAGATTGAATTGAATATTTATTCAAATCATATGACAGTGACAATGCATGATATTGTTTTTAATTGTATTAGGCAACTAAGACAACCAGAATCATTTGTCATAAACAATATTGAGAACCTCCTCCTTTTAAGGCAATTGTTTAAAAATAATTTCTTAAATTGATCCTAAACCACTTGTGTTAATAAAATGAAACAAAAGTTAACTTTGAGTTACATTTAACAATAAATAAAAGCAAATACAATTTACATGATTTTATTATTTTCTACACATTTGTTTTAGCTTACACTGAGTTGAACCATTACTGCAATTTGAACATTCTGTCCCTGTAACGGAGTTCTCCCCTTCTGATCTGTCCTTCACGGTCTGTCCTGTGCTTCCAGAGAATGTATCCGTATGCAAACATGGGGATGACGATAGCGCACACCCCAAACAAGCTAGTGCGCGTGTTAGCAGTGAAGTGCTCCAACTGGGTCACTTTCATCGACAGAAACTTCTGTATAGCCGGATCGAACTGGAAATTTTAACATTTACTATTAAACCGGGTTGTACTGTACTCTATACCGAATATAAACTTTGTTTATACCAGAAGTATCAATAATAAAATTACGTAATTAAATACTCACGACATATCCAGCTTCGCTAGCATGTTTAAACGGGTTAGTTTTCTGTTTGATGAATTCATTTCTCAACGCAGCACGCCTGGCGGCCTGCTGTTTGATCAGGTTGTACTCCGCTTCAGATACACCGTAAGGGTTCGTCATTTTTGCGGCCAAATAATTAAATGTTACAGTGTATCATTGACTTTTGGATTTGGTTATTCAAGGTGGACATCTATCTGTCATTCGATTTTGACACTTGTGACATTTGATAGAATGAAGCAACAAAACTTTCATCCATAGGCAATATTTATACCGGTTTTTCAGTTACTACATCACTAGTGAACAAAGAACGGCCATAGAGTAAAAACATTCCGATCGAGAACTGAATGATTAGCCGCCTTCCGGTAACCATCTTTTTCGTTTCCCTTGTTGTCGTTGTCAGATCGGCGATTTTTAATAAAAGCCGCAACCATGGGTCGTATGCACGCACCTGGGTAAATTTATGTGTTATTTATAGTGTACAACTTAATATTAATGTTCCCACATAGATTTTTCATTGTTGAAAGTTTTTGTGACATTAACATAACCTACTGTTGGAGTGGTCACCACATGGCTTTACAGCGAAGTGTGAATTTTATGTTTTCAGTAAGGGTATCTCCCAATCGGCGCTGCCATACCGGCGCAGTGTGCCAACCTGGTTAAAACTGACCGCTGATGATGTTAAGGAACAGATTTTCAAACTCGGCAAGAAAGGCCTCACTCCCTCCCAAATTGGTAAGTGCTAGTTTTTACTAAAGTTTTAACAAAAGTGAACTGCACGGCAGTAACTACTCGTCTTTTAGTGTGATAATGATCGTGATCCGTTTGTATGCACGTCATGCGTTGGGCAGACAACTGTACAGTCCCTGGTGAATAGCAGCACCAGGATCTACCCATCATATTCTGACGTCAACATAGGATTTCGCAGCTTATTGGACTGACATGGTAGTTGTTCCATATGAGATTCATGATTTATGTCCTTATCAAACCAGTGTACAGTTTAGCAAGCATGGATTGAGAGAGACAAATCTTTTTCTTGATATCATCACTTTGTCTTTATACACTATCTCTTGGTTCTAATAGAATTAATTATCATAGAATAAGAAAAAGAAAAGAAGCATTCTGATGTACTAAAATCAAAATTTAGGTCTTGCCCTTTCTCAACTGGACTTTCATAATTATAGATAGTAAGACTGCAATTAACATCGTTAACTTCGCTAAGCCTGTGCTCATCCATGAAAGTAGACTATTCTGTGTTATCAACATTGATAACAAAAATTAATGCGGTCCTACCCTGGATAACTAAAGGGCTTATTACACTTGACTAAATTCAGTCGTCTAATTAGGTTTCTAAATGATTTAATGAAAACTACTTTCCTAAATGCTATTACATTTGTCTGAATTTAGTGACTGAATCATTTAGGCGACTGAATTTAGTCAAATGTAATAAGCTCTTTAATCACACTTTGATTCTACTATGAATTCAAAATGATTTCTTCATCAGATTTCAAGTCTGTACTTACCCCTACTGCTGGGCTTGGGTCTTCCCATAGTAATGTTATATTAACATTAACATTTAAATAACATGGTCCTTTTGTTACATTTCAGGTGTCATGCTTAGGGATTCCCATGGAGTTGCACAAGTCAGATTCGTCACTGGCAAGAAGATCTTGCGTATCATGAAAGCCATGGGTCTCGCCCCCGACCTACCGGAGGACCTGTACTACCTGATCAAGAAAGCCGTTGCCATGAGGAAGCACTTGGAACGCAACAGGAAGGACAAGGACAGCAAATTCAGGCTGATTCTTGTTGAATCCAGAATTCACAGGCTAGCCCGCTACTACAAGACAAAGAGCGTGCTCCCACCTAACTGGAAGTATGAGTCAAGCACCGCATCTGCTCTGGTGGCTTAAGTTATAATAAACTAAATAATTTCCAACTTTTTGTTTCATTTTTAACTATGCTACTGATTCAACAGCATTCTAGATAGAATAACTTGAACACACATGAAGTCCATTCTGGACAGGGATACACCTGAGCACCTTAGTTTGGTAGTAGTTAATAGTGGGATACTAAATCCTAGATACTGATGACTATCAACCATTAGATATATTGACAATGCCTTACAGACAACAATGTTCTGTGGTATCATGTCACATGTTAGGCTGTATGTGCCAATCTTGCTACCTAATTTAATCTGTGGGATGCATTGTGGTCTGGTATAGTTGCTTTCATATCAGTCTGTTTGCTGAGAGGTGGATGGATGCAGGATGCCCAAGATTAAAAATAAATCTATTATGAAACCTAGACAATAGGTTGTACATCATAATTTTAAGTAAAATCAATTGAAAACAGCTTTCCACAGTTTTTATTTTACTAGAGAGCTTTTATAAATTAACACGTACGCGTGAGCAATAACATTTTTAAATGTTGGTACTGTGGCACACCTTTTTCCCATACAAAATTAAACCACGTCTTAAGACGTCCCGCCGTTATACGTAGTCTTATAATCTGTGTTATGTGGCGCAACGTTATTTCACGTCCGACGTCTATAAACGTTGTCGCCACCACATAGGTCTGACATGGTTCGTCAAAATAAATATGACAATCTAGAGGCTGTTGTACGACTTTGCGCCTTTTCTTATTTATATCAACACGACGTTGTAAGACGTTGCTCACGCGAACGTGTTAGATAGAAATAAGCTAGCGTGGAAAATGGGAACAGAAATAAATGCAAATTATTACATATAACATTTTTATTTACACTTAGGTACATTAAAATACTATTTACACATTTAACAGAATAATAATTATCACAAATACTTGACAAATTATTTATTGAAAACATGATTCAGATAATATTCTTATTTGTTAAATGAAATTTCTGAAAGTGGACTTATCAATTGGTTTAACACAGAAAAATCTAGGATCTACTGTTCTTATACAAAAATAAAAAAATACTGAACAAATGTATTTGAGGATATGCACCATCCAAAACTTGATGGGGATGAGGGCTGGAAGATGATAAAAATCTTATTAGACATTGGCATATAGTGAATTTTCACCCTGATTTAGTTTCTCTCATGTTCTATTATATTATAATTTTCAAGTTGATGAGATCTCATGTGCTTCAATTTCTTCAGCTTTACATAAATATGTTTCAAATCTAAACATAAGGGTTCCAATTGCTCCCATCCTCAGGATGCAAGCTATTAGTAATAAGTAACACGACGTCCACTATCCACCAGATACCCAGCCCTCCAAGTGTGAGCAGCTTGCCTACTGCCGTCCCCGTTTGTCCAAGACAAAATCTATCCATTCCTAAGAACCCTAGTAATATACTGTAGATTAATGTGGTGGTGAAATAGTGTCCTGAGTACCGCACGCAAGGGAAACCATCCCTCAGGAAGCTCCTACTGCCATAACACTCAATGCCGTCCAATGCTTTACACTGCACCCTTGTTTTCTCCACCTGATCGTATCTCACACCGCCAAATTTCACACAACCGTGACCTATAGCGTCTCTAGCAGTGTGGTTACCTTTATGATCGATTGGTTCGTCACAATCCAAGAATTCCAGCGGTAAAAAATTACATTTCACGAGAGGACCAAGTGGCCGATATGGTTCTTTTGAATATGGGTCGCTTTCTGATGATATCGCTGTCAAAAACGAAAGCAAAATAGAGATTGTTGTTACGAAATGCATAGTCCACATTTTGAGTTGTCGTTTCTTCTTAAATGTGTTATTTTCTATTCAGTTTTTAACAATAACAAAACATAATTGTTTTCACATTTCACGATCATCTCCAGGGGGGGGACAGTTTCCTTGACTGAGCGTTGTCGTAAAGAAAGTAGCGCCATCTTATAAATGAAACGTGAAAACATGCCATATTGCTAACTATTTCACGATAGATGTCTCTGTAAGTAGATTGAAAATTAATTATTTTACCTTTTTATACAAAAATACGAGAGTATTTCAATAATTAGAAGATGATTTAAATTACGAATTCTACTTTGTTTTTAAAAATTCTCAATCTGAGAACCTATCTGACCTTTTTGTTAATTGGTAATAGTAACACAATATACTTCACAAGATGACCGCCATCATAACTTGCGCGTACGCTTGTCTGTGTATTTTGGTCATTTTTGTGTAATTCCTAGCAAATAAATATTTGATTCTAGTAGACCCGCTTTCCAGTAAAAAGTATTTTGTTTAATTTTCCTGTTGTAATGTATTTCAAAGCATAACAACAAGAAAATTAAACATAACTTGTTACCGGCGAACGGGTATATTGGGAACTATGCTTATGTTTATAAATATATATAGGTACGTATACGTATGTATAGCACACGTCATATACTTCTGGTCGCAAACTCCAGATGGCGCTTCAAAGTTGCTTGCATAAAAACTGCGCGAGAGGGCTCTCTTTTTCCATAGTATTATTTTACTCTTTGATCATCTCGTAGGAATTTGACAGACAGTGACAATATCCTGACAGTTGACAGTACTGACCACACGCCACTTGCACGGGGCATCGCTAAACAGTGGCCATTCACCATAGTAAAAATTGAAATGATTTTTTATTGACGACAGGACATAATGTATTAGGATTATTTCGCTGTCCTTATTTGTTGTTATACTTTACAATAATTAATTATACCTCTTTTCCTAAATAAAAATAGATATTAAATAAGGCAAAAGTAAATTTTATTTTTGTTTTACTTAATGCTGTATTCGTCAATGCACATTGTAAGTTCAGAAACTTGATTGTCATTGTTTAATGCTTACACAAATTAAGACAAGTCGAAAAACAATAAAGCTATTCGTATGTATTTCGAGTAAAAATAAAGCGAGAGCCTTTCTAGCCGCACTTCTTTTAAAACTTTTGTGCTATCACATAATTTAACTGCAAGCATATAATATATTACTGTAAATTATAAAATCTGGAACATTAACAATGGTTTTCGAACTTTAATCAATTTGTCAAGTTGACATTTCATGTCTGTACATTTTTGTCTGGCTCCGTAATGGTTTTTATTTTTACAATACAAAAAAAGTTAAAAGTGTAACTCGATCATGGAGGTGTTTAATAAGTTTTATTCGTCAGTCAGCAACACAGTTTCGCAATTTTCTGGCGTTTTGCCTGGAAATCCTGTGACACGAGAGTTCGAGGCGACTCAGTTAGTTGCTAGCGCTGGTCCAGGTAATATCCATTGAGTATCTACAATATTTGCATGCAAACACGGGAGCTGTCTATTGTGCACCTTATTTGCACAGATACTCCGCCCTGTTGAGAACTTATTTCAGTTTATTATGTGGTATTCATTTTTTTCTATTTGGTCTTTGTGTTGTTATATTATTTATAGTAAACTTTTATATTTCAAAGATTAATCTTTAGCTACATTATTATAATGGGGAGTCACCAAAGTCACTTTTACTAGAAACTATGTGGAATTTGTGGATGTTGCTTAGTGTATATTAATTTCTTACTAGCTTTGAAAGCCAGACTTGTATGGTAAGATAATGCAAATATATAAATTAACTGTCCAAAACTTACATATAGAAATTGTAACAACATAAAAATTCAAGGCCTCACTAAAAGATAACTAATATGCATAATAAAGCTATGAACTTCCTATTCATAGGTTTACTGTGGAAGATATACAAGGGCTACAAGAAGTCAACGAAGCAAGAAGCTTCAATATTCCTCTTCGAAAAAAAACATCTAGAAAGATGGTCACGACCAGACCGAGAGATAATGCTGGAGATGCTGAAGCGTGGCATTGTTCAGTTGACAAAGTTACGACATCCACAAATCCTTACAGTCCAACATGGACTTGAAGAAAGCCGAGAGAGTCTTGCGTTTGCCACAGAACCAGTGTTCGCAAGCTTAGCCAATGTTCTAGGCAACACAGACAACATGCCACAACCAGTACCAAACCATTTAGTCAACTACAAATTGTATGAGCTGGAAATTAAGTATGGACTAATGCAGATTGCTGAAGGCCTCACGTTCCTACACAATGATGTGAAGCTTCTGCATCACAATCTCAACCCAGAGTCCATTATCATCAACCAGCAAGGGGCATGGAAGATATTCGGATTTGATTTCTGTATCGCCAACCAGAGCGCAGCAGGATCTCCCCCGTTTTGGCCGTTCCATGAATATTGTCCTGCATTGCCGGCTTTGACTCAACCAGTTCTTGATTATCTGGCTCCTGAATATGTTCTCTCAGCTTCTCACTCGCCTGCCAGTGACTTGTACTCATTGGGAATGGTTATATATGTATTACACAGTACTGGACATCAGACGTTAGGTAATGTAGGAAATGATTACTCTAAATTTAAGAGATTTGTGAATGAGATGAGAAATCTGCCGCCGTCGAGATTGTCCTGTGTCAATGATGGTTTGAAGGAATATGTGAAGCTTCTTCTGAATGCTATACCAGAATTGAGGCCTGACCCACATCAATTCTTGAAGGTAATATTTCAAAAGTAAGGAGGTTTTACCATATTGTGAATGTAATAACAGCTTTTATAATTTTATATTTCCTCTTGACAGATACCATACTTTGAAGACATTGGTGTTAAGACCCTGAACTACTTGGACTCGTTATTTCAATGGGACAACCTCCAGAAGTCTCAGTTCTACAAAGGCTTGCCACAGATTATACAGAAGATGCCGCATCGCATCTGTATCTACCGCATTCTGCCGTGCCTCACGAAGGAGTTCGTCAACCCACCCATGGTGCCCTTTGTGTTGCCAAATGTGTTGCTTATAGCTGAGAACTGTTCCAAAGATGAATACATAAAATACATCCTGCCAGTGTTGAAACCGGTGATGTTGATACAGGATCCTATACAGATCTTGTTGATATTCATGCAGAAGATGGAACTGTTGCTGAAGTTGACTCCGGGGGAGGAGGTGAAGACAGACATTCTGCCGATGCTGTATAGGGCTTTGGAGTCTGATGCCCAGCAGATACAGGAGCTATGTTTGTCAGTGTTGCCAACATTTGCGTCCCTGATAGACTATCCTGCGATGAAGAACGCGCTGCTCCCGCGTATTAAGAAGTTGTGTATGAGTACGAACTACATATCGGTGCGGGTGAATTGTTTGCTGTGTTTGGGCAAACTGTTGGAGCATTTGGACAAGTGGTTGGTTTTGGACGAGATCATTCCGTTTCTGCCGCAGATACCGTCAAGAGAGCCCGCTGTCTTGATGGGTATTTTAGGTGAGAATAAGTTAAAAACCTTTATGTTTTACCAATATTGAACATGTGAAATATCTCTGTCTATCTGTCACGCTAAATTACAGAATTGATTTTAATGTTTGGGACATGATAGTGTACTATAGACTCGTGGAATTTATATGGCGCCGGGTATGAAGAGCTATTCAATGATAACCTTGTTTATGTTTAGAAAGTGTATCAAGTCAAGATAACCATGACTTCATAGTGAGGTTGCAAAGGTTTTTTTTTGTATAGAAGTTAAAAAGAAAAAAAACAAGACCAAGTAGGTATGTTAGTGTTGACCATTGACATCGTAATTCCATGTTCTGTTTTCAAATTCCAGGCATATACAAACTCGCGCTCAGCCACTCAAAGTTGGGTATAACCAAGGAGGTGATGGCCACGAAGGTGTTACCCTTCCTCATTCCGCTATGCGTGGAGAACGGACTCACGCTTAACCAGTTCAATGCCCTCATAAGCCTGGTCAAGCAAATGATATCTAAGGTGGAGTCGGAGCACAGAGCTAAACTGGAGCAGCTCAATTCTATTAATAGTGAATCTAAGTGAGTACAGTTATGTTATGCTAGGAACTGAAATTAAGTAGTGTTCTGAAATCTGTTTGTTGTAATACAATTTCAATTTTTACGTGTCATGATAAATCGGATAGTCGTCAAAGCAGATATTCGATTGTCGTAATTAAATCGTAAAAAACTTAACTCGTTATTTCCTGAGCGCAGATATACGCGAGAGACAATTTATTTTCAATTGTTTTATGATTAGCCACATAAGTTACGTCAAAGCAATTGTTAAAGATCTAAAATTATATTATCTTAACAATACATATTTCAATCTTCATCTCCCATGTTCCCAGGATAATGGAGCAGACTCTGACGCCGTCGTCCGAGACCCTGGTGTCCGCCCCTCACTCGGACCTGCAGGGCATGTTCTCCGAACTGGGTGGAGACCCCTTCTCCCCGCCTCCAGTGAAGGAGAAGGAATCAGTTCTCCCGACCGTTACGGAGAGCAAACAGCTTACTATGGAGGATAAGCAGAGGTAATTTGCTGTTAATTTACTTCACCTAGAATAGGGTCTTGTGAGAAATTCTTCCCGTATCTGGATAAAAGGTATCCCACGTAATCCGGGGATAGTGTAGCTTCCCAATTATGAATTATGTTTTCAAACTGGTTCAGTAGGGTCAAAAAATAAATAAAAAATCTTAATATAGTCTATACATCTGTAAAGACTATCATTGTCAATTAACTAAGATTCTCGAAAAGCCTATTGACGCCAGTGCGTATGCGCAGTAGCCGTTAGTTCATACATTTTGAGAAACAAGACTGACAGTAGCTTCTTATTTCGGACAAAGCAAAGTTACTCAATTCAAAAATTTATCATAGTATAGGACAAAAGACCTAGCTATATTTACATCTAATGATAGAAGACATTTTTTTTCTGTCCAAGTATTATTGTACACGGTCAATTAGAAATTATAACGTAAAAAGCAATTCAATACTTGGATCGTTTTACAGGCCAAAAAGAACAAAGAAAAATAAAGGCCGTCCATTTAAACGTGAAGAATTTACTCCTTCTAAACCTAGGTAACTTAAAACAGCATATACCTATAGAAAAAGGTTACACTTGTAAATAGTTTCCTAGATTCTAGCTAGAGAAGGACGAAATATCCCATGTGTTCTATGGTGGACGCACACTTACCAGAATGAACCACAGCAAAGGAATAGAATTTGACGCTTTCGACTCCGATAGATGTGCGTTCACCATTATTCATACTCAAAAACTTGTGACGAAAAAACCCTAATTTGCTATTTCAGGATAGCGCTACAGCAAGAATCTGTCCGAAAGTTCTCGAACCAGCCGGTACCGAAAGCAATACCCGCTCCCAAGAAATCTACATACAAACCTGTCGATCTAACCACCTCCCTTCTTCAGTCAAACCTTAACCAACTCTCGAAGCCTATACCAGGTTCTGCCTCCGCTATGTCCCATCCCACTTCGAACGCTTCGACGAACCTTCAACAAATGTCCAACATGATCTACAGTACCCCAGGGTTATCACAAAATAGCTCAAAATACGTCACTCCAAACCAGTTTGGTGGTTTCGATAATAAACCGGCCGTTCCCTCGGCGAATTGGTCGTCGACATCATCAGCTAACTTCAACAATAAGTGGGCGAACAACCAAAGTCAAGCAAACAACAAGACCAAGCAGGACTGGTCGGCATTCGAATCTCTACTACCGACGGGCGACAGTTCCACATCAAATAATAATAATAATGTTAAGAAACTCACAGACAATGAAATGATGGATTTGTTGAGCTAAATTCCAATGGAAGTATTATTTTCTAGTTATTTATTCGGAACTGCCAGACAAGAATGTTCAAAAACAAAATTGTGGATTGTGATTTTGAATATAGAATGCCATCAAGTGACGTATATGCGTACATGATGTACACCGAGAATGTTCGCTTGATGAGGAAAAAAAATTGTAAAACTAAAATTCTTAGTTTGATAACATGCATTTTAATCACAATAGCTTAAAATTAATTAATACAAACAAGTCGATTGCAGTCAATCACTTATCTCAATGCATTCCTATTCATTATCGATGCATTCAACTAATGTTATAATTTAAGTGCAACAACAGTGAGGGTATTTTATAAAAAATGACATTTTTAGTATTAAAATTATTATTTATTCGAATTATGAATTACAATAAAAATAGAATAGTCTTTAAAATTATTTACTTTTTACGTACATATCATATTTATTTACTGAATTTATTACTGTCAACTTGGTTTAAAAAATCTTATGAATATGGTCCTTTGGCGCTGTAGTAGTTCCAAATCTTTTACGTAAGCAACTTTCAGCTTTATTTTGGTCTTATAACCGGCTTTATTTGAGCTTATTATTTTATTAGTTTATAATTTCTTGTGATAATAGACCCGTCGCCTCTATGGTACTAATACTTTAGATAATTCCTACATTATTCAAGGTTTAATAAAATCTTAGAGAGGCGACTCAAATGTTAACATTGTAAAATTTTATTGGCTTACACTAAGGCAACTTATGCAATATTTATAATTTAAAATTATTTTGTGACATTGTAATTACAGGATTATAGCATAGCCATTTGATTTAGAGTAACCAAGTTTCTAAATCTGTACTTATTAGTTTTCGATATTAAGTAGAATAAATGGTGTTTGATAGGTACTGGATTTAGTAGCGGGGAGGTTTAATTTATAAATTGGCTATGCTTACACCTGACCATAGATTAACCCGACTTCTGAATTTACTCCTCGAATTAGGAACTCTATTTCTTATGAAATAAGGTCCAAAATTGATATTACTCATTTTTGTATATAGCAAGGGCCGTGTAAATTACTTCTATACGTATTCCATAATCTTTCTTATGAAAATTGTCTCCAGTTCTTTGTCACACGATATTCTGTAGTAGAAGTAGATGACGTACTAGACAGCGGTAAATTCTTGTTACCGTGGATTTCTTTAACATATCGATCCAATTGTTTGCGATTAGAGATTGGATTTTGATTTAGCTCCATATAAATGTCGTTACATACCTACGTGACGGGATTTTTGACGGACGGTTTTGGAAATATCGTGTCCTATTAATAGACTGGTACCGAAGCACTCAAGGTCCCGTTCACGCCCCGTTCGAAGCTTTATTTCGTCACGTATGCCGCGGCCTTTAACTTATGCTAAATTCAATACCTAATCGCAAACAACGAATGGATAGGTTATAGAAATCGGCAGAGAGCTTCGCTGCCAAGTGCGTTTTCTACCATAGATGTGATACATATTTTATTTACAGACTGCAACAGATGTGATCTCTTAAAAATAAACAACTTACTTAATTTTTATTGTTTTAATTACGACTTTTTATGTTATTTACGGCGAGAAATTATTTACATAAAATTAAATTGGTCACTTACATACATCTTAGGTAATCTATCTTAATGTAAATAATTTGTATTTGTATAATTATAGAAAACTTAAAACATAAAATTGTATGTATAAAATAAAATACCAAATAAATTTAAATTAACTTGTACACTTAGAGTTACTATTGTTAAAAGAAAAAAAAGCACAACCATATAATTTTAACCTACATTGCTATTATATTTTAATTAGCCCGAGCAACTTGTTTGAAGTCTCGCAAAAATTGCACAAGGTAGTCTAGAAAGTCAAGTTACAGTGTCGAATAAAATCCTGAAATTTTATAGAAATTAAATTAATTATCTAACATAGGTACAGTTAACTATCTGCCTTACGCACTATGAATTTGTTCGATAAATAGATAGATAAGTAATTTTGATTTAGGCAGCGCGAAATCCATTGCTTGTTTTGTATAATTTACCCCAGAACACGACTAACTACTTAAACATAAACATAACACTATATAAATTCATAATTTACTGAAAGGTATACCAATTAGCACAACAGACTTATAAATGTATAGACAGGCCAGGAAACCAACTTAGACAACTGATAGGTATACTACGGTTACCGGCACGGATATTGGGCTCTCGGCGGAAGAGTGGGGATCGCTTTGCGCACTTTACACATAAGGCAATAAACCAATAAATCGCTTCTGCGCAAGTGAAGGTCAGGGCTCAATATCCGTGCCGATAACTTTACCAATTAGCATAACAGACTTATTAATGTATAGACAGGCGAAGAAAGACAGGTTTATATGTTGGTTAATTACCGCCTCCTCCTAAAAGACAAGGCAAAGAACATACAAGCAGTCACAGTCTGAAGCACACTAGCAGTCAAGAAACAAGTCCTGTATTCATAATTAAATGCCAAAGACCACGCCATAATAAAGATGGCGACGACGGTATTTGACGCTGTCATCGTGGCCGTTGTGTCAAACTCGTTGAGGGTGCTATTGTATAGTGGCTGTTGGAGTATGCTTGATGCTGCTGTCGCGAAGCTGGCTAGCATGCACCAAACGACTAGTAGGCTCTTGTTGCTGAAGAGGGTGATACCTGAAAATGGGAGGGGTTTAGTGTTTGGTTTGAGGTAGATGGCGCTTGTTGTAGATCAATTTTGGAAGGTAGTCGTTTAAGGGCGTAACAGCCCTACCTGACAGTAGCTAATTCTGCTGTTGTCTTTCGCCTATTTACTCATACACTTATATATACACCTGCCGTGAAGTGCCGTGTTAGCGGAAAGACTAGTTAATGGTTATTTCGAAGTAAAAGCAAACTTACTAAGGCATGGTTGCACTTACCATAGAAGCCCATAGCTCCCGCGACGCAGAACGCAGCGCACAGACGCGCCTTCTCGTTGATAGACTTAGGCAGCACGACACATAGCATTATGAAGCATAATGCTGAGCCGTGAGCCACTGCTATGAGCGTTGCCACCTGAAAACATAACCAGACAGTCATGTAAAAGTTTTGTCACATGATGACGAACACAAACGAAAAGTTGTGTGTGTTTAAGATACTCACCGACCAAATATTCATAGACGGATTCTGTTCCCAGATCAAAGCTGGGAACGCCACGCCCAGCACTAGAATCGAAAACGTCGTACAAAGATGCAGTAAAGCGTACAAATAGAAGTTGATATCTCGTAACATGTTCGTGATCGTGATGAAGTTCTTCTTCATAGAAGCTGTTCTCCTAGCTGTGCCAGGAGAAACTTCAGCTGCAAACACCACGCTATTCGCTGGAGCATTAACTGTCGTCTCCCTGTACAAAGGCTGAGGGTTCTGCCTGTCAATGTTCTCCAACTCCTGGTACCCATTCACGCGCGCATAACTATTAATGTCCAGACTACCAAAGTCTGACGAAAACCGATTTGGAACGTCATACGAGCTGAAGTCTGAAGAAAACCTGTTTTCGGCGGATACTGATCTGTTCTCTCTATACTGGATGGAGGGGTCCATGATCTCTTTGGCATTCTTCTTGGAGTTAAAGACGACTACGTCATTGGCGTCTTCGTCTTGTGCTGTGCTTGGCAACGGTTCCTCTTGCAGGTTATTCTGTGACTGGCGTTCAGCGCGTCGAGCCACGTTAGAGTATATAACTTCATCCTCATCTTCCATAGCGTCTCTGAGCATATTGTAGGTGTGTCTTATCACCTTTTCTATGTAAATGGGTCGAGTGTACGACGCTAAGAAGATGCAGTTCTGCATGACTATAGCTCCGTAGATCATGACGACCACGTCTCCCGTGTACTGGGTGCAGAGGTAGCCTACAATGATGGGCACGAGGCAGTTCCCAACTGAGGGTGCCATGCGCACGATTCTTTGGGCCATCGTCAGCTTCTCTCTGAAGTAGTGCGTTATGATCACTTCGGTTTGCTGGCCTGTTAGAGCGCATCCTAGACCTGAAATAAGATAAAATAATCCTACCTAAGTATGGAGTATGGGAGATAGCAGGAAATTCACTAATGACATTTAAATATACCGCTCTAACGAATTGAAAACTTTGAAGATAACTTTTCAGTAGGTAACGTTGTAATTCAATTAATTGAAACATGATAAAAAAGAAGGACGATAGATAGGTACGGTTAATAAGTTCAGCCTTCTAATTGAGTTCGTTAAAATTAACTTTCTTATTACAGTATCTACGTTTACCTCTCTGTTGTAGGTAGGTATACTTATTTGGTTGTAGCGAGGTGTAAACTAATATCGTAGATATGAGTTTTTTCTTCGTGGGTGATATACCTATTTCTATTTGTGTGAGGTTTGGAAAGTTTTGAGTCTAAAGATAGGCCAAGCCTTAGCGAATAACCTGTGTAAGTATATTGTATCTATGCACGTATTTAAACAGTCAAACAGTGCCAATACTTTATATCAAGGTGTTTCCGTCGTTTATGTAAATAAGAGAAACAATTAAATAGAGCGAGTGACATTGTAAAATGCTCGTTACAGTTGTACCTATTCTAATAGATAATTTTAACATCTCCGTAACGTGACTTAAAATTCTTAGTTTATTTGGCTATGTTAATTGCCGTGAATTTTGTTTTTTTTTTTTTGTGATTTAGAATACAGTGGACATCTACGTGAAAAATAATATTCTTGTTTGAGAATAGGTCCCTACTCTACGTAATAGGTTGTCAGCCCCGGGAATCGAATGGTCAGGAATCGCGCATGCAAGTCTAACCACGATCCACGGTTTATATAGCACTAAGTAGAGAATAATACATAGGTAGATACAAGTGGTACAGGCATGAGGTAGCTCCCGTGATGATATGACAGTAGACAGCAGATAACTTAACTGCGTATTCCTTTGTTTACGATACGATAGCACGACAGGTCAACTTATATATACAAGCTACTCATTTTATATGTCCCAAATACTTAAGCTATGTATTCGGGTCACCATCTCCAAGATTACCACTGTTGATGACAACAGCGTAAATTATGCCATAATTCAAAACCCAACTGTGCAAACATTTTTGACATCCTCATTTTCATAAAAACCTTTGTTTCCCTAAAAGTTAAGTCAATAAGGTAACGTAAACTCATTGTAATAACAAAACACATTAAATTAGTCGATATTTCTCGGTTTGATTGTGCCTAATGATTTTATCGATTACGATAAATTGACATGTAATGTTTTGATTCCAGAATATTGTAGGTAGGTTCCGTTTATTTTGAGCGTTTTAAAGAGATTTCTCAGAGTGAAACTTAGCAACTTTGTAAGTCCCGTAAATGAATAGTGTGTCATTCTTCATGCGATGACTAATAAAGATCGATGGCTTAGGATTACCGTACCTTATGTACTTGTCTTAACAATTTTCAATGAATTTACCTTATTCTAGATTGATAAGATTGTATTGAGTCTGTTTCTGCGAACTACCTATATGTACAAATGGTACAATACCTGAAGTAGGTACTTTACCTTCTATTCATTACTAACCACATTATTACGTCTCTCAAGTATGCACTAAACCGTTTAAAGACGTTTTTATTATTCTATTGATTGTATTGATGATCGAGAGACCTTGAGAACAAAGCGAGAATATTTACTTACCTATAAATATCCCCGCAAATATGTTTATGATGTGGTCGTTACTGTTAGCCTCTGTTGCGTAGCTGGACAGCAAGACTCCGGACACTGTCAGGCACAGTCCTGACAGGGCCATGAACCGCGGCATGTGGCACAGTTTCACTACCGCCCTGCACCATGATTCTAGCAAGAGCCTTATCACCACGGCTATTACAGGCACCAACGTTATATCCACGTCCCATATCTGCATCAACTCATCGGACTCATGATCTTCCTCGCGAATTGCTTTCAACACTATCAGTCCATACATCGACGACAACGCGGGTACCGTGATGTGGTATATCACTGCTGACACAACAATCAGCCATCCGTAGCCGCCGTCTGGTGGTGTAGGGCCAATCTCTGGCTGTGAAGCCACAACCCTGTCCAAATGAAGATCTTCCACCCTGCTCTCTCCTCGCTCCACGCGATTAGGGGTCCGAATTTGCTCCTCCATGACTTTCTCCACAAAAACAATCACTTCATGTTAAAAAATACTCGTACCTAGTCACTTTGTTATCTGTATGAAATGGGTGTGTTATCTTATCATTATCTTGTCGCATAATTCACTTGCTCTATATTTTTGAAATCAGCGCCAATTTAATCCAACTCAACAAACAACACGACTAAAGTACATTCTGAAGTTTTTGGTACTGTTCGGCTAAACTAACGATATGATATTTTTAGCTGATACAATACATACAAAAGTTAAAATAAAAATATCGGGATAAACTTATTCACAAATAAATTCAAGTTGATTTATTCGACGACATAGGTAGTTTCCGAACGAAAGGTAAAATAAGTAAAATATAATGCTACCAAATGAACAGAGCTCCTTCAAATTGCAAAAGTGGGATAGGAACATACATTGTGTTACGAGAGAAAATGAGACTTCCGATATTTGATTACTACGCTGTGGAGCCTGGCTAAAATTCGGTTAGTACAAAATGAATGAATCCGTTTGATCGACATTCGTGAAAGACGCTCTTATAAGAATTTTCCCGTTTTTTTCGATAATGCAAAGGTATTTTTAATGAAACGTTACTTGAAATCGATTATACAGAATTTAGGATTATGTCAATGTTCTTTGGTGAAAAGTTATGTGTGTGAAAACATGTTTTCCATCGTGTTCATAGTCCGTGAAGCGTTTTAATTGCTCGTGATTTTGGTGATTACAATTTTGTGTGTTGGTGCAGGTGTTTCTGGTGCTGTGCTGATGGATAGGGTCGAGGAGTGGTGGCGGTACAATGGAAACGGAGTCTGTGAGGTCTGAGCTGAGCGGCCGGTCGCGAAGAAGCTCGAGGCACCGGCAGCACACGCATCGCAGCACTCGGTAAGACAGACCTTCTTGCTTAAAACCTTCTCCAGAATCCATGAATAAAACCTACAAAGTCACAGCTCAAATTCCTACACAAATATTCCATAGATTCACTACATTCCCTTTGGGAAATTCCCCCACATAATTTGTAGTGTGATTGTGATCTAGTAATTACAGTCTTCAACCAAATTACAATTGTTAACTTATAGTTTTATTGCTTGCTAGGGCTCTCACAAGGTCCAAAAAGTTTGTTGAACCAGGATCACAGAAGAGGAGGGTTCCTAATTAATATTCTGTTGTAGTTTTAGGATTATTGTAAAACATATAAGTAGTATGCATAGCAGGTGTATGCAAATGTGTTAACTCATGACAACTGTTTCATAGCTGTTTAGACAAGATACTGGCTGTTTGTAAGCAGCATCTTTTGAAAATGGAATGTGTATGGCTTCTTTAGTGTTGAGAGAAAAAAAAACATGTTTACAGATTCTATGTTCTATTTCTTATTACAAAAGTCAGTAGTGGTCTGGCAGGGATTTAAAATGTTATGATAATTGTTCTTTACAATCAATAGTGAAAATGCAATACATACTGTTACATAATGCCATCTCATCTCAGTTTATTTTGGATGGAAATGTTATGATTGTGACTTAATTAAGTAAATAACATCTTATTTACTTACCTGTTATGTGTACACACCCCAATAATATTGCATAATGTTTTAATATTTCAGGAGCAACAAATCACAGAGGAAGGAATCTTCAGACAACACGATGGCGCCTTTTCAAACCAGTGTAAACATCAACCCAGAAATCGGCAGGGACGGCCAGGAAGTCATAGAGGTCCAAATCTTGCCACAAGATGAAAACTGGGGAGAGAACACCACAGCGGTCACTGGAAACACTTCCGAAGGATCACAGTCCATGGAAGATGTGAGCAACTGGCCCATGGAGTCAGATAATGGCATAAGCTTTGTCTGCACAAGATATTTTGGCACAACTATAGCTCTTGGCCTATCCTTTGTGTCCTTTGTGAGTCCTTTAGCAATGGTAGTGCTGCCAAAGATTGGCTTCTTCCCAGGGTTGTCAGACAATATTGCCATACAGCCAAGCCAGAGGATACAATTGCTGTCATGCACTGCTGAATGTAAAGGCATACTCCTTTCCTTAGCCTTCAAACTAGTATTACTTGCAATCGGAGTATGGGCGGTGTTTCTAAGACCGAGAAATGCAATTCTACCAAGAATATTCGTGTTCAGAGCCATGACACTCGTAATTTTAGCTGTGTGTATATTTTCCTACTGGTTGTTCTACATTGTTCAGATAACTGAGGCAACGAAAGCCCTCGCATTAGGTGAGGAAGCAATGGATTACAATGCCTTAGTCTCTTACGTATCCAGTTTTGCGGATACTTTATTGTTTATACATTATATCGCTGTTATTTTAATGGAGATTAGGCATTTAGAGCCTGTGTATTACATAAAGATTGTACGAAGTCCTGATGGGGAGAGCAGATCATATGCGATTGGACAGCTGAGTATACAAAGAGCAGCTGTGTGGGTTCTACAGAAATATTATACAGAGTTCCCGATATACAATCCGTACTTGGAGAAGATACCGATATCTAAATCGCAGAGGAAAGCCCAGTCCAGTATAAAATTCTATGAAGTTGATGGGTCTACCAATGCTACGCCTGGACAAGCTAGGTAAGACATTATAATTTAGTATTATGTATGCCAATTAATGCTTTCAAGTGGTTATTTGAGGCTCCAACAAGAATATTCTGTTTATTTTTATGTTCCATGAAAATCTGCAATTTCCATAAAAATATTGTAGTTTAAACTTGAACAGAATTCACAAAAAGTAACTCAACTTATTAAATAGTTAGAAGTCGATATTAATTGTTATTTATAGAGTATCCCGTCGCGGTCTAATGCCTAATGGATTAGCCATAGCTATGCCTAATATAAAAGAACTGTATCGAATCGCGTTTTAAAGAGCGAGTCGGATTGCCGAAAGCTCGTTGGTAGGAAATAATTGTAATGCTTCTGCCTCGGTTTTCGACTTCCGCGTAGTTTTAATTAAAGAGTTTACATCAGGCAAGGTTTTTTAGGGACTTAAAAACATTTTTCTCTTTCGTACTTTTCCTTATCATTTTATTGTATTATTTAGCTGTGTTTCAAAAAATTCCGAAATTATAAGAAGAAGGTTATTATTGGTTGATCCATAAATGTCTTTTGCCTTCTGATTGGACCTTGGTTTAGATGTCGTTTTATTTTTGAAGCTATTAGAATTTTAATTTTATTTATTTATTTATTATACTTTTTGCACACATTTTACAAAAAAAACAATGTACAAAGGCGGACTTAACGCCTTAGGCGTTCTCTACCAGTCAACCTTTAGGTGGAGGAGAAATTTCATGGCAGGTGCACTAAATATGTATATAAGACAAATCGAAAATATATAAACGTACATAGACTTATTATACATACACATATATATATATAATATTAAATAAACTTTAATACATATATAAATAACACAAAATCAAATGCATAGTTGTGTCAATTCTGCAAACTCTGGTGAAGATACTCACGAAGCTTCAATCCTTTATATTACTGAATAGGAGTGGAGTTAGGCATATTATAATTATCAAAGATATTTTTTTGTTTATTACATTTTCACGCTATAACAAAGTAACTTACTATCCGTAATAAGTAGATACTTTTTATCCAACAGCGGCACACAGTTCCTTCAACATTTAATTATTTTTGTGTGTGTATGTTTTTAAATAAATAAATTTAAATAAAAAAACACCACTATGCAGTTTAGTAATGATATTAAAACCTTTCAGATCAGCGTCGGGCTCGGTGGGCGGGTCGGGGCGGCGCCGCGACTCGGGGTCTGCGCACAACGAGCGCTACTACGAGGAGGCGGAGCGCGAGCGCCGCGTGCGCAAGCGCCGCGCCCGTCTGCTGTGCGCCGCCGAGGACGCCTTCGCGCATGTCAGGCGCGTCAGGGTCTCTACTAATGGTATGCGGGACTTTTTATTTGGTAGCAGGGTGTCACAGTTCAAATTTTGATTCATTCAAAGTCATGATTTTTATTCTAAATTGATTTACATAACCATTTACAGATTTGGGCCTTCTTTATTAGGCCAGATACATTTTCATACCGCATAACTAGGGAGCATTGTTTTCCAATAAGCAGCATATAAGTACTGTGACGTTAGACTTGCCAACCTTTCTATTCAGTAAATGTTTTTGCTACAATTTAAGGCTGATTTTAGTCTCACGTTCACCGTCAGCGCTCATAGCTCAGCGCGTAGTTTGTCTGAACATCGCCGGACAGCTACGCTTCATAGAGTTTGATATATTTACGGCCGTCGGCGCTGATGGTCAGCGCGTGATCAGCGTGACTGTAAAATCAGCTTAAATCACACTTTATTTTTTCATGTAGGTTCTATGTAACAAGAAGCAGTTGCAGAAAAAAAACGACGAGCAATCAAGAAAACTCACGTATTCTCATACAAAAAATCCTTATAAACTTAATAACTGTACAAACTATCTGTTGTGCAGGTGGAGCGCTAGGCCCGCGCGAGGCGGCGCAGGCGGTGTTCCCGTCGCTGGCGCGGGCGCTGCAGAAGTACCTCCGCGCCACCCGCCAGCAGCCACGACACTCCGCTGACTCTGTGAGTACATACTACTTCTTGACTTGCCTAGCTATTTCACAACTATGTTGGGGTCTGCTTCCAGTCTTACACATATGATCTTTTCTTCTCTTCAGGTACTCGCCCACCTAGCACGCTGCCTCTCTCAGGACGCATCACCACGTGCCTTCCTCGAACCATTCCTAGTCGAAGGTCCAGTGCTCTCCGCTGACCAGGAGACCAGACCCATACAGAGGTGGTCTCTGATCTCCGACGAGCTCCTAGCAAGGCCTTTAGCAGACAACATCGAGTTCCAACTGAGACAAGGTGACATCTCTCTCATTTGTACCATTAAACAGCTGCCCAAATTCTCACTGACAGAAGAGGTCGTCGACCCCAAGAGCAACCGTTTCGTTTTACGCTTGAACTCGGAAACGTCAGTTTGACAGGAGGAGTTTTGTAGTCGCGATGACTTTAGACTTGTATGACATTCGGAGTACTTTTAGGTTAGGTAGTGAACAGATTCATTGAAACATTTTGCATTATTAAAATATTGGCAGCTATTATTGATTAGAGAATTGTATATGTAAATAGATTATTTAGCTGAATAATGTTCTAATTGATAAATGGTCGCAATGCTTGGGTTCAATTTGGCGCGAAATACATTTCTGTTCATTGCCTATCCATACGCGTTATAGGAATTAGCAAAAACAGCAAATTTTCTAGATAATTTGTGGCTAAAATTAAAGCTATAACTTTCGAGATACGCTGGGCGTGACATTCTAAGTACTCCGTAAGAGGAGTATGATTTTGAAGGAGGCTGAGGTAGTACGTTAATCGTAAATTTAGTATTCTAAAGAAACCGGCCCGGTGCAAGCTTACTAAAGAATTCTGAAAAAAATTTGCTATTAAGAAAAATATTCTCTTCTAGACCAGCTGTCAGTTGACACTAAAAATCAAGCAAATAAGGGTTATATTATTCATGAGAATAGTTAACTTTGGGTAATGAAGTCTCAATCATCTTTTATACCTTCTAAAAGAATACTCTTTCCAGTAATTAAAAAAGAATCTCAATGAATCTCAAGTTAGTTTAAGTAATGAGGTTTGCCGCCATTTTGTTAAATTAGAAAAGACTAGACTGCATTTAATGTTTTATATCTAGATAATAGTTATAATTTGTACATTCGTGTCATATTTTACAAATGTAATAAGCACAATTTTAGTAAGGCATAGAATAAATTTAATATTTAATTAATAGAATAGGGGTACACAATGTGGATTTTTAAAATGGCTGAATTAAAATAAAAACAAGTATTAATCTACCAATAATTTTAATAACGTTGCTATTATAGTAGAATCTCAAAATATGGCAACACTATTCCATTTTAAAACGTGTGAGAACGCATTTTGTACCTTGTGTCTTATACCTGGTGAATGAATCTGAATATTGTATTGTATATTCTTATATTAAATATTAATTATACCATATCATAGGTTTATATTTATTGTGTAATAGAAATAGGTGGATGAATGAATATACTTCGGTGGTTCGCCGCCAATGCTCGTAGGCAGCTATTTAAATGTAGGCTAAATGTTTAAATATTAAGTGGTATATTTTAAAATGCTTATTATTTTATGAGACGTGAAATTTAAAATAATTCACTTTTCTACTATTTATTTATGACGAAAAGGAGATGGCCAAAAAAAAACCCAGAGTCGACAGAAACTTCGTATGTATGGTTGGATTCAGTATAATGTGTAGATTACAAAAAGTATTTCATATCATCTGAAAACCATGGGGTTCTCTTTTTACAAGGTTTTTTCGATGAAGATTTTAGTACATAAAAAAGCTTAACTTTACTGTTTGCTGTTCATTAGAACTTGTGCATAGGGTAAAAACTTTACACTCAGGTGTATGTCTGTTAGCACTGTACACGAGTGAAGGTTTAGAGCTGATCAGGGGCCCGATTCTCCTAATTTTACTTAAGCGACATACGATTCACGTTCGACTCGATTCGACTGAGATCCAATCCCGACTCGATTACGATTGAAGCGTATGTGGCATTCCGCTATTTTTTCTTTGAAATAAACGTTTTTATCCTTTTCTGTCATTCAATAATGAATAAATTTGTCTGCAAATGATTTACGATTGCAAAATGATTGTACAGCAAACTACCGTATTGACCAAAATCACCAAAATAGCATACCAATCGCACACCAATCAAATGTCAATCGAATACGATTGGTCTTTTATTAGTAGCAGAATGCCCGATATGGTTAAAACTGCTATTGCGATCATATTGCTATTCGATTTCTATTCGATTTTGACATTATTAACTTAGAAGAATCGGGCCCCTGGTGATGGAGAAGAGAGAAGTTCAAAGGAACTCGGCAATGGTACATATTAACTACCTCGGGCTTATATTATTCGCATTGACGAGAACTTTTCACTAATGCGCATAGTGACTAAAAAGCTAAAAAAAAAAAAGTTAAAGTTTTTTTTTTACTTAAGGTTTTTTTTTAATTAACCTTTGTTCAAGTTCGCAACAGGGAAACCTCTTCAAGTAGGTAAGGTCGGTACTTAATCGTATCTGGAGTGGTTCATGTCAATAGTGCAATGGGTGGTGGTCAAACTCAAGACCTTTTAATTACCAGGCAAACTCTGTAACTATGGTTATATTACTATTCGCATGTTATAATGTTAGTATACCTTGTTTTTTATGGTCCTTTATGTAAATAATCTTAAAAATCAACATAAATTCAACATAACCTATTTTTGTGAAAATATGCTATAGCTCCTATACCCCATGGATTTCAGACTGGATTTTTTGGCACCATCAAAGGTCTATCATAATGAACCCATGGGTACCCATTTCGTTGCTGTCGATTCTGGTTTTTTTTACTATGAAAATTTGGCCATCTCCTTTCGGTAGATTTTTTAAGCATTTTAAAATACACTAAAGTATGTAAAAGACAGTTGTAAGACTGGTTTTCATAGATTTTTGAACTCTTTACATAATGCAAGTGAATGAGGTTGTGCTTAGGACAATTATGAATGTGTGGGTGTCGCTGAATTGACCAAAGAGCGCTTGGAGTTTGTAGCTAATTTTAACGTAAATAAGGTCTAAAATCGTATGGCACGTAACCGTGGCAGCTTTTAATGTGCTGAAAACTGCTTGAATGCGAATATCAATTTTTATAGATTTTTACTTTGGAACATTTTGAACTTTATGTGTAAGACTTAAGGTTCAATATCATATCTGGGCGTTGCCTTGCCTGGTTGACACATATTCAGATAATATCTTGCCAGTATTTCTTCCATATCACAAAAAAGGTTTTTATCAACCTTTTAAAAATATTTTGGATTAAACATACCTCGTTTTCAGACTTCCAATTTTGAGATTAGGCCAGTTTTGGCCGTGCAGCTTTAGCTGTGGACTTCAATGCTCAAATAGCAGCCTTTTTGTAAAATGCTTGTGCCTGCTTAGTTTAAGAAGTATATACTGTAGCTATGTACAAGTAAGTACCTAATTCCATGGAATATTTACGGTGAGTTGCACCATTTAACTAAAACCATAACTAAACAATTTGCAGTTGTCGTTGTCATATCGCCGATTCGACCAATGGTCGGCAAGTATACGGCTGGTTATTGTTATAGTTAAATGGTGCTTCTCGCTCTTAGTATAATAGGACATTTTGACAACTAGTTTATTGTTTAGATGATTTTTTGAAAGAGTTTGGTGTGATTATGCTGGTGGCCAGTTTTCGATGTGAAGTTGATAAGAAATTGCATATTTGCAAAGTAAACTGATAAACAATGTTTTATCCGAAGTTACTGAACACCACGTGAATAGTATTGGCCACTAGCAATTAAAAAAGGAATACTTAATTTATAAAAATATTGAACAAAAGGCTAATTAAATAGATTTGTTATATTTTCGAATGAAAGACTCAACATGCACAAAGTATTTGCCTATAGATGTAATTATATGCACAATATCGTAATCGTTGTAAAACACTTTTGTATTTTTTAAATAATATAAAGTGAATTTTGTATTTGTGGAGTTTTAATTACATTATCTTTTAGCATTTCAGCAGCATTTTTACAATAACTTGCCTTATTGGTAAAGATGATGGCTCATCAATAACATTAAATTTTAATTGCATCACTTTGATTTGTCATCGATAAAGGATATCTTTGTAGTTAGATAAGGGAAACTTATGTACCAATTTTATTCTGAAGTGTTTAAAACAAAGGTAGTGTTTGACTCACCAAATACAAGTAAAATTATCTGATATCCTGTTTAAGACACACAGGTGTTTTTATTTATGCATTGTATGTATCGATCAACAAAAGCATAAATACCTACCTATTGTAAATTATGCTTTTCAATTTAGGAAGACTAAGGTTTAATACTTATCACATTAATCACAGAATAAGTACAGAGCGGACTCGCTAAAAAAACATTATATACCAAAGTAACAAATTCATTTATTTAATAATATCAACAATTATTTTATACATTATATTCATAACACTTACTCGTACCAACTATATAGGTCCTTTCTTTGCTCTCAATATCACATGTAATATAGCTTCTACACCGCTGTCATAAAGCTCAAATTGCAACTACCATGAAAATAAATTTCCCTTTCAATGGTCTATCTATTGCTTTCACTCTGAAAGCTAGCAGCCATAGGGAGCACACTATAAGCAGTAGAAGGATTATACATATTTTTCAGGAAGTTACACCTAGATTGCCGCTTTGGAAGGCAGATAAACATCCACATGGCTATGAAAGCCAGCATTGCGCAGAAGGTGACGACTGCTATAGTCAAACCGATGTGGCTTTCTTTGCAGCTGAAGTTTTTGGCTTTCAGGTCGAATATGCGGGCGTTGTATAAGTATAATGGGGTACCGCATCTGAAAAAGGAAAATATAGAGATCATGGGTCATGATCACGAATCATTGTACTTTTATCTAATCTATATTTATACATACACCTGCTGATTTCTGAACAAACATAGCCCGCATTTTTCTCACTGAAATAGTTATTTGCATCTGTTAAGGCCGTCAACAAAGCGGCCGTGACTCACAGTAGCTCAGTGCTGTACACAATATAATCTATCGCTGAAGGCATTGTCGCGGATCAAAACAAGGTCATTTTGCGCATTAGTCGCGTACCATTGAGATTCTCTTAACTGCTATGATTCTACGAACTATTTTTATATTCTTTTGTTTCAGAAAATTTATGAAGATAACTCGTGTCTTAAGTAAATGTTTATCTCATGGTTTTATTACTTTCATAGAGGTAAATATGGGAGCCCATGACCAACTTGATCTCCTGAAAAATATTTTTAAACGAATGCCGATTGAATTAGGTAAGCACTTACCTCAAATGCTCGTAATATTCCGGTGATATTTGCAATTTCTTGATCCAGACCAACTCGCAGTCGCATTTCCAAGGATTGCCTTGCAAGTCCAGCTCAAGCAGCACTCCAAACGGCATAGATAACGCTTCGTTCAACTTCGACAATCTTGATCCTTTCAGCGAAAGTCGTTCCAGTTCAAAATTATCTGCGTCAGCCAAAACTTCTCTTCCGAAAGCTAGTTTACTGAACGACGTCAAATTCTTGTTTCTTTCGAGTTCCAGGACTTTCAGAGCTGGTAAGTACTTGAACGTGGCCTCAGGGATTGTTTTGATTTGCAAATTGTTAAGCTTCAACACCTTTAAAGCCACGAGGTCAGTTAGATCTTCACTAAATATGGCGGTTATTGGATTATCTGACAGGTCCAGATACTCTAATGTGTACGGGATCTCAAACATTTCAGTTATGCTGTTGTTCGATATTATAAGTTTTCTTAAATCGTAAGCGTCTACGAAGAAATTGTCTGGTACGTTCCCAAGGTTGATTCCCCTCATGCTGATATTCTGTATCTTGTCTGTAAGCCCGAAACCAGATCTATCGAACAAATTAGACACCCTCAAAGCAGGACCCAAATTGTTATTGTCCAAAACGATTTCATTCAAACTGCTCAAAGGATGGAACATCAATTTGGTGAATGAAGTAAATCTATTATTTGCCAGATTTAAATAGTCTAACTTCTTGACGCCTCTAAACGTTTCTTTGTCTATAAACTCAAGTAGGTTGTTACTTAAATCTAATCTCTTTAGTTCTGGCAGCTGGAAGCTGTCGGCATCGATCTTAGTGATTCCATTATCGTTCAGAATTAGTTCCAGCAGTGTGTTGGATTTGAATAGCGTAGATGAGTGTACTATAGATATGTTAATAAATGATAAATCTAATGAGTGCGATATATCAGGTAGGGAGTAATTACTTTGTAAGATATTCCAGTGTTTATGCGAGCACACGATCCGTTCACCCTCGAACTCTAGTTCACTTTCATATCGTTTGCATATGCAGGCGTCACTGTCACATATCGACGAACAGTTAATTTGTATTATTAAAGCGAGTATTAACAAGTGGACGAGCATTTTGTCGCGACTGCACCTCAGGTACTGTGCGATAAGTATGAAAACTTATCGCGCTAGATAATTCTTATCGATACCTAGTTATTTGGTCATTTCACTGCACAACGTTGTGACAAAGAATATAACGTTATCAGTTAGACATTTGGTACAAATACGTCGTATACGGGGAAAGTCGGATCTTTAGATAATTTTTGTTTGTTTATTTTGTCTGAAACCTATATTTAGTAACCAAAGTTTTGTAAACGAACGGATACGATAGAAATATATAGTGTTAGAAGTTTTATGAATTCAGTAGGTATTTTCCTTATGTGACATCATATTACAGTCGTACTACCATTCTGTCATTCTTTTGTCTACGTTGAACAACATTAATATATTTAATATTTTAATGAAAAGTTAAATAAAAACAATGTAATTTTATTTTCATAACTTTATTGATAAAGGTTCATACAATTACCACAGTTTTAATGAAATTCTCAAACTCCAAATACTTTCTACATGTTGAGATATGAATAGAATATACCATAGTTATCTTAGAATCTACATAGTAAATCACCAATTAATGGTTAACTCAAAATCTACCGCGCGTAGCTTGCACGCTTCCCTTGGCACTGGGGTCTTCATGAGCCTAGAAGAAAAAAGTAGATAAAAATAGACTATAGCTGTAGTGCTAAGAAATTTCTGTGTAAGGGTCCGTTCAGACAGAACGGCTCGGACCGGAGAGGAGAACAAATTCATAACACGTTGAAAATCGAGTACTTAGTATTTGTAGAAAGGTTTATTGTTGAAAAAATTACTTTAAATATATTAAAAAAAAATACCTTAATAACAATACAAGTCCTAGGCCCAGTGTTCCAGAGCTGAGCGGTCTCGTCAATAAAGGCCGCTTCGACTGCCACAGTGTAAAGGCCGGGGGTGTTGACTGAAACCAGCTGCTGTGCCGAGAAGAAGTCGCGGACCGGAGTCACTGTCTGTACCGCTGTTAGTACCGGCGGGATGTTTGTTAATTCCACCGTCTGGGGGGAAAAATGTAGGTACATAGTTATTTTGTTCCGCGTACATGGTGACACTCACACATAATATTATTTGATTTATTATTTGGTTTGGACTTTAAAAGAGACTATGACCCTTGAGTTGGTTTCGGCGTTTCTCCTCAGGGATCAGTCAGTTAGGAAATGCCGACCTCAGCGTTCTTAAAATGACGTGTAAAAGTGATGTAATGTCCAACTTAATTGCAAAATAAACGATTTCATTTCATTTGAAAAAAACTTTGATCATTTGATAGACATGTGAAAGAATTTCAATAAATCCAAAAATAGCACTTTAGGGACAGTTTTTCATCTTTTATATCATCTGAAAGTAGACTGTCCGTCAGTTGCAAAAAGTTAAAGCTTCTTTAAATCTATTGCTGACTCTTGCTTCGTCAACAAGATAAAAAGTGTTAGAAATATATTTAAAGAAGAAGCTTTAATTTTAATGGATCTGCAACTGACTGTGTTTCTGTAAAAATTTGGTTGTAAAAGTAATATTTAAGGACTCACCTTTTCATTGGTGCGCGGGTGCGGCGTAGCGGTGACGGTAATCTGCACTCCCTTCACTTGACGCTTGCATTGGCGTTTGCTGTTGATCAAAACGTTAATATTGAAATATCCTTATTGGATAAAGAGTGTATATAAGGAAATACATAGGGGAGTTCGTAGAGTGTACATAAGGAAATACATAGGGTTGGTCATAGAGTGTACGTAAGGAAATACATAGGGTTCATAGTGTACATAGGGAAATACATAGGGGAGTTCATAGAGTGTACATAAGGAAATACATAGGGCAGTTCAGAGTGTACATAAGGAAATACATAGGGGAGTTCATAGTGTACATAAGGAAATACATAGGGCAGTTCATAGACATCATAAGGAAATACATAGGGCAGTTCATAGAGCGTACATAAGGAAATACATAGGGCAGTTCATAGAGCGTAAATAAGGAAATACATACGGCAGTTCATGGAGCGTACATAAGGAAATACATAGGGCAGACCGTGGACTGACCTGTGTCTTGCTGGGGAGTTTGTTGCGCCACTTCTTCCCAGCAAAAATACATAGGAAGTGGTAAAGGGTTTTGGGGGCTGTCTTTTGTAAATTTCTGACGTTCGAAAAGTGCTGATTTAGCAGTCTAATTTGAATAAACGTGTTTGTGTTTGAAAGTTTGTTGCGCCACTTCTTCTTCCTACCAAAAACACATAAGAAGTGGTAAAGGGAGGGCTGGGTGGTTTTGGGGGCTGTCTTTTTAAAAGTCCTGTTTTGCAGCCAGGTTGCGGGTTGTTCGAAAGAGATACCGCGGCCCTGGTACATAAAAGGCCTATGACGGAACACGACGGTTTTTAGTCAGTAAGAGTCTGACACTCCCTCACCGCTGCTAATCCACAGCGGGAGGGGTCATTTGATGATTTTTGACGTCGTTAAAAAAAAAAGGTTTGAATAAACGATTTCTGATATGATTCGATCACCTGAGCGGCAGCACGACGCCCTCCAGCTTGAGCGCGAGGCGGTGCGACAGCGGCAGCGCGGCCGCGTGCTCGGGCGGCGGCGCGCGCCAGGCGGGCGACAGCGACACGCGGCACAGCGCGCCGCTCGCCCGCCCCGCGCACACGCCGCGGCTCCACACGCAGCCGCCGCTGCACGCGCGGACCGCGGCTAGCACTGCGTCCATGTGCTGGGTAAAGACAACAAGCTATACGGGGGAGTATTCTTATCGCTCAGCTTAAAGCACAACAGAAATGTCGAAAGTTGGTCCTATTCCGTAACCATAAAAATCGCTGTTTCCTTGAAATACGTATAAGTAGTCTTATCGCTTCTCTAAAAAGTACTCCTATTCGAATTTCGAACAGATTCTTTACATGAAAGTCTGTTGTAGCAAGTTGTGTAGCAATGTTCTAACGTCATTTAAATTTAGAACATCTGGCCAAACTTGAATTTTCTTATTTGAAATTCGAACAACCTGTTTCTTATTTGATACAAATCTTTAGTGCCAAATTGAATCTTCTGATATACTCCATTGGGTTCTATTATTTATTTGCAGTGCTTACAATCTAAATATCAATTATCATTTGATTGTAAAGGCTCCAGCAGACCGGATGCGTATGCGTAACCACGCGCGTAGTCACGCGCGTAGTTACGGTGTAACCATGAGTTGTAATGTATGGAAATGTATGAGACAGGCCACACCGCTTGCGTAACGACGCGCGTGTCTACGTTACGCAAGCGGTGTGGCCTGTCTCATACATTTCCATACATTACAACTCATGGTTACGCCGTAACTACGCGCGTGACTACGCGCGTGGTTACGCATACGCATCCGGTCTGCTCGAGCCTTAAAGGCTCCGAAGCTACTGAATTGATTTGGAAAAAAATCTTTCACTGTTGGAAAGCTACACTCTTCCCGAGTAACAAAGGCTATATTCCTGTACGGGCAATAGTTTCCACGGATTTACTCCTTTAGGAAATTTAATCAACAATATACCGATATTTTTTATAACCACCATAAACATAACAGCACTCACCCGATGTGTAATCCCAGGATTAGTCGTCGGATTATCGAACAGCTTCGTAGAGATCTCATTGAGCGCGTTACTGGCTGACAAGGCAATCATTTCTTCCAACGTGGTGGGCTTGAAATCCACGCTGTCCAGGTCTGTGGGTCGTTCCTGACTGGATGAGGTGATGCGGTCCAGGAACTGAGCTAGTTGGTTGTATGTGTGCTGCGAACTGGGGGGCGGTTCAGGAGATTTTTTTGCAATATTTCTTGGTAATGGACTTGAGTCTGATATTTTGTCTTTCTTCTAATTATTTTTTGGAAGAAAAATCGGGACCATTTAAATAAGGTAAGCATTTTTGGAACGCCTTTAAAGAAAGGTGTCGAAAGAAAACGTGTTACAATGCGATATTTGTCTGTCAGATTAAAAATAATTTAGTCCAGGATTCGCCTTCGGTAAAATTATTACGAATGTGTAAATTAATTGCTGAATTATGCAGGACAAGGTCTTCATATCCGCAAAAACCTAGCCAGATCTGCAGATCCTAGATTTTGGCAATTTACATATTTGAAAAAAAGGATACATTTGCAGCTGCCTGAGCGTAGAATCATCAGCATGGAAGGCGGTGCTCGCTATGGCGGCGTACTTGTGCGCGACGGCGGCGACCGCGCGGGCGGCCTTGCGGACCGCGCCGGCGAACGCGCCCGCCTTCAGCGCGGGGTCGCGTTGACTCTGTGTGTGTAGCTACTGTTAGCTGTGTTGCTGTGTGTATGTATGTGCAGCTGGGTTAGTGTACAATCATCAGCATGGAAGGCGGTGCTCGCTATGGCGGCGTACTTGTGCGCGACGGCGGCGACCGCGCGGGCGGCCTTGCGGACCGCGCCGGCGAACGCGCCCGCCTTCAGCGCGGGGTCGCGTTGACTCTGTGTGTGTAGCTACTGTTAGCTGTGTTGCTGTGTGTATGTATGTGCAGCTGGGTTAGTGTACAATCATCAGCATGGAAGGCGGTGCTCGCTATGGCGGCGTACTTGTGCGCGACGGCGGCGACCGCGCGGGCGGCCTTGCGGACCGCGCCGGCGAACGCGCCCGCCTTCAGCGCGGGGTCGCGTTGACTCTGTGTGTGTAGCTACTGTTAGCTGTGTTGCTGTGTGTATGTATGTGCAGCTGGGTTAGTGTACAATCATCAGCATGGAAGGCGGTGCTCGCTATGGCGGCGTACTTGTGCGCGACGGCGGCGACCGCGCGGGCGGCCTTGCGGACCGCGCCGGCGAACGCGCCCGCCTTCAGCGCGGGGTCGCGTTGACTCTGTGTGTGGACTTCGTCATTTTAGGGATCCAGCAGAATACTAGCGTCAGGTATTCTACCTGACAGCTGGACACCCATTCGGTGCAAACTTAGGACACTGCACAGCGCCGTTAATTTCTGTTTATATTTTATGTCTGTCTTTCTACCCACTTTTTGTTTTGTTTAATTTCCTATTGTGTAGGTATCTTTGTGGTGTCTTTTTGTTTGTCTGAGTAAACGCTTTATCTATCTATCTATCTATCTACTTACTGTTAGAGGTGTTGCTATGGCCGGGGCTGCTGGATTGTTCGAAAGAGTTACCGCGGCCCTGGTACATAAAAGGCCTACGACGGAACATGACGGTTTTTAGTCAGTAAGATTCTGACACTCCCTCACCGCTGCTAACCCACAGCGGGTCATTTGATGATTTTTGATTTCGTTAAAAAAAGTGGTGTTGCTATGTGTATGTATATGCAGCTGTGTTAACGTAGAGTCATCAGCATGGAAGAATATCCTCCGTTTCCACCCTAACCTAAAATTGGTTTATGCGCAGCGACTCGTGCAATTCCGTGACGACAAGAAGTTTGGGGAGAACTATAGTTATGTGCCATAATGTACATACATAAAAAAAATCCCCAGGCATTGTTCACCAACTTGCATCCACTGCTTCCTGGCCACATTCATTGGTGAGATCGTTCGATCTTGACTGTTCGAAAATGTATGCGCAATGGCCGGCGGCGGCTGAGTACATAGCGACCTCGCCGCATGGGCAGTCCTGGCCAAGGCATTAAGCGCATGTACCCTCGCCTTCATCCACGCCGGCGCAAGGGCGGAACAAGCTCTTCGCCACCCCCACCCGCCCCACGCACTAGATACTTCCCAGCCGGAGCTGGCATCTCCTAGACCAGATATACCTAAAGGGATTTATTGCAATAATAGTAACTGACCTGTGAGAAAGTATGCGCAATCGCAGGTGGTGGTTGCGTACACAGCGATCTCGCCGCATGTGCAGTCCTGGCCAAGGCATTAAGCGCATGCGCCCTCGCCTTCATCCACGCCGGCGCCAGGGGGGAACACGCCCCGCAGCCCGCGCACCCGCCCCCGCAGCCCCCCGCGCCGCCCCCACCAGCCCCGCCTGCGCCGCCCCACCCGCTGGCTACCTCCCAACCGGAGCTGGCTTCTTCGAGACCCGATATACCTGAAGGGATTTATTGCAATTGAATTGGACTGAAGCCAGAAAGTTGGCCGTGTTACGAATGATGAAAAGATGATGGCAAGAATTACCCAGGTACAGATTTTGCAAAGGCAATGGTACTTCCTCCAACAACTTATACCTATTATATTATTTTATTTAGTACCCTTATATACTCACCCCTATATACACACTTTTATACTAGGACTATGTATTCTCTTTATGTACTACTAATACTTAAAATTGTTTTTTACACAGCGACACACAAAATTGCAAGACAGGATGTTGGGCATGTCAACCTTCCGACAGACAGGGTCCTCAGGTGGTAATGAGGGGTAGACGTATCAATAAAATACAGAACTACACTACATGTCGAGGTATAGTTGAGGCAAGTTCTTAAAAAACAAGGAAATGCCATGGATGTAATTTAAGATTTTTTCCTTTGGAAGGGTGAGGGTGACAAGACGATATAAAGTTTGTCGCGACTCACCATCTTCAACTAGTTTGGCATCGGCAGCGGCGGCGCGGTATAGCGCAGTCAGCCAGCGCTGAGCCGCCTCACTCGGGGCTTCCTCTGACAGACGCTTCAATATGGCCGCCGCTAAACTGTGGTGACCGTACCTGGTTGAAAAAAATACAATATTTTTAAGAACCAGAAGCAGGTTTATTTAACAAGGAAATAACAAGAAATAGTTTTAACATGAAAATCAACTACGATTGAACAAAAGTATTCAAAAGCGCGGCAAAATCGTATTCCCGTCAAACTATAGCATGTCTTGTCACAATGACGTTCGAAAATGGAATCCTCCAAGCAGAGATACACGACTGAATGGTGGGGTGTCGATGGTCGCTCGTCTCTGCTGCCCTTTATGTAACCACTGGCAGCTAACACGGCCTCTCCTGACACCCTGACGTCCTCGGCAGGATCTGGCTGAGCCTGGTTGTGTCTCGGAACACCTGCACATTCAATAAGCGAGTTGGACCTGGCTCAATTTCGTCATAATTGAATCTCGATTGGTTAACGTGCTCGTCATCGTTTTCTGGACACATGAAACTTTCAGAATAAACATTATTCGAGGTATTACAAACCTCAAACAAAGAACTAATTCATTTAAACAATGAAAAATAAATAACATCAACTTTAAATCAAATAACAGATACAAAATTAATAACAGAACACTGGTATACCACCCAGCGACTCGAAAATAAATAACATCAACTTTAAATCAAATGACTGGTACAAAATAAATAACAAAACACTGGTATACCACCCAGCGACTCGAAAATAAATAACATCAACTTTAAATCAAATAATTGGTTCAACATAAATAACAAAACACTGGTATACCACCCAGCGACTCGAAAATAAATAACATCAACTTTAAATCAAATAATTGGTTCAAAATAAATAACAAAACACTGGTATACCACCCTGCGACTCGAAAATGAATAACATCAACTTTAAATCAAATAATTGGTTCAAAATAAATAACAAAACACTGGTATACCACCCAGCGACTCGAAAATAAATAACATCAACTTTAAATCAAATAATTGGTTCAACATAAATAACAAAACACTGGTATACCACCCAGCGACTCGAAAATAAATAACATCAACTTTAAATTAAATAATTGGTTCAAAATAAATAACAAAACACTGGTATACCACCCAGCGACTCGAAAATAAATAACATTAACTTTAAATCAAATAATTGGTTCAACATAAATAACAAAACACTGGTATACCACCCAGTGACTCGCCGACATAAGCTCAAAAGTTTGTATATCGCATAAGATTTCCGCACCGTAGGCATAGGCTCCAAAAGTTTGCATACCTCCCAGTGACTCGCCGGCATAGGCTCAAAAGTTTGCATACCGCGCAAGGTTTCCGCACTGTAGGCATAGGCTCCAAAAGTTTGCATACCTCCCAGTGACTCGCCGGCATAGGCTCAAAAGTTTGCATACCGCGCAAGGTTTCCGCACTGTAGGCATAGGCTCCAAAAGTTTGCATACCTCCCAGTGACTCGCCGGCATAGGCTCAAAAGTTTGCATACCGCGCAAGGTTTCCGCACCGTAGGCATAGGCTCCAAAGTTTGCATACCTCCCAGTGACTCGCCGGCATAGGCTCAAAAGTTTGCATACCGCGCAAGGTTTCCGCACTGTAGGCATAGGCTCCAAAAGTTTGCATACCTCCCAGTGACTCGCCGGCATAGGCTCAAAAGTTTGCATACCGCGCAAGGTTTCCACACCGTAGGCATAGGCTCCAAAGTTTGCATACCTCCCAGTGTTTACTCATACACGTACACACATACAACATATAAAGAAATCATGTAAATTATTCAATATCAATCATGTAATTATTAACTTGGTACCGTGTACAGCGAAATATTGGGCCTCCAAAATTTAAGTTACCATCGACTCGCCAAGAAGAAGAAGAAGGTACCGTGTATAAGGCTGAAGCATATATCATAAGAAAAATGTAAGAAGGAATAAAATTTACTTGTTAGTTATACCGTGGGCGCAAGCGTGCACTCAAGCGCCCCCGGGCAAAGGTCTGTAGAAAGATGTTACTAAGAACAAATACTTCAGACTTTACACGAATATAGATAAAATTCAGTGCATCGTGAATGACAGAATCAGTGTCACAACGTGATATATAATCCAACATGGATTATCGCAACAATACCACGTCAATCAGTGGCCCAACACATCAGCACCACTAGCATGCTCTCAACTTTCAATAAGGCTGAGCAGACCACAGCGTCCACTCGACTCGGTAGCAACTCCACCACCAGAGTCGTCTTCTTTCAACGCCACATTGACGTCATCATGGCAAGCTACGACAGCAATCTGCCAGCAGCACCGGCACAGCAGCACTCGTGCCGCAACCAGCAGCACCGGCTCAGCAGTACTCGTGCCGCCACCAGCAGCACCGGCTCAGCAGCGCTCGTGCCGCGACCAGCAGCACCGGCTCAGCAGTACTCGTGCCACGACCAGCAGCACCGGCTCAGCGGCGCTCATGCTACGACCAGCAGCACCGGCTCAACAGCGCTCGTGCCGCGACCAGCAGCACCGGCTCAACAGTGCTCGTGCCGCGACCAGCAGCACCGGATCAGCAGCGCTCGTGCCGCGACCAGCAGCACCGGCTCAGCAGCGCTCGTGCCGCAACCAGCAGCACCGGCTCAGCAGCGCTCGTGCCGCCACCAGCAGTACCCACACAGTGGCGCTGATGCTAAGACCAGCCGCACCGGTACTACAGCGCTGGTTTGCTGCGACACCGCCGTTACATATTTTTGTGTACAACTCTGTGAACAAGCACTCACGACATACATTTCGCTCGGCCACTTCTGACCATCAAAATCTGGTAAGCTTTTCGCTTTTAAAGAAATAAATTCGAGGCATAACCTTGACAAACTCAACTTTGGAACCCTGTCTCAGAAATAGTGTCAGTACTAATCATGTGTCAGCAACACTCAAAATCAAAACACAACCATCATTATGTTTTAGTAAATTACGTGTAATTAACTTTACTTCATATTTTGCTACACAGCATACTCATGAGCAACAATACCAATGGTTGGTACATTATAACACATTTTTCCTCTTAATACAGGTAAGAGCATAATAGCTTCCAATATGGAATCAAAAAGCCATATGAAAAATAGAACAGATCACCTGACCTCGATGCATGATATACCAGGTCTACCATCCACTGGCTATCATTACTGGAGTATGCCAAACGAGGTACTGGCAGTTGGCACCCTATACAGCATGCAAAACTCGTGCAGCAGCACAGCACCGAGGCGCTTGAAGTGTCACAGCACTCGTAGTATGTCAAGTGGCACAGCACGTGCAGCGCTTACACCATCACCTTGCATAGTTCTCAAATTGGTGACCTCATAGTGTTTTCTGACTTAGGCTTATCCTCAAAACCTGTAGTCAAAAGACAAGCAAGCAAGCATCTGGCTATAGCAAACAAACATTCAATTGAAAGACTCTCATGCATTGTCATGTTACAGATTTGAAAGTTGACATCACCAATTAATGCACCCAAATTACATAATCAGTAAAATGAAATAATAACCAAGGTCGGTAAACAGACTTTCAATTTATAAAATGCGAATTACGCCATTGCCTTCCATTGGGATCTTAGATATTGGTTGTATCCCTTTCTTGAGCTCTACAGGCCTTCGAAGGCCACAACTACAGCGGCATAACACCAACTGTACCAAAGAGTTTACAAACCTGTACCAAAGAGTTTAAAAGAGTACACAAGTCTCTTTTCGGGCACCTCAATGCCATCAGACAGGCCAATGGGTCTTTTCCAAGTCACCCTGATATACATCATAGATACTACACAACTCAATAGAATCAAAAGTAGAAACAGATAAATAAATCAAACTAACAAATCTAGAGGCTGATGCACAATTTGAACTATTCCACTTTGGTGTAAGTAAATTGAGTAAGCCAATATCAAAACAGTGTGCAGTTATATCACAACAGCAGTAAACTTATATTTCTGTGTACTTGTTGAAACTCTCATAAGCAAAAAGATTAGGAATAAACATTACTGAGCTCATTTACATAATAAGCCTGTTAGTTATTCGATTTCATGGGACAAACACATTTTAAATGCAAACAAAAGATGCACATTATTATTCCAGCTTGTATATCATTTTGTTCAAGCTTTAAAACATTTATCTAAGTTTTGTATTAAAAAATCAACCCGTTGGTCATTAGCGGTGGCACCTGAGATTCTAACTCAAGGTTTCACTCAACACTTTCTGTATGTTTTTAACCAATAAGTTACCAAAATGGATTACAAGTCATGTATTACATAAAGGCTAAATAAAACCGGATTGATCTCACCATTTACATACAGGTAGGCACATTACAGGATACTTCTCGTAACATCTGGAACATAGTGGGAGCAAAGCATGTTGTTCACAGACACCACGGCAATACATAAGCAGAAACTCATTCCGCCCGAAGCACACAAGAGTCCCAACAGCATCACCGTTCTAAGCTCAAGCAATAGGCACTGCTTGCGCTATAAATCGGAAGCATCATAACTTCTCAACTTATTTCATCGTTATATCCGCATGAAAACAAAAGCAATCATTAATTCGATTATAACACAAACATTTTGATTAATAATTTATCATGTGACTATGTTCAATCAATTTGTTGACCAACAACCATAGTTACCAGACCTGTTATTTCCATAAAAATAAATAAAACCAATGTTCCTTTGTGATTTTTCCAATAATGGAATTTATGCAGTCCACATTAATGCTATCCTTCAATGTATTCTTCCAGTTATTTGGGCATTGATGTCATTAATTCTTCAGAATATAATAGACCTTCCGTATTATTTTTGTTCCACAACAAGTAAACCAACCAACATATTTATTGGTATCACTTACGCTGCCTGCATAGCATCTTGAACATACCAATCTATGCAGCGCACTGCAATCCATTACAAAATTAAAATAGAACAGCAAAAACTTTGGTCGGCGGGTTTCCTTACACCGCGTCGTACTTAATAAAAAGTGCCAATGAATCTAAACTGAAATCAAAAACTTTATAGTGGGAGTGAGACTATCCCACTTCTGATTTTAAGAACCAGAAGCAGGTTTATTTAACAAGGAAATAACAAGAAATAGTTTTAACATGAAAATCAACTACGATTGAACAAAAGTATTCAAAAGCGCGGCAAAATCGTATTCCCGTCAAACTATAGCATGTCTTGTCACAATGACGTTCGAAAATGGAATCCTCCAAGCAGAGATACACGACTGAATGGTGGGGTGTCGATGGTCGCTCGTCTCTGCTGCCCTTTATGTAACCACTGGCAGCTAACAATATATTATCTCAAATTCCTTGTATGTATACATTGTGACAGGCCAAAAATTAGAGATTTTTTTTTTACTTTGATAGCATCAATAAAACATGCCATTAGAACTTCTTCAAATATCGATAAAACACACCTGAGCGCAGCCCTAGCGACTCGATACCTCACCCAGCCGTCAGCGGGCTGTAGAGTGTTCAGTATCTGTTCCTGCCACGCGGGACTGATCTTGTGCGTCAGTGCCTTGCCCGCTCGCTCTTGGAACAGTACCGTGTATAGCAGCACTAGTGCCGTGCCGTCGTCTGGCGGATTCTCTATGGCATTTTCACTGGAAAAAAAATTTATAGTATCAAACATACTTGACTTCCGAAGTCAGAATGATTTGTAATTGTGAAAGTTACTGTAAACTCTGGTAAATGACATTGTGCCGCATCAATAAGAGCACAACCACTGGACCTGCTTGCCCAATTCATGATCGATCGGATCACAAAGGTAGGATTATATAACATGTAGGTGGGCACTCCCTTATATCCTATTACACTCCCTTATATATCACTCACCTCGGCAACAAGCTCAGCGCGTGATGCAGCGCCGGCATGGCGGGTGCTAGATGCGCGGACGCGTGGGGGGCTCCGCCGAGCGCCGCCAGCGCCTCCAGCAGGGCTGCGGTGCGGGCCCCGCCGGTGCTGGCGCAGGCCTGCAGCTGGGTTCCGACCACGTTGGCGGTGCGGCCCGCGTAAGCTGATGCTTCGGCGCGGCTTAGTTGTACCTGTGGAATGTACCTAATTAGTATCAATCATCTGCCTAGACTTTTCCTAACTACATAATTTTCATATTATTGGTGAACCTTTCACTTACCAAGCAACGCAGCGCAACTCTCAGCGACTTGATATTATTAGGGTTGTCATTCTCCCCGGTAGCTATGACCAGTGTTTCCAAAGCCAGCATTAGTTCACCCCCCTCCACTGGTATACATTCTTCGTAGCTAAAATTAATAATATTAATTCAGATGTATGCCATTTATTCTAGTAAATAAATAATTTATGATTAATCATAAGGCCAATCATGGTATGATGGAATCATCACATCGGATTCCGACACACGTATACAATCCTGGAATATTGGCTTTCATTGCTAGAGACGATCTACGATCAGCAGTGGATGGCACTAAACTTATGATTTTGGTCAGTTGGTCGTCTTAGGTTTGTTTGTCGTGAAGGAGTGTTTTTTCCAAGACTATCCATCCATATAATTAAGAACTGTCTGTTTTCAATATTTTCAGCCAATAAACTCCAGCCAAAGGTGGTCTGGAGGAAATTTCTAGCGATAATACTACCTATTGTACTTTTCTTTGTGTTATAATTGTGATGTAAAGTGTTGCAAATTTATTTTTTGGTGTACCTACAATAACGAATAATCTATCTATGTATCTAAATTTTTTTCTTGTACAGAAGTCAGTTAAAATCAGATTAACATGCCAACTCACCAATGCACCACAAGCCTGGTTAACACATCGGCAGCAGTGGCAGCTCTTGTAAGATCAGCCGACAGCGTGGCGTCGCTGCAGTAGCGGCGCAGCGCCGCGCACCCGCCCGCGCCGCTCGCCGCCGCCGCGCACACTGCCGGGCATGACACCAGCTTCTGTGGGGAGAAGTTTGAATATGGAATTGACACCAGCTTCTGTTGGGGCAAGTTTGAATATGGAATTGACATCAGCTTTTGTTGAGGGAGTTTGAATATGGAATTGACACCAGCTTCTGTGGACAGAGTTTGAATATGGAATTGACACCAGCTTCTGTGGACAGAGTTTGAATATGGAATTGACACCAGCTTCTGTTTGGGGAAAGTTTGAATATGGAATTGATACTAGCTTCTGTTGGGGAAGGGGAGGAGCTTGTGTTTGAATATGGAATTTAGAATTTGAATATGGCAATTCGATTCGTTCACAATAAATTGTTTTAATAAATCTATGTGTTATATTATGGTGTGTGTAAAAGAGTTAGATACTCTTTTACACACAGCTATTCTATTATCAGGGAATGCTGTCACCGTCACTGATACCAGCTTCTGTTGAGAAGGGGAGGGGGATACGAATATGATGGGACTGTTTGAAATAAGGTGTCATGAATATGTCTGGGAATTTTATATTTGAAATGTGTACTTGGAAGACTCATTGGGTGGTTGAGTTATTTTAGGTAGGAGAATAAATTCTCCTAAATGGGCGAACAGCTGTAATTTTTTCAGTATATTTCCTGACCTGCATGACTTGCAGACACAGCATGGTGTGTTCCATCTCGTGGCTGTCGGTGGCGGCGCGGACGAGCTTCTCCACGCAGTCGGCCGGCCACAGCGCCGCGTGCTCGGCCAGCTTGCGCAGCCCCAGTAGCGCGGCGCGACGGACGGACGAGCGGGCGTCGTTCATTGCTATGCTTAGGAGGAGTTCCACCTGGGAAAAAATATAGATAAATAGGTAGGTATATAGATTGAGATTCTTTATTATACACCATATTATTACACGACACAGGCTGTACGCTGCAATGACCTGCCCCCTTATACTTTCGTCACACCCGAGTATGAGAGCATCATCCGCCAAGCCTTTTTTCCCAACTATGTTGGGGTCAGTTTCCAGTATCCGAATATGAGAGCAATGGATATTAATATAACACAACTTATTGCAGAACCTGTTTAAATAAACAAAAATATCCCAGTAAATACTAGTATTTCAACTATAAACTACTTGTCACAACATCCGGATTCGGACTTTCATGTAATATTAGTGAACAAGGTTATTATATATTAATTTTTTTTAGCCCGAACTGTCCCACTGCCGAGCAAAGGCGTCCCCACTTCGTCTCCACACCTTTCGATCCTTTGATCGATCTCGCCCGGAGGTTGTATACACCCCAGGTCCCAGCGTCAGGCTGGCTTCCGTCAGAGGCTCTGACACTTGGGGCCGAACTGTGGGTGTGTAACTCATGGGGGTTTGGACCGCGCAGGAGAGGTTGACTTGGATCCCGAAAGATGTTGTTTATAAATTCAGTTTAAAAACAAACTTACTTGATCAGGCACATGCACTACAGTGTCAGCAGCGATGTGTGTGAGCGCAGTGATGGCGGCACGGACCGAACTTGATGATGGAAACCTTTCTAGTAATGACCGCAGTAGTTTCAGGACTCCTTGGGCTCTTACAGCTGAGGAATAATTAAAAAAAAACTGTTTTAATTCAAAAACAGATAGAGTGGCATTTTACTATTAAGTATCTAAGTTTTTCCAGTTCATGTGAAATTAGTATATTTATGATGTTAATTTCTGATCTATTATCATATGGTGAATCACTGAAGAGATGTATGTTTTCAATGTTCATTAAAAACTTACCTCCACCATGTACAGTTCTCAATGCTCTGACAAGCTTCGCTCTGCGCTCAGCAGCGGTGCTCTCACAGTCCACCATGTCCCACAGCTTGTTGCACATAGCCACCGCAAATGCACTGGAAAAATATGGAAGAAATATTATAAAAGAAAGAAAGCTAACAAAAAATACATATTATAAAAAAAATACTACATCTAAATAGGTTATTGAGGCAATTAAAGACAAAATTTGAAAGAAATAACTAAAACCTACTTGGAATGCTCAGCAAATCTCGTAGTAGCATAGATAGCAGCATCAACCTCCACGTTATCATGGCTGTCAAGTCCTCTGCGTATGGCATGATGCACATTCTGCCTCTCTGGTATAATTCCCGCCACGGCGCCCAACGTCCTCAATGCCAAAGCCCTGGCCACCGGGTCATTTGAATGTAGAACACTAAAAACTCTTCTTAAAAACTCGTCGACGTTCAAAATCTTGTCTAAATGTTTCTCGCTCTGTTGACAGACCCGCAGCACCCATAGACGAAGGAAATTATTCCCCATACGAAAGACATCGGCGAGTTTCAGAAACGAAGAGTTGATAAGGATAGGGAAAGGATATTTTTCGAATAATCGCGGGAATCGGACGATAGCTTCGCATTGTTCACCCACTTTTCCTGAACGGAGACCTATAAATACAGATAGTTATAGTTTGCTGAAGTAATAGTGAATCGAATATTATTGGAAGGAAGGTTAGGTTATACCTTTGTCTAATTCAGTTAATGCTGAGTTGGCGTCCTGTTCCGGTTCACCAGAGGAATCATTAAAAGTATTTAAACGCACACCGATCATTATTAGTTTCTTATTTTTGTTTATTTATTGAAAAAATGCCTGAAACAAACCAAAGCAGCTTTGACAACAACAAACCAACCAATCAAACGAAGTTGACATTGACATAATTGACACTTTGACAGTGACATTGGATTTCATTTAGCCTCTTTGGCCTAGTGAAAAAAAAAACAATAGAATTATATTCGTTTATATTAAATTGGTAATATAAACTTGGATTTAGATTAAAAAAGATCGATAATCTACAAAGATAATAAATGAAAATATAAATTCAAGGCGACTAGAGCCATCTATTGACATTTTTATGATTTTGTTTTGATAGCTGCAGCTTAACATTCATAGAGGCCGCTAGCAGTATTAAATAACTGTAGGATTTTTAGCCGACTTTAAAAAAGGGGATATTTAATTAGATTTCAAGTATCTTCAGCGATTTATAGGAGATGACTGAATTGATTTGGTTAGTTAATAGAATTTGATGACTATGTGTTCAGTAGTTTTTGATTAGTTTATTTACCTATCTTACAAATCAGCAAGCAGTTCATCAGATCATCCAACTGTTCCCACTTTGATTTATGCATCATAAAACGAAGATGCAGAGGTGCCTAATCGAGTACCTAATTAGTAAGGTTTCTCTACCATAGCAACTCTTTTTTCGTGCATCGTAATCCTATGGACATACTTACCTACTTTCGACAGATGAGTGCTATTTCAAAACAAAAACTGTACCTAAATATCCACGTAAAACATGACACCTAACCAAAACACCGCTATTAAAAGTAAAACTAATCCGTGGATAACTATCGGCAGAGCTGTGTTTACCGGCAATGCTCGGCTCAGCTCTCAAAGGGTAATTACTGTAACGGGAGTGTATGTCGCCATTACGGTGAAAATGGCGCGAAAGGTGAGTTGGTAAACTCACTAATCATGGCGGATCGCTCGACAAAATGACGGAGTTTTGTTACATCAGTTCGTTAAACGTAATTTGTTATTAAATGGAGCCCGGGTTAGCTCGGGTTTGCTCGTATTGTCCAAATTGAAGGCTAATCATGTTGACTCGTGTTTCACGGACCTATCGTTTATTGACAGATAATTTGCTAGGGGACTCGATAGATAGTTCGCTAATAAGCAGGTAACCTGACATTTTGGTCTCCTTGGGGATCGAATTTGAAATGAAGAAGTGGAAAACTAATAGAAACCAAATACCCTTCTTCAGCGGCGGCCCTAGGCATTGCGAGGCTACGTGCGGCAGGTCTATGCGAGGCCCTTTGTCCTACGTGAAAAGTATGTGTTGCGAGAGTTGTACACCAGCTTGTGTTTTGATTTAGCTAAACGTCATGTTTAAGGAGAAACAAATTAATACAATTTTATTTTTACTACAGTTTATATTTAAAGAATCGCAAAATTAACAAATATTAAAATGATCTGATGCTTGCGACTTTTCTTAAGACTAAAATCTTTAATTAAAGCAGAATAATCGAATGAATGAGCAACGTCATTTTCGATCGAAAGAATAGCAAGGGCTGAAAGTCGATCTTGTGTCATCGAATTCCTTAAACATGTTTTAATAATTGTAAGCCTCGAAAAACTGCTTTTTCGATATTATTATTTTATTATTCGAATTCTCAAGACTATTTCGGAAGTGGGATTTTCAGTTAAATTATTTTCTAATATATATTTCAGCACCGAGATAATATTCAGCTCTTCGTAAAACTGATTCAGGGCCGTCTCTAGCTCATGTAGCGCCCGGGTGCAATCATGACCCAAGCGCCCCCGAAAGATTGTGACTTGAGTAGTTCGAACTTCGTAAATAAGAAAGTTCATACGGAAACTAGGAGTTATTTTCTTGTTAATAAAAGGACTTAAAAGCGGCGCTACCTTCTAGGTTCGGCTAAAAAGGATGAAAAAAATAAAACAAGCGCAAAGTAAAGCACCCGCGAGCGTAGCGAGCGCAAACATTTTTGAGCTTTGGGTTAGTAAAGCATATAAACTTGTATAATAAACAACAGTGCAAGGTGAAGTCGCGAGCGTAGCGAGCGCGAAAATTTTTGAGCTTTGGGTCAGTAAAGCATATAAACTTGTATAATAAACAACAGTGCAAGGTGAAGTCGCGAGCGTAGCGAGCGCGAAAATTTTTGAGTTTTGGGACATAAAAGTACTCTAATCAAGTTAGAAGGAGAGGCACTACCAAGGGAACAGTCGCGAGCGTAGCGAGCGCGTTTTTTTTTTAAATTATTTGTGTAAGGACTCTCAAATTAAACTCGGAATTAAGCACAAATAAAAAGAATCCGTGACTGGATCGAGAGCCAGTTGTGAAACGCAGAATGAATTATAAATAAAGAAAAAATGTAATTTTTTTTTCTTGGACCAGATATATATTTTTAATTATATATTTTTTTATATTAGTGTGGGTTGTAGCGCGAGGCCCCCCTAAGCGCGAGGCCCTGTGCGATGGCACAGTTCGCACACCCCTAGGGCCGCCACTGCCCTTCTTATTAGAACTAACATACGACCCCTTTTAAGACAACATGTCGACTCTTTCAATAAAGGCTTTGCTGCCACAACCCTTTAGCATAGCAAATATCAGGTTGATACCACCAATCCCATTAAAATCAAGGCTAATCAGGTACCTTAGTCAGGGTCATTATCAATAAGAATTAGTGTCAGGAAGGTCCTTGAACTAATAAGTTTTTTCCGTCCGGTGACATTGCGCAAGGCTGCGCGTGATCACCATGCATTATGCGCGGGAGCAGGACATTTCGACGATATACTCGTACTACTGCCGTGTAGTAGGCACGTTTCGTACTTGACCAATTGATATATAAGACGTCCCTATTGATTGGTTTATCATTGTGCATCGGATCTTGTGTCCTGTCGCGTCTTAAGTATATCTTACAACAAGAAAACGAATCTACGCCAAGATGTTCAAATTCGTAAGTATTTTTCTTAATTTATGATTGTTTCTTTAATGTTTTAATATTTTTTGGACCTTATTCAAAATGGTCACTCTCGATACTCTCTGTTACTCTACTTTAAATTTTGAGATGTATTTGGTCTTAATATAAAATAATGTTGATAGGAGATAGTAAGTTCGTGTCCCCCAAAGCCCCCAAAGTCTGGAAAATATCTATATTCACATCAATAGTCACTTAAAAAAATTATATCTAAATAATAGACATGTTATGTGCCTCTCTCATGTAACCATACTTATTTTCTTTCTCTCTACCATCAGGTGCTGTTCGCCGCTCTCCTGGCTTTCGCCACCGCCAAGCCCCTGGTCCTGGAGTACGACTACCCAGTCGCCTACAGCGCCCCAGTGGCCGCCTACTCGGCTCCCGTCGCCTATTCCTCCTATAGCGCCTACGACTACGCTCTTCCCTACTCCGCCTATGCCTACGCTCCGTACTCTTACTATGTGCGTTAATATGGCAACTTACCGACGGATTACAGCTATGCAATGGGATATGAGTTTTATGTACGCATCTAATTTATTATAGCAGTTCATTGGAATAAATATTCGATACGAAACTCTGTCTTTTACTATATACTCTTTGTAACCATATAAGTTCTTATAGATATTGCACAAAGTGATTGATCTTGTAGTTATAATGAGGGAGATGTAATAATTCGTCAACCTGACCTGGTTCATAATATTAGCAATGTTCCCACAATAGATTATCAGACATCACCATTACATAAGGTTTCGTAATAACCACCCTACTTAAACTTTAGCAAGAATTTGCTATAAAAACTTAAAGCTAAGCCTAGAAAGGATCATCCATTCTTCGAAAGTAACCTTATCACTTTCTTATCAAACGATTAAGTTATGCAAAGGCGAATAATGGTTAATTAAAAACGTTATCTAGCTACTCCTTAAGCTAATCCTTCCGGATCGAACAAAGCATTATTTTGACATATTTTTTCCACAATGGGGGATTATTCATTGTGTGGTACACGCAAGTAATCGATGCCGGACGTTGTAGGGATTATGGCCAGACGGTCAGTCACCTACTTTGACAGAACAAATTCCTGGAACGTCCAGTGTCCAGTATTGCAGTTTATACTTCCCTTTGTGAACACAAAACGAGATTCTTTGCATCCCAGAATGTGTACTGTCATCGTTCGGCGTATCATTTGTGTTCAGCACAAAAGCTCGTATGCTGGATGGCTAGCATTCAATAGTTAGGTTGTGAACCCTAGGCTAACACAGGTTTTGCAACTTTGGTCTTCAACAATAGGGTATTGTTATGGTAACTGCCATCATCATTAGTAATTTTCTAAAGCAATATTGAAGTTGCGTGGTTTAGTTATTACTTAATATCTAGGTACCTACATTATACATATATCTTCATATACGGACTGTGATATTGTCAGCCAACTCCAGAAAGGTCTTCCTGTCCTGTTTTCCTTCAAATCAATTGTTCAGGGGATTATAAACTATTATCGTTTTCTTTCGTTGAAGGATTAGCTCTCTAATGATAAGATTTAGGGTAGCATTGTGGCATCCATTGTTGGTAATACGCATGACTTTTGCATAGCTCTTTTGTTAATGTTGGTTTAGCTACTGTTTGGTAGTTATTGTCTTGGACGAGATTTCTCTCACGATGGATGATTTCGGTGCTAACGACTGTTGAATGACTTATATTTTACTTTTGGTCTATGACTGTAATATGACGGCGTAGCTAACAAGCTGGGAGTATATAAAACAAAACATAATATTGTTTTTTAACAAGGAAAACAGGAACATAAATAAGAAGACAACATTTCTTTATTGATATGATCCTGCGAGGACAATAAGACAGTTCAGACGACCAATTAATGTTACTAAAGCTTTCAAAAAGTTTATTAGTAACACTATCAAAATATCAGCCACAAATTCACTCAGGCATGTTAAGCTGACATCACTCAAGGTTCCACTTACTACAAAAAAAGTGTTACCACATGTTACCTTCTCGCCTGTCTCTGTTTCCAAAGTCTTAAACCCCAAAGTAGCCAAAATACCATACAATCTGGCACAAAGACTACAATAATCTTCTTAGAAGTGTTGAGTCGTTAAAACATTACGCTCCGTCAATTTTCACAAAGTTAACATACATAGATACATCACCTTAATTGCTAAAGCCATAAGGTGTAAAATACATGTATTTTGGGGACTAAATTATCGTGGTAATGTGTAAATATCACAAGTTTGGGTCCTTGCAATCAAAACATCGTGAAGTAATCCTCCTTTGTGTCTGCGTAGCGTACAAATGGCGATGTTTGGCACCTCTGATCGGCCCAGATCGATATCTTCCAGTAATCCGCACTTTCTAGTGACACGGCTTTGTGCCTTTATAGGACATCGACATACAAATGTTGAAATAACTTTATTAATGTAACGCAATGGTAAAAGAAACGCAATCATTAATTTATTGGCAGTTTAGCATGTTTTTTTTAAGTGCTTTGTTGATTCTGAACGCGTTTAAATTCGTTTAACAGTAATTATGATTTATGCGATAAAGATAGCTATTAAGATGATTATTATTCATTATTAAATGCAAATTAAAATCCTCGAGATTAAAAATATTCAAAACATTTTAAACAACATGCATGAATAAAAATAAATAATCTTTTATCCTGTTAAAATGCCCGTACATTTGGCGACACTAGCCCACGGTAGAGGCGTCAATTTTGACACCAACGGCTGCGTTCACGAATAAAAAAACAATATTTATTATCTGTATATTATTCAGTGTAAATAAACATAGTGCGAGAGTGTAGGGATGAATGGCTTTGTCCCCGCACCATTGTGTTATGGGGTTTGTGATAATGTTTTTATGGTGTCTGTCGCGTCGCTTCGGATTAGGAACAAATCGGCTGGATGGTGATGGAGGCAAATATTTGCGGGACACTTGGAGTCGCTATCATGTCTGGTCGCGATCGCACCTATTATGCCGTTGTGTCAATATGTGGATGAAGGGAGATCGCTGACTACTTACTTGCAGGAGGACACTTTTAATGGCCACTGTGACATTATAGAATAGTTTTAGGTACATTTTTCATGTTATAGAAAGACGTTTCATAAAATTGTGATAACGTAATCAATTACTGTAATGTAAATAGCGTAACCCTAGGTCTAAAGATTTTATATCACAGAACTTAAACTTGAACTTTAAAATCACATGTCAGTTAAGTTTTTTATCTAAAGTATCCTAGTAAAAACTAAATAGTTTCGTTATCTTAATCGTCGAGGTGTTTATTGAGCTTCGACAGGTAAGACAAGATGGCAGCTATGTTATTAGCTCACGTCTCTTTCCGACGGAGAAAACACTTGGAGAATATCTTGTCATTTTCCTTTACACTTAAGAATAAAACAGAGCTCTAAACCTGACTAGTTACTTGCTGCAGCAACAATCGATACCTACAAACATAATACAGAAGAAATATTGTTTTGATTCTTTTCCAAAGGCCCGGACACTAAAGAACCGATTTAATCGAATATTTTACTGAGCTACACTATCCCCGGATGACATAGGCTATATTTTATACTTCAGATAGAATTAGGTATGTAGTATATTTTAATACATTATGACGATAGGATACTAGATAGGACGCTTCATACTTGTCAATATGGAACCCCAACCAACATCGTTGAGAAAAGCCTAGGCCGATTTTAATAGATAGCTAGAAAGGTATATTTATGGATCTTAATTACAGAGAACATTTTTTTATTAAATAAATACGACATTTCTAATACAATTTACAAGGAAAAAACCAACAAAAACTGCGCAAAAGCTCGACTATTTTTCACGCAAGATATAAATCTTGTATAAAACTTATCTGATGGTTAAAACAATATGAAGCAGGTACTCTTAAAATATTCTATTACCGTTGATAGAGCAAGCACTCGACAGCTACATAATACTTATAGTTTTATCAGATGGTAAAGTTTTAATTAACAAATGTAAGTACAATGTATGTGGAGTAAAACGTTCGAAATGGGACCAGTCGTCTCGGTTCCCAGGGCGCAATTATATGAAATTATTTAACTGTTATACTTGTGTGTTGTGTTCTACGAAATGTATCTACCTATACACAGTTTTGTTATTAATTGTTTTGTAATGTAAATGACCGGAGTATATTATAATGTAGGTAAGTATTAATTATTAATCTCTATGCTATTTGCGTAGGAATAAAACTATAAAGTTTATATTTTACTCAATAATTTCGTCAAAATTTAAATATCTGTATACCTTTATCAACGATGATAAAGATAGAAATTACATAAGTAAATCCTTTTCAATACAAAAAATAGACCACGCACTATTAAAATATTCATTTCCTTCCAAATGTAAATCGATTAACGTTCACAAATATGCGCATTTTTTCGCGGGCAAGCTAAATCGTTTTAGGATGCATCTGATTATTGTATCTGTCACTACAATGATCATTGTATCTATCACAAAATATTATCGTTGTCGATATAATGTTGATGTTTTTATTTCCCTATTTAAAATTAACTTGCACCTTGTCGTTACATATTAATAGTTTTAGAGAGTTATTTCTTGTACAAACTTCCAATACATATAGTTCAGTGCGTCTGACTGGCACAATATTTAGTTAGAAAACACATATTTATAAAGGAAGTTAGGGCCTTTTATGACTAGGCCTACCTATTTCTTAATTTTGCAGTAGTAGACGACATGAGAGTTGAAAAGGCCTGAGTGCTTTTCAGGAAGATCCTTTTGAACACACGGTAAATCAACTCTTGAAATCCACGTAGTATTAAAACCCCATCAGATGCTCGACAAATACCCATGGTATCAGTATATCCGGAAGCAATGATCACGCTTAGTCACGGACAGCTGATGAGAGCATTTGTAATGATACATAATACATAATCCTGCGATGTAAATCGCTCAACAGCCATTGTTGGGCATTTGTTGTCTAAAATGCTCAGCTAGGTAGGATGGGCTGATAATGACTTTGATGTGCAAAACGAACAATTAGGAGTGTGTAAAAACGATGAATATTTTATTGCAAACGTAAAAATATGACTTGTATCATAATAATGGTATCTAGGTAGGTATAGACATAAGTACCTATGTAGCTCTTGGCTTCCATTTTGGGATAACTATGATACAGGCTTCCTTGCTTAGTTTGGAATAAATATGTTTTTTTTTTATGTTTTCAAGACTAGAACCTCATCTTCTGATGAGGACCTAATAGTTCTAATAATCTTGAATGCCTAAGTGCCTAACTTAGTTCATCCGTTACGGTTTGCTATTGCTTGTATGTTAATCCGGAGTTAATTAATGTAGTGATTACCTATAAAGAGAGCTGAAATCGTGTCGATCAAAAGGACACGACGACCTACAAACATTTCAGTTTTCAGTGATTAATGATGAGTAATCTACTTAACTCATAGGCTAAACTCTATTTTTTATGTTGAACAGAAAAGATCTATGCTGATTTAATAAAAACCATTCACAAAATAATCACGTCTCTATAATTCCATTTAAGCATAATTTCAAAATCTTTTAAATCGTTTATCAGATTCCAAAAATTCTATAATTCTTATAGACAGGGCCCATTGTGAACGAATCAAGGGCACCCGGAGGTGTCTGGTTACACCAAGTATGTAACACGATGCGTCTAAAATGAGGATCCGTACCAAAAAGTACAATTATATGTGGCCATGCGCGGCCACATGGTGTATGGTTTCATTGCTTTGTGCAATTTAAAAAGTTTAATTTTGACGTTTATAGGTTTTTTTCTGCATATTATGTCAAATTTGAGTTTGGAATGTTTATTGTTTTTTTTTCTGTAGATGTAGGAATTTTGGTGATTGTATTGAAAAGGCCTGTTCGATTTGTTGTGTTCACTAAATGTGATGGGCCGACAAAATCCTTGTAGATACTTCTTGCCTAAAAATTTACGTTTTTCCAGTGTAAAAACTGAAAATTCAAACGGCTTCCAGAATGTTTTATTCAATAGTTTTACAAAATGATCTTATTATAGGGAAATATTAAAACTAAGTATCAAAATATTCATCCGCATCGCTGTCAGCTGGGATCGTGCCCAAAAGGCTGGCTGCATTGCCACGCTGGATGGCAATGCATATCCTTTGACCGAAGTATAGGCCAGCCCTTTGGTCACGAGTGGACTCCACTAATCGCTTACTAATTTCTCGAAAGAGTCTGTGGGCACTTGGGCCCCATGGTCCCAGGGTTTCAACCCCAAACGGCTCAAAAATGCAATTGCCGGTGAGGTTTACATATTTGTGCCGCTTGAGGTTTTCCGCGGCTGCAGCAGCTGCACCGACACAGCTCGCCGTACTGGGAAGGTGGGAAGGTGCAAGGGTGTCGACGCAGGTTGCGTCCCACACCAAAGACCTTCCCATCTTCCAAGGCATTATAGACATCCCGTCTGGTCTCTTGCCATCGTCGCGTGCCAAGCCTCTGGGTTCTAAAATGGCTGGCACTCCGGCGGTGACAAGAGCACGACGGATAATGTCATTTATGCTGGCGTGTCGTGCCATGCGACCAGTACTTTTGCTACAGGAAAGACCATGGTGCCCAAGGCGGTCCACAGCGATGCGGAGCCGCAGTGGGAGCGCCGAGGCGTAGGCATGTAGCGAGCCGGAATGTAGTGTCACCCAGCATGGTCCCAACGCTGGGTGACGGCAGTGCGTGAAGCCATAACCCTGACTCCCACTCTCCCACAGCCAGTAGGCGGGCACGCTCAGCAGTATTGACAGATGTTTCAAGTAGTTTATTTCTCGTCAATCTGCAGAGCGGCTCGTCCCACTGTCTCTGGGAAGCCGGGTTGTCAGGGAAGGCTGTGTTTGGGCAAGCCACTTTCCAGGCGTTCATGCCATCAGTCAGACACGGCACCTCAGAATCGAACAGTGAAGGGGTTAAAATTTTTCTGGTCAACTCCTTAGTGCCGCAGACCGAGGATAGGAACGCCGGTAGACTTAAACTGGAAATTTTGCGGACACCGAGGCCACCGAATCTGATCGGAAGGGTGGCTTGAAGCCACGCTCGGTCGTCCAAGGCCAAATTAAAAACAGATGTAAAAGTAGAACGGATAATTTGGTCAATTCTGTCTAAAAGATGTGGCTGCTTCCATAAGGGAGAGGAGCGAAGGTTGTATATAAATTTTGGGCCAAAACAACAGTATTTTACTAAGGTAAAAGCCGAATGAAGATTAATTTTAAAAAGTCTATCCGAAATGTCATTAAAATTTGAAATTTTGTTATCTATGAATGTTGTGAAACTTTCTTCCAAAATAGGTGAACCTAGGAGGTGCAATAATGTTTCGTCCAGAATTTTAATTTGAGGTGCTATGACATTAAATTTTGATATGACTGTCTGTCTGTCCGGGATGTCAGGAACAAAAATTCTAAATCTTTTCATGACAAACTTTTTTCCATCCACCTTTTTAACATTCACCAGTAACATTTGGCGGGAAACTGTTGAAAGTTTTACAACAATGGCGTCTCAGCAGGCATAGAGCGCACAGTGTTCGTCGCGAGGCCTCATGGGGACAATAATTGATTAATTAAATTATTATTATAGTAGTTAGAGTTAGTTGCGTCCACGCGTGGCAGATGTCTGTATGTAACTAGCGTACGTGGGGATGGTATTTAGGAAAATACATAGGTACATAAATATGAGGAGCAGGACTAATTTGAAATGTAGGTAGATAGAGAATTTTCTAGGAGTTTACTTTTCAATATTTGGTGGTGGGACTGTCTCTTACCAGTTTATTTTTACCATTCAGAGTATTCTATGACAAAATGTTTGATGAGTGCATTTTTTCAAAGTCTTTTGTGTGTTCTAAAAACCCTTGTTGGTAGTATACCTTTTCTATTTTGTTAGCAAAGAACTGATTATTTTACTTCCTAGTTACGGAAATAAAGTAGTCACCTCTCACCTACATCTAAAGAAAAAAGATACATTCGCCATATTTACTTTTATTCCCGGGACCCCAAGCTGGCGACATCCATTCCATTATGCCAGGCCATTGTGTAAACGCGTAATTATGTAGCCATGTACCACGAGCCCCTCCATAGGCCGCCATATTGCAACCGATGGGGTGTGAAACTTACTTGTTAAATATGATTTTTGTAATGCGATTCGTGGCCCTATTATTATTTTATGGAGTCGGTTTTGTAACTGGTGTTATGTTTTTTGAGAGGGATTCAATTTGTTGCGTTGGTCTTAATTTTTATGGGGAATTTAAGCGTAGAATGACGTGATTCAAATGAGCTTTAAGAATTATCGATTATATTATTAACCAACTTCGCAAAGAAGGACGAGGTTCTCAATTCGGTTGTTTGTATTGTTTTGCCGCTCATTTTTATATACAACGATTACTTAATATATTTATGTAGGTTCTGGAAATTTTATTGGAAAACCGAAAACTACTCTGAAAAAAAAATTGATTGATTTAGATACCACATAGACCTAGTTATATAATCTTTTAGCTAAAGCCACCACGTCACAAAACAGCAATTTCCATCAATTACCATGTGGGTAGGGCTGCAGCTACCCACATGGTAATTGGTGATTGTAAATCGATGCCCGATAGTTAGCTAAACAAGGAGGTTTCGCGTTACCGTTTAATGCGGTTATTCCGCCAAATTACCGCCGATTACTTAGCGGCTAATTCCGGATGGAACTGGTTCATGTGGTCTTCTTGTCTATTAACTTTGTTTAATTTGTATATAATCTAGGTCTACTGTATTCAGTGAAGACAGTCTTTTGGCCGGAATTTGAGCCACCTTGAGTTTCCCTCTAAAAATAATAAAGCATCGGCCATAAGTCAAGCAAACGAGCGAATTTTCAAATTTTTATGATCAAATAAAATAAATAATAGGACCGGCAGTATGCCTAGGGCTTAGGACAAGATAAGAAAATAAAAACAGAAATATAAAGAGTCAGTCAACAGTATACGATTAGTATTAGAAAAGCCTTGCCTGAATATAATGCAGTTTAACCTCCACATAGGAAGAAAACCGAACAATATTCTTTTACTATAATACGTTATCTTCGAAAACATTATGAGAAGTATTGAGAAGCGAGTTATTTTATGTTATAGCACTTCTGTTATCCCACAATGGATCGGACGCGTGCCATATCCAATTGTATTCAGAATTTCTATACCTCGTACAAATTTTACGATGTGCTCAAGAAAATACCATTGTTTAGACTCACTTATGCGACAAAAACTTTGGAGCGTATAAGTAATTGCGATCAATAATGACTCGGAAGATTTTAATGGATTTCTAAAACAATATTTAACAGTATTAAAATGATGGAACGGAATTTGTTTGGAAGTTCAAGACTAAAATGTTTCTGAAATATGTGTATAAATAATTATTTTGTTATACTGACTAGGTGTGTCTAGTAGTAGAAGAATGTCAACTGTAGTTAAACAATAGAAAATGTAGGCGTAAGAATATTGATGGAACTAAATAAGGTAGGTTAATGCAAATGAATGCCAATGGTTACCTCAGTCGAATTAATGTTTAAGAAAAGACACCAGGAGAATTACTAGCATATGAAATATATATATCTCTACATTTAAGACTGAAGATTAACGTGAAATGTGTGGCCCTCCCAAATGACGTCTTGGTGATGATATTTCACGTGCGTCTTGGATTTTCATTTTCGGTTACCTACTGAAACTTTCAATGATTTCCACTTAAATAACTTTATTATTGATCACAGTTACACTAATTTTAAATTGTCTAATTCTGAAAAATGCACATAAATAGCCTTTATTTCAACGAAAAATCTGCAATTCTGAACATGTATGTGACATCACGCCTCGACGCGTACTCTGACAAAGATGTCCGTAATCCTGCATGACACACAGACATTGTGTCCGACACAGATACCTGCGTTATTTGACACATTTTAGCAGATTATCCGCATTTAAGTTTATCTGCGTATACGCATTGTAGATTGTGGTGTTTAGCAAGAAAGGTGTTTGAAAAAGATGCATTGTGTGAAGAATGGGAAGAGTGTGTTTAAATCTCGTTATGATTGAAGATTATTTCCATTTTATATAGGTAGATATCTAAGTTTTTATAGCTGATTTGTTTGCTTAGTGTGGAAAGAAGCATATTATCTCTAAAAAGGTACCTATCTAAGAGTCTTCCAGTCAAGAGTGAATAGGATACTTCTAGGCAAGAGTGCTCCATCTTCGATCACATCGTCGCTTACCATCAGGTGAGATAGTGGTCAAACGAGAGCCTGTCACAAAAAAAGTTTTTTTTTCCTTCTACGAGGAGTGTCTATTTTTAATTTTACATAGTCTATAGTTAACGAAGTTCACCAAAATGGATTTACGTCGAGCTTTAAACAAGGGGACGTTATGGGGTTGTATGTGAATCGTATGGGTTTATGGTCTTAATGGCGACCCTATGGCAAATATAAGCTTAGTGTAAACATAAACATTATTTTAGTAACCCGATGAGCTTAGTAAAGTCCCACAACCGATTAGCCGACACCCCGTGTTTTAATTCTGTGAATCATTTACTTTTCTTTTTGCTGTTGGCAATCCAATTCTTCAATCCATTACAGCCCTTGACGTCTTAGCAACAAGGGTGACACGTTCAGTTATGGATGTGTAGAGTTAAAATTGTTTGAATAGTTGTGGTAACGTACTGAGTCTCATCGTTATTACAAAGGAGGAAGATCTAAATTTCCTTGTCAGACGATAGTAGCACATTTCTTGGTAATATGTGAAAACTTTCACAGATATCGAATTCTGAGTTCTATTGCTTTAGTCTTAAGGTTTTGTTTTGTGTGCTTAATAAAGTAGGGAAGGAAAACCACCCTAGTTTTAATACAGTGCAATCTCTTTATTAATTTGTAAAAACTTGTGCAGATTAGTAAATCGATTGTTAACAATAGCTCGTGTGTTTACTTACTGGACGACTGTGGAAGTAATGGTGGTACCTAAGTATTAGTTTCAGTTTTTGAAATATTAATGAAATGTTATCCCACACACGGATCTTATTTTTTGGTCTTCAGTACACAATTTTCAAGTACTTTTGTCTTATAATTATGTATATTTTCACCCTTTTCAGGAATTATGATTACTAACTGGCTTTCATAGAAGAAACTGCTAACAAAAGATCTTCAAGTTAGGTTCTTACTAAAAATAAGTCACGCTTGAGAAAACAGCAAAAACTAAAAATGAAAAAACTACAAGGAGTTTTCACTGTACATATTGTATTTAGGTGTTGCCATAATTACACAGTGACATCACGATAAAATTGTCAGTAGCACAGCAGTGAAAGTAATTGTGTGGCTACACAAAGAAAGTCTGCAAAACGTAACGATGGAATACAATTGTGATATATTTGAGGTGAGGGCTAAGGTATAGGTGGTAGCGGAAAGCGGGTCTCCGCTGTAAATATACAAAAAAACTGTCAAAAAAAAAATCGCTCATAGGCAAGATCATGGTATGATAAAGACTGTTTTTGGGTGTCACAGTGTTAAAGGGATAACTTCAGAGAAGCAAAAATAGTTGGGAAATTGCCAAGACATTGAGGACCATATCATCTGTATCAAGGCGTTTTAGATATTTCTGAATTTATTTGGAGATCAGTTTTAAGTGCTGCAGATAACCGTAACATTCATATTGTTCCAAAGAACTGTGAAAATGGATACCATGGTTTTTTTTTTTGAAATGCTGTTTAAGTTTTAGTATGTACGAGAGCAGAAAGCAAAGCTCACCATACCCTACGGTAAAGGCAGGGTCTTAGGACCAGACCGATGACCTACCAGTTTAATAATTCCAAAATCCAAACTCGCTGTCTCCCAAACCCTGTACCACCCAAAAAGGTGGAGTACAAATCCGCTTACTGGTATGACTGACAGCTGACAGCGGCGGGGACTGTCGGCCTACCATATTATATTGTTGGGTTAGTAGCTACTACTATAATATTGTACATATCGAGCATCGATGGTGAGAAGCTGCGAAGCTTAGGAATGGTGTAGGTAGGTATGGATTGCTGCTGTGTTTCGCTATTTTACGAATAGGTTTGGATTTGGTAGATAGGTGATACGTTTAGCTCTGTTAGTGATGTCATAGCCTGATACTTAATTATTGTGTTCTACTATATAGGACCAAATACGTAAGTACATACATCTTATTTGATGGTGCTGAGTCGTTTCTCCTAAATAGAGCAAGGGGCATTTTTACTGCCAATATAAACGGTAGTTTTGAACTGAACGTAAAAATTCATAGTAAGTAATGCTTGGTTATGTTTGTTTGTTATGTATTGGTAATTTCTAGTTTCAATTATAATTTATTAGCCGTGTCTCTTGAAGTCATCTTCTTCATTTCAGTCTCAGCGTCTATCTGAAGGTGGGTAGACTCTTAACTATCCTGGGACAGCTAACAAAGATGATTACAGTAACACCCTTCCTTGGGATCCAACAGCTGATTTATTTCTCAACAATATATTCAAATACATCGCTAGATATTCTACCATAAGAGTTAATTCTGATGTTGATGTTATGTTGGAATCCTTTGGCGGTGTTGTTACAAGGCATTATGGCTTATTGAATGTTAATGCCGCCGGGGTCGGATCTGCGCGGGAAAATTATTGCGGTTGTGCGTGTGCGTTGTTTTACGACGATACGACACGATATGATGTGTAACTTACTGTAAAAAAGCATGGTTATTATTCTTCAAAATATGTCATGATCAAGTCGGAATCAAAGCACTAACAAGAAGGAATGTATGTCTGTTGTGACAAATAAAGCTAAGAGATTTGTTATGAACTCTATTTTACACCGATTGTACCGTACCGACATCGATGTAGTTTTAGATTTTTTGTACAAATGCTTGTCAACCAAAACATAACAAATTCCTATATTAGTTGTTTAAACCAAACCAACCTAGTCGTATTGGTTACATATGAGACAGATTTCCTTACTCCTCAACTCAACTTCAAGAAAACTGCTGACCCAATATCAGAAATAGTAAAAAATCTCGTAACGTATAAACTTGAACAGTGAACTCAAACCCTCGGATTATCCTCGCGCGTCAAGCAGCATGTGCGGTGGTTTGTTTTTCGCATGCTAATGCACTTAGCTAATGCGATCACCCGGAAGACTACAAGTAATCACTGCTAGGCTTCTAGGCTCGTGGGATGACGGCATAGTTGTGGGGAATAGTGGGAGAGAAGGGCATTTACCATCATGTCGGCGGCGGGGGGTGATACTAAGAAAATCTAATAATATCCTTCATCGATAATGAAGAATTCGGGTACTGTTTAGATTTGGAGGAATGTTTCTTTTTTTCAAATTGATTTATTTATGTTTGTATTGTACATAATGTGAAATGAATGAAAATGTTTTGAGGATAGGTAAGGAGCTTTTCTTAGGTCTGTAGCTTTCCGCCTACCTACAGAAACGGAAGTAAAAGGAAGGAAGTCAAAATGAAAGGCAGTGATAAAAAATATCCAAACCACATTACCACAGATGCTGGATATCTTTGAGCGCCCATCGCCAGTGATGGCAATAACCCGATGATGTGTCGCGAGGTTCACGCCGGAGTCAGATCCTCACCACAAAGTTAACTCGTGATTCACGATCATGAGGCAGTCAATACCTTTGAGGACCTTATTACGTATCATAGCAGAAGACTAACAAAGTGGAAGATATAACAAGTCCCTGTACATATAGGCTATTCAAACTGAAAGTAGTTTACTTATGAAGCTTGATCAATATTTATACTTTGAAGAAAAATAGAATAATTAAATATGTACATCCAATTGTTTGAGATAGTGTTTCTATTAATACCCGAAATTGTTGTGTAGAAAACATTATCATACAGCTCTTATGGCTCGTCTCGTTAAAACAGCTGCAAATAAATTGACTCTCATAAACAGAAAGCAATACCCCAATCTTTCAAAAACTTAAAGACAATAACAGAACAATTTATCACCACTAACAAAAAGCTACACGTAATAAGTACGCGAAGGTTCCAAAACCGCAACTCTTGCGCATCGGTGAGCGACGTCACATAAACTAATCATGTTCTGATATACGACGACGCTTCTCTAATAGGTCGGCGGCGCGGGCGCACCTAAATCACCCTTTGTTCGGGATATGTGATCGCATAAATACCGACAATATGGGTAACTGACGTGCAAATCAACGGCACTGACTAGTTAAGAGTACTAAGTGGTTAATTTTCTGTTTGAAAGGTTCTAGGGAGGTGGAAGATGAAGTTACCCTATGATAGTGGGTGCAGTGGTCTGTCTTCAGATTTTTTATTTTGTAAGTAAAAACAACATTGCGTTATGTGATATACGTATGTATATCGACCACCATGTTAGCCTGAAATGTTCTAAAAAACGCTTAGGTAATAAAATCTAATGCCCTCCGCTTACAACAGTTTTTGCCAATAGCTGAAAACTAAGGGATACAAAGTGTATATGTGTGCTTAGCCAGTAGCTATCATGATCGACATCATAAAGTACGTTATCATCTACACATCTACAGCAAGAATCATTGCGCTACTATCATTTTAAAGGTACAACAACATATGAACCTTCTTCCATACACGAGGATATACTCCAGCAAAACACAAAACCGTTCTAGGTTTCGTAGTTCAGTGTATCGACGAGTATTCACATCTCGTCTGACGCGGTGTATCTGTTGGTTGCGCATAAAACACGAAATTGCTTTCGCTAAACTGCAGCTTGAACAAAGGACGCTTGCGGAATGTATGGGGTTGAGATGGGGGTCAAGAAATGGGAGGAAGCGATTTCAGGAAAGATTTTAGATAGAGAACACCACATGACTAGAAATTGCAGCTTTTGACCCCTCATGAATATGAAATGATTCTTCATTCTACTGATCATACACGGACTAGTAAAAATGATCATACTACGATGTTGCTTTTACTTACCATCGACTTTTAATGACATCAGTCATTCGTGTCATCCTGGTTGGAAGTGTATGAAGTTTCAGACAACATGATAAAAAGGCATTAGTTATTTGGGTCGCTTTATTTACCATCCCTAGTTATTCTTATCAAGTCAGCTTAAGGTGTTCAATCATGGGCTACGTGATTGTTCGGAAGAGTTAGCGCGGCCTTGGTACATAAAAGGCCTACGACGGAACACGCCGGTTTTTAGTCAGTAAAAGTCTGACACTCCCTCAACGCTGCTAACCTACAGTGAGAGGGGTCATTTGATAATTTTTGGCGCCGTTAAAAAAAGATGTTCCATCACAAACCTCAAACAATCCCAAAATTGGACCTATAGTAAAGTATTCCATTTTCTCTAGCTGCTCCCCGCTTTCTCCATCACTTGGGGCCAAAGGCGAGCCGATAACAAAACAGTGCGTAACGACGGAGGCTGGTGGCTCTCGGCCGAATGTCCCTTTGTGGGTGTTCCGGTAACAGTCCCAGTATTTCTATTCGCGAGCCGTGCCTACATTGTCATGCTAATAAATATGCTGTGGACGTCTATCATGGTCTGGCTGGAGACTTCAAGTGTTTTGGATTCACTTGGAGGTTCGAGGTTCGTTTGTACGGGTTTATTTATTTATTTACAAGGCACACCAACAACTTATTTACAATTACTTACGCATATATAAGTTTACAATTATGGTTAGTCCTGTGTAAATAAGTTAGTTACAAGGGTTCTTGTGAATCCAGAATCGATTATGAAAAAACATTTCAGGCGACGCTGGTAGGATCACGGATACCTGCTCTGTAACATAAAAAGTCTTAAAAACCTATAAGTCATAAGCCAAGCTTGAGGGATTTCTTCAGTAACACCTAAGATAGGTAGCCTCAGTAAAACTACTGATAACAAAAAAAGGAGCGATTACTATTTAAAACTTTAAAACATATCAAAGACAAACAATAAAATGTCCCAACAAAAAACCCATCAGAACTCATCAAAAAGTCAATTACAATTCCCAAATAGATCTTTGATGTCAACATTGCATCGCATTTAACTGCACTCGGGTGATTTCATGTGCCATTACGCTTAACCCTGCGCCCGCCTAACTAACCGTGGCAAGGGTTACGGTCCCTGTGATCGCACTAGTTTCATTTTTGGTATTCTTGTAATGCGGTGGACCGGGGCAGCTATTTCGCGGATTATAGGGGCTCTCTGTGCAACGGGTTGGCCAGTTGACGCGGAAAATTTACGCAGACATTGATCTGAGTTGGTTAATGTAGCTCTTTTTGATGATGTTATTGTTCTTTGTGAATCTTCTATACTAATATATTTTGGTTTGGAATGTATAAACTCACAACCTGCTGGACTGATTTAAAAATTCTTTCACCAATATAAAGCTATATTATCTGTGAGTAACATAGATAGACTATATTTTGGTGAAACCGCGTTAAAATGGCTAGTAGAATATATATGGAGTGGTTATTTTTTACCATTTACAGCGTAAAAAACAGATCGTTTTACTTCTTGCGGAGTTTTATATTCTAGTATTTCCAGTAAACTGAACATAACTCGGTACACCACACAGAGTGATCACTCATACCCAAGGATTTTAACCCTTCACAAATCATCTGCGCTAAGCGATGTGTCAAACCGCCAGCGATACCTCGCGACCGTAAACTGCACCTTCTGACGTATTATGTATTGTTCGACGTACAAAACTATACTTACGGGTCGATTAGACCTGCAAGAAGAATTTTAAGTGTAAGTGTAAAGACTTAAGGTTGGTTTTTCTTTGGAGTCTTGTTACCTAGCTGGCAATTGTCCCTACTATGTTGCAAGACAGTAGCTCAGAGAGATTTTACTTTCAAATTTACAAATGCAAAATAGCATATTGTATTCACGGAGGTAGGTGTTGTGTATTTTATTATTTCGTTGCAGCAGTTTTGTTAGACGATTGAACTTTGGACGTGGGATTTTTAGGCATTACTTTTGAAATAGGGTATTGTGACGCAAGATTTTGTCTTTGGTCTGTCGAATGGTGATTGCTTTGGGAAGCGTTTCAGACTGACTGCTCTATTGTCGCATGAATTTGGGATTGTTCGCAATTTATTTCGGTCTAGTTAAATCTTTGGAGAACTTTGCCGTTTGCGAAAATTTGACAGATTTTTTATACCTATAAGGACATTCTCTGCATTCGATGTAGGTATGAAAATGTGCAACTATATATCATATTGTATTCTGATGATGTTTAACAATAGCCTCCATGAGCAATCTTTGTTTTAACAAAATGTGGATCCTAGTATTGATAGTTTTAAAATTTGTAAAATTCCTTGCGATGGTCGTAACCACACAACATGATTCTTTATGACATAAAATGCTAAAGGCATTAACAACTGAGAATATCCAATCGTGAGCAAATCCCACATTAATCGTAAGCAATACATGAATGTTCAATCACATGAACATAAACAATCAATACAGATACGAAATCCACTAGAGCACCTACAGAACGGATACCTCCACTAATTCCCATCCCAATAATCCATCTATCTATACTACTTACCTACTAAAGATTGTAATTCAACATTAGGCCCTAAACAAGTATGTCACGGAACACTCCTATCTTTGGTAAGCAAATGAACAGATAGATACAATATAGGGACTGGCCGTAAAGGTGCGCTAAGTACATCGTATCACCGTGGTATTGGTATCGAGGAGTGGGGGGGAGGGGCCGCGATCGATACGAGAGGCCCCTTTCAGCGTACTCTTTGTTTGGATCATATAAAATCTTCAGGGGTGTGGTCTGAAAGTAGGGGGTGCACGGTTTTTGGATGTTTGAGACTGTTTCTTTTTGGGGTTTGTGAAAGTTTTTGGAATGATCGAAGAGAATGACAGATTGATGCGTTAGATGTTTTTTGGTTATTTTACTTTTAACATTATGTATTTAAGGAAATAATTCAATATTTCGAAGGCGTGATTGATTCTGTAAATAAATATACCTGTGAAACCGCGGTTAATAATTAAAAAGGGGGAGTAGATTTATCAGCCACTTAGCAGTTTCTTTATGTAGGTACAGTAATTGAAATTACATATAGACTAGTCTATATTTTTGGCAATCGTGTGGTAATCCTACAGAACACAATCTTCTGATTGTACCGTCAACCATTACTATGATTTATCACCGGGTCCAAACCTCTGGCCTGGCGGTTTATACCTACCTCTACCCTCCATCTCTCTACCTCTACACTCTATGAGCACTTCGCCAATGAAATCTCATGAAAAGATGAAATTCAATTATTGTATATGTTTGATATTGAAGATGGATTTGTATTGTGTGGTTATATTTTTATGTAGTTATTGTGTTGCTGGGCTAACATCAATGGATAATATTTATTAGAAAAAAAAGATGGCTGCCGAAAGTAAGTTCGAATCTTAACGAAGCAAATAAATATTTTGAGTTTGAATTAGGTGTTTTTGTTTCAGTTTCTGTGACCCAAATTCTGACTACGGTACGGTATCAATTAATTTCACAATTTCAATAAAAAACCAGTGAATTTAATGTTCTGAAACATAACACCTATCCAACAGCTTTTTCGAAAAATTTGAATGCGAAACTTTTCAATCAAGGGGTGGCTCAGTCAATTTGCAAGGATTACCCTCCCCTAGCCTGAAGATATACAGTCTTATGCAAGGAGGTAAGATACTTCTTGGTGTTAAGGATTAGCTGGTAAGCTTGGATGGTGTGGTGATGGATGAGATGGGATAGTGAAGAGAGTAGGCACCTGGTTAAAGAGGTATTTCGTAGTTAGTGCTGAACAATAGAATTTTCAGGAGATATTATTTTTTTCTTATATGCTCTGAGGTTTAATTTTCGTATCTATGTATACCTATTGCGAATTTGTACGTAAAAAGATTCGTTATCTAAGTATCGCGTTTGTTCAGAGTCAAACTGTTGTTTTGGTAGCTGAAAGAAACGCTGGTGGGCTTGATTACCGACTCTCTTCCTCAACCTTTTAAGTGCGAATAGGTTCGTTTTATCGTGCAAAAGGTAAAGATATATCCGGTCTTACTTGTTACTTGGGATGTCCGGACAATTTCAGCACACAGTCATACTGTATGTCACAGCTTAAAAGGGTGACTTCTTGGCGTTCAGCCAGGGTTACGTTACCATGTAGATATTCCTGTACCGTTTAAATGTAACGATACATTTAGCGTGTAAAGTTACAAAAACACTGTAACACGACCGGGCATCGAACTGCGGACATCAGACGTCTGACAATATCGCTCCGGGCGTGATGCGATCACTCGTTAAAAATAAATGGTTCTGTTTTCAAACGTGACATGCGTAGGAGTCGATTGAGCTGTTAATGATTTTTTAAATATAGTTTAAGTATTAATACCTATACATCCTTTATGTAACACGCCAAAAATATAAAAAAAAATACCCATTGAAACTTTATTTGCGTTAAGAAAAGATAAATTCACATAAATCATTAATATTTCATAATGCAAAAAGGTCCGATCCGTATTTATTTCTGTGTTATTGAAATTTGTTCAAAGTGCAGTATTAAAAACATTCATTAGGACACTTTAATCCCAAGTCAATTGTTTAATGTGACTCAACAGAATTATTTAATTAATGGGTATATTACCTTGAGGGATAAATACATGCCGGGGTTCTTCAAGATGATTTATTGAATATCACAAATTAGCAAATGGGGTCAGTCACCTTCAGGTAAGTCAATTACAAAATTTTGTGATACTAAAAGATCCCTTCTAATCGCAAATGGTTGTTGAAAATCCACTGCATACTTAAAATGAACATACTTATGTATGTCACACTGTTACATAAATAGGTATTCGTAAAGAATATAGATAATTCAAGCAGACACAATTACTTACATAAATTGTCATTAGAGAGATGCTAAAATATTGGCAATGTGCAGTGTGGCTAAGTAATTAAAATAAACTAGAGTGCATCACTGATTGTTCCTCAGTAGTAATATGTTTGTGAAAATTGATATACCTACCTATATTTAATTAAACAGCTCTTTAAAAGCCGCGCCATTTTCGCTCCCAAACCAAGATTTTTTACTACCAGAAACAATAAATTAATAACAGATGCAATAATCCTAAAATGGTCATTAGCAACTGCAGTAAGAATGCAGAAGTCATTTCTCAAACCATACGTAGAAAAATAAATTATATTTTATGAACACGAGGATATTATTTTACCGTCATGGTTGGCGCCTCCGTGGTCGGAGGGGCTTAGGGCTCCAGTTGTGGGATGCCTTCGCTTCGCTAATGACTGTAAGTATTTGGGCATTAGAGATATGGGGAATAATATTACGAGGTTGTCTGTTTAGGTGTTGATATTGTAGGCTTACCTAATATCGGCGTGATAGCAAAATCTTTGGAAAATAGGTACTTACTTAAATGCTAAAGATTTATTGGACCAAGATTGTCTTATACTTAACTTTTGTAGAAGACAAGTATTCTATGGTATGATATAGGCACTAACAACCCATCACACTTTTGGAATACTTAACTATTGACGGATAGTTGGCCGAAAGTTCTTCAACTTACCTGCTGCACATTTCATTAATCAGAGTTACTAAGCGAAAGGTGTCAAATCTCATGTGATAGAACATTTTGATTACTTAAGTGTTCCAAAATATAAAAATTGTAAACAATTTCAAACCTCTCGTTATGACCAGCTGAAAACCGCGAATCACGATTAACCTACCGTCAATCCAGATCAACGAAAGAGATCGTTAAAAAAATCCTCCGCGATATTGTTCAAAATCGCCATCTGCGAGCCAAATACCTTACTTTTATAGCTAAGTACCTATAAAGATAATTTTTCCTAATAAGATAAGGTACCTGTTTAAAGTACCTACTATAAAAAATACCTGGGCTTTTAAGCTAGTATTTCGGAGGACGAAAAAATCTAGCTAAATATAGAACTTTAAGTATTTCAATAAAATTACACAGAAATCTTCCCACTAAAATATTAGCACGTTATTCGCCATTCGTAGAAATCCGGACATTTATTTTGAAACTTCTTTTTCTAGTTTCAGTAAAGTTATTTTTATCGGACATAGTGGACACATCCTTAATAAGGATTTGGGTATATCTAAATATAGTTTTACTCACCTACAGACATTTTTTTTTCGAAATCGTTTCCTCTTACCATAGCAAAAGGTTTAGGCAATTGTTTAATTTTATCTACAAAAAAATAATATACCTAACTCCCTAGCTACCTTTAAATGTACCTATATATACTAGGACAGTACAAAATGGACAATAGGCAATAGTTACAATACCGTCGCGACACGGTTGCGCCGACCGACGGTATTCACTCTACGTAGTAGGTAATGTAACAATACGACTAGAAGTTGTTACAACGGCTTGCTACTAACATGTTTTTTGTTCATTTGAATAAAATTATATTTTAGTTCATTTAATATTTATTGTTTGTTTGTTTTTTTTTTTGGGAGTATCGAATAATATTCGATTTCGATCTATAGATTATTATACCTAACTGTATTTTAATAATCCAATATTTATTAAAGCAAGATTTTCTTCAAATCACCAGTTCAGCTGACGCCGCAAAAATAAGGGAACTATATTTTTTGTCACCAAAATTTATATTTGTCATCAAGTTGTGTCACCTAATAAATAGATCTATCGCCACGAAATATTTTCGTTCTCAGATAAACAAAGAGTGTTCCCAGGTATGAATTAGCAAATTATTGTTAATATAATGTGTAAAATATGAGATGGATTACCAATAAAATTGTAGTGCATTACATGAATATAAACTTCGTTCTTATAATAATAGTTTTATTACTTAAATAATAGCTTGGTGCTCAAAATGGTAGATCTGTCACCAAATAAATCGATTAATCGATCCCTGACTGCGACTCCTTTTTATTTGTTATTTTGTCACCAATACAGTAGTTACATTTTATTTCGTTCAGTTATTAAAATAATGTATTCGTTACCAATTTAATACATTAGTTTATAATTTTAATAAAAATATGTTCAAAGGGAAGAGGAAGGGAAGGGAGACAAATTGGCGCGCTTTCGGGCCTCAACGAATGGGTTGTAGGTTGGTTGTAGGTACGATCATACGATGCGGGGCGCGGGCAGTGAGATTTTTAACAATAAATATTGATTATTTTGACTTTGATTAATTGTTTTATTTACTATTCAGCTAGAAATTTAATTTAAATATATTTATACTACCTGTGGAAACTAAAGCCCTTGGGAGGAGGCACATGGCCAGTTAAGTAGTAGACTCTTTTGGTTGAAATGATGATGACGACCACCCTACATTTTTAGACCTTCATGAAATTTTCTAGTGATTATAATATATGATTTATTGGTGATCTCTTTAAATTAGTTTGCTTAAATACTATTAGGACAAACCTATTATAATACATACAAAATCATTTATTTGGTACTTGACCCCATATCTCCATGATTTTCGGTAATTTATTGTGGAAATGATTTTATATTGTTTGGTGACTACATTTGGTGACAAATCTACTATTTTGAGGGCAAACCCTATTATTTAAGAAACACTAAATGAATTAAATTGGTGACAGCTTAAATCATACCCCAAAAATAACAATCGCGAGAAAGATTCTTCAAAAAGAAAAAAAAAAAACAGAAAAAAATGTGAATAATATTAATAGTGGTAGATAAAAAGGCGACACGATGACAATACGTAATGCGTGGGCTACCCCCCAGCAGGGTGGGGCGGGGTGGGGCGTGGGGTAGCTGTGTACCGTTACAGCGGGGTGTGGTTTGCCGTTCAATAACTTAATACACTCGGAAGGCTTTCACGCTGAAATCTCGCTCGGTTGTACAGCGGCCGACTGATCTTGATACTTGAGCTGCTGTTTTTGGGAAACGGTAGGTAATGTTGGCCGATTTTAGTCCGGTAATTGAAATATATTTTTATTTGAAATTGTAGTGTTGTAGTGTTAAATGGTTTCTAAATAAGGAATGAAAAATGTGGACTTTTATTGCCACCGAAAGAAAGGTATTCTTATTTCACTGCCAGAAATAATACCAATTGACATTGTTGCTCTATTTAAATTGTAAAGGGTAGGACTGATGTATGTATCTCACAGGAATAAAGTAAGTACCTAATGAAAACCTCGACTGTGGCAACGGAACAAAACAACATCTGCCTAAGCAATGGTTACAAATACCTAATGTAAACGGGGTCGTGAAATGACTATCCAATGATATGCGTCATTGAAGTTTATGGGTAACAGCAGTGATTTCTCATAGTTGTCAATTCCATGATTTATGGGCAGGTAAGTATGCAAATTACGTGCTAAATTATTATTTTATCGATCAGGCGCGACACACAGGACAAACACTAGCATGTAATCCACCCGGATTGTTGTATGGAGGCTATTAATTGCAGGTTTGCAGGTAATCGATAGAGGTGGCGGGCTCGCGTGGATCACGAGGCGCGGTCCTCGGCCGGCGGCGCGCCGGTGTGCGTGACGGATCATGGCGGCGCGGGGGGCGCGCGCCCCGCCGCCACAGTTAAACGCGCCCGCCGGATACGCGCCGCGCCGCGGTTGAAAGCTATCCGGCCCCCCGGGCGGGCAGGCGCGCGATTGGCCCGCCAGGCGCCCGAGCCGTAAGCGATAGCCAATCGCGGCACACGGTCGGCCCGCCCCCACCGGGCGCGAGTCGGGCCGCTCGGCCGCGGCGCGCACACTCGCTCCGATGCGCGGCTCGTGGGACGAGGCCGCGACGGCGGCGCTGCACGCGCGCATCCTGGAGGCGCACCGCGGGCCCGCCGCGCCCGAGCGCGCTGCCGAGCCCGCCGCCTGCGCCGAGCCGGCTCCGCAGCAGCTCAGCGTCGAGCTGGCGGCTCCTACTCCTCTGCTGCCGCTGCCCACGCTCTCCTTCAGCGCCGCGCAAGTAGCCACCGTGTGCGAGACGCTCGAAGAGAGTGGCGACGTGGAGCGGCTGGCGCGATTCCTCTGGTCTCTGCCGGTGGCTCACCCCAATGTGGCTGAACTGGAGCGCTGTGAAGCTGTTCTACGAGCGCGAGCCGTAGTCGCCTTCCACGCTGGAAGACATCGTGAACTGTATTCGATCTTGGAAAGGCACCGGTTTCAACGTTCGAGCCACGCGAAGCTGCAGGCTCTGTGGCTGGAGGCCCACTACCAAGAAGCTGAGAGGCTACGCGGGCGACCATTAGGGCCCGTCGACAAATACCGTGTACGAAAGAAGTTTCCTCTGCCTCGCACCATCTGGGATGGTGAACAGAAAACGCACTGTTTTAAAGAGCGTACGCGCTCGTTACTTCGTGAGTGGTACCTTCAAGACCCGTACCCCAATCCGACGAAGAAGCGTGAGCTGGCGGCAGCGACGGGCCTCACGCCGACGCAGGTGGGCAACTGGTTCAAGAACCGGCGGCAGCGAGACCGAGCTGCTGCTGCTAAGAACCGCTCGGCGTTGCTCGGGCAGGGCTTCGCCTCCTCCTCCACGTACGACGAGGACTCAGTCGACTCGGAGATCAACGTGGACGAAGAGTAAAGTTACAGACTATAGTGTTAACCGGCGACGCCGTCGTGCGTGGACGCTCAGTGACTGACGATGCAATATAGACCACAGTTATCTATTATCTTAGTTAGATCGCAGAGTCCGTGATGTATGTGATGTTAAGGCATTGTAAACCAGTTCGTTAGGGCATATTTGTATCGTTAAAGTGTATGCGAGTGCTCGAAGTATCAGCATTGGTGTATCTCAGGTATGTACCAGGGCCTAGGCCTCCGACTAGTAGCTGTAACTCGACTGCACTGATAAGTTACTCGTTGTTAAGGTTTAACAGGGTTAATTTTACGTATAATTTCGTGTTTATACTCCCACTCAGACGTTAGTTAATTTATTTGATACCTTCGCGCGGCTGCGGTAGATATGGATGCGTTTCCGTGAGAAGCATTTACTTACCTAAATATTTATACATCCTAACTATTTTTACCAGTAAATATAGATTTTATTTATCATATCAGCTTTTAGTTGTATGTTATAGTTATTATAAAGTGTAGATAATTACGTTCGTGGAGTAGTTGTAAAGTAACGCTATTATTGAAGGTTTGTACCTGAGCACGATCACTTCGCGACACACCGTTGTTTAGTGATGTTGTTTCATATTATTGTAATTAAATATATCAATTATAAATTATTTATTACGATATATCGACGGAAAATAATCGTTTTTGAATAGAAATGCTGTAAGAGAGTGGTTCTTATGCCTTTAGGATTGAATATCTGTGTCTAGAAATATAGGCCTAACAAATAAAAGAGCAACGGAAAGTGACCATGCATTTAAAAATAAAATAAGAACCAATTGGCTTATAAAATGAGTTAAAAGTATCAAAATCTTTTATCCATTAATAGTTTTTATGTGTTAGATACCAAAATTTTTATTTCTGCAAAAAACATTATCTAATTAAATGATTGCCGCATAAAATATCCCGAAATATTTTAATTAAATTTAGGAATCTACCAGCAGGATTTTTTAGGAATTTTAATTAAAGTTAATTTTAGTTAAAGTTTTAATTAAAGTTGGTATTCAAAAAAATTCAAAAACGTCACAAAAATATGATGCACATTTTTTATTTACTTTTGTTTAATATCTTTTTCTATCATTTCAAACGCTTCGTTTTTCTATAATAAAATTATCACTTTTCATAAAATTATTTAGGAATTTAGTAGTTTTTTTTTTCAATCGTAGAATCAAAACGTCTAGACAGGGCCTAAAAGTTTGCATACTTAGGTACATTTTTCAATTATTTGTACATGGCCACAAAAGGTTTTTGTTATTGTTAAGTTATAAAGGACTCATCATCATATTAGCAAGTACACGAAACATAATGTCATAAAAATCTATTCGGTTTTAAGGGAAAACAGAGGATAAGGGGATATTGTTCCAACTTTGCATTTTTTTGGCTTTACAACAAAATAATGTGTGAGAAATAATTGTCACCACTGTGTTTACCACTTTAGATTCTGGTCAGAATTTTCTTATTCATTTAAAAGCGCAATACCTGTCTATGCAGGAAGTACAGTAATCTGAAAGTGATTTACTGCCAAAAATTGTTTAATTTTTTCTGTTTTTATCAGAGGAAAAAAATAAAAACAAAAACGTACCTCACACATCAAATCAAAGCCACAAACAGTAATCAATGTGAATGTTATTGTTTTAACGATTTCAAATAATAATCAAGTATCGATTGAAGCTGTCTGCGGGGTCTAATCCATCATGTGTTACATTCAGATGTCAGGCCGCGTTATATTATCGTCTATAAATCTTTTAATGTTTGATTGATACGTGTTACTTGTGAACTATGCTATAGGTTAATACTAGTTTTTTTTTGGGTAAAGAAAAGGAATGTGTCGTGTTTTTTTATGTTTCAAATAGTGATACTTAGGCCTTTTTATGCATCGCGATGTATGAGTTGCCATTTTTTCAAATTCAAAGGTAATAATGATTTAGGACCTATGTTAATGATGAAAAAAAAAATGCTGGATGTCAATATTTATGAAAATATTATTTGTATTCAAATGAGAACACGAAGACTTTAAAATACAAGACAATCGTCAAATCAAAACCATTTTGTCATCTCCAGATAGGGCTGCCATCCGTCCGGGTTTCCCCGGATTTGTCCTCGTTTGGAGGCCGTCCGGGGGCCGTCCGGGCGGGGTTTCAAGAAGTGTCCGGGGAAAACCCGGACACTTTTCATGTAAGGAAGCACCTCATTGAATTTAAGTATATGTTAATAGTAAAGGGATTACAAATTAGGTTCGGGGGAAAAATGCGATTTACGCCAAATGTCCGGGTTTTTTTAATGTTTGTCCGGGTTTGGCAAAATTCGAGATGGCAGCCCTATCTCCAGAGGAATTAGAATTTCGGTAACTAGGATATTTCGATAAAAAAAACTATTCGCTTGTAGCATACACGTGTAATTATGTCGTAATTCAAAATGGAGCCACAAAAATATATATTACAGCTGAAATAAATGTTGCAATAAAATGGCTTCACATTAGTGATTGCTCTTAACTCATAAGTATTGTTCGTCTGTCATAACGTCAATCATTCATTGTTCTACATCGTATCTATGGTAAACTCAGGAATGTGATACACCCACGCGTTGTAATCGAATAGGCTGAACGGAAAATAAGATAGAACCTTTTTAAGGAGAATATGTTATGTGGGCATATTATTTAAAAGAAGTGAAGTCTGTTAATTTACATGAAAATGTTGCTTTGTTTTGAATATGCACGAAGTAAAAAATATAAAATATGGAATCAGGCGTTACTTTGCAATATTGCTATATTTGCATGAAATTAATGAAATCAAAATTAAAAAATTATTACACAAGAATATTCACCGTTTACGGTTCAAAATTAAAAAAAATATATATTTAATACGATAATATTAAGAAATAACACGTTTCGATTGATAATTTATAGTGAATTAAAAACGCAGATTTTGATACTTTTATAATCACTTCTGATATTTATTGCCTTCTATTAACAATTTCTCAATCTTGCTAAGCATAAAGATATAAAAATGATCTTCATCAAATTACATTGATGATTGCAGGTCATATTGTTATTAACAAGTTCAATGCATTCGGTCACTTAAAGAAATTGACGTTGATCTAAAGTTACGTCGATTGTCACTTGGCCACATCTGTCTTCCAAGTAATAAGCATTTACATATTGTTGTGGTATCCTTATGAAACTTGTTTCCATATAATTTATAACTTATTGGTAAATAATTGTTAAAGATGATCCTGCTTTAAGTTATTGCGCTATTGATCTGTAAATATTACTTATTATTTATTTCAAGTTTGTGTCACCGTTTCCCGTCTAAGTTGCAATTATTTGAATATGTATGCGTACCTAACTAATAGAAAATTGTACGAAAAATATGAATGATGGAATTGTAATAAAATTAGGTTTTTGGATTTTTCATATTGTTTTTTACATGAGAAAACAAAAAATAATGTGTGCCTAAACTGTGTAAAAATTTCATACCAAAAGGCTCTCTTACAGCATTACTATTTGAAACGTTAACCCGCATAATGAAAAAGTACCGTTTTATACATTTTTCAAGTTGCAACATTTTACGGTTGTATTTTTTTTTGTAAATTTCCCGCGCGCGTGACGCGGGAAGATAGGCTAGTTAGCGGTAGACTCAACGAGAGAACTTTGTAAAAATGTATTATAAACAAAACGCAAATTGTAAATATGATATCGACTTACATTACAGTCATTAAATTAAAATTGTTAATAAAATTATATTCGTAAACAATTCATCTTTGTATTATTTTTTATACCAGAATGAGTAGGTAACCTTTTGACAGAATTGGCGTTCGAAAAACAAGGGCAAAAAGGTTTTCTTTATTCTTAAAAAGATGAGTGCCAGCAATAATAAATATTGTCTAAAGCCGACAAACTCCTTATTTATTTCTGTTTGTTAGGTAGATAATTAGTAAAATTGTGCATTGCCTCTGTCCTTTCCAATTCACCGCAGAATTGTGTAAGTACTTAAGAGTGAAATGTGTTAATTTCTAGTAGATTACGTTGGCTTGTGCAGTTGATATTTTGCGAACAACTGCTAACGCTTACATGGAATACCAAATAATAGGGCGAAAGGTTCATCATTGTCATATGATGACAAAAACGTATACTTTTGTGAGCATTTTTTTCTATTTTCATAGAAACTAAAGTAGAAATTCGTTCAACCGTATAAAGTCGTTAATCGGCAAAGCTAAGCTTTCGCTCATATCAATTACCAACATTTATTCGAACAGATCATTTGAAAAAAGAATACCGAAGAACGCCGTTTTCGTAATTTAAATTGATTTGAATTTCAAACGTTTTTAGCGGAACAAGGATCGTGGTTAACAAAAAGTTTGCAGTTCAGACCATAGATTAATAATGTGTAATTTTTAGTAATTCGTTACGAGCGACTCAATTTATATTGTTGCTAATTAACTTTATATTATAGTGGGCTGCGTATTTCACTGTAATTGAATGTTCTGAAGGACAAAACGCAGGTGCAACCCACTATTTGTATCTACTCGCCCGCCATCGTCTTATTTTTATTTCTTTATTGTAATCCCTTGTATATTACTTAGTCATTATTTATGAGAATAAAATGGCGCATTGCAAGTTTGTTACGGAGTAAATTAGAAAAATATTAGAACGCGAATACGTAGTAAACAAAATGAAGTCTAATAGAATTGGATTAACTTTACACAACATGTGATGCAGAATCAGAATATTTATTTGCTAGGTATAGGTAAAATATTTGTGACCAGAAATAGGTACATTTATTAACAATTGGTGACGTACAGTCGCCCACAGCTCTAGATATCTTAACTCCAGTTATGGTAAAGATATTTAACCTTTAGGCGACACATGTCTTATGACAAACTTCGTTAAGTCCACTCACTTAATGGAAATAACACGGTTATCACTGACAATCACATATTAATAAGTAGGAAGGTACCTTTAGTACACAATATTACCTACCTACAGCGTGTATTTTTGTAAATACTTAACGTTATTATATGTACCTACGTAAACTTATTTTTAGTTCTCTAGGTACTGGGAAAATTTAATATCATGATATTTTTCGGAAGACAACTTTGACTTTAGGAGTGAAGATGCCTGTTAACAAATAGATCTAATAATGTGAATGATACGATTACAGTTTCTTTGATAAAGTATTGTAGATCTAAATGATCCTACGTTTAGAGTTAGAGAGGTCTACAAACTTGACCGTACACTAGAGAGACTGTGCAACATTTGCTTGTTGTCCCGTATCCATTGACCATGGGAAACAAAACTCGCAACACAGTTTTTTCCAAGCTTCCCTATCCGTCTAACGACATTTATGGCAACCCCTCTCAAGTAGCTTGCACACGCCGCGGGCATTCATTAACCTCGAATTCCTTCCACAATTCATAGACAACGGCTCAATAAATGGCAACACCGAGCGATCAATTATCGCATCAGAATGTTTTAATTACTTAATCAGTGATAACTTTTATGGCAATATAAAATTTCATGAATGACAACACTCGATAGAAATTTAATTAAGTGTATAAAAACTTCCGGGTTTTTTTCTTGAAATGACATTTTATTTATGGGATGGTTAAATGGCGAAATTGAATAAAAACGACGTTTGCAAGGATGGGATGTTTAGGCCGGCGAGCAAATGTTCGCGCAAACAGTTAGCACTTAATTAGATGAAATGACGCTAATAACTACCTACGTAAATAAGTGGGACGGCCATATTTTAAAGAGCAAAATGTATTTATTTGTCGTTAATTAAAGGCTGATATTAATTCAGTTACATTTAGAAGTATGCGGCGCCTTTTCTTGAATTCGCGGAGTTGTCAAAGGTTTGTAAGTGCGGCTTATTATTTATCGTTGTCTATGGTATCGAAGTGTGTCACTTGCAAACTGTGGGTAATTTACATTTAATAAATTATTAACGCTGCCGTATTCTGCTGATCATTAGAATTTAGATAAAGCGTGAATTGCAAATGTTGACTAAATAAAACGCTAATGCTAAATAGCATTTTTTGAAACAAAGGAGAATTTGTTAAAGTCAAGATATTAAGCGAAGCTCTTGTAAATGAAGCTAACTCCTTGAATTGGAGTTTTACAAGCTTGTCCCTAAGGCCTGTTAATTAATTCCGTGAAAATACAAACTCACACACGACGTTTTACATCAAGTTGGATAAAGAGCCCGACTTGATCGAAACATTGAGCTCCACCAAATTTAATGATGTAGATTCTATAAGTAGGAAAGAGCAACATGTTCAGACTTTCAATTGCTTGTTATAGAAAGCTTAAGCCGGTCGCAAGGGTTGACAAAGCAAAGTGAAAAGTCAGTGATTATCACTGATCTATCTAAGGATCCTAGTTTATTTTAGAAGAGTAATTAAGATGATCTATTACTAGATTTTACATGGAATAAGTAACCTGCATTAAAGCTGTAATCTACACGGCATATAATTTGCGGAAAGTAGGTATACACTTGGGCCCATATAAGCACAAGTGTCTGTTTCTCTCTTATTTAGTGAGGCTTTCTTTCTTTATTCTTTATTCTTTATTGCACACTTAACAATACATAATTTTCTTCGGCTTACATTTTTATATTTATTTATTTAAGCCGAAATTCGTAACATACTGACGGTCTGTCAGATGATAGGCCGAAACCATTACATCGATCACTTAAAAGCCTTCCTATAAGTTTGCAAATACTACCTCTAATGTTAAAAGTTAACACAACAAGCCTGTTACTTGATATTCCTTCGATATATCTACGTTTTTCAATGTCCAATCGAACTAACGCTAGTTAAATGATGTATTAAGCAACAGGCTTCATTTCACAACCAGTCATCAGTCGTGATACATAAACAACAACGATAAACAGCTCACAACTGATTAATTGTAACATTATCGTAACAATGGATTAAACAGTTTGTATTGACGTTGCCCAACCGATTATTGCTCACCGACAAATTTAAATCAAGCGCCATTTTACAAGCTTTTATTTAACTTGCAATGTATGTATGTATGTATGTATGTATGTATGTAACTATGTGTGTTCGGGTGGAATTTTACAACTCAATTTTAAGGCACTTGCCCTCAACCGATTGAGCTGCAATTTTGCATACATGTTTAGTTTGGATGACAATGCATGTTAAGCTATGTGACGTCATCCTAAATCCAACATGGCTAAATATACAAGATGGCGGACTAGTTATTTTTAAAGTACCTATACAATATGGGTATCAAATGAAAGGGATTGACTAGTAGAACACATTGCACTTTACGAAATAAAAATCCAAGATGGCCGCCGCTACAAAATGGTGAATAACCTATTTTTTTCAATCCCATCCATATGGGTATCCAATGACAGACAAGTAAAATAAAGTGCACTTTACCAAATCAAAACTAAAAAGTATAAAATAAATTGAGGTAAAAAAATCTTTAAAAACAAGCTTTTATTTAAATGCGCTTAAAATAAAAAAATAATCTTTTACTGTAACTTTACTGATTTATGTTTTAAAAGCTTGTCGCGATTTTACTAAGAAAGTAAATACGAGTACTTAAATGTCGCGACAAGCTTTTAAAACATAAATCAGTAAAGTTACAGTAAAAGATTATTTTTTTATTTTAAGCGCATTTAAATAAAAGCTTGTTTTTAAAGATTTTTTTTAAAAATTCCTAATTCAAAATTCAACCTTATGTCATCGTGATAAAGAAAAGAGGTTTTTAATCATTGTTTATGGCTTGTAGTGGTATTGAATCGGTAAGCGGTGGAGCTGTCAAATATGAACGCAGCCGTTAAGTTTTTTTTAATTGTTTTTTTTTTTCTAAGGCTTAGTCAACAAAATGTAAAGCCGGGCGTCGACCTGCTGTCGAACGTTAATTGCAACTCAAACAAATTAACGGACATATCGCTGGCTAATGAAACTGACGAGTAATGTTTAAATAGTCGATGCTCTAGGACAAGGTAATGTACGTGTCTCGTGTCTGCTTGTTCATGCAAATAGTTCGCCACTTGATTTTTTAAGTGTAGCTTGTAAGCTGTCTATTGCAAATAATGAGACAACTGGATTATTTTTAGAACACTTATTGCACACAATATTGCTGACGAAATAGTTTTACGTAATAAGTCATGATATGTAAGATACATGACTGTAATTAATTGGGCTTTTAGAGCATATTAAAAAGAAACACTCGGTAACAGAAAATCAAATGATTTTATGCTTTATTATAAAAATGAAGAAGCGTATAAAATTTTGCATTATTCCACAAAATGAAGCGTTTGATGCGTTTGAAAAAAAAACTCGTATCGCACGCACCTGTAACGTTTTTCAGCCACTATCAATATCTAGCAGTCAAACAAATCGTTAGAACATAAATCATCAAGCAATTAGTAACAAAAAGATGTTTCCCTTCAAATTAAACAGCGTTTAGATGAATTGATTTATTTATTTACTGGCTAGGCCTACCGACGTGTCGGCCGCATCAGATTCCCGGCGCCGCCGCCGGTGTCAAACTGACAGCTCGTAACTTTTTTACTTTTAGTTTTAGACAAGCAGACACAACTCTATTGAGCCAAGTTTTTATTTTTATTTGGTGACAAAACATTTTAGAGATTTCATATGTTGATTTGGGATTTATTCAGATGTGTGGTGTTAAGTTCTTTCTTATGCTTTGTTGTGGCGTCATTAGGATTTTAACGGGTAAACGATGGGTGATTAGAAGTCTGGATTTACGAAGTTTTGAGTACTTACCTACTTGAAATTGGATAGGTAGAATACTTGGTAGTGCATGGCTTAATAGTTGTGTGTATGGGCGGGTTTAATTACAAATGTTGTTTATTTATAGAAGATGTGTAGGTAGGTACTAACTACTAATTTGCGCCTACGTAATAGGTACATAAGTACGTTGAGTAAGATGAAAATGCGAACTAGCTTCGTTTTGCGGATTATCCCTGTATTAATGTTTTTATTTAGATGACCTAATATGAGGAAGATTTTCTTAATAAAGTAACTAAGAACATAAGAGAAGGTAACTATTAAGGTAATCTGTGGTAATATCTCCGCGGTACTGATAGATTGCAACAATCACAAGATTTTAAAACTTCCTAGGTACCTAAACTTCCATTGAAATCCACAGATCGATTGTAAAGATTCAACTCAAGTTGTAAAACCCAGCCGACGGAAATGACTGATTGTGGTGCCCGTAGACAATAGATCGGCGACTGTCAGTTTATGCATAATGGCGCGCATTAGAAGCAAGATGGCCGACAGATGAGACTAGGAATGGTGTCTTAAAAATATTAACGTTTATTCGGATTTGAAGAGAAAAGGAATATTTTTTTATTAAGATTATTTCAGTATAACTGTAGTCTGATTGGCTTCACAAGATCTTCTGTAACGGTATAGAACAGATCAATTTTCATACTTAGGTACCAACCTAAATTAAAGCTCTCTTTTTTGTGAAAGTTATTAAAATACTGTTTTTTATTTTAACGTTACATTGATTTATACATTAAAGAGCCGATAACGACGACATGAACATGTTCCCGTCCCCGCTTCACGATTAAACTAATTTCGCACAAAAAACTACATCAATATATTCAGACAAAAATATTGAGTGGTAGCCATCATCGGCAATAATATAAAAAATACGTTTCTACCCTGTACAATTACCCCGGGGCGGTGTAAGATTAATATGTTCGTTCGTAACACGCGAATAACTTGTAAGACTCGTGATGGGCATAGAAACTGAGCATAATGAGTTTTGTGGTTTTTAGTAATTGTGTATTTAATTAACGGGGATAGTAGTTGGTTTTTTTGGATCGGGCAGAATCACGGAATTAGTCCGTGCAAATACTTTTGGAACTTAATATTGTAATAGAAAATGAGTAGGATTACCTACTTAGTATTAACTCTAGTCTACTCATTTTCGGTAATTAAGTAGGTACTGATTGATTTAGATTTCACTATGACAATTATTTACAATAAATATTTTATGATTTTGTTAAATATCTGGGTCCATGTACGTTTCGTTATCGTTGTATTTTTTAAATCATCTATTCACATCATTATAAGTATACTGAAAAGTTTATTTGCTTACTTGAAAGTGAATCAGTGAAGGACTACTGGTGCCATCGGCCATATATTGAGGAAGGCAATGGGCTACTTTTTGTCAGGGTGACCATAAAGTCTGATTCACCAGCGTGGTGATTAAAGCTCATTCTTTCAATGTGCTAAAGAAGATGCCTGTGCCCTACAGTTGTTCAATAAAACGACTGATGGTGCTGCAATAAAGGGCGACATTATCACTCAGCCTTTCTTTTCTAAACCTTTTCCACGAAACATTATGATTTTCACAATACATATTGTTGAAAAGATAAAATATAACCCTTCACTGGCCACTGACCGCAGGCCGGTGGTCACGTCTACATAAATCGCTGTGACCTGTCACGTTGTACTAAATAGCGTGTTATAAACATGTCGGTTTTTTGTCATAACGCCATGTTTATGATAGACTAGCTTTCGCCTGCGGTTTCACCAGTGTTTCTGCTGTAACTTTTCTCGGTATGGATAAAAAGAGCTAAATTAAAGGACTTTTCAAATTGGGTAGATAGTAGGTAGTTCTTAAGATCAGCGCGTCCAAGCAAACACTCTTCAGCTTTATGATGTTAGTCTACATAGGTAGAGGAAGATGGATTGGTATTGGTATTTAATGAGAACTTGTTTTATATCATATGTATAACAGTGGTTAGAGCAGAAGGTCTTAAAGTTGCAGCTTTGGAAGCTGCGTATTTTTTTTACCTTCCTTCCTTAGGCAGAGGCAGGAGTTTATTTAGTAACAAACTTACCAGTATGGTAATAGACACCTATGGCATGGCAAATTCAAAAGTTATTTTGTTAATTTATTTTAATGGCCGCATAAGAAAAATATACGGAATCAGTCCCCAGAAACAACCATAACTTTTACACCAATTATTGCATTTACCAATGTAACTAAAACCATTTATAAGCGCCTAAAACACAGTTAAATCTAACTACCACATACTTTGAAGTACGCCGCCGGTATCCGATATGGCCTATACCAGGAGTTTAGATTACCCTAATAGGATAGCACCGTGAAGCTTGTGTAGCCAGTCCGGGTATGCCAAGTATGTCTGTTAGTTGTGCACTGCTAAAGTGCTTGACCGAATTTGATGGTGAGAGTGTTGGGTAATGTAGGTAAGTGAAATAATTGTTATGGTTTTTAGTTAATGGTTTAACAGGAAAGGAAAATTAAGATTATAGGGCTAAGTTCATTTTTCATAGACTTAAGTCATGTCATGTCATACAACTACAACTAGAACCAATTAGAAGGAGCTATACCTCTTAGATTATTAGTAGTAAACAGTCTATTGTCCTTATGCCGTTTGTAGAACACCGTTCTGCATAATACATAATAATTGTTTATGTCAGCGTTGCAGTGGTAAAGAAATACATACCTACTATGAAATAAGTGATACTTCGTCATATATTTTTTAGTATATGAGTACCATACTTATTAAGATCTTATAAGAACTGAACAGTCATTCTCATAAGCATCTGTTTACTATTGAATAAACGTCTCGACCTTAAATATGTAACCCCAACCCTTAGGTACACCACTTTAGATTTAATTCACCCAACCGCACCGCCATTAAGGGAGGTATAACATTAAAATGTCCAAATACTCGTCATTTGTTTTCGCAAGCTTAAGCCCCGCGAACAACAACATTGCAGACAGAGGGCTATTTTGTAGTCATGGGGCTATTTTGAAGTCACGGGGCTATTTAGCCGGGCAAGGGGCTATTTAGCCATGGAAGTAAAAGGCTAAGGTTGCGGGGTTGTGGCTGTCGTCGTGTTGTTACTAGCAACACTCGTGAACTGGGTGAGTAGAATGATGGCGTGTGGAGTAAGGAGTAAGTGGAAGCGGTTATAAGGAGTCCAGAAATGGCTGTGAACGGTAAACTATCTCGATTTATGAAACAAATAGCTAGTGACAATCACTAAGGTACATACCAGCCGATCTAGATTTTAAATTTAACTAGTAGTAAATCAGAAGACAAAATGTATATTGTGTTTAAGACAAGATCCTAGATTTCGTTTAAGACATTTAGGCCTAGAATGTTAAACACAATAACATGTAGGCACAGAATAACAGTTGATTGATGACAACTTGGTAAGTAGTTATATCTGATATTCTGAAAAACAATCTTCAGTTAGAATTGATAAAAGTAACGAACTTTCTCGAGTCGCATAAGGAAAAACAGTAATCTGATTTCAGCTTAACACTTGCACCGACACCAAGGGTCCGTTTTCAATTACCTTCTATTTGTCAAGCGACGGAGTGTCAGACAGCGACGTTTAGTGTCGACACTTCGCTCCTGAGGGATTTGTCCCTTCTATTGGTTTCTTGTTCTGTGGCATATTTGTGGTGGAACAAATTATTGGGGCTGATCGAGACGGTCAATATTGGACGGTTGCTGTCAAGATGTGACGCTTTTGTGTTGTGTGAGCGAAGCACTTCGCTATTGTGAAGTGACCGGTAAATTTGTGGATTATTGTAGATAGTGTTAGGTGGGGAGGTACTTTATTTTGTGATCGTTTGACTTCCAAAATCAGTGGTAATAGCCCGCCAACTTTCACTATAAACATTAGTTCACAGATTATTCAGAGTTTGAGTTTTTTTTTTATTTTATTAAGGATTCGCATTATTTCAAACTACGTTTTAGCTCACTGTTGCAAGGGCGGATCCAGCTTCGGCGCCAGGGGGGGGTCACACAGTCGTGGTCAAGTCACAAAAAATATTATATTAAAAGAAGTATACGCTACATATACTTCTTTTAATATTAAAAGTAGTAGTATAAATACAATAAGCGCGATAGTAGCAAGCTCGAAATTTTTCGAATGTTGAGAAAAGTATTTTCATGTAGAAAATGGCCCGAGCAGAGTGAGCGCAATTTCTCGTATATATACTAAACACATGTGCCAAACAAAAAAGCACGAGCGAAGCGAGCGCGCAAACTTTTTAATTTTGGGACACAAAAGTTCATAAGTTTTAAAAAGCGCTGTAAAGTAACAAGCAGTCGGAAGCGCAAACTGTTTTGTTTTTGAGGACTCTATTAATTTTTTTTTTTGCTATATTTGACTTATGAAGTTATCGAGGCAAAGTATATATAATATTGCGAAGAAATTTTTTGAGCCTACGACACAAAAGTACCTGATTAAGTACACTGTAAAGCAACAAGTAGCCGCGAGCGCAGCGAGCGCGAACTTTTTTAAATTATTTGTTTGAAGACTCACAAATCAGACTGGGAATTACGTACAAATAAAAAGGAACCGTGATTAGAGCGAGTGCCATTTGTGTTCGTTGATTCGGTGCGTCAATAAAAATAATAAACAATCAGAAATACAGTACAGACATAGTCATTTACTCGCGAGCGTAGCGAGCTAGAATTTTTTCGAAAGCGAAGGCGACTTTTTTGTCAGTATCATGATACAATGTGGAACTTCCTTATCGAACGGGTGTAATTTCTTCGAAATTTCCTGGTGGTGGGGCGTCCCGCGGCGCCCCTGAGATCGAGGCGCCCGGGTTATTCGCACACCCTGCACCATAGGTTAAGACGGCCCTGCATGAGATACAGCCAGCATGTAATGTAGACAACCCGGGCAGCGGATTCTTAGTAACACGGTCCTGTTTCCTCCTTTTGGGTACGGATAAAGAGTAAATAAAGAATAGAGAGCGAGCGTTGCGAGCACAAATTCTTCAGCAAAACTACTCTACCTGTAACTATGTAGGTATCTACCTATTCACTCGGAATAAAAATTATCTTATACTTATAACAAAAACATAAAACATCGTGTTTAACCATTTCAATTATTGGTCCTCTTAGGTCCTGAACCTGGCCCAGGGGGGGGTCATGACCTTGTGACCTACCCCCTGGATCCGCCGTTGCACTGTTGTCGCAGGAAATCAGCTGTCGTAGGTACTCATTCAGTTCATTTTCGGTTAGGACAGAACAAGAAACTAAAGATACTGTAAAAAATCTTCATTTCTTATACTTACTATTCTTCTCTTAAATTTACAATAACTCCTCCACAATATACCTAAAAACAAAGGAACATCTGAAATCAACTTTCAAAAAGCTCAACCTTAAAAAAAACAATTTGTGTCCCACAGTGTGACCCTCCCAAGCTCCCCTGTATCGCGTTATGGTAAAATGATTTGCAGGGCTGGTCTCCAAACTCAATAATGTTGATTGCTGTCCACCCCACTGGCTTCGAGATTCGGGCTTTATTTTAATGACAATTCTGATTTCTTTGTTTGAAAGGAGAAGAGGTTTTATGCGTTTTGTGAATGCTGTGTTTTTGGTATAGTTTTTCTAGGTCTGTTTTATTGAAATTAATGTACCTAAACATATGAGTGTGTTTTGTAAATGATTTGTTTGACTTTTTTCAAATTGATCATTCGGTATCAATTTAATCGTATAATTGATAATTATTGTTTATTATATGTTTATTTTAAGCTTGTTTAATCTCGAGCAATTTAGGCCTAGGTGATTTTTATTCATAACTAAATAAAAATTAGTACATAGGCCTAGGTGAGAAAATCAGATGATGAATTCCAATTTTGGATCCCATTTGGATCAGTGAACTCATTGTAATAACCGTTGTTTTTATAACACCTACTTACTTCTGATAACTTCTAAAACAACTCCGTAACTTTCCCATCACCATAGAACATTTCAATTAGTATTTAAATTACTGTTTTTACTACCAAACTACATAACAACATCATCATAAAAACCAGAGCCTTATTAATTTCAAAAAAGTATCTAATCATGCTACCTATACGCTTATGAACCTTTTTGGTACAACTTAATTGATCTGTCCTTGTATCCTATTATGAACTCTATTTACGAAGATCCAAGGTTCGTTATCCAATGGGGGGTTGTTCCCCCAGTGGCCTAGTGCCAGCGGCTGGGTTCAGGATATTACGCGAGGCGACAACTTCTCGTCGATCATAATGTATTAATTCGTCATTCTCATTACTGCGCGGATATTTGAGTCTGATAGTGCCGATAGCTTCGTCAATAGTTCTGTTTTTGTTTTTTTTGATATTATATTGCTGTTTTGGTACTTTTGTGGGAATTAACTCTCTCTCTGGCTTTAGCAATGTAATGAACTGGCTTGAAAAACTTTTTTGTGAGCCTTTGTATGTTATTTTAGGTTTATGTTCCTTATCAAATTCCATCTATATACCTATAACCTTTATCTATTGTTTTTCTTACAACTTTGATCAATATTACCCATCTAGTCGTCGTTACAGACGTCTCATCAACAAAAAGGCTGTAATTTTTATATTAAGAATTACTTATGTTCCATTACAATGTAAGTTCTTTATGTAACAAACATAACAGATATTATCAAAGCCAACAATATTTCAATAATTCAGGGCTCCCGGGTGGTATGTCAACTTCAATGGCGTTTCAGCATTCATAACCACGCCATAATCTATGGTTTTACAAGAAATATTAACTTACCATTACTTTGTAGTACACGTTAATCATTGAGACAATGTTGGTGTCTGTGTGACGTTGACGAAATGCTACTATATAAGTTGGAGAAAGAAGGTTTAGATAGGACAGCTGTTGGATTGGAATTGGAGCTTAAATGGGTGCCATTTCACCAGGCCAGCTGTGGAAAAGAGCTAGCACCAATGACGATCAGAAGCATATCTATTGGTTTTTCGTACTGAGTAAGTTATCTTGCTTGCTAGCAAGATTATCTTGTGTAAGCTGTTGTATGATGTTATGATAGGATGTGATAAATTGTAATTCAAAAAAACTGCACTTTACATTTTCATAACTTAGCAGTCACCAAAAAGGGTGGCGAATTGGTTTGTAAGTCCGATTTTTGCTATCAAATGTTGACGTAGCTTTGATCTGAAAACTTCCCAAAAAGGAGGGGGTTACATATGTTTTCAACAATGTGAAATCCATCGACATTATATTAGCGACATATTTACGCGTGAACATTCTGACTTATCCACACAGTAACTTCAACCATAACAGGAGTCCTACACCCACTAAATTGTTCTTTACAAAAACAAAGCTGATATATCGAGTGGTTCAAATTTTATTGGACCAATAATTCAGTGAATTGATGGCATGTCTTTGTTAATGCAATTATATTCCTTTATTGAGGAGCGACGCAAAAAGATCATTGGTAAGGGTCGGCGCAAACCACGCGATTATATGTTGACGAGTGACGCGACAAACTGTTGATGGTCAGAGAGAATTAAAATGTTATGTAAATGGGCTAGCGGTTTGCATAATCACTTTAAATGTGGCAAGTACTGTAGTCTTAACATATTTGATTCAACTGTGTGTAAGTAACCTTAGGAAGAAATACTTACAGGCACCAAATAATTTGTCTTTTAGTTGCAGAAGAAATATAAAAATGCAAAAGCCAAGGTTCCAATTGTTAGCGTTTTATTTTAAGATCGATATTCTTTTTTACTGTGAAGAATGAATAAATCTATATATCTAATTACTTTCTTTTTTATTTACCGTTATAAATAATAAATACCTTTATTAAATGACAAGCGAGGTAGTTCAAGTTTACTTAATACTTACTCAATTACTTTTCGCGATAAAGACGTTAAAATATGTGTTTTGTAATACAACCTTTTTACCAGGCCACCGATTAGAAGATGAAATGTTTGAACCGAGCCTAAGAAAGTACCTAATACTTTTTTTTAACTATGACAAATACTTTAAATTGTTGCTTTTATCTATCAACGTAGTAAATAATATATGGTTTCTAGAAAGAACTTTAAAATAGCTTTAAATTTATAACGTGCACTAGACAAGGAATATTTCTTGTTAGATATTTATCACAGATATAATAGATCGGTTACTAATTTGACATTTTATAACGTGCAAAGTAGAAAGTAGGTTCTATTACCTGTATGTTGTGGCATGATACCTTCAATTAATGAAGACCTTTAGTTAATTGATGACCGTGTTATGTAAACTAATAAAGAAAGCTGATTACTTGTTTTTTCGTGTCATAAGAACTTTAATAAAAATCGAATAAAAATGATTATACGATTATCACTATACTACACTGAACATAACTTATCTACTCTAATAGGATAATTTCTTCTAACTGTAATTTGTTATTACAAAGATCTATTAAAAACGAAATAATACAACGAAGTAATATCGGGTCAACCTTGGCAAAATCTTGGTTGGTTCATATTAAATTCACAAGAAATTAATGTTCGTTAACAGAGTTGCACCATTTATCTATAACGATAACCAACCCATCGCCGTGTACTTGCCGCACATTGATCAAATCGGCGAATTTACTACTGAAAATGGATCGGTTATCGTTATAATAAAATGCAACCCACCATAAGTTTCACTACAGTAGTTGAGTTTATTTCTTAAATACTTTGTTTACTAACAATATTAAGGACGTATTAAAGTAAAGATGAAGCAATAAACCATGCCATAACCCATCAAACAACCATCAGTTTATTTACCCGACATTTATGATAATAACAAAAATTATTGTTCACTTAATAAATAAACGCTTTTCCTTCTTACATCAAAAAAGTATATTAAATTGAATGGATAACCCTGCATTGGTATGCCGGACCTATTTCAGACCTTTTCTCGTATAATTTTCTCATAAAACATCATTATGGGGTTGACAAAAACTGTTACCATTAATGTGACAATGTATTCTATGTTTTTTTAAGGGATTGTATTTGTTTTTACATGTTATGGGGTTGAGGAGAAAGGCTACGTATATGGTGTTTGGTTTGTATTCAATGGCATAATTTTGAAATAGTTTTTTGAGGTTTAAAATATGAGCGCATTGTGGGCTTTGTTACGGTGGGAATTAAAATAACGTTTTGCTTAAAGATGTTCTAGTATACACTTTATTTTAACTTATTTCTTTTGCAGTAGCTTTTATGTGAAGACTAACATCCGCCAGTGGTTTCACTCTCCTTCTGAGGAAACTACTTCCTGCAGCTGGATAAAATACTGATGTACCTACATTACTGACAGCTGTCACAAGAGTTCATTTAAGAAGCCTAGTTTTTGAAGTTTACACGTGAAGAAAGTAGTTAAGCACACAATCTTTCGCAATTTCCACGACGAACTATCTCCCTAGGAAATAAGCAGATCAAAAAAATGGCAGAAAAATCTAGAATATCGTTAGCACGATGCCATGTACCAATCAGGTCGCGTTATTCGATAACCGAGGCAGCGTTGGCAATTTTTGTCCAATCTCATGGATTTCCGGACGGCGTCGGCTCGGGAAACGAGTCAAGCGTCGGATATGTGTTACAAAATGATGGCGCGACAATGTTCGTGGTAGCTGTCATTTCCGAACAAATGAGGTTTGTAAGTTTGTTTGTTTGTTAATTTGTTATTTAGGGTGGTCTTGATGGTCAGTAACAGAGAGTCAAGTTACTTATGTACACTGCCACTGCTGATACAGAAGGCTGCTTTAAAACGCACAATAAAACTTAAGCAAAGTCCTGTATGACATGTGTATACTTTTTGTCTTCTATTTTTTTCTTTTTGGTGGTTTGTTGCTAGAAGATAATAAGTAGCTCAGTCAGCTTGATCACTAATGAACTTATTAATTGTTATGAAGATGGAATACCTAGGTAGCAGGCTTATAAATTATCTACAGTTACCTACCGTCCAATAACTTTCTAAATTTCTAAAATAAGCCATTTGACCCCTCACACATTGACACATGTTTTGTGTATATTAGATTTATATTAAGCAAAGCTTATGTTATGTAAGTGAAACCGCCTGAAACAGCTAGTTACATTAAACCAGTACCTAACTTACATTAGTACAAAAGTTTTTGCAGTTCCCAAGGTCTTGTATAATGAGTATAGGTGGTATTAGCAGAAACATTACCACGACTATAATATTTTTAGATATTAGCACGAACATAAGTGTATGGCGTTTAGCTTAATGCGCGACTTCAGACTGTAATGTGTCAAGGTTGGAAGTAAGGAAAATTATGGAGTTTTGCTGGCTGAAACTAAGTTTTAGAATGATTTGTTGTGCAATCACCCACTATCGGAAACGGGTTTTGGGAACCAGCAGGAACTTCTTCGTACACACAGTTTAGAAGCCTTCCTTGATACATGGGCTATCTGACGCTGAAAGCCCAAATTAGTTCAGTTGTTCCTCAGATCACGCGTTCAAACAAACAAACAAATTCTCATAGTTCCTATTAGGTAAGTACCTTAGTTTATCAAAATGGAGTTTCCTTAATGAGTCAACCAAATCCACACATAAGAATGTTGTAGGAACCTATGTATGTGTGTTACGTTGACAAAAACAGTTCTAAGCAAACTTCTTCATAAAAGTCAATATAAAATCCACAAACTCACCAATTCATTTTACCCACAATCTCTCAAGTTCCTTTATTGAAACATAAACAAAAGAATACCCAAAAACTCAAAGAAGAAAGAACCACACGATTTTATTCGCTCCCGAAATCTTACCTATCACAAGTTATCCATAATGTTGTCTATAATGTCTATCAACTTTGTCCTCGGTTTGACGGTTGTAAGTTTTTCATTTCACTTGGAGCGGGAGATTGAAACAACGGGGGCTGATATCTCTGGGGAGGTTGAGTTCGTCCCCTTGGGTCGGTCCGAGAGTGAGCGGTTAGCGGGATGTGTGAAATTACCTGTGGTAAGTTTGAGTGAGAGATTTCTTGTAGCTACTGTTTCACAGTTTGAGTATTCTCCAAGAGTCTTATAAAAAGGCTTTATGTAATAATGCCTAATGCTTTAGCAACTTTTACCTATTGTGAACATGCATTACCTATAGGTGTATATAGTGTCGTTTACATACATGTTGGACACTTTAGAAAATAAAAGCAGTTAGGAATTTACAGGTAGGTATGTCATCAAAAGCGTTTTTTATACTCTCTTGTCGGTAATAAGATTTCTGTTCGTCTAGTCTGGAGGATTGTAAAAAATTTAATTAGATAAGCGTTCAAATCCTTGGCATTAATTATTGAAATCCTTTTGTGTAACTATGTACTTACTTATTAATATTTCCTCTTTTATGACTCTACCCGCTTTCAGTCGGGCGTACCCCTAACCCGAGTATTGATTAGATTTAGCGCATTCAATATAAGAGTAGTTATATTGTATCACAATGGATGGTTATTTGTTTATCGAGTTCTTTCCTTTGTCACTGTTTTGTACAAGATGATAACCCAGTCAAAGATTGAATAAAGCGCTAAGCTTGTAATTTTCATGAGGTTTATCATTTTGATGAGTTTCGAAATATTTTTGGTTGAATCGGTTTGTATATTGGAATTCTAAAGTATTTAGGTATCTTTAGAAACTTGACAGGATTGTGGAGGATTAGTTTTAGGCCTGCATGATAAAGCCAAGGGATTATTTCATCTGATTTAAAAACCAGAACAAAATAATGAGGTTATACTCTTGAAATGAATGCGAGCATGGTTGTGTACTTATGTAGCTATAAAATATAATTCGACTATTTAATGAGAGTAAAAGAAATTAAATAAAGGCATTTTTATTTTATTTTATGTATTTAATTACAGTATCATCTCGCAATATAATTAACCAAATGATTACTACATATCAACATCAAAAACACACAAATGATGCAGGATTTCCCTTCAAACGGCCCAAGGTCAGAAATTCAGCAGACATACTTAATAAGAGGTTGTGGTCAGCAGAACAAAAACTAAACTATTATACGGAAGCGAACACTATTATGTTGTTGAGATTAAGCATAGTATCCTCCCATTTACTTATGTCTTTTTACGAGGATCAACGTTAATTAAGTGACCGGCAAATTGAAGGATTTTAAGGTTTTTACAAGTTGGGATAAAGATGTGACTCATTGCTGAATGCATCGTTTTTCAGAAAAAAGGTTGCATTGCAAATATGTACCTATATGATGTATGTATTAATTATAGATTATGTTATCATCATACGTTTGTAAGTAGGTACTTAATAAGTAATGGATGTAACTAAAGGTTGTTTTTATTGAAATCTTTTGTACATTAAAGTGTCAGATTTTGCGTAGTTTTTGATAATCCGTTGCTGCATCCAATTAGTGACATGCGTCAACGAGGCTAAAGTCATCATGATATTATCAAAATCACGAATGCTTAGATTCTTAGATTTTATATTATCCAGGAGAGAAAAGTACCTTATATTATACTTTAGAAATTAAAAAATTAGAAAATTTATGATTTAGAAATTAGAAAATGTAAGCAATAACATATAATCCCAAAACACGCTACTTACTAAGGCTATCATTCTAACCCTGACTTGTTAAGATAATTCAGATAGTCGTAAATTCTCAAGCAAAACTCTTTCAAACTGCAATAAAACAACTGAGCATCACATTCGGTAAAAAAAATATCTCAAAAACTACCTTATACATTAAACAAGCTCACGACTAAGCGAGAGCTAGTAACTCGAGCAATTTAGGTTATACGAACAACTATACATACATAGGTACTTTTTATGTATTGGAAACAGTGAAATACGTATTTATTGGTGTAGTTATGTACATCAGAAACCGACGCTAGGAAACTTAGAGTATTGAATCAACTGGAGAAGCTGAGCCTTACCCTGTAGGTAGACATCAAACTACTTACTACAATTTCCTTTAATCGCTTTTCAACTTTATTTCTTGATGGTTGTGTCTTGTCTATGTTGTATCGGATTTTTTTTGATTTTGGATGAGAATGATATGTGTCGGCGTTGGTACAAAAGGAGAAGAGTGCCTATATTTTTTATGTACAGTGCAAGTGAACGTGTATTTTTTTAAACCTAAGTTTAAGAATACAATTTATGTTTCCAAATCTTGTCCTGAAAGATGCATGAGTGAACTGTATGTTGAGTTTATTAGGATACTTCACAGCATGTGCCCAATACAGCTCCGGTTGATTCAATGCTCTAAGCAAGTAATACATGTAGTGTGCACTCGTGGTCACCGTATGACTGACTGTCGCGTGACACACTGACGATGAAGTCGGGTAATAAATGTGATAATTATTCCGCTTTGTTCAGCGATGATAGGTTTAATTTATGTTTTGTGTTCTAGTGCTTTTATGTCTTCTGAGGCTGTCAAATGTAATAGTGCAGTCATTGAAGCGAAAAATACGGTCTAACCTCCGAATTTTTTTACTGTGAACCGATTTGCATGAAATTTTGGTATTAGGTTCATCTTACCCTTAACTTCAAAAGTGAATATGATTTGAACTCCGCCACCCCCCCTGGGGGCGGTTGACACCCCTTCTTTGGGGTGAATATTTTTTTTGCAAAATAATCTCGGATATTGATAGAAGACCTAATTTTAAGCTAAAGTTGTCTTTAAAGTTTAAAAAAAAAATCCAATACTTTTCAAGTTATTGGCAATTGAAAATTCCCAATTTTTCACGTTTTTCATCGGTTTTTTGCAAATATCTCCAAAAATATAGGTTTTATCGAAAATTTATAAAGAACAAAATTGTAGCAGGTAAAACAACGAACAATTTGTTTTTTTATAAAAGGTCCTAAGTGCAATATTAAGCTAGATATTAAAGATCAAAGCCGTTTTTTATTTTGTCTGAAATTTAATCGACGTAGTTTATGCCATCTATTATTTTAGTAAGTTGATCAATTTACCAGTTTTATTATTTTCCGGTGACATATATACACATTACAATAGTTGTGACTCTTTATTATACTGCCTACTTTCACATTGCCCCAAATATTGACACTCCGAAGTTTTCAGTTACTAAGTAGAAAAAAATATGACAAGTTTTTGGACCGTAACTCCTTCAATTTTCATGCTATCACAATTTATAAAAAACCACTGTAAAAGTAATTAAGAGAGCTACAACATCCATCATTGCAATATATAGTAAAGAACTTTTTTCTAAAACGGTGAAGGGTTAAAGTGCTTAAGAGAGGCTGTGATTGCGCTGCCACGCGCTCTTTAAACAATCATATCTCCGTCAATTTTTGTTCGACAGAAAAAACAAACAAACCAAATTGTTTGTCTGAAAAATACCTAATTTTTTTATCAGTACACTTTTATACGTATCTGTCGTAATTTTTGAGATATTATGAAAAACAAGTGGGTTTTTCTTTAATTTGAAATTTTGTTCTTTTCGTTAATCGTGACTTTTTTTTTAAATATCTGTCCTGAAGCAGCCAAACTGATACTATCTATCAAACTCTTCATAATAAAGTTAATCCTAGGCGGAATACGATTAATTTTAATTTTGGTGGAAATGGCACTTATGAAACCCATTGATTTAAAAGAAAAAATATAAGATGCTCCCCTTATTTGCAATACAGCTCACTTATTTTACGTGCAAAAGACTTTTAATAGTACTCATCTTAAAGCTTATTTCAAGCACTACAAAACCCATTTGTATTCGAATGCATAAAATGCATCTACTCGCCGCTACATGGCATTGACCACAACGATTAAATTTCAAACAAAATAAAAAACGGCTTTGATCTTTAATATCTAGCTTAATATTGCACTTAGGACCTTTTATAAAAAAACAAATTGTTCGTTGTTTTACCTGCTACAATTTTGTTCTTTATAAATTTTCGATAAAACCTATATTTTTGGAGATATTTGCAAAAAACCGATGAAAAACGTGAAAAAATTGCGAATTTTCAATTGCCAATAACTTGAAAAGTATTGGATTTTTTTTAAAACTTTAAAGACAACTTTAGCTTAAAATTAGGTCTTCTATCGATATCCGAGGTTATTTTGCAAAAAAAATATTCACCCCAAAGAAGGGGTGTCAACCACCCCCAGGGGGGGTGGCGGAGTTCAAATCATATTCACTTTTGAAGTTAAGGGTAAGATGAACCTAATTCCAAAATTTCATGCAAATCGGTTCACAGTAAAAAAAATCGTAGCAATAATGCTTCAATGACTGCACTATAAGTAATATATGAGTTACTAGCTGGTTTATAATAGTTTTATGATGTGGCAAAAATTACAGTGGTTCGTTAAAATTACACTTACAAAAAAATTACAGTAAGTACTTAGGTTAGGTTAGAAATTTTAAGAAAATATTTTAGATTTAGAAATATGGCTTCTTTTGTGTGTTTTTTTATATTTAGACAATGCTTATTAGAAAAAAACTGAGGAAGAGCTAGAAAATTAATAACATTCACATGAAAATGTATAGCTTCATTAAAGTTGACAGTTGTGTGTATCAACTAAGAATCGTGCAAGTTGCAATAACAAACAAATACGTGTTTTCTTTATTGTTTAATCTACGATAGCAATCTAAATGGCCTCATGTTCACTGGCATGCGAATCCGTCATGCTTTCCAACAACTATTTATTATGAATTAAATCAGTTAGCCAATATTTTGGCCATTGTCTTTACGGAACATTTAACTGGATAAATATGAAAGCAATTTCGTGCCACTAAAACTGTCGAAAATAATTCACAAATAAAAATTCCTATCGAAATTCAAATGGTTTATTGAAATTTGTAAATTATGAGACTATCTTCAGTGAATTATGTAAATATGTAACACGCACCAATTAATCATTGTGGAACATATTTTTTAGGCAATAAAAATGTTGAATACGTTTCGCGTGTCGGCCGTGACGGTTGTGTATCACGTGAAGTCGGGCGTATATTATAGTAAACTTACTGATGTCATTAATCAATTCGTTTTTTTGTGTGTAAATGCGATTTTTATTGTCCGCGAACGAGTCGTGAATCCATTTGTGTTAATGAATGCCGCAAGGTGGCCTCCGATTAATCCAATGTCATTTTGTATTAAAGTTTGTAATCAGGCTCCCTCAGTTTTTGCGAGGTCCCCCTGCGCGCTTTGTAAAAACTGTGTGAAGTTGACAGTTGGTCTTGGCATTCTGTTTTGTTTTAATATCGGATTTTTTTAGAGTTTAGGGGATCAACTTTGTTTGTGTTGGAGAAATCTTTAAACAGTATCGGACTTCTGTAAGATGAGTTGCTGTTTAGATTGGATTCTTTTTCTAAAATCAGTGCATTTCGCTGAGTGATACGTTATATTTTCTCGTTTAATGTTTGTTGTTTTCTTCTATTCTCCCAATTTTAAGAGTTTTTTTTTTATAAGTACTTACTTACTTGAGGTAGGCACTACCTACTACGAAAACCCTGGAATGACTTATTCTAAATTATTATTAGGTATGTTACATTTTAATATGAATGGACAACATGACAAGTATTCATTGCTTCATTTCCACGCTACCAAAATTAATTTATTAGATATAAATATGTTTTTAATAGACACAATTAATCAACGCCAACGTTGTAGGTATTTCTTCACCGTTTACTACAAAATTATAACGACGTAAATAAAATTGAATTCAAATTAAGTCGCCCAGCTTTTAAATGTCTAAAGGTAAGTAGGCAAATGATTTTAGCAATAAAAATAAACCTTCCTGTTTATAGGTAGGTACATATGTAAGTTAACCAACCTATTTGTCTGCCATTCGGATAAAGCTTTTTTATCTGTGCTATTTACATAATCTATGGTAATCTAGGAGATAATGGAAGAAAAACAATGTTTGTATCAGCTGCCTATCACCCCTTTGAATGGCAAGTGGATTTTATAGAAGTAGTTTTAAAGTACCTACTTAGTTCTTTGGTAGTTCGACATGCAGTTTGATGTTTTGTTATTAATCAACATTTAACAGGTAGGTACTGGCTATTTCCCGCGGTCTCACCTGTGTCCCGTAGGAATTTCTTTCCGTAGGTAGAAGTCGGACCAAATATAGCCTATGTAACTCAGGGTCAGAGTGTAGGTACTGTAGCGCGTGGCGCGCTAGGGACCGGGGATCTTCAGGTTATTTCAATTAAAAGATTGGAAAAAACTTTAACTTAGCGTTTATTGACTGACTCGGGGTTGAAGTGACAAACTTCAGTATCAAAATGTTAGTCTAGTTCTCCAACAGTGAAAGATTTTTCAAATCAGTTCTATATATGCGGAGCCTTTAGGCTCTAGACAGACGGACTGCATTTCGACTGCAACCCAACTACAATTTGCAGTTCTATTGCAGTCGTGTATAAGATCCTTCTTGAAAGGAAATCAACGATTTTCGCCCAGACATCAAAAAAATATTCTCATCACCAAAAACCAAACTTATTGTTTTTTTCTTTCTTCAAAATTCTAACAAGGTTCTTGATGGCTCAAAGAACTATTGATGGCTCAACAATCAAACAATCAGATTACTTGTATTATATCTCTTACCTCGTGAGGGCATTTCCTCCGTGGCAAGATGGCGCCTGATGACGTCATATTTGGGAGCTGTCACACCGCGCCATGTGGGAAACTATGGTCGTGTTAGTGATCGGGGATTGGGACATAGTGGAGTAGAATGCAGTATTACCAGTCCGGTGGAGTTTCGAGAGAAGTTCTGGAAAGCGTTTGGATATTTATGGATATTGTGTGATTTAAATAAAAAAAGAACGAAATTTTCCATATATAGATGCATAGCCAAGGTATTGGTAATAGGTAATGTCAATGTATTTTCTTGGAGTTTTTGAGTTATAATTTGGAGGTTAATGTAAACTAGACTGAAGAAATGTAAGTGAATAATGGATGGAACCCTTTGCTGAAAATGAAAAAATAAGTGAGCATTTTAAAGTGAAGGAATAGGGTTTTTCAGCAATTCTGTACAAGATGGTAGGTTTTATGAGATACTTATTTTTTTTCAGAAGATTTTGATAAGTGATCTTTAGCTTTAATTCCATTTGTGTTAAAAAATATGAACCTAAACACTATTGGCATATAGAGATGTTCCTAACCTCTTCCAAAAACCCCAAAAAATCTCCACCAGTCCTACTGCCAACTTCCCACAGTACGAGACAGTGACGCTGCAGTATGCGCCGGCGCCGACGCGATCTACGTCATTACGAGCGCAACCAGACGACAGTAATAGCCAGCAGGAATTCAACTTATTTCCAACACTAAGTAGGATACAAATTGGGTGCGTAAGTGTGCTGATATGACTGTGTTTGGAGTTAGATCATGGGTAGGTACTGGTTGGTATATGCTATCATGATTAATTAGGTAGAGGTTGCACTACTTGGCCACATGAACTTGCAAAACGAGGAAACTAGAGGTAGCCTTTTGTCACGATGGTTAATATGAATATTTGGGTTGAGGGTTATAGTATTTAAATACCTAAATGCGTTAAAGATACTTCCGCAGTCATCCAAACTGATGTACCTAAATATACCCTTATGTTATGTAATACTTTAAATGCGAAAGTGACTCTGTTTTAGTCAAAATCTAGATTCTAGAACCCGAGAAATGGGATAAGCTTTTATCCGGGAAGTAATTCCTTCGGGACGTGGATGGGACTGCGTGGGACCGCTAGTAGGTACCTAAACATGCATACCTAGCTAAATATCTGTCTATCCATACATATATTGACACATTATCTACACCTACATATGTAGGTAATATCACATCGAAATCAGGCAGATATCTGCTTCCCGGTAAAACCCAGTCTCACGCTGTGCTGCAGCAGATATATCGACAAGCTCGATCTTATCCCGCGCAAACTGACAGCCTTTTAATTAGTACCTGGTACAGATTTCAACGATTCACTTCAGAAAGTTTAGCAAAATATATAAGGGAAAGGAAGTTAGTTTATTTAAGAGAGCACACTGCAAACTTAACAGACGGCTTACAGTTGACCCGTTGTTTGGCAATCAAATGTAAGAAAACTTATTTCCAATCAATGTTTTCAGATGAAATCGATCTGAAAACGCTAATCGCTAATCGATCTGATGCCGGCTAAGTACATGATCTTTCTAATGTGCGTACCACCATTCAATTTCATACTGATTTCTGAGCCCAACAAACTATCGGCCCACTAAAAGTTTGCAGTGCACGGATGGATACTCTTAAATGAAATAGTGTCTTATATTAATTTATAGTTAAAATCTTCACATTTGTCTTTCATCGACAGTTGTAAAGTGGAGCCAGAAAGCGGAAAGTCTGATAATGTATCGTTATATCCGGCCTCTGGAATAGTGGACCGAGGAGATATTAGATTGGATGTGGATCCGATGATAGTAATATGAAAAGACTAGGCCTACGATAGTTGAAATACATTTCGTCCTTAACACTCATTAATCTGTACTTCTTTTTACATCCTTCTAGCAATCATTTGTTATACAAAAACAAAAAGTAAAGAACTTTCGCTACTGCTTTTACATTTTCTTAAAACACCAGCTCAATTTCCCGTTATCCTCCATTCAATTAAGTTCTCATAAAAAATCGCCATGATCCATCTCTTACAAGTTGATATGTTCATATGTACGATCCTGCGCGGGCGCATGTAGTGACAGCGTTTATCAAAAGACATGGAGTTTGACGTGCGACATGGCTCCGACCAGGGCTCGGTTAAAAGATGGCGCTTAAGGCTGGTCAGATAAAGTGGTTGGGTTTTTGTTTAGAAATATAAGTAAGTACTTATTATGCTAGTAGGAGATTTTTCTAGTCTCTGAGGACTAATTTTTAATGTTTAAATCTTAGTGACGATGTTGTCAGTCGATTTAGAACGATGGAATGGGATTCGTTTGGAGTTAGAGTGGAAAATGGTGAAAAGTCACTCATGAGTCAAGTCTAATTGAACCTTCTAAGTCTACAAGTGAAGCAGAAATTTTATTCCTTCGAAATATGAGCTTGTTTCTTTCATTGATCACCAGTTACTGACCGGAAACTCTCATTCAGACAGCACTGATAGACTTCTAATACAGTATCATTTGATCAGCAATACCAGAATCTGCAACGATGTCAGTTGTACACGCCCTTCGATTTGCAATCGTGATCCATTTGTGTGCATGCTGTGTTCCGATGATGGCTTCAAAAGGTAAGCAAGATATACCAACTTAGATGATTTATATTAAATGAGGATGTCAGTTTTGCTATAAAGACCTTTGGCTTTGATCTTCCTTAAAGGAAGGTGATTAAACTTAGATAGAGCTTCAGATTTGATCTAGTTTTTGTAGAAATAGTTCTAGAAGATAGGATTAACCTCAATGACGATACATCTTTATGTCGCAATCGAAATCAGGATAGGTTGTAGCCAGTAAGCTGATTTAGGAAAAAAGGGACAACTAAATGCTTCATTTAATGCTATTGAGCTTATTAAATTCAATCATCCATGAATCAGTACGAATTTTTTTATAGTGTTTAGGATCCCGTAATATTCCACATTGTGTTCGTCTATCAAAAAAGCATGTAACAATACCTCTATCATTTAATAGATATCAAATTCCCCATTACAACATTACGCCCATAGACCCGTTAAAAACCTCACGGACTGTCAACTCTTATTTGAACTTAGAACGTATTTTAAAAAGCTACGCACAAAATGCCAACATCATAAAACAATTTCGACATAAAAAAAGAACAAGAAACTTTTTGTCGATACATCACTGATCTCAATATGGAAATCGATATAAAACTCGATAGAAAGGGACGGACGTACAAAAATCACGATTCATTGCATCGTGATCTGTTTTTTTCGACGTCTCAATAATAAATTTGGACACAAAATAAATAGTTATATCTCAGCGTGCCGTAATTACGTTGTTAATAAGTACAATGCAGCGATCTGAATCAATCGGCTCGTCATTTGCTTGACGTTTCAATCAGCATCGCATTGTTTGTATTGTATGTTTAATATGTATAGATTGTGTTACCGATATACTGGTTTTTTTGTTGTCCATTGTGAGATGACGGCTTGTTTTTGTTTAAGAGTCGGACGCGGCGGGCGCCCGACGAATCCGTGTCATGGATTGAGACGTCTTTGTAATTTGTTATGAAATATTAGGCCGATAGATTCGACCACTAAGATCTGATATTAAAAACTGACGCACGGAATTTGAATTTGAGAATCGATCGCGAAATTTTAGCGCGAGTTCCATTGAACTGTTGTCAGCTGATAAAGATGGATAGAGTTTTATAAGGCTATATTTTTAAAGCTGAAATGTATTAAAACTTTTTTTTAGATAAAGAAAGCTTTAACCATTGGAGCAAGTAATTATAATTATGTGTTGGTAATAGGTTTATCAAATAATTATCTTAAGTAATTTCTATTCCTTTTTCTAATAAAACCACCTTTAGTTTTAATTTAATGAAATGGAACGAACTGTTTATTTAAAATATTAAATATGCAAAGTACCGATTTGAATCTATAATTCATGTTGTAGGGTTGGCATCACTGGACAGTTCTAGACAATAATATATCAACGTTAATGTAGCCTTTTTCGTGCAAACGATTAAACTAAAAGACAGACAGTTGCAGTCCTTAATGTCCCTTAGTTTTTGCACCAAATAAGTTACTTTAAAATATTAAAAAGGCACCTGACAAGTCTTTGGGTCAGACGGTAAAAAAACGCTGACCGTTATGAGTTACAATCTAATGACTCCTTCGATTAATAAAAAAAAGAATTAAAAAGTAAATACGCGCGCTCGCGAGCTGCGTTCCAATTTTAAAGTCGCCACATGTCGGCCGTGACTTGCAGGATTCCGAACGAAAGCTTTCGACCGTCCGTCGGGACGATTATTTTAAAACTAAATAGAATAAAATGGTTTCCTTTCGACAGGTTGAGATGTTGTTTGTATTTTATAAGTAATATGATAACTACCTAATGGTTTAATAATTCAAATTTTAAAATAGGTGCCTGTATTTTTATAATTATGGGTTCGCTGAGAGTAGACAGACCTTTTCCTAATGAGCGCTACTTACTAGAGATTGACTGAACCAAAAGTTTCATTAAAAAGAATCGGCTCACTTTTAAATAAAGTTCCGTCGTTGATTAACTGAAATCAAGAGAAATTAATTAAATTGAAAATTTCTTCAACGACTCCACGTAACGTCTAAAATCTTAAAGAAATTTAAATAAAAATAAAACCTATAGCTAATAATTATAATTATTTATAGTTTTGCTCGCTATCGGCACACACATCAGTAGGGTGGGCTGAGAGCAAAAACTTTACATCGGACCAAAACAGCAATAATTCCGCCATTTGTTTACACTTGTCGTTCAAAAGACAAACTGCATATTTTGTATTATTTATTCAATGTTTGTTTAATTTATTACGCTTGTTTTCCTATTTAGTGTAGCGTGAATGGTTTTAATATTCGACTTTGTTGGTTATTTGTGGGTCCTACATGGAAAGCTTAAACTTGGCATGAAATCATGTTTTGTTTATGGTACTTAGATACATCTTTTGATATGGGACCTCTTTTTTAGTTATCTTTACTGAGGCTTTATAAAATTTGTTAATGAGAATGAAAGTTTTCAGGATCTGAGCAGAGAAGGCTTTAAGAAACAAGTTTCACTTTTTCTCTAAAACATTCATCATCATCATCTCAGCCATAGGACGTCCACTGCTGAACATAGGCCTCCCCCTTAGATCTCTACAGATACCTGTTGGAAGCGACCTGCATCCAGCGTCTTCCGGCGACCTTTATAAGGTCGTCTGTCCTCCTTGTTGGTGGACGTCCTACGCTGCGCTTGCTAGTCTGTCTAAAACATTAGGTAAAGTTAATTAAATTTATTTATTCATTGAATTACACACACATACATTATTTTTAACTAGTACTTTTCTAAAATATTATTTAAATAGAATATTAAAAAATAATTAGCAAAATATAAAATAGCATTTTTATGCAAATTCCTCAATATACCTGCCCATCTCATTTGTCAAAGTGTAATACGCAAATAGACCATAGAGCAGTGAGAATGTGAGATAGTTATCGCACTCTACATAATCTATGATCGGTGGAGGCCATGTTAATGTGTTTAATTTATGCATGGCGTTTGAATATTCACTAAATGTTAGCGCAGTTAACTAGGTGCTGCAAATGCAGGTTTAAAGTCAATATTTTTGTTTGTGCTGTTTTATTTGGACGTAGTATTAAAGTTTTGAAATCATGGTAGTTTTTTATAAAGCTACTGTTAGACTATTACCTAATTATGCAGTTTATAAAAAAACATTTTTGACATCGAATTTCTAGAAAGCGGTGGGTTCTTGCAAACAATTATTAGAAACACCTTTTCATGTATAGTAATCAATGTTGTACAAAATAGCGTAAGCCTACGACTGTAATGATTATTATTTCCTATTTACTAACCAAGGATTACCTAGTCAGGTGCCTATCTTAATTACCATAGGATATGTCTGCCAATCTCCCTATTGACATTAGACATAACGTGTTGTCTGTTACACTTATTATACTTATTTAAATAAATAACGAGTTAAACATAATTCTATTACTTGTAAATGTATGTTACATGGGAAGAAATGGATTAAGTAATAAACATGTCTCACTTGATAGGCTGATCAAGTTATGCAAATTGTGTGACTGCAGGGTGTAATAACAGAATAAAAAAAAAACTAAGTTTTTTGTTTACAATACACTTATTTACAAGATTATAATAAAAAAAAAAAAAAAGTCGTGGTGGCCTAGTGGGTAAAGGACCAACCTCTCAAGTATGAGGGCGAGGGTTCGATCCCAGGTCAGGCAAGTACCAATGCAACTTTTCTAAGTTTGTATGTACTTTCCATCCAAGTATATCTTAGACACCAATGACTGTGTTTCGGATGGCACGTTAACCTGTAGGTCCCGGCTGTCATTGAACATCCAGAAGTCAGAAGCCAGTAAGTCTGACACCAGTCTAACCAAGGGGTATCGGGTTGCCCGGGTAACTGGGTTGAGGAGGTCAGTTAGGCAGTCGCTTCTTGTAAAGCACTGGTACTCAGCTGAATCCGGTTAGACTGGAAGCCGACCCCAACATGATTGGGAAAAGGCTCGGAGGATGAGGATGGATGATAGATAAAAACTCACAACTAAAAAGCGTAAAAAAGAATGCAGAATTCTGAAAGGATGGGGAAGAGAAAACGCGAAAATACTAAATAAGGTTTCGAAAACACATCGATTTATTCATTTGATTCTGTTAAGATATTTTTGAAGATAAATATGTAGATAAATTATATTGTGCGAAAGATTTAAGCTATCACCTTAGTCCGTTGGTAGCAATGACCACTAACCATAAAGTTCATTGAGATTTGCCATTAAGAAGATAAAGAAAGAAAAAACACCGGATTGAGGATTATCGACAAAGCTTTGAGAGACCAGACTCATTGAAACCACCTCAACAACATCATTATTTTCTTCTCAATCATTATCAAGTGAACTGTAAGCCTTTGCTTTCAAAACTACTCCCTTTAATATCTTTTTAAAAAATCTCGTCAATAGGATACGCTACTTCACGTTACAAAAATACCGAGGACCGCAAAAAATGTTAAAAAAATACATCATATTGATATAAAACATTATTATATTTGTAACAAAATACTGAATGACGCGTTACATCAATATGTTTTGGTTCATTGTGAACGTAGTCATTAAGCACTCGAGCCCTTTGAAATGCTCTTGAAACTCCACAAGCCACAAAGGCACAAAAGACGGTGGCTTTTTATGCCAACTGAGTCATATTCCGTGCTTTTCATTGATTTATGATGCTCAGAGAATTACTAAACATAGTGCATTCAACGTCTTACAATCATGCGAGATTGATAATAAACTCATGTTATAGAACGCAGCGGTTCAAAGAGTTTTTAATCTGTTCCTTTTTTTTTAATTCATTCAGTACGGCGGGAAAATTCCGCGAAATGTACGTTAATTAGATTTTCAATGTTGGTAACAATTGCCGCTTCGTTGACGTTAGTTTTTGGCTTTTCATCGTAGGTACATTTTGAAAATATGAGTAGTTACATATACGTCTTTGTTCCTTTGCGGAATAGCATAGAAAATCACATTTCAAAAGTTATATGCATATACATTGACACAGGATAATACTTAGTTTTCCCCTTTTATTAGAAAGAAACAATAAGTACTTCGAAATCATCCCCAACAGCTAAATCAGATACCAACTCAAAAAAGCTCATGGAATTAAAACCATTACCATAAACAAACACCATGGAGCCCTCACACGGCTACCCATCCGTCAGTAAGTCGTAATGACGGGTACTTACCCCATTGGTACGGGGTAAGGCTTTTAGCAGTTCTGAGGAATAGCCTTTTGTGGAAACTACGCCTGATAAAGTCTTGTAGTATGGATGATTGGACTGTGGTACATTTTTGCGAAAGGGATATGTTTTTGGGAATTATGAGTGTTATGGGAATGTTGAGCCCATATTTAGTATAGTATAGGCTTAATTAATTAAAAGCTCACCTATAGATATTATTATACCAATATGACATTTATTTATCAGCAATCAAGCTACAAGCTCCTTTGAGTTTTTCTGTCCATTGCGTTTGCCTATTGAGGTCGTCAACTATTTACATAAAAACGATGTTTATCTTCGTGTTTATATAAAATAGATTCTTACCATAATATGTCTCGTGCTACCAAAATAAACAAAAACATCAATACATAAACATTGACATTTCCTAACTGTTGCTACTGCCTCCAATCACTGCTAACCAGCAGCAATTGGTCATCGCCCCTAACGTAATCTCCAACTTCAATTAACGTCAAGTTGACATCTGTCAAATCAAATGACAAATTAAAATAAATGACGCGCGCTTCCCGCGGACCAATGAGGGCGCGCTAAATGTTGCCAGTTTAAAATATTAACAGCGGGGATGTCTCGATCTGTCGGCAAACACGCTTGTTTGTGTTTCGGCTCCCGATGCTTGACGTTTAATTAGTTTGTCCGAGGCGACAGTGGCAATGGTAGGAAGTTTAGATGCAGTAGTTTAGCTTTGAAACGAAGATTTAAGATCTTTTTAACTGTACCTACCTTAGAGCTAACTACTTAACAATGGTACGTACTGACTTACGCAGTATTGTTATGAAACTATTTCTGTCACGATGATGTCAGTTTCACACCCTTGCTAAAATAATATCAAAATAACCATCTCCAAAATTAAAGATAATGCTGATTAAGCAATATTATCGTAGTATTAAGAAACTTCCTTGCGGTTAACACAAGAGAATGTACCAGTTTCCTGGTCTTTCAGAAACATCTGAGAATCAACTATGATTCATACCGTTAATAATGATCTCTCTGACTGAATAGTTAACCACAAATTACTGTGCAAATTAAAGTATGATCATTAACACTAAATGGTCCGAAAAGTGTAACCACATAAGGTATCATTAGTATGAGTTTACACTAGGTATCTAATGGCTACCTAGTCATCTTAACCGGTCTAGAGCACGATAAACAAAAATTGTGTTCCATTTAATTCTAACGACTGTACTTTGCTGCAAATTGAGGCCATAAATTGGATCATTGTAGGAAAAAAACATAATTTTTACTTCATCCATTTAACAACTTATTTAGTATCATTATCAAATTACCAATAACATCTTCATCCTCCGAGCCTTTTCCCAATCATGTTGGGGTCGGCTTCCAGTCTAACCGGATTCAGCTGAGTATCAGTGCTTTACAAGAAGCGACTGCCTATCTGACCTCCTCAACCCAGTTACCCGGGCAACCCGATACCCCTTGCTTAGAATGGTGTCAGACTTACTGGCTTCTGACTACCCGTAACGACTGCCAAAGATGTTCAATGACAGCCGGGACCTACAGTTTAACGTGCCATTCGAAACACAGCCAATGGTGTCTAAGATATACTTAGAAAGTACATACAAACTTAGAAAAGTTGCATTGGTACTTGCCTGACCTGGGATCGAACCCGCGCCCTCATACTCGAGAGGTTGGTCCTTTACCCACTAGGCCACCACGACTTATCAAATCAAATCAAATCAAATTACCAATAACAAGGCTCTTTATAATAAGAATTGATTAGTCATTAATTTTGCTTGAAGAAACGACATTTTCAACCAGCTTTACTACGTGTTTTTTTTTCAGAGGGTTTATAATGGCTTCGGCCTCCCTCGTCTTAAATTTTTATTCCATAGGTAGAGGTTTCAAGTGTAGCAACCTCCTTGTCCTTCTGCATTCCCTGTGGCTGTTAGTCGCGTGTGCCCGCGCCTGCAGTTCAACTGACAAGTAATTGCGCGCGGCGTCGCCCACTCCAGATCTCATCAGTACAAACACTGTCTGTTTACATACGCCACACGATTCACTAATCACATAGATGATCGTTTGCTTTGTCATTTCACCAATTCGTAGGAACTTATGTTTGTTTTGAGAGACAAAAAAAGTTAGCGCGAATAAAAATGTCTCGAAAAAATTAAGATTTATAAGCACGCTGAAAGGAAGAAATTAATATAATTAATGAACCATTTCACTTTCCAATACTTACGTGTAGAAACTCATGAATATTTTGAGTGCTTACAAAAACGTGTTACGCATATAACGAACAACTTACTATAGCTATTTATGTGTTTTCAGATCACCTACCAAGCGTATCTGCTTACTTCAGGTTTTTTAATTTCCAAAAAACATCATCGATACTTGAGCTAGGTGCACGAGGGAGGTATGGCGTGGCCGTGTATGCTCCATTAGCATGTAACGCGATCCTGGGCCGCGCGTATCCGCGGGGATTTGCACACTTTTTGTTCTGTATTATCTGTGCTTTCGTACAGTCTGTGGTAAAATGGCGGGAGTGGAAATTTTATTGAATTTTTGGATTAAGAGTTTCAGTTTTATCGTAAGCTAATCAACTGCTTATTGGATTAAACAGCGTTTTCACGCTAAGTAGCGGATTTTGTTTACGGTTTTTCGTGATCAATTAATCAATACTGAGTTTCAGTTTACTTTGACTTCTTCTAACTTCAAATAAGTTTTACCATTTACCTACTTATTATACCTTTTTTCCTGCAGAAAATCAAAGGTCGAGTTTGAATATAGCCTCTTGTCATACCTACCATTGGTACTTAGCCAGAAGTCCATACATATTCTGTCTTTTCTAGCCTTACAAACTTGTACTGGACCTACCTGCCAACTAGACAACTAAGTAAATAAATAAACTGGATAATAACATTAATAACGTTAACAATCAGGGCGATTCTAACGGCGGCGCCTGCGCAACTCGCAATGTTAACGAGCTGACCCGACACGAGCCGATGACGAACGATTAGAGCCGGTGAGAATTCTCAGCCCGATCGGACAGATTAGCTCGTGTGCTTTAAGCTGTTTATGTTGTATTGTTAATTTACATCTACGTCTAATTAATCTTGTGACTAATCCTGTGAGAAAAAGTTTTTGTAAGCAAGAGACAGATATGTTAAATATACAATATGGTCGTGACCATTTTATTTTTTATGGTCATCGCCTATGACTCAATTTTGCAATAAACTTTGTATCGTATTAATTGCATTTGGTTCAAAACGGATGTTAGTAAATGCTAAGGAAATCTAAGTGTACCTACTGTACCAAGAATTTCATTTGGAGATGATTTTGCAACTTGCGAACACCAAGGGAACTGTGTCATTCGTGCGCCCTAAAGTTGAAGGTAAGGCAAAATCAGCAAACTTATCAAGACTGATTAAACTTCATCCCAACAAAAAAAGTGGTTGCAATTGCAGTAACAAAATACACACGCAAACTACAACCAAGAAAACAATACGCAACGAAAAGACGCGCAAATCTTCCGCTCAAATACAACACAAGAGATTAATTCACTAATTTTCTGACATCCAATACTCAAATAATAGCTCTCTAAATATATATAATAGCTCAGTTAAATAACTGAATGCTTTCATAATTATTCGTAACCGATACCAAGGTTCTACGGTGGTTGAGACATAAAGGGACTGCCACACGAAAAATCGCCGACGCTCCACGACACGGCTTTGCAAAAAAGGATGAGCAAAAGTGCTAATGAGCCGTAAAATTAGGGTCGGGATGTAAAGCCGCGGGAACTAGTATCGGGTTACCGATGTCTTTGGCATAAGCGGTAGCGGGTACATGGTGGTATTGGAATAAAAAGGTGAGTAGGTACTGTGTTCTGGTTCTGAGATAAGTAAAGGATGTGGGTTTATAAATCCTGGTCATACCTATTAGGTAGTATTGAAATAAGTTTTATTTGTGTTACTTGCAAGTGAATGAAGTTTGCATGTACCTTATTACTTTGTTTTATTAAAGAGCATGAATAGGAGCATTCAATTTTCGTGTTTCCAATTTCGTGGGGCGTAGGACGATATACTGGGTTACTTACTAGCTGCGACTTAGCAGAGAAATTATGGATTCTAGCGTGGGGTTTCTGGGCAGCTAAGTGCCCACACTGTGCCTAAAGCTCTTACCTCAACGATCGATCGCTAATCGCTCCTAACTTGTAGCCACACCACATTTATTAACACGTTTTACCGCGAAACGGCATGCTCATTGTGGTCGCATACAGATTCGGTAACGCGACACCGCTCGCTCCCTCGCTGTTTTATAATCCGATCAATTGGATGAATGCCGATAGCCACCTCCAAGTACGAGGAATTATCCATGAAACCGGATAGTGAATATCAAGAACTTTTAGTGAATGGACGAAAAGGCAGTGAATTACTCGAGGAACCTTTATGTTGTTTATGTAATTAAGAAATTAGCAGTCATCATCATCATTAAGTAATTTTCTTTTAGTTCCTAAGCTGTCTGGTCCTAAAACCCCTTTTCTATCATAGAGAGCTATAATATTGACCATTGAAGAAGTCTCTTTTGAAATCAATTCAGAGATATTGTTTTTCTGGACTACAAAAAGCGTTTGTCGTCGTTTGGCGTCTTTAGTCTAAAATATGATTTTAAAAGTGTAACGCAAGTCAGTCATGTCAAAGGGGTTATTGAGCCGTTGTCACAGGCTAGCGCTAAATCATTTAGACAGGCTAAGGCATCTTATCACCTGGTTCCTACGACCAGCTACTGGTCTAAATCCGATACATAACAATATAGGTTTATGGGCCGTGTCAGGCGCAGGTAAAGTAACCTAATATTTTGCGCGCACGCATGGTAGATTCCCCGACCACCTGGCTATGAAATCCTACCGTTTTTGCCAACGTATATTTGCGCTATCTTTTACGGGGGACGGTAGGGTAGTGTAATGTTACTTAAAGGAGGATAAGTTACCATCTTGCTGTAATTATTTTTGGCTTTCAATCGACGCGTGAGGTGATGCTTAAATGGGTAGAAGTTTTGGAAAGTTTACCCTTATTCTATGTTGTTGTTCAGCGTTGTTTCTCTTTGAACAAATGCAGGATTTTGTGTACAATATATACAAATTAATGTTTTAAAGGGTAGGTATTTTCATTTTATTGCTTGTTGCTGAAGGCTCCAAAACGACTGAAACGATTTGGAAAATTGTTTCGGGAAGCTACACTAGACACTTTTCCCGGGGTGGGAACATCGGTTAGTTTTCACTCGGAAAGTGAATAAAATCGCGAGATACATCTAGTTTACAATAATATGAGATTTATTTATTTATTTCAGCAACAATTACAGTTCCTATCTTAAATACATTATGACGTTATTAAAATTTGCAATAATCAGTTTTGTTTTAAAAAGACAAAATAATTAACAAGGAAGCAATAAGTTCTAGGTTTAGCATATTTACAATGAAATACATACCACCTATGCTAGATAATTATTAAACGTCTATCAATATCCTATGAATATTCAAAAGAAATTACAATAGTATTAGCTCTTATTTACGATTTTATGCGTCATTGTTTTTAAATAGTTTTTTTTTATTATTTTATAGTAGGTAACATTTCTAGCCGCGATATATTTATGAGTTAAGTATGGAAATAACACCTTGCATGTAATAATAAAATGTCACATTACAATGTTACCATACAATGGTGGTTTTGTGTTGCCGACATTTTAATACGGCGATTGTAATAGTTAAACGCATAGATAATGTTTTGATGTGTTTAGGAGTTTCATGTTAGTGACGTTAAAGGATAAAGGCACCTAAGTTATCATGCCAAATCATCAACGGTATGTACTTATACTCAAGTAATTCTACTCAACCGTGTTCCATGAGAACTACTCCCCGTAGCCAGTTAAAAAGCAGTTTATATCCTTTTCCAGTCTTTATAGACTTGACTATCTGTGTATAGGGCTGCCATCTCGAATTTCACCAAACCCGGACAAACATTAAAAAAACCCGGACATTTTTTCCCCGAAGGAGTACGATTTTTTTAAACAAAATAATACCTAATTTGTAATCCATTTACTATTAACACATACTTAAATCCAATGAGGTGCTTCCTTACATGAAAAGTGTCCGGGTTTTCCCCGGACACTTCTTGAAACCCCGCCTGGACGGCCCCCGGACGGCCTCCAAACGAGGACAAATCCGGGGAAACCCGGACGGATGGCAGCCCTATCTGTGTAGGTACCAAATTGTACAAAAAAAATACTTTCGCATTTATAGTAAGGATGGTATCCTATAGGTATTCTAGCTTTAATTTTACTCTTTTAACAAGTACAAAGTAAGCTCAAAAATTACCACAATATTGTAGTGGGACCTACACTAATTGTTGACGCATCAATATTGTTCATACTGTACTTGCATTGTGTTCGCCTCCTCAGTTGTCCCGTATATCGCACTACCAACGCACGCTACTAAATATTGTGACTGTACCAAATCGTATGTAACCTAATTGGAGTCAGAAAATAAAAGTGTATTAATTAGTATTCGGTTTATTTACTTATCTCTGAACACGACACCCCACCTGCCAACAAACCCAATTGCCAACAAAGGAGGTTTTTAATCACAATACTTCGCATTTTTTTCTTGACATCTTCCAAGTTTCGCGTGGCGATTCCCTATAACCGCACAATAGTTGCAAAGCACGTCGTTATGATATTTCATAGAACAGGTGGAAGCTGTAATTGCTAAGAATAATAATTAATAATTAACAATTAAGTAAAATTACGCGAACACTCGGAATTATAGGGCCGGATAGAATAGAAGTGTCAAAGTGTTGTGGCTCTCAAAGTTTTTGGAGATGATTAACTTTAGAGCTACAATTTTTGTTGAAAAAATTAGAACGATTTTCGATTTTAGTACATGTATTGTCACCGGTTTATTTATTTGTATTGTAACTTCCTATATTAAAAAAGATACATCTCTTAAGTTTAGTTTTTTTTTTCTTTCTGAAAAATGAAAATACATAATTATAATATCGTATCATTTGGGAGACAAAGCTCTTTTTAAAAAAAAGTTGCATTAGATATGTACCAATTAAAACCATCTAGGTACTTAATAGCAATACATGTAGCTTGCTCTAGACACTATTGTAATTTACCAAACAATTGTATACATACGACCCTAATTTTGAGATCCATTGGTCTAATATACACTGACCGCCGACAGCTCGGTCTAAAGCGTAGGACACAATGATTGACAATTGACGACCCAGTGTGCATGCCGCTTTAATTAAAACTTGTTCAGCAAATTAAATTAATAATTACATTAAAACTTTGCAATTTAATTTCGTAGACTAGAATTATTTTAAACTTTTAATTTCATGCCCCATCCATACCAATATAGTAAAGAGGAAACCTTTTTTAGTTTGTTTGTTTGTACCCAAAAGGCTCCGAAACTACTGGACCGATTTGAAAAATTCTTTCACTGTTGGGAAGCTACAATATCCCCAAGAAACATAAGCTATATTTTATCCCGGTACGGGCAGTAATTCCAACGGGACGCGGGTGAAACCGCAGAAAAACAGCTAGTTTTCAATAAATTGTTGTTACGTTGTTATAGTAAAATAGCTATAAAGTTCAGGATTATGTTATTATTGAGTTATTTTAACGATAATACGGTTTAAACACGACAGAAGTTAGAACATAACCGTAACTGTGTCATCAGTTAATTATTAATTTTCTAGTAAATTAAGCAGGTGGTGTTGGCGTAATTAAATTATATCATAAACATACTTGGGTAATTTAATATAGAGTACGCTTTATTAATATTAATAATTTTATTTTCGAGATTAGTGTGAATCTCAATGCATATTAAGTAAGTAATTACACTGGTATAGATAGACTTTATAAAGATCTTTTATATATCATAAGATATTTTTAATTTAACAAACGGCTTTCAAAAATAACTTCTTTTGTCAAGTCACATATAATTGGAATCTTGTGAAATGTAGTGTAGGCGTCAAATGTATGAAGCATTTCGCGAAAATGTGATGCAGATAGTGACCAAGTTCCTTACATATTATGTCACGAGCCTTGAAGGTTTGTCACCTTACACATAAGTAATTATATTATTCATCTCATTATTTAACGCGGAAACACACACAAACATTTGGCAAACTTCACTAACCAACTTCAAAAGCCTTTTACCTAAATATAGTAAAAATAAATACATATACAAGAACCAACATTGTACACTACATCTTACGTCTCGTAACCCGATAGCATTGTTAAGACCTGCGCCCGCGTCGAATGAAGACATCTCTTAATTAATGAACGCAGCGCCCGCCGCGCGCCTTCTGAGACACAGAAGGTAATTAACTTTAATTATCTGTATGATTGTTTGATTATAAACTAATATTGTTATTTATTAGTTTGGTTTTATGTTGTGTTTTATTGTGAGAGTACTTCTTAAGGTTAGAAAATAGCATCCGTCCGTTGTCAGAGCAAAAAATGTAGGTAGATTAAGTAATTTTTTGTGACTTAACTGTATCTTTTTGAAAGGCGGATCATATTATTTTGTTCGTTTATAAATATATTTTTTTTCATGTAAGTAAAAGAATTTATATGGTAAAACAATCAGATACATATGTAAATATAGATATCAAATTAAAATGAAAACTCTTTTTTCCTTCAATAAGGCACATAAGGCTCAATATCAGTAAAAATATTTGTAGGACTAAGCTGATCTTATTCGTCAGTTAAAAGTGACTAAACCAGCAAAGACTAGCAATTTATAAGAACATAGGCCTCTTCTTTGTTCAGTCGGGTAATTATTGACTACTAACTACCAAGATATCATTCTCAAACGAGATGTTATTTTATTTGAACACATTACTAGTAAAAGATTCCCATGTCTCCCACAGATGAAAAAACTTAATAAATGTTTAGTAATTAATAAATTTCACGTTTATCTGCGTTTGGTGAGTAATTGACCTGAAGTTAACCCTTAGTCAAATGTGATGGTTGGTTCAGTGGTAACTGGTAATGAGTTGCTTATTGAGTGATTAAGAGGTCTTGTGAAAGGAGGCGATATTTTAAATTAACTTTAAAGTTAAGCTAAGTAACCATCATCCTAGCTTTTGTTCAAATAGTTTTTGAACGAAATATAATGTATTTAGAATAGTCACTTAATAAGGTAGGTACCTACAGCCTTACAACCAAATATCTTTGAAAATGAATTTGTTAACCGAAAAACTATTTGGATTGAATTGAAATTGAAGTTTCACGTTAAGCTTTAACCAAACTAAAATATAGGATGCTAAAATCAAAACCTTCCACAGTCAATGTCTTATCAACAAAAACGCATAATGATATATTCAAATTCAAACCTACGAAACTGTGAATTTCAAAAGTGTTCATACATAAGCTATAACCTTTGTCCCCATTGGTCATACCGTCCATATAATAGGAGATATTTAACCACTAATAGCGAGGCCGTGAGATCGACTGCATCCGTCATCTCCGCGCATTTAGAACTCATTAGCCTATGTGTCATGTTATTCTTTGCGATCGCATGTTTCAATTATCTCAAAGTACCATATACTTAGAAATAAATGACAATTTTCTATTTCATTATAACAAGCAACACGTGGTTTTGGCGATTCTAAAGTATTAATTGAATTGACAGATTTTTCTCCAAAATTATCTTAACAATAAAAGTTGTCGCCCTATATTTACTGTTATACTTACCGCATTGCCTAGGCTTATTATGTTCACATCTTTGGATCACTTCTCTGCAGAAATTTTCTTTTTGTCAAAGTTTCTTATGTACTCTATCAGTAGTTCTGTTAACTACCAATTAAAGCCCTACTTAAATCACCAGCCTATATGTAGTATTAAACTATTTGTGAATTTGAAGCAAACCATCATTGTCTTTACACCATCAGATCCATCTGTCGGAAATATTAAGAAACTAAAAAATAATCATGAAAAAGTATCAAAAGCTAGTCACAGCAAAACATAGTATGTGGTGTTAGATGATTATACCGAGTGTCGCCGCGCCGTAACGAATGACTCCTGCGCAATCTCAGCCTTAAACGTTTTTCCCAAACTCGTCATTAGAGGGGCGGTGTGGAGCAAGTTAAAAGCGGTTTGAACTGATTTATAAGTTCATAACCTTGACGGTAAAACGTATTTAACCCCCGATTACGTACTCTTAGCCATTCTACTTTAGGCCAATGATTTTTATGGAGATAAAGAGTAAGAGAGAGAGAGAAAGAGTAAGACATGATGGGAATTACATACATTCTGTAAAAATGGGGATCAAAGTAGTCATCTCAGTCTCATATACGAAAGCTACTAAAGCTAGTATAGAGCAAAACGTATTTTTATAGTTAAACCTTGGAATTACCTACCCTTACTGTTCCAGGGGCTTGAATGAATGTATGACAAGATTATAATTACAACTGAAGCAGCCTCGTTCATCGCTTAATCCTAATCCCAATCGCCTATCGTCTATACTTCATCCCAATCGCCAAAAATCCGTCAAGTCCCACAGTTTTTACCTCAGCGTATAACGAGGGCGTGTAACAAATTCAACGCATGCGCGGTGGACATTCCTCCCATACCGCGGCGCAGGCGCAGCTAAATGTACCACGGATAATTTTTATAGATGATATCTTATGTTTTTTACCTACTGATTGATGTTGCCAACGGGAATGTTAAATTATTACTTTTCATTTGGGAAAACTTGTTTATTACTTTTGTATTTTTGAGTTTTTGTCATTCTGTGGCAAGAAAGAGCTTGCAAATGCGGTTTGTCTGCAAAAAGGTTGGGAAGAGCCTTAGGGGCACAGTTACGTAATAATTTGATTTTGTTATTAGCTTCGGTGTTGTGAAATTGTAATGTTCCAGGTTTGATTAAGAAGACATTCGATCTGTGGGTGAGAGCCGAAGCCGTGAGAGATTTAACAGCAACACTATTACTCCTGCTGGTAATTGTCTAAAATAAAACAAATCTGTCAGATCAAGACATGGCATATCCAAGAAAAATAGATGTTGCAAAAAGGTGCAACATTAACATATGCTACATGCCTTTTGCTCTTGTGAAAACATCCAAAAGCTTGCTACTTCTGGTGGCAAAGTGGACTGATGTTAATAAGTCAATCAATCAAGCTTTACTTTTTAATATCCGTCACAACTTAAAGAACTTTTTAAAGCTTGTGGCACATTAAGTATAGCAGCACGGCAACAGCACGGCTGCAGCACGGCGTCGCCTCGAATTAAGACTACGGCTAGCTGCCAGCGCGCCAACTACGCGCTGTCCGCTCGCCGTCGGCGCGCCGTAGGCGCGCCGACCGCGCGCCGGCCGCGATGTGTAAGCTTGCTGTCACCGCAAACTCAATATTATTTTAAGACGATTATGATTGATGTTATGATTGAACACGACGTAATGACGTTGTTTCGCTGCCGGCTCGGAGTCGGCGCGCAATTAGCATGCCGTCGGCGCGCTGTACGCATGAGGACCGCTCGCTTGCAGCACGCGGGCGGCGAGTCGAGTTGTGTGGAAGCGGCAAGCACGCTGACTGCTCGCCGTTGGCTTTTTCATATTGACATTAGGAAATATATTATAATATACACGATTTAATGCTCTAAATTGAATGACAACTTAAATGCTGGTGTGGAGCCGTGCTGTTGCCGTGCCGCTATAATGTGCCACAAGCTTAACACACCTTAACTCCTTCAACTCCCTTTATCCGATGGATTATTTTTTATATCGCAAGATTTCCATATCTTTTCCTAACAGAGATTTTACACCTGCATTCAAATGCAAAAATTGCAGTTTGTTTTGTAAAGTAGGTGGTACTTACAAGTGGCAGGTGTTACGTTTAATTACTGCTGTGACACATTTTCAGGGTGCAGTCAGATTAATGATCGCGATATGTTCGATATTATCAGCACTAAGGGGACTTCTTGTGATAATCTTAATATTAAAGTGTTTGTATTTGTGTGGTTATTTGCCAAGGGCAGAATATCAGTGAGTCGGTTCGGAAAGCTCTATTTAGTTAGTGCTAATTATACAGTAATTACTTACCGTAATTAATTAATTTGGGAGCTGTAAGTTAATTACTTACTTACTTACAGCTCCCAAATTGCTGAGAATACGTGTTGGGATCGTCGTAGCGCAGAAAATCGTCACCAGACCTGTCTGTTAAAACATGTCTACCAAGTGGTAAGACCTGCTAGCACTGCTGTAAATTAACTACTCCCAACAGTCAAAGGTCAATTGCATTCATTTGAATCCAAAAAGTTGTTACTAAGTTCAGCTTACGATTAACAAAACCGTTATAACCTCCTTCACATTCAAACCCTCAAATGAAACCATCAAAAATCCAACAAAATATTAAAAATATAATCCACGCCTCATATCCCATCTTTCTGCTAACGTGTCAATTTTAACCCCTAATTACGCACGGCCGGTCGAGGAGACCGCCGCGTTGCTAATAGTTATTAATGTTGTTCACATTAACCGACCCGGGGCAAATTAAAGTAGCTATAACGCAGGTGTCAAAAGCTTTGCCGAAGTGGGGCAAAAAAGGTCATCAGCTATAAAACACGGAGACGGATTGTGACCAAAGAGTTGTGGAGAGGCGACTGTCGGATGCAGATTTGAGTTGTGGTGCACGAAGGAGTACTTAGGTGTCATTATTGTGTGATATAAGATAAAATCGTGGATAAAATACAATTCGATTTTATTTAAATACAGAATTATTTGGCTTAAAAGTGGATAAAAAAAATTGCTTCAGTATTTGTTGATTAGGCAAAGGTAGGTACTTAACAACTGGAATATTAAACTCGGGGAAAGCAGACCAGAAATAAAAAAACCGATTCTACAAATTGTTATACTTTCCTTGAAGTATCTATTATTTATGCTTACAAAAATACAGTTCTGTTTCAGCATACAATTAAACATCTCTCTTATTCTACCTACTTCCCTCAACATCGCATCTACACCACTACATCAGCTGAACGGTCGCTCAGTGCGTTAACGCGCGTTTTTATTATTATGACAATATTAAATCAAGGGGCGGCCGCCGGATGATTAATTGGCGGCTTGTTGGTAACTCGCACTGTTAGAAAAAGTGTTGCGTTTCGTTACGTCGCCGTGGGTACCTCGCGTGTGGTACGCAGCCTCGGGGATAAGATGGCTGGAGATTTTTTGTGCAAATAGAGTTTTTGAGCAGAAACAATAAAACATATTGTTGAAATTGCGCTTTAGATATTTCATGAACTATTTCATGATTTTTAAAAAATCAAATCTAATCGTTTTTTGCAATGAATATGGGTAGGTACTAAATAAGATGTAAACATTGTAAATAGGAGAAAAATACTACATACGGGAGTACCTACATGGTATATGTATCTTACTTAGGGCATGTTACAAAAGTAAAAAAATATCAGTTAACTTACAAACATATTTATAAAGAAAGTAAAAGCAACGTTTTTATTATTACGTTACCATGACATTTTTGACGTAGGTAAACTGCAAATATTAACCTAATAATTACTTTCGCACCTATTTTCGTACAACCCCAGTCATGCAATAACGATCCAATCTTTAGAGCAACAAAACTATCAGAAACTCAAACTAAACCTACCGCTAAAAAAGGACTTACTAAAACGAATTATAGTTAATCTGTACTCACATGCAATAGTAATATCAAACTCAGATACATCTTATTTGAAGACACCGCGATGCGCGAAACGGCGGCATCGTTTGATGTCGACACAGGGTATAAGACTGGTTTTACACTGGGTATGTGCTATAGTTATGCTATGCTATAAAAATGTTATGGCTTGGCTGTGTCTGTTTCTACTGATGCTAGGATACTAGCGGTACGAGTAAGATGTGAATAATATAAAAATGATATCTGGACACTTTTCACACACAGTGGTTATCCCCACGGTAAGCGATTCATTAGTTTATAGGTGCAAACACAACTGATACACTACATATAGTTACATATTTATAAATAGATATATTAACACCCAGAACACAGCCAATGCGTATGCTCATCACACATATATTGGTCGTACCGGAATTCGAAATAGCATAGCAAATCAGTGGAAAAGCAACCTTAATGCGCCTGCGCTCGTTTATAGCGAACTTAGTAGGACATAGATGCGACTAAAGCCACATTATGTAGTAGTATAAAGCCAGTAATACACGGCTCTCTATTATTCACAAAATGGCGGAATGCCTTTTAGAAGGAAAATTTCTTGTAGAGGTAGGTATTTAAAAAGTTTTGTCCTTCGCTATGAAAGTTATTTTTGTAGGCATTATTTAATGCTGAAAGTTAGAAGTACCTATCGGATTTATTGGCGACTGTCTTTGCGGCTTTTTTACCTAGCCTGAGGCAACGTGGCATTGTTTTCCAGAACGAATGGTTCTATGTTGATTTGAGCCTGGCTAAAATAGTTTGACGATCTTGCATATAAAACTTGCACATACAAAGTACACTAGAGGTCATTCCTATGCAACGATAAATTCATAGATAAGTTTCATAACCTATTAAGGGTCTATCATTCGCCAGCAATATGTTCGGAAAAATCGGCCCATAATTTGTGAATTTTTCTATTAGAAATCCTTGAATGAATAAAACCTTGAGACAATCATCATCTGGCACTATTATCGTTAATACCCTTGCCAAAACACTGGCCACTAACACAAACACCGTTGTCATTTACAAATGGACGGAAAAGAAAACATTTCTTTGACACTTCGCTACTATTCCTTTGATTTCTTGTCCAATTACGTAGAAAAACAGCGGGCGATTACCACGGAGGTTCGACAATGATGTATTAATACTATTTCGATAGAGGGATGTTTATTATAAGAGGTAATGTTTAGAAGGGCTGCTAATTTGATGTTGTTTTGTTTTTGTCGGAAGGCCCATTCCTTAAAGAAAATTGGTTCTTTGGGACACGTCAAATGTACTTGAGAAGGCACCGATTGCTTGAGGTGCAAATGTAGGTACCAAAAATAGTAGATCTCTTGCAGAAACTGAAAGCCCTTAATGTATGGTTCTAAAGGCTATAAGCTGCCTGACAGTCTACAGATAACTGAACTTATCTAACACTACAAAACTACAATAATTTATTATAGTTCGGCCATTCAGAGAATGCGTTCCTGACACGTCGCGATTGAACTGACGACGTAACTTTGCAATGGCGTTGCAGTTACGATAAAAATATTTTTGCTGGTTGTTTACCGTTTTAACAATTGAGGAGCATTAAAACAACATTATTATATCAATAATCAATGAATGTAGTTACGTCGTCAGTTCAATCGCGACGTGTCAGGAACGCATTCTCTGAATGGCCGAACTATAATTAGATAAACTTTTTACATAAGGCGGCCAACCGTCCCGCATTCTGCGGGACCGTCCCGCAATGCTTGACGAAATCCCGTTTTGAAATTATTAGTAAAATAGTCCCGCAAAACGTTGTATGCGTCCCGAATGTCCCGCATCCCTATTTTTCTACCACGCTTCTACACAACACCCACCTGCGCGCACGCTCAACAGTGCAGGAACACAGATTACCTATAATATAATCTCGTTCTCTTTATTTCTACTGAACTCGTGAGGCCTAATGATTTTGAAAATAAGACATTAGTGCACGCTGTGACACGATATTCATAGGTTAAATTATAGCTTTTTGCTTACGGTTTTTATTTTATCAGTTCCGTCCGATCATTTTTCAATGCCCCCCCCCCCCCCCTTTTCACGAAAAGTTAAGTCCCGCATTCAGTTTTCGGAAAGTTGGCCGCCTTATTTTTACACTCTTCACTAATTCAAACAAACACACTTCAGCACACTATCCAATCCAAAATTAACCATACGATCCCCGCAACAAGTCTCAAATTCCCCTACAGGGGTAAATTTATAGAGTTTTCTTAACCAAACAGTAGGAAGCTTATTACTGACCATGTCATGGAGAACAAAATGACTAGCGGAGGTGCCATAACGGAAGACCTCGTAAGAAATTAGCGCGCCAAAATGCGGGTGTACGGGAGACGAGAAACGTTACTGTCTCCGCCTTTACACGCCGTCTTTGAACCCGACCATTTTTTGGAAAACCAAAAATCGTTTACAGCTAACTCAAAGAATCTGAACGAATGGTTAGTTTACTAGTCACTGATCATTTTGGTCATGTACCCCGTATGTGCTTGACCTAGAAGAAGGAGCCTGACCTACCTACATTAAGGTATCACCGCTCATCTTTCCTTGCTCCGTGGTTCATGTGAACTACCGCCTGTGCCCGACTGCCGGACAAACGGGAGTATTGTGTTTGACCGATGGAGGTGACAACCCATGATGAATAGGCCTTTATTAATTGGTTCGTTTTCGTGTTGCTTATTAAAGGTATTTTTCTATGACAGCTTTGGGTAAATGTATTGTTTGTGAATAGTTCTTTATGAGAGTCGTCACGCGTGTTTTTGGTCCGAAAAGGACCAGTTTTGTTTTGGGTAGGAAAGTGTGTTATATTTTGTGCGTACCGAATGTTTTGGGCAGCTGACAGCTAACAGTTTTCAAGAATATTGTTGTTTGTACGGACAGCAACTGACAAATGCATCAAAAACGGTCAGTGTATACTCAGTATTGAAATTCTTTTTCTTGGTTTTGCTATTTTCTTTTTTAGATGATTGTGTGCCTAACAGCTGATATCAAAACTGAAAGAAAGGCAATTAAAAGAGCACCATTATTTATACCTATTTCTCATTACGAAATCAATGCGTATTTTAATCAAAGCGTTCTTAAAACCAAACCTGATATTATGATGAATAAAAGATTTGCACACTATAGTGGGGTCTCACATTACACTGTAAGTACGAATATCTGACCCACGGAGGAAAGATAGGATAGCAGAGATGCCATAAGGAAGGTAGGCAGGCACCTTCTTGTAGGTCAAGTAACGAATGAGAGTTACTAGAACTAACGACACGTTTGGGTTCCTTGACAAATCAAAATCAATCTTTCAAAGATTTTTCTTGATCGATTGGTGATTTTGTTTTGGAAATATATCAGGTTCCATAGAATAGCTCCGCTCTTACATGCCGTAAGATAGGAGGAACACCCGCATGTTGGTGCTCTATTTTCTTGGGAGATTTTACGTCATGATATCTCCGATATTCATTTTATTCTGCATGATCTGACCACATTAGCTTTATGTTGGTCCTTTTCAAGCCATTGGTTTGAATTGAACAAAGAGGTACAAACAAAATAATTAGTACGAGTGTTGAAGCGTTTAGTGTTACCCGCAATAAAATTTATATTTGAATAGGGTTTATTTGGGTATGGTGTAAACTGGTAGGTAACAGCGACTAAGTATTTATACTGAAGTAAAACTTGTACCTATGTCTGGTTTTAGGCGTATAAATAAATCTAACTATACGTCTAACAGTCACAGACAGAATGTGGGTGACTATATTTTATAATTTAATCCTGTTTGCATCTTATAGGTACACTTTACACTAATATGATGGAAAAGCGTTATAATTTATCTTGTTCTAAATAGGTAGAAACAGATCCAATATTCATTTGTTCCTATTTTCATTTCATTTGGAGCTTTAACTCATAGCGATTCTAAGCCCCTTCACTCTAGTAAATAGGACCATCCGCTAAGGAACAAATAAATTGATATTTGAATAGGGCGTATTTATCGCTCACAGCCTCTAGCGCTATCAAATAACATTCAACACACAGAAATAAAACGTCCACTTATTATAATGATATTTTAGAATTGAATGAGTATAATGCAGGTGTACTAATTCTAATTTGGGTTCAGGATAAGTTGTTGTTATTGTTTTATTTGTTTTTAACTTAGTAACGGCTTCCTGCTAAAGTTGCTGATTGATTGATTAAGGATGTCTTTGTAAAGTAAAGAGTTTTGTCAAAATTAGTACATCACTAGTTATTCCATATATAATAATCGGTGCACTCCATGAAACATAATTGTTATATCAAATTCAATTGTCGAAAAACGAAGAAATAAACCAAAATAGTACTTTGGGATGTATTCTTCATCGACAAGCAGTCCTTGCTGTAGCTACGTAGGGTTCAATTTGATATCGAAACTTTGTCCCCTCACCTCACCTCACTAAAGAATGTCTTTTTGAAAGTCGCTCCTTTAGCTCACTAGCCAATTAACCTTCTTCAATGTTCCTGACTACGAATTAACAACGATAAGTACACACACTTCCAGCCATAACTTTTGCACTATCTCTTACACAAACTCACAGTCTTTACACAATTAGCTACTTATCTCTTTTAGGGCTACTGCTAATTGTCCTTGGATAACCTTGTCAATTGTCTTAAATTCATTTTTCTTTTTCAAAAACATACCCAAAACCTTGTGTTAATTCTGACAAATATTTTCCTGGCATACACATAGGCCAAACTCAGAACCTCCTTTTCCCGAAGTCGGTTAAAGCCTCCCACACAAATCGTAATCAAGCCGACAATAAGCTTGACATACCATCTCAATATACTCCAATTCCTGCAATGACAGCTCGGATCTGATTTTGACAAATGAAACTGTAGCAACGGAATGATTTCAGTGAATGTAATCTTGGTACAAAAGGTATTGAACAAAAGAGGTCGGTGTTTGCAATTAGTTTGGAAATGAGCTCACCTGTGCGTCTGTCTGTCTGTCGTTGCGATTAATCAAACGAACGATTCTTGCAGTGACAGTTAATATCGCTGGTGAGGTTGCGTGTTTGTAAGCGACAGCGTTCTTGTACATTATACTGCTTACAGATTTGACATAATAAGTGGAAGTAACTGTTAAGAATAGTTACCAGAGTTTAAATGGAATTAGAAAAAGTACAATTTAGAAACAGGTGAATGTCGCGACCCGGGTAGAAATAAATGCTGTCGCAAGCCTAGTCTCTTGGATGGCGGAAGTAAATTTTATATTTGCGTAGGACAGTTTTCGATATTTAAAGATTGGGACAAGTTATCTTTACAAGCTGTTCATTTCTTAGTAGTACTTTAACGCAGTATTTTCTAATCTGTTACCATTGATGATAAGAATATTTGCATCTTTGACTTTTTATTTACCCGACTACATCTTCAACCTAACCCAATCACAGAGCACTTCATCTAAAATTTTGAACTCCCAAAATAATCGGCTAACAATTCTCGCTTCAGCGTATATTTTGCGTCACTATCCCGAGATGAATGCTCATCACAGCGACACTTGGCGACTGGATCTGTGCTGAGAAATCGCACAACTACGGGATCAACTATTGTGAACTACAGTTTGTAGTTAGAAAAAGAGACAGAAAGGCTTTAAGAATGAATTTTGAAGATAATGTTTTCTGGATGAAAACTCAGACTCAAATATTCAACAACAAAATATATGTGAACTTATTCGTTTAAATCTCATCACTCATCTTCATTTATATTTTCTAAGGTTTACAATTTTATCACACTTCTTTCCCTTTAGACGTTCAAAATAAACAAGTAACAATCGAAGTCAACTGGGGTGACACCCTCTATTTGGGCATCAGGAAGCACCACCAAGGATTAAGCAATCGATGAACGATTTTCTTCTTTCAGTCCTATTTCACCATTACATTAAAATAAAAAATAGAACGAGTAAGATAAATAAGTATTCAGGATTTGGTAAATCAATCTATACTAATATTATAAAGAGGAAAACTTTGTTTGTTTGTTTGGTTGTAATGGATAAACTCAAAAACTACTGAACCGATTTTAAATATTTTTCACCATTAGAAAGCTATATTATCTGCGAGTAACATAGGCTACATTTTATCCCGGTGCGGGCAGAAGTTCCCACGGGACGCGGGTGAAACCGCAGAAAAACGGCTAGTAAAATATAAATGGCAAAGTAAGTATTGTTTTAAAATAATACTTACTGTATTGTTTTTACTAAAAACAGTAATCGCATCGGTAACTAGTCGTAGGTACGTAAAGTCTTGTCATTGGCCTTTTTCTACATAATGTCTTACAATTGGTGCATCTATTTACTAGTTGTATATTATCCTAAAATTACTTCCACTATAGAGACACTACTATGGAATATGTAAATAATATTCACCTACAAAAGTCAAGTCCAAGACAAAAGAGCAATATAGGTTCCTGTCTCTTAATAATTTATGTTAGCTGCAGGACAAGGTCTAATATGATTTGTTACTAATAATTATATATTCTGGAATGCAAATATGATAAAGTTGTATAAGCTTAACACATTTACATTAAAATTATCAATTTATATTATTTAATTGACTTCCAATTGCCACAGATTCAGCTACCTATTTCAATCCAGGTAGAATTTTCTTTGGTAGGAGCCTTTATAGGTAGGTCTCCGAATATCACTACATACAAGTATTTAAAAGCAGTATTCTGTATTCCTCAATAGTTTTCCATAAAGGCCTGCTTGAAATGACCTCTTCAAGTTTGAATCAGAAAAGAGTGTAAGACGCGTACTGACAAATACTCACCCATGTTACTTCGGGACTTTATCTTCTAGACCCGCTGTTTCTCCTCCGAACTTCCGTGCACCTCTAGAGAAAGACATAATTATGACTTTTTTTATTTTTATTTAGCCTATGCCATAGATGTAATATACTAAACAAGATTGCGCACTCTCAAAATATATATTTACGAAAATGAACTCTATTCCAACGCTATAACGTACTAAATTGGTTGCATATTACACAGAGGCAAATCCGAGCTGAGAGGGATAGTTGGAACGGAGGCCGTTTGTCTCTTTCTAACACCTTGCCAGCATAAAAAATGTTGTGTTTTTTATGCTTTGCATTATTTTGCTTTTTTTTATTTTCTAGCGGTAACCCTGAACATTCTTGGCGCGTATTCAGCATTTAAAATGTTGTTTATATTTTTTTGTATTAAATCAATTTAAATTATTAAAATGGTGAAAAAGTGTTGCGTTTATACTTGTAAAAGTGAATCCATGGTGGTTGCAATATATATCGTTCCACTGGTTAGCTAATAATAACATTTTCGTAAATCAAACAACTAGGGTGCCCATGAATTCTTGTAATGAGTCAAAATATGTGTGATACATTCTAAAACTGCTGTACTATTGTTATAGCTTCGCAAAAAATGAAGAAAGTCGACATAAATGGCTTAGCGATCTATATGTGAAGCAAAAATACAAAAAAATCAGTCTTCACTTCGAATCTTACTGCTTTTATACTGCTAATTCCCGCTAATTATTAAAAGCTTATATATGTATCTTAAGGTAACAAACTGCGTAAGTTAAAACATCAATACCAATCTGTGTTTAATAATCTTAGCAAACTCGGATTTGTCTCACATAGCTTAATCTCATAGTCACCCTATTAACAGTACTAACTGTTTCACTATGCTCGTTTTTTGGGTATAGGTGCGCAGTCCTGTTTACTATATTATGTCTATGGCCTATGCTGTCCCACTGCTGGGCAAAGGCCTCCTTTCTATATCGATCGGTATTTGTGGCCAGTTATGACTACCCATTTCAAATTTTTCCTTTAAAAAAAACTTAAGTATATCTCAATGAACAGTATATTTGAACCTCAGTTCAGTCCATCAGGTTAGGGTGGCTCCCTCTATTTAGCCACGAGGACGCGGGATTAGGGATTAGCGCCGGCACAATTTGTACGAGTGATTGAATCCGTGTTTGTTGACTCTTTACACTATATTGAGTTTAGTTCCGTCGTGTCGTGGGAGATTGACGTTTTAAGTTTAATGAGACTTAATTGAGGATTGCTGTAGTAAGAATGAAAACCAAAAAATCTGTGATGTTTCAATTCGCCTTTTCCTCTTACGCAATATGAATGCAAAATAATTAAGCCTAACCTGCTTTTGCTTTTCAAGACCTTCAAAATTCAGCATTTCCGCAGCACTTTGAACTGGATTTGCTTCTTCTAATTTATATGTTTTGTTGTAAAGACTTAGTTTTCCACAATTAAGAACATTTTTTTATAGAAATACGGCAAGCTTTCTGTTGAGCATTGTTTGGCATAATTTACCTCTTGACTAGATCGACTATCGACTTGAATAGACCAAATCCTAGATATTACCGAGATATTTAAAAATATCTCAATTTAACTGTTCTTCCAAACTGTTCCTCTTTATATTTAAGCTCTTGCTTCCTTATACAAGCAGTTAAGCCTAAAGTATCAATAATTAATTTATCCCTAATATCTATTGTCATAACACTCACTGGCACTAAAACGTCAAATTCCCAAAGGCGGTGAAGTGCACAGCGGTGCATTAAAAAGTACACACTCCATTTAGTGAAGTGTTCGCGTTAAGACAATGGCACCCCTGCCTGTGTTCCCCTATTTGTGCAACCGAGTGGACGTTGTTTTACGCGAGCATTCGTGTTGTGTAACATGGAGTGCAAGCTTATGAGCTTTAGTCAATAATTTTTAGATCAATTTGCTTGTTTTCTGTTGAAATATGGAGAGAAGTATTGAAACACTTTATTTAACAAAAGCAAATAATTTATTTTACTGATCTTTCATAAGAAATGCAAATATTACTAAGCAGCTGTGATTACGCCTTAAATGACAACGATGCGCCTGTGAGTTAATAGCATAGTAGGTACCTACTCTTAAAAGGTATTCTGTCTTTAGCCAACCCTCTAACATTGCAGGTTATCCCTATTCCCTAGGAATAAACCCTATCCCATATCCTTAGGTTTTAATCAAAAAACTATACCCTGAATTTAATTCCTCAAGCTACTTAATCCTACTCTACGTTCGCGTAACTAAACCGTCACCCTAACCCTCACTCTTGTTGACATTCTGTAACTGTCTTGTCTTTTTACACAACACTAGTGTTTGTCGACGTCACTAGTTGTTAAACAATGGCGCATTAGTGCGCCACACAACGTCACTTGTACGTTTAAATTGTTGCCAGTTACGGCTGTGACTGTAGTTAAACGTGTTTAGTTTAAGGGAGGACTTTTAGTATGGAGTTCAAGTGATATGGGTGAAGTTATTTTAAGAGTATGCGTGTACAAGGTAAACATTTAACTACAGAAAAATGTCATCTGACTAGCCATTTCCCAGCTCATAAAAATTTCCTAATATCTCCATATTTCAAAGAGAATTGTCAAGTCTTGTTCTATAGTACGTGGTTTATGGTGTTTTTCTTGGTGAAATACATATTATGGTCTGACCATTTTTGGTGCAATTGACAATTTTGGCAGTCAGTACAAAAAATGCTAGGTATTATAGGTAGAAAATTGACAGCTGACAAATGTAAAAAATCGGTACCTAGTTTTAAAATCAATGCAAAACCAAGTAAAGTATCAAACAAAATTACTTCATCACTACTAATGAAATATCGACAAAACGTCACCACTCTATTTTTTACCAGTGCTGCCAACATAACGTGTCTAAAACTGTCACGTTGAAATATCGCGTTCACATCAATATGATAAGACACAATACTCTATTACTCACGGTTGTCTCTCGCTAGGCTCAGATAAACTTGGGTTTACCTAATTCTCACGACGCTAATACTAGGAGGCTTATTCCAACTTGACTAAAGCGAAAAATCTAAAATTAAATTCAGTCATTTATTTTTTTGCGAATATGGGTACGTAGAGTACGTAGGTGTAGCAGAATAACAAAATAATAATGGCGTCCACGGCCGATTTCGGCTTCTTCCTTGAACGTTCCTTGAACTAGAGTAGCCTACCTTCTCTTTAACAAATCCAACCCAAGGATTTAATTACGTCTTCTTGAAAATTTGATAGCAATTAGCTCTCTCACAGTCCATTCAAAGTTCAGAGAGCTTAAATCCCGCAATATCAACGAATTAAGAGTTCCCCTGTACCGTCCACTCTACTGCCCTCTGAACCCGGATAACACCCGGATTTCTTTGACGCATCATCCTCTTTCTATCCCGCTCACACTTGAGTAAAATCTTACAGGTGTAACGAAGAGGTGAGATGTATAAAGAGGCTTCCCATGAAAATTGTATGTATGTCAGTTTGTTATACACGGGCTCTTTGTAAACAAAATTGAATATTCAGTGAGGTGTTGCGAAAATCACTGTTATACTCCCTCTGATGGACTTATAGTGGCCCGCTCTTATTACGCGTCTACTTTCTATAGGCTATGATAGACATTTTCATTGTCAAGTGCAAAAATATTGCATTGTTTTCATTACAGATGTCATGCACTTGTAAAATGCAGGATAAGAGTACACTACAAACTTTTAATCGGCTGATATTTTTTTTATTCTCATAAAACAGTATGAAGATTAATGGTAGTACATAACAACGATCAAGTATTTAGCCGACGTCAGACCGACTGAAAAATTGGATTGAATTTAAGATTTTTCTAAAAAACAATTTTGCAAACTATTGGGTCAACAGTCGGGCGACTGTTTAGTTTGGAGTATGCGAGTAGGTACTCTATCATGGACATTTTAATTGACAATTGTAAAAATACCGTTATAATTACAGGTTTCATGCACTTGTAAAATACAGGATAAGCCGCAATATACAATCAAATCAATAAATATTAGCTATCACCTCTAACAAGGCGGTTTATCGTAATGAATCGTAATTGCGAACATCAATTAAGGCAGATGCATTAACAAAAGAAACGAACATGTTCTAGATATAATAGCACATTGTATTGTGAACATAATTAATTAGTTCATGTGCTTGTATTACACTTCTTTATAAGTGATTAACGGGTAGTTAATGCACTTTTGCTTGTCCTTTGTGTGCAAAATTGAGTTGTAACCTAGAAGTAATTTAGAAACGTTTTGAATTTGTGGTTATGTAATAACCTGTCCACATAGCAGTTAGAAGAGTTAATTGATTTTATTTAGGTATTTCTTCTATTTCCTGATCAGTTCCGAATTTTCGGGTCAGCACAATATGTCTGCCTCTTTCATTCCTCTCGCCATTCCTCACATTTTCTACTTATGCATGTCATCTCTTATAAAACCCATCCAGTTTTCATTTGTTTTGGGTTTAACTGATTTATTGGAACATTTCAGTTCTTTGTCATATTGTAGCAAAGTATGTACTAGGTCTTCTCATCCAATAGAGTTTGACCAATACATATTATTGTGATAGAAATAAGTATGTACACGTAATAAGGCAACCGGACTTACCCGGGAAGCCCTCTTGAGTTGTCGTAAATTAAATTTCATTCTCGCGCGGCTGACAGACATTCACTTTTCATATCCTCTTTTCTTCTGGTTTTGGATTTTATAGTGTTGGCACCTCTTTTGTTGTTTATGGTTATTTAGGGTCGGACAATAAGGGTATGTGGTGGTCAGTTTCAAACTCAAACGGCTAAATGCCAATCTTTGTATTCTGTTATAAGTGTCATGTTTGTGAGTAGATATTATTGTATATTCATCTAGAATATTATCCTGATAGAAATGATACTTCCGTGAACCTAAAAGGCCTCTACTTCCTACGATCACCTGTTTTACTGACAATAGTTACTAACAGACAGAAAGATAGACAAACAGAACTAGGTATTTGGCTCTGATATAACTTAGTAACTCCGCAGATATTTTAGTTTAAACAAAAACTGGTACTTATCTGCATCCGATTAGACTGGAAGCCGACCCTAACATAGTTGGGACAAAAGCTCGGAAGATGATCTTCAGATGCTTTAGTTTACTACGCCTAGCATTGCTTCAGATTCAGGAACTTTATAAATTGCTCATAATTCATCCAACTAATCAATTTCACATTGTCATCTCGTTTGATTGTTAGAAGATGACAATGATAGGAAATTAACCAGCATTTATGTTGTCAAGTTTTTGTGAGCTAGGGAAAGATTAGAAAAGACTCATCGTGGCGAAAATGCCCCATAATCATGTAAGTATAATGAAAAAAAAATTGAGAAATAAATAAAAAAGATGTGGCTATGACTTTGAAAATAATAGGGTACAATAAGTTTTATAATTTTGATCACCTTATCACTATTTACTACATATTTAACTGTCTTATAATATTTAATAGTATTTCATTATGGCTCATTGCACCAGACCAAATACTTAAAAAACAGCAGTAAGTCTTATCTATCTTAAAAATTATACATCCTCTACTGCAATTGAATTTCTTCGTCCATATCTTGGCATCAATAAACAATTATCTAATTATCATTGAATTCCTTTGCCAACAAAACTAGTAGAAATTGATTGTTGTTTCTCGCTACGCCATCATTCCCAGATCAGCATAGGAAATTGAGCAGTAAATCAGGGTACCATAAGAAATACCATTGTCGACTCCATGTCACAGATACTCTGTAACGGGGGAAATATGAAGCACTAGTGCATGGCCCTGGTTACACTTGGCTTGTTTGTTTACAATATTTATGTATAGTATTTTCCATGTGGCCTTAGATGCTTGATATAACTGACATAATTTAAAAAAAAAACAATGTATTTCTTCAATTTGTTGTTTTCGCAGCAATAGGTATGTGGTTTTAGTTTATTTTGAGCCAGCTTAAGTACCAATACATTAAGCCGTTGAAAAGATTGACTATCGTTATTATTTTATTCGATTTTTTAAAGGCATCGTTCATCACCCGAAATCCAGCGTTACTACAAAAAATATTGTTGAAAGGGACTTTAAACAAAATATGAGCATATTAACCGAGATAAACAGACAAACACCTCCTCATTTTCTCTCAGCACACCATAAACAACATTAGTAATCGCGTACCGTCAACAACAACAGCGCTAATCTTGACAATTAGTACACAAGAAGCGTTCCCACGGTACCGACAGCAACAATGGCGAATTGGAAACATTGATATAACTGTTGGTGGTAATTACCCACATTTTGTAAGAAAGCCACCTGGGGAAATTGTTTACATGTTTTTCTTTTCAGTATATTGATTTATTTTTCTGAAGACGTAATTAAGATTCTTCACATTGCAATTTTTATGCATAGTTTCAAAATGAATCGACAAATGAAAAGAATTCCATAATTACTTAATTATTGTAAACTTAAAAAAGCCAGTGATATTTTGTCGGATCTAGCAATCAAAGTAATAGATAGCGCTTAGACACAAGTAGTTACCATTGAATTAAGATAACCCTTGTAATGGTTAAGACAATAGTTACTACACTACAGGGAACTAACGTGTTCTCTATGAGCACTTTAGGACTCTAAAAAACAGAACGCAAATCAGAAGCAACTGTAGTGGACAAAAAAATACCTTACATAAGAAAATGTTGATGTGTTATTATGCGTCCCAAATTCAAATGACACCTTCTGATTTTCCTATCCCCTTCAAAAGGGACTAGCACAACACTCATAATAAATCCTAAAATAAATTCAAATATTTTCAGCACGATGTTGACCCCCTAACGTCCAGCCACCCTATAAACGTCTCAATCAATTTCCACCCTAAGTTTAAAGCGATTGAATATTTTTGCAAATATCCTTCACGGTCAATCCGATATATGTCAGACGCAGTAGGGTCTGACAGGACTGGGCGAGATTAATATAAGAACCACGGGGGGCTATTCAAGATTATTTTGACTAGTATAGGTGTGATGGTCAATATTTTTTATAGGATTTGATCCTGAATTAAGTCTGTAGTATAAATTAGTAGTATAGTTAAATTAGTAGTATAAATTGGCATTGTTTAAATTTTACACGTGACTTTATAAACCAGATGACAAATAAAAGGGAAAATTAATAGGGAACTGCCTTCACCAAAAGCACTAACCCCTATGAGCCATCCTCTAAACACCTAAAAATCATTTGATGACTCAATCAGCCCTCACAACACACACATACACACACACCTACAAATTCATACCTAAAGCCATCTAAATCATGTGGCACACCGAAAGCGATGCACGCAACGCCAACGCCTTGCAAGGCGCCGTCGTAATTAAGACCGAACCCATATTAGCGCATCTCTGCCGGCATCGCGCAGCTCGAAATGTTAATTGTTAGCTGCGTACGTGACTAGGCGATAGCCTTTAGGAGGGAATACATACAGGGAGTGAGGATGTAAGGCTTTTGGTTGATAATGGGGAATTTAGATGATTTGAATGATTTAGATTATAAAAGAGGGATTGGTGTCACTATGTGACTAGCTGAGGTTGAAAGGCAAAGAAAGCTGAAGATGAAGTCTGCAGTGAGAAAGGATATGGTGCATTGTGGGTGGAATATTTGTAGATCGTAGAAACCCAGGATGCCCTTTGAGAGCATGTCGATAACAGAAGCAGTAATCATAAACGTGAGGTAACAGGATAATCCTAAAAAGAAATATGCATACAGAAAGAGAAAGATTAACGTGGTAACGCTAAAATCAAATATCGTTTAATCATATCATTAAGTTAGATGACCAATAATTTTCCAAGTGATGTTGTCATGACTCCGGAGCCGTATGTCTCCTCAAGGAGTATAAACCGTTCAGTTTACAAGGAAGTCTGTCGCATCAGATAGGTTTGCTTTGTAGCACCTTCCAGCGAGACCAGCTAACTGATCCCGCACCGCGTGTGCTGATAACCTGAGATGTGGAGATCTGAGCTACATACTAGCGGTGTTCTAGCATTGATTGTTTTTTGTTTGTCGGTTTGCCTCGTTGACAATTCATAATGACTAATAGTTTTTACTATTTTGTTTCATTCTTTAATTTATTCTAAAAACGTCATGCTAAATAAGAACTTTGACAAAGGTGCTATACTCATTGAAGTTTCTCCCAGCAGAACTTCAACATTCTCATCATTTGATGACGAGGATGTCACAAGGAGAATATCGTGGTAATGCAACGAAATACCGAGAGTCAAAGACTGATTTAGATCCTCATCTTTCTTTAAATTGTTACCCGCCCTTCATATACAACTGTTACGGTACATTACAGTTACACACCAAACATATCACAACACAAACAAATTAATTACAGAACTATTTAGTCATATAGAGAGCACAATAAGTCCGCATCAGTATTCAGCCGTACATTCATTTCGTCGGAGAGTAATGGCATATGTTTTTACGCTTTCCGTAATGAATCGCGTACCGCCTCCAGGCTCCGCTTCAAGCGCTTTTTGTCACTTAATTACAGGCCGAAGACTCAATCGCTGTCGATCGTTGGAAGCGACAAAAAGTAACGTAGTATCGACAATTTGTTCGGTGATGAGCACGGAATAATAAGTGGGCAATACGAAATGTTGGATGGTGATCCAATTGCGGGTGAGGTGTGTTTTATTTGCGTGCGAATGTTCTACCAGCAGATGTTTCAATGTCAATTCTATCAAGGAACTAAATAAGAATTTTACTCTGTTTACGATCAAAGATATTGTCTATTTTCAGAACAAAGTTTTTCAATCGAGTTTATTAGCTAGCCGAACACAAATTAAAATTAATAACGATAGTTGTGGCAAGGAAAAATCCATATTCTACCTGTTGCCGACAATCTGTATAGAGAAAAAATCTCCGCATGAAAAAGTGAACAAAACAGTCAATTGAAACTAGGTTCATCTGGAGCATTTCCGCTTGTGACCGGTCCCAAATATATAACACGAACACAGTACCATAAAAGCTACAACCCGAAACATACATCCCCGCACTTGACACCCAACCCTTCGAATAAACTATAATTGTAAAACCTAGCAACAACACGAACATTTCCTAACATTGTAATAGCGATTGCGAACATAATTGACTAACAAGAGTTAACAAAAACCAAGAGAACAGTGTTAGCGGTGTTACTTTCATAGCATCTGCATATAATGTGGATGCACAAAAACTGCCAGCGATACGCTGCAGATCTGATCTGGGGAGGTAAGGGGCTTAGTGACAGCGGACAGCGGGAAACATCGATAGTAATGAAATTGACGGACAAGATGATGACAAAAAAGTTTGGCCTACCACAGTTCTAGAGGTAGGCTTGGCTAGTAGGGCTTGCTGTAGTCAGTAATGGTGGGAGAACCAGAAGACCAAATTCACTGAGTCAAAGACGACAATCAACGAGTACAATTCTGTCTGTTTTTCCGGCTTTCACGAAAAAACAACGTCTCTGCTTTAAATGAGGTTTATAGAGATAGTCTAGAGAGTGAAAAAGAAGGTAAGCTTTTAATCCGGTATGCAAAGTAAGTAGTACCCTCGGGATGATGCCACTGGTGGAAGCTAGTAATTTATAACCGAACCATGTAAGTGTAATTGCAAGCTTTATTCGGATTCCACTTATCGGTTACTTCTATTCTACATATTACAATGTTGATAAAATAGTATATGTAATGCATAAGTTTGAAAAGCTTACAAACTAAAAAGCTGCACAAAGAAATCAACGCTCACCAATTTGAAATTAAAATCAAATCAACCAAGTGATTCAGATGATACTGATACGTGGCTACAACAAAACTTTTTACAATTAACACCAAGATTTAATTCAAGTTTATACCAAACTAGATTACTTTGAAACACATTGGAGTACACAAAAACATTGATGATAAATGAGTGAACAAAACACTGGTTTGCAAAAAATATCCGCCATTGACTGTTGTCGATAGATATCGAAGCGGACCCCACGATATGCTTCTATGAACAGATTGGACGCGGTGCAAGTAACAGCGGGTTCAATATTTCTTTACTAAATATCAGACGCAAACGTATCTCTGTCTCTGGTATCCACGCCAAAACTACTGAAACGATTTGATATACAGATAGTCAAAAGCCTGAGAAAGGACATAGGCTACTTTTTATCCGGGAGCGGTAAGTAGGTAGGTAGTTACAGAAATAGCTAATATCCCATGTCTACATTTCGGATACCTAGCAATAGAAAAAACTGCAAGGTGTAAACACACTTTCGAAATCTCTGGGTCAATCTAACGTCGAAAAAGTAATTTCATAATCTATATAGTTTCACATATTATTTTCCCATTTACATATCCCGCTATGAGCTCACACTACGTCCCATACTCTACTTATAAACAGCAGACTGGAGAAAATATTCAATACATAATTTAATTAATATTAACTTTTTTATTCAGTCGCTCGTAGTTTTTGCAACACAACTATACGTGGCTCATGAGAACTTCTACCTCGCGGTGTTTTAGAACTGCACGTTGGTGTTCCTCAGGGATATATACTCAGGCCGATGCGACTCTTGAAGTTACATTACTTAGAATGAATAAGGTGTAACCAAATTGCTAAGATTATGTCCAACTTACTTGAGTTATTCTTTTACACTACAGTGACAATCTACTAAAATAACAACAAATATTTGATTTCATATTGGGCAATTTTTATTAAGTTTATGAACGGGATCTTATTTTGATATATCATCAAAGCTACATAATTCATTTGTTCTATACTTAGAATCAAAAGTCAAACGGGTACAGTCTATGAATACAGGAATTAAGAAATACATTGTTATAATAATGTATGACTTTAATGATACTATACGACATTAAAGACACATTTCAAATAGGTGCTTTCTACAACCTTTTCTCAGAAACAAACTTAATTGTCTGATCGTTGGACTTAATTGAAAGAGTAAAGCCTGCTGATACTCAAATTTACATCTCCTTTAAACCCCATGAGTACGAAAGAGCACTGAAAGACCTGCATGATGACCTGGAGCGAATTGTAAATTGGTCCAAGCGCAATTCCTTGGTCTTAAACCCACAAAAAACTAAGTACATGCTTTTTGGTACTAATACCCAGCTAAGCGCAATTAACGCCGCCACTTTCTGCATAAGAGTAATGGGAGAACCTATAGATCGTGTTTATGAGGCACGTAATCTGGGTCTGATTATGGACGCGGACCTTCGTTTTGAGAAACATGTCACTGAGGCAATCCAAAATTGTTTCTACAGGCTAAAAGTGATTTACAAAGCGCGTCCCTATCTGTCTGAAGATTTGCGTATTTTACTTGTTGAGTCTTTGATTTTATCTAAGCTCAATTATGTTGATTCTGTGTATGGCCCGCGCTTACTATCCAAAACGGAACGTATGATACAGAGACTTCAAAATGCATGTGCGCGATTTTGTTTCAACATACCATTTAGAAGTCACGTTACTCCATTTTTTAATAAACGCAACTTGTTAAAAATGAATGCACGACGAAAACTGCACTTAGCCAGCTTAATGTTTAGTGTCATACATTCACGCACACCCCTATATCTGTATGATAAGCTTGAATGGACACATGGTTACACTGGCAGAGTACGAAGGAATTGTGTTCCACAACTTTCTATCCCGAGACACAGGACCGCAGCATTCAGGGGGAGTTTTCGCTATGCAGCAACAAAGTGTTGGAATAATATTCCACCCCCCATTAAAAAAGCAAAAAGCAGTGTGACTTTTAAGGTGAAATTAAAAGAATTTCTACTACTGCATCAAAAACGATATGAAAATGTCTGTATAACCTCTTCTCCCATATAACCTTTACAGGCTTCGTATGGCTGCTGTTTGTTGTGGCTTATATTGTCTTATTTTTGTCCTTTCTGCACGTGTAAAACTATAAAACACTAGGTACACTCACACTCACTGACACACACACTAATCATTATATAATAATATCTATAATATGTGTTTACTAACTATTATTAATCTTGGAATAAGGAGTGAATTTTAAGACGGTATCGGTAGCAGTAGATTTTAATAATTTCGAGCGTACGACACTCGTGGGTTGCAGCTGAAAACCAGCGTCGGGTGGCCAGTACTGTTGTACAGTGTGGTCACTTGACAATATGCTGAGCTGTGACCTTGTTGGCACAATTTTTATTATTATATTTTTAAATGTTGAGCCTATTTTATTATTATTTTTTATTTATTTTTTATCTGAATTGTTCTCGGTGATACTTTTATTTTACTGTTAATTTATGTTATATACTGTGTATGTATTGTGCCAATAAAAATATTTTTCTTTCTTCTTTCTTTCTTTCTTATAAACGATTCATTAGTAAACTGTACTCACTATTACGTATGGTAAACCCAACATTATCTAGTAATACATAGTAATGCTATAGTATAATACAGTCATTGATCAGTTTAATAAGTATCCATTAAGTATCCGACCTTTTGTTATAAACTGTCTTAGGGTTTTTGGGTCTAATTTTATTGGTCTTATCGGACTTTTGTTTAAGTTCATCGTATTTATTTTTGACGTCATTAATTTATTTATAGAGATTAAATAACACTTGATGATGATTTTATGCGACATTGATGCCAGAATTTTGCTAAGGATGCATGTGCAGCCTTTATTTCAGTAAGACTTTTGATTATGTCTACAGATAGTTCGCCTTTTATTTATTTTGGTTCTGTTTAATTTAACTGCCATGAAAGAAGAAAGCTCATCGTTCGATTTTGAGACAGAGAGACCAAATACTGTATAATTTACCAATAATGAGCAACTGACCATTTTTTTGTCAAGCATGCGATCCAGTCGATTTTGTGTAATGAGTAGAGATGGTTAAAAAATATTTTCTACCACCACAAACAATTAAAAGTCTCAAACAAAAAAGCTTTGCAATCCTCATACGAGATACAAAACAAAACGCCGCAAAGCGTATCGTGGATCTGTTTCAACATGGCGATAGTCCATCCAATATGATCGGAGCTGTTTATTGATTCTTGGAAATAAAACAAACACGGCTAAATGGAAGCCGCGGTGCGCAGATTAAGTTGTATTCTCATTGGTGATGTGGTGTGAGGGATGAGGTTATAGCGATTGGGAAAAGGCAGGTTTGTTTGGTGAAGAACAGTGGTAATGCTTTGGGAAAGGATGGAGATCGGTACTATAATGCAGTTTTCTTAAAAGCATCAATTTAATAGAGGTCTGCCAGCAGGTGCTGGCAGACCTCCATTAAAACATAATTAATAGGCTATGAAGGAAGTTCCCAAAGGAAATATACTGAATTCTACTCAGGAATTATTAAAATGGTTACGTGTTGAAAATCTCACTCAGGTCTTCAAAGCTAGTTTTAGAATAGAATAGAATAGAAGTTTATTGTTTCCAGTATTACAGCAAACAGAAAAAAATAACTTAACATGGAGGCTATAATACCGAAAGCAAAGTTCTTGTCTAAGAACAAAATACCCTTAAATAATGTGAACCAAGAATGAATCAATTTCAGAAATGACATGAACTCCGATTGAAATATTCTATAGTAATATACAACCTACACTTAAAAAAATATTTCAGTGCAATAATATTTTTGATCCTGCAAGCTTTATAAAGTTTGCACCACACATCGGTCCGGCCAGTATCGCATAGGTGTGTCGGGCGATACATCACGAGGCGCGTAACGGCGGCGCCTGCGCCGATCCGATTTATTGCGCCGTTACCTTTAATTCGTACATAATTTCATTTGAACACGGACCCTAAGACTTAATTATGATATCTCCGGATGTGCCGTGTAAGGTTTTAATGTCCGATCATAAGCGGTGCGATGGCTTTGCTTCAAATATAAGGTTTGACAGTTACTTGTTATGTTGGTACTGGTAATTAATTCTGAATGCGAAATTCTTCTCTTTTTACTTCGGTCTCTTAAACAGCCTTCGAACAATGTCTAGGATGAAGGGATCAGGTATGCGCTGTTTCCATAGATGTAGATGGATTGTTATTGATGATTTCTTCAAAGCATTTTTCTGGATCTTCTATCTGGTCAAGTTTTTCTGTTAATATATTCTTGACATTAGAAAAGTTTCCATTGACATCAGTCAATATCTCAATATCCGGTTCGTTAAGTTGAAATGAAGGGGAGATACTCAGGTCTAGGATTTTGTAAAAAAACAAATAAGAAACAGGTGTTTATGCCTGTAGTAGCTAAGAGTATAACGTAGGCAATAACGATTTTGATGATATCACTCGAACCAGTCGACCAGCGAACCATCTTCATTTCCATACAGAATTTAATAACTATTATTGCGTATCAATAAATTATTTTCACACTAAAAGACACATTTTGTACCCCACGGTAAAAAATAACCATTTATCATTCACTATCTCTGATAAAACAGTCAATTACAAAAATGTATCGTGGAAATATGATGAAGTAAATGTTTTTTAACTACTGCTGTTAATACTGTTCTCGTTTCATTGCTGTTTATCGTTCATACATTGATAGCTTCCGTTTTAGATAAGGAGCAATGGATTGCGACATTTATTTCAGTGTCTCGTATATAGATTTGTGTTTGCTTTTTAATGTTCGTAGGGTTGTCAAATTATTGGTCACACTAGCCACATTTTGGTGTTGCAATGAATGTTAGGATATACCCACAATTGTGATGTCAAAGCAAAACTCAAAACCAGATAGGCCTAAGTAAGCAGCCACAAAACAAACGCAAAACTCAGAAGAATTGAAAATTGCAATCTAAGCGCAACGCACTTTATCTGGCAATATTCTATAACTTATCATCCTTACTAAAGACAAGATCCAGTTCTTCAGCCAACCCTACCAAAAACCTCCGGATCAGATAGCATTAAAACAAATTAGCGCAAAGAGTGAAACAAACACGGCGAGTCTGACTTATGTCTCGTAATTAAGGGCTGCAGCCGGGACCCGTTCAGTAATGACTCCATTCCACTGATCGCCTGGATATCGATAAAATAATTATAAACGAAGCCTGTGATACTGTGCTGATGAATGTTAGGGTTTGAATTCTGGGTATAGAGAGTGCTTTAGATGTGTAACTATGCATGTGCTGATACGTCAAATGAAGGGAGAAATCTAGAAATATCATCCAGTAATATTGGTATAGAGATAAAGAATTGTGGGTGTAAAGAGTGCTTTGAATGTGTATAGGTATGTATATGCTGATACATCCAATGAAGAGAGAAAAATAGAAATAGCGTCTAGTGACAGAGGTATAGATAAAGAAGTTGCAGTTCAAATTGTATTTGAAATTGATATTCATTTGTTTCCAGAATAACTGTTGCTATGACCATCTAAGCTAACAATCACATGCTGTTATTAGCTTGATTTCATTATAATTCTGGTCTCTGAAGTGACATACTTGATCAGAACGTATATTTTGAATCTGCAAGCTTGGACATGATTATATCATCCTTAACGCTCAACTTGACGAATGCAATTCTAATTCTTTCAATCAGATAATGAAGACTTCAAACAAAACAGTTTCATTACATTACTGAATTCAGTTAACCAACAATAGTTGGCAACTTCCAAGTCATGTGGAAACGACTCAATTGACTTATAATTCTAGGAACTATAAGACGTCGGTTATAAACGATCTTCATTAATCAATACTAGATTTATAGCTACGTTGCAACTTAGTATGCACGTTGCATCACACATCTGCATACCCACTTTCTAATTAGCATTCGTTCTTGAAACTTTATCGTGTTACTGTTTATTTATTGTTGTATCGATTAGTCTCTTTATTATTTTAACCTTACCTAGCCAACCTCGCTAGGGAATCACCATTATTATAACTACCATTACATAATTACCATTTAACAGAATAACGCTCACACTCTTATACAGCCTATGACTACTTCTGCGTCTTGGTCCAATTTGATGATATCTTAGTTTAGTCGTACACGGTATACTCTCTGTTCAAGATCAATCTGTTCATTAGATCAGTCCTATTTTACCATATTCTGATCAAACTTTAAGATGATTCTAAACCTTGCACTAAAAGATGATCTTGATACTTAGACTTCGGTATAGGTTTCCTCCAGCTGCAGTTATTTTGAATTTCTTTTGCGAACAGCTACCGCCGCTTCAGCCTCGTTATCTTCCCGCCAGCACTCCGGGCGTTAAAATCTCCGTATTCTAATAATAACTTAATGTAGCGCAAAACATTAATTAATTAACGTGAACATTATCACATTTCTCGTTATCTCGTTTCGTTCTTGCCGGTCATTGTTATCATTGGACATCGCAAAAAGTCGCATCGTGCCGACAAAAGCCGATATACCAACATTGCTGACCAGGAATCCGAAGGTACCAGCGCTCATTAACGCTTCTCCTGCGCATCGCTCTATCTCGTAGTTCAATCAGCCTATATCTATAACCTCATCGCATTCAAATCTCAACCGTAAACTTCGAATCAGAGAACACAAAATCCGATTAACGCTGATTCACAGATTTGAATTAGGAAAACGGTGTAACTCTCTTTGGTGTCCACGAAGTTGGAGATGGGACTTTATTGCAACATGTTAAAGGTCAATTTGGAGCGGGTTCTGCAAATTCATATAAGGCTTTACGACCGCGATTTACATGTAGATGTGCACTTGAAAAACATCTTAACGGTGCTAATCTTCGTTTGTAATTGGAATCTGATACGTTTACCATAAAGTTGATATTGGCTTGTATGTGCAACGTTGTAAATCGTTTTTAAGGGTGCGTCCGTATGTGTACGATGCGCGATTAGCGTTTTTGCGTCGGCGGCGTAATTAGGGCCTATCGGCGGCGCGTATGAAGACATAAATAAAATGGGTACGCTTGAATTAGCGGCCGGTACTACAGCACGGGTTCACTTCAATTTCAATCGATGGATGTTCAGATTTCTTTTGTATTTATAAATCGTGGTAATGTGTAGAAGTGATATCGTTGCACCTGTCCTCTTAAATGCTGATCTGAATATTGATATCTGATGTTATAATGCGATACGCAGTCCGATTTGGCAGCTTCCTGGACTTAATTGACCAGGCCTCCAGACAGAAAAATGTGTCAATTTGTATCAATAAAACACAACTACCTTAAATAAATCCAAAATAGTCAGGTCAATCTTTTGAAAAAATGCTTGTGAAAACCTAGGAAGAAATCTTCAAAAAAAAATGATTCCAATACTCAAGCTGTAATACCATTCATGTTCATTATTATATCCTTGAAGTTTTCCATTAACTCGTAATGCCTACCTAGCATTTGACTGTGGCAAGATTTCATCTGTCATCAAGTATAATTCTCAATGTTTTGCGGTTAGACCTAGCAACCAATAACGAGTTTCCTTCAATTTCCTAATAATGATTAGCACAATAGTATGCAAATGTCTATTAACACCTGACATTCCGGCGAGCGTGTTGCTACACTATCAATAATTAACTTTATAATGTTGCGTACGCGATGCCGACGCGAGGGTGACCACGCTGTGACATTTTGTAATTGTTTACTGTTTTTGTTGTTTTAGAAAATATGGTAACTACTTTCCTAATCGTATGGAAGAAGACTTTTGTCTGTGTGTGTTTTATTATTGATCCTAGGTGATGAAAGATGACAGACCTGGAAAATAAATATTTAGGAGATGAGGACACATATTAGGAGTGTGAACAAATAAAATTGAGAAAATATCAAGAGGATGTAGATGTCTAAATAAATTGTCAGGTCATGTAAATAAAACCGATAAGAGGATAGAGGAATACCTAATATATAATTGCTTTAGAAGTTTAGAAGAAAAAACATAATTGAATCTAAAAGACACTAAAAATAAAATCATATTCGTGGGTCCTCCACAACATAGATGCATCTATAATTGCAATAGCATTTAAAATTAGAAGTCACAAATCAGACAATAGTAAGTAATTTATGAAAGAGGTTTTTTAATTTAGTAACATTGTGGCAATCTAGTTCCAAATCCATATAAACAAAAACAATCAAACTCCTAGTTCTAAGATCTTCAAAACTAGTGGTACCACATGACCAAATAAAAACCCCAGTTGCATGATAGCCCGATGCAAATGTATGCGCTATCCGCAACGACGCCCACTAGTTAATATTCTTTACTATCTGTATTAGAATTATTACTACCAGAAGTGGCTATAGTTGTTGTGTTTTGTTTAGAATTATTGATACCAGAAGTTGGATATGTTGTTCTTTTGTTTTCGTTGTTGGTTGAGTTATTGTAAGAAAGAAAGAAACATTTATTTGTACCCAGAAGAGTCTTTGTAAAGAGTTGAAGATTGGCTAAATGTTTTTTTTTTTATTATTTTTTTTTTGACAATTAAGATTTTATTGATATGGCAGGTACTAACTAATCTAGACACACGGCAGTGTGTCCGCCAAGTTCGAGCAAAAAAAGCGACACACCGGCCGTGGATTATATTACACGAACCATTTCGGGCCATATTCGACCCCCCTATAACTCAAAATCTATTTTATTTACGCGTATCAAATTTCTAGTATCTGTTGAGACCCCCTCACTTATCTAAAATACAAAATTTCATTAATATACCTATTGTAGGTCTTGAGATATTGACGTCAGAAAATCGCTATTTTTACCCGACTGCCAAAGAAGGAGGGTAATGTTTTTCGAGTGTATGTAAGTATGTATGTATGTCTGTTCCTTTGTGACCTCCTGTAGCCTAAACGGCTTGATGGATTTTGATGTATGAGGTATCGTTAGATTTGTCTTGATTACGGGAGTGTCATAGGATACATTTTATCCTAAAAGTCCCACGGGATATTTTTTCTAAATTTCCCTTTAAAAAAATATGTATGCGGTATCATTAGATTCATTTCAATCACGGGAGTAATAATTAATATAGGATACGTTTTTTCTCAAAATTCCCACGGGAACATGTTAATTCTGCGTCAACGCAAAGCAACTCATGCGTTAGCAAGCAAAAAGATAGGGCGTGGCCTGGCATGCGGCGCGCGGCGCGGTGCGGAGGGGGATATGCTCGAGTATACAGCCCGAATGCGGGCACACGCATAAGGGCACACGTCGTTGACGGTCTTCAGCAGTAATGACTCACCTAATTCTTTTTCTTCTTCACTACCAACAGTCCAGATTGGCGGTAAATTTATGTTGCGGAGTAACATCACTCGTAATCTAAAGCCAAATGTCGTCGAAATAATTTAAAATGGTACTTACATATACATAGTCTTCTACATCTACAACATTTTCGTTAAATAAAAACAGCTAAAAAGTTATAAATAAAAGAATTATTATTAAAAAAACAAAATACCCGACTGCACACTAAAAAAAGAGTAAAACAAGCCCCACAATAATATTTAATTTATAAATATTGATGGAAAGCATCGCAGGCGGGGACCACCTTGACCGCCACCAACGAAAATTCTGCTAAATGGTGCACAACCGAAATGACTATAAATAAGCCTCTGTTGGTCCCCGCCTGCGATGCTTTCCATCAATATTTATAAATTAAATATTATTGTGGGGCTTGTTTTACTCTTTTTTTAGTGTGCAGTCGGGTATTTTGTTTTTTTAATAATAATTCTTTTTACTATACACTCACTGACTGACTCACTCACTCATCAATAACCTAGACCACTTCCAATGGTCGTATTGACTTGAAATTTGGCATGGAGGTAGGTCTTTATGTCAAGGTAAAGGGAAAAATCTGAAAATGGCCAAGTGTGAGTCGGTTTCAAAATAATGAAGGTGTAAAATACTCAGTTTAAATTTATACCTCTAAGGAACTAAAGCGAACTGAATTTATCTATATTTATATAATATATCTTCGAATGGTCGTACCGATCTGAAATTCGTTATAAAGGTTTGTATTTAGTCAAAGTAAAAATCTGAAAACGGCCAAGTGTGAGTCACTTTCGAAAATAACGAATGTGTAACTTTGATCCACGAACATAATATATGATAACATGTCATGTCAGTCAGTTGGTAAATCTAGTCCATTTAGTTAATCTAGTTCATTTCTTTGTAAGAAGCATAGTGCATATTCAAAAATCTGAAAGATAGTATATGAGACATTTCCTTAACTTACTTAATCATAAGAAAAAAAAAATAAACAACTTTACAAAAATAAATGAAATCCCACCCAAAACAAAAATGTGAAAGGCTGCCAAGTTCGATAATATGGAAATCCTTCGCCTATAAAAGAAGTGAGATCTGAATAAGTACCAAGTTCCATACACATACCTCAGTTAAAAATAGTTACTTTTTAATAATGTTACTTGGCAAGTTTTAATAGAAAATTAAATACTTGATTCATTGCGTTTAGTAGGTTTATAACAAGGTGTGTGAAAACTTGCCAAGTAACATCATTAAAAAGTAACTATTTTAACTGAGGTATGTGTATGGAACTTGGTACTTATTCAGATCTCACTTCTTTTATAGGCGAAGGATTTCCATATTATCGAACTTGGCAGCCTTTCACATTTTTGTTTTGGGTGGGTTACGTTTATCAAAATTATTAGTAACGGCTTCTTGTTTTCATGTATTAATCATGCATGTTTTTTGCGGTTTGTCAGTTATAATGAACCCAGAAATATTGGTGACGTTAGTTACGCCAGATAAGTGACTATATTTTAATTTGCTTGTAGAGTATCCTTCATATTTTTTACCAGATTTTCAGAAAATGTTTTCATAATTCACATTTCATCTTCAAACTGTCAGCACTTTTAACGGATTGAAATAAATCTGTGACAAAAATGAAAACTACAACCTAATATTAACACCGAAATCTGAAATTCTAAACAATCGTGTTTTCATCTCATTAAAAACAAAAACATTGTACAGTGACATTCATCTGTGTAATTATCGGTCATCAATTGTCTGTTGGCAATTATATTGACAGATAACTTTGCTGTTTTAAAGAGTTATTCACTAATCAATACTGATTTGTAGTTACTGGGTACTTATTTACGGCTTTTAACTTACCAGGAGTAGTAACTACTTTATTACTGTGTTTATATCTCTGATATATGATTTAGTACTGACACTCCCTCACCGCTGCTAACCCACAGTGGGGTAATTTTATATTTGCCATCGTTCAAGAAAAAGTACTGATATCTCACCAATTTTTTCCGTCTAATTTGCAGATTAGAAAAGTTTTAATGCAACCTAAATGAAAAATTGAGGAATTTTGACTTTTACTTAGGTATTTTTTATATCCTTTTCCTTTAACCTCTTGTATACCGCTAATTATAAAACAATAGAAAATCAATTGTGTCTTGCGTACATCTGAGTTCCGGCATACAACGGGTTGCCTTTAATATCAAACAAGAAAAAAAAGTAGTCTACGAAACACTTAAAATACTGGAGCATATACTAAGTAACACAGAATAAAAAAAAATGTAAGTAGTTGCATGAATTAGCGCACACACTGGCATGCAAATGCGTACTATAGATTTATTGTAGCATGTTTACATACTGTAAGTTTTTTACACTGTGTTCGATAGTTTCCCTCTTAAGCCGATGAAGTTATTATTTCGAACTGTTTTGTAGTACATTTAGTTTGTTTTTTTTAGTTTGATTTAGGAGTGTTGCAGCCGAAATGTGTTTATGCAAATGTATGCGGGAATTGATTGTTTTATGTTCCTTTGTTATTCGCTGGTTTATGTGTATGGTTGATAAATGTTATTCTGGTGTTGGGAAACTGTTGGCACTATGGAGTGGTAAGTGTATGTAGGCCTAGATAATGGTTGGCAATCATACTCCACGAACTAGGGTTTTCTTTTAATTTTCCTGTTATTTGATTTCATTTAGACAGGCTGTCTCTTCGAAACATGATCAAAAGTATTTGAACATACCCTAAAGGATGACCTACCTATGAAAGGTAAAAATAGACTTCTAGGAAATGAAGATTTCTGAATTAGAAAATTAATAGGTAGGCAGTATACCTACTGAAGTACCTCCTATAGTAATACCTATTGAAGTAAAATATAAAACCAACTGTACTAGTATTTATAACAAAAAATAAACGAATTAAAGAAACCCTAAACCACAAACAAACTTTCTACAACCAACAAACCATGTAATTCGTAGTAAATTATATAAAACAGAACTGTATTTATTGTTAGTCAATTAAACTAAACACGTTTGGCATATAATTAGTGGGCGAACTAATTGCAATTAAACATTACACTAATAAGTAGGTAATTGTTACATTATGCAGGCTCACGTTTTCAAACGGCACGTCAAGGGTTGGTTTCTGAACGAGTTTTTTTATCTGTGGTCGCTCTTTCAACGGTCTTGTCTCTGGTTAGTCACTTTGGCGCCACAATTGTAGAGGTATGTTGACAGATAAAGGGTGAATTAGCACTTTTTAGCCTCTAATAATTAACTAGTTACTATGTAGGTATCTATATTTTACTTCTGTTTTTGATAATTAATATTTCTGATAATATATTCAGGTAATATGGAGTTTCATAAATGTATTGTAATATAGTTTAACCAAATTAAACAAAGAAAAGTCTACCTAACCCTTTATTCTCATGTTCGCACTATTCCAAGGCCTTATAATCAGATTCCTGATAAGCATGTCAGAGGGCTAGATTAAAATCGACTTCCTATACCAAGTGTCTAGCCCATTACTTAATTAACAATTAATTGAAATTACACGCAAAAATGAAAAAGCAAACAGCTAACCACAGCTGGCAAGAAAGTCTTTTTCCAATAAAAAAGATTTCACAAGCACGCTAATTATTTACTAACATTAATTAAAACCCTATTAGAAAGCGAACTTATCTAATCTTGGTATCTTGTAGTCCTGACATTTAGTATTCCGTTCGGAAACACCATTAATTTAGCGCTCAACAATTTTAGAATTCATTAGCTTTAGCATAGAAAATAAAAACAAGTCTGTGCTTATCCCCTGCCGGGTACTAGTACAAATGATATGGAAAAAGCGTCATCTAGTTTCCATACTAAAGAGCTAGTCTATAGACCAGGGACGGCACGTAAGAGAATAGATAACATTACTTGTAACGAGGTGCCTGTTCTAAGAAAAGAACATTAATAGTCATAAGACTTATAGGAAGAAGAATCGATCACTAAGCATCATCTCATCCTCATCCTCCGAGCCTTTTCCCAATCATGTTGGGGTCGGCTTCCAGTCTAACCGGATTCAGCTGAGTACCAGTGCTTTACAAGAAGAGACTGCCTATCTGACCTCCTCAACCCAGTTACCCGGGCAACCCGATACCCCTTGGTTAGACTGGTGTCAGACTTACTGGCTTCTGACTACTAATAATAATAATATAATAATCGATCACTAAGCATAGAATGTTTTAATGGTACCTAAAGCAAAAATAGACAAAATCACTTGTGGTCAAAGATAGAGAACATTGTCAGATGCTTAGTCGACATTTTTGGTGACTGATAAGTTACTAAGTCAACAGTTTTAGTACGTGAAGCTAACAAAGCCAGAGTAGATTATAATTTCACTACCTTTCTATGTAAACATGATATTTCTTAACTAAGTTACTAACAAACACAATATCAAATGTACAGATTCTACAGAGGAAATCGCTAATAAATCTTCTACACTTTTCGTGTCAACCCTAGACAACGCGGAATCCTGTAAGAATGGTCATGTGTGCTTGGAGCGAGCTGCCGGATAGGTAATTAACTTGAAAAGGACAGCGACTGCCTTTCTACCAGAACCTAAGTAAGATGTTCATACGAATACTATATAAATAGAAACTCCCAGTATTACAGAAATAACATTGCTTGTACGCCTACGCTTTCTTTGTCACTAGTGAAAAAGAAAAATGATTTTTCTAACGATATAAAGATAACCTAATGCTGCATACCGCAGTTTCAAGAAAAGAAACCAGTATCAGTATGATATTAAAATCATGGCAGTAATTCCTGAAGATCCAGGGGTGCATTTCTAGTTTTGAGCTGTTTTTCTAGCTAACCATAATAGAATAGAACCAAACTATCCCTTGGTAACGAATCGTTTCAGTTGGAAGAGATATCGAATACTAATAAACAGCTGTGATGTAAAAACACTCGTTGATGACCAACAGGCACTACCTATATCTTTGCAATCCATCAAATGGCTAGAAACGTAATTTCGCTACAAATGGATTGAGGCATTTGACGTGCGAAAACAACAGTCGAAATGGAACTTGTAAACCCCACAAATTGCGTATAGGTACTTCAGGCTTTGACAACAAAAATGAAATAATAAAAACGAGGAATAGGTAGGTATAACAATTCTTCATAAAACTACAAAACCAATAACGAGAATAACTATTTTGAAAATAAAAAGTCAATACAATTATAATCTAATAAAACAACATCAAGACCATATGGAAGGCAAAAACAACAGTTGGACTCCATTTATTTGGTCTTCATCAATATCTAAGGTAATTGAATTAACCCGAATAATATTCATTTACACTACATTACCAATACGATTTACAGTTACTCGATACGAATCTGGCCCAAATCGATCTGCGTATGTCTTAAAACCTTAATGTTTCGACTCGTTGAATCGGTGCAACGGCTTCGATTCGCGTGCGATAGCAATCGTTATATCGAGCGATCGATTGCATGCTGTTGTATCACTCGATCACATGTCACTTGGTATTGAGTTCGAGTGTATTTAGTTTCAGTACTCAGAAATGAAGAGTTTTGCATAATTGTATTAGGTAAAACATGTAAGGTTTGGGTTTGATTTACATACAATTTTTAACACCGTATGTTGCAATTCTTTGCTTTGTAAGTGAAAATCCATGATCGACTTCCCAAAAAGAAGGAGGTTTTCAATTCGACCGCGTATCTGCAAAAGAATAACACCAGCTTTAGGTCATACCGGGATAAAACATCAGTCACAACTCAGCTATTCATTGAAAGGAAGAAAATAAACAAAAAAGAATTCCTACAATAAGACCCAATAAAGAAAAACAAGTTGCTCGTCTGTGACACTGGGATTTCAACAGTCATTCATGGTGCAAGGATCGAACCAATTCATAGGTCCAACAGTAGCCCAAATTAATTTAAAAGTTGAAACAATACTGATCATCAGAATCTGGAATTACAATTTTGCCCGAAGATGCTTCTTATAGCTCCATATTATAACTTGCAACTTCTTAGAACAGTTGCTATTGCTTCTGAATGTTCAATATTGCGTAACGCCATCAGTGGCCAGTTGGTACATAACCTCATCTAATTTGCATGATAACTGCACTTAACAAAAATGTCGTGATCCGCTTTCGGTGTTCCCCTCACATTCCTTCATCAGAAGAGTAATTATGACATCCCATTGCCATTTTAGTTTGCTCGTCTTGTATGCAAATTCTGCATAGCTCAGGACCAGTTGACCACCCACTGTTGGCTAGGTATCGAAGCTTCTTCGCACTTCCTTTCTTGTTTGGCAGTGGCTAGTTCAAATGAAGCTATATAATTAGATGTTTCCCTAGCTAGGCTGTCTTTTATGACTTTATAAATGGGGCTCTGTAAATGACTTATTCGGTTTCTTGAGTTTCAAATATAATCTTATTTTAAGACTGCTGGCTAGGCCACGATTTAGATACATTTTCAAAGATGATGTAAGATGGTTATCAGATTATACATAATACACGCCTATCGTCACCTTAGTTCTCTATCAAGATCTTTAAAGCTCTTTAGCAAAATTACAACACTGCTGATATACATAAAATCTTAACCATGAATGAAGCCAATGAAACACTTCAACAGGTTCATCACTTTAGTGCAATATTTTTATGGCTCCTTCGATGATCGGGTACCTAACTTAGGAGGTACTAACATGTCGGGTTTTCAATCCCTAACCCAACGACCTCATCCAAATTTCCAGGCACCAAAACCCTGACCAAACACCTAGCGCCCAAGTAGTGACCCACATGGCCGGTTCACGCTGGCTCATTCGCGCGCGACCGTTCGGTGTAATCACTAATTAACAGTCATAACTCATCAATACGGCAATTAATACGCGAGCTCGCGAGCCGCTTATTTAATTAATTGCAACTGATTTTCATAAAAATCGCTATAGTGTAACAGTTTTGTTGGTAAAGATATGTGTATGGAGCTGTAGTTACCTCCAAGTATGCTTTGTTATATTTCTGTGATGTTTGTTCGTTTTGAATTTGAGTGTATGTCTTTTTAGAAGTATGAAAAATACATTAATACAGATCACCTTGTCCTAGCAGGTTATCTTACAGTAATTTAGGGTCTTTGAAGATTTCGAGTTCAGTTTTTGCGAAATTAGGTACCTACAGGTGTATGTTCATTTTCACCAAAAAGTGAGTGGTTCATTTTCGGATTAGGTACTCCCTTTGACAAGGTGGACATATTCAGTAGCTAAATATGTTATGCCATACAATCTTGCGGCATTAATAAAGGACCGACTTAGTTAACTTTATACCCGCCCTCTAATATATTTTTTACCATTTTATATTCACTTGTCATCATGACTAAATTACAAACTAAACTTTTAAAATGTTAAATTCCTATCCAGAACACCTGTACAGTGTTTAGAGATAATAATTCATCACATGATGAAAATTATAATATACAATCACGCAGCCCGCCTTGTAACGTGACTAACGAGCTCTTAACATAATATTACAATGTTATACTCATAAAAATACTTTTCAAATTAACGCCCTTTAAAAAGAGATCAATCGATTAAAAATCGAGTTAAAGTTAATCTCTAATTGAATCTAAGGCGATGCAAATTCGCATTAACAGCTCTATAGGTGTTGCGGGGCGATGCGCCTGCGACGGCCGTTACAACAGGTCCGGGCAGTTTTTGTCGCATTCGGTGCGCGGCGGCCGAGCGGAGCGGACGGGGAACGCGTACGCTTGTGGTTTGGGAGCGCTGTGTGCCATCATAAACAGCTGATGTCTAATTATGTAGATGACTGATCGCTTGAATGCTATTTTGCACTATTGTTTGCCAATTATGATGGGTAAGTCAGCTGAGTCTAACGTGGGACTTATTACCGTTTTCTATCTTGTTTGACACGTTGAAAACGCTTATTTAACAATAGTATTATCATAGTAGATTTTCTCGTGTTTGCATAATCGTCTTTGATCTGTTCTCAAACTATACCTTAACTATGTATATTATGGCAGGTCGGTACACATTTAACTATGTATTTACAAAAATATCCCAATACACTATATTTATTGTCAGTAATTTATTGCTTCTTGATAGTCGCCCCAAGAACTGTTATGTATATATTTTTTTTAAATCCTATAGATTCCTAACGTAAACTTATCGAGAGCTCACTATGTTACAACCCGCTCCCGCTACCTCCTTACACCACACGGCGAGCCCTAATGCCGCAGTTTTTGTTTATTAACATTTAATTAGAAGATAAAGTTGTACTACTTACTGTTTAAGTATACGTTGTCCCATTCATTATAGGAGTTTAATTGTTGCGGGTACATGACCTCATGCGGTCACATAGGACGACGGCAGAGTCGGTTCATATGGTTACGGACATTTTTTAAGATGGTTACTGAATTCTGCTTTTGTGATCATTGATACATACTATATGATAGTGGAAGCTATATAGTATACAATAGATATTATTTGTATCTACTGATGATGGTCATATCTGCCGTCAAAGTTGATCCGGTCTATTTTTTGGTACGCCCCGTTACTTATTAGGTATATTATTTTAGATAAAAAAGACAGAGGAAAACTTGTTAGTTAGTACTTTTCATGCATCATTACGGGGTCCATTCAAGTCCTTTGATACAATTTACATACTTTCACTGATAATGAAGTTTGATGATTTGTTCGTTTCATATCATACTAGGTACAAAGTCAAACTTTATTTTAGCTAAGGGCCAATGTATCCTAGACAAAATTAACTTGTCATAACACATTACTTTTACATAAACACTAAGTACCATCGCCATCATCAGACCATAAGACGTGTTAACCCTAAACACTACAAAATGTCCTACCCACGTTAGAATAAGTAGGAAAACGTGTGACACCCAATGCGAAGATAAACGGCCGCATAGTTACCTACTATCGTTGTCTCTGGTCAGATTTATTGGCTCCCGGTGTAGTGCAAGAATCTTAATGGTTGCAGTCGCGAAGAGCGACTTTTTCGTCTACTGCCGACGCGGTGATTATAGCCTGCCGGTTACTGTTTTAAAGACATTATTAAGCCTTTTTTTGTAGATGTCTGTAATTTTTCTAGGTGTTCTGTATGTAGGATTTTTTAGATGATTGCTCTCATATTTGTCAAAGGTATACCGGGTTTACTCTAATTTTTATCACTAGCATACTCTTGAAGGAAAGTTTGTTGTTCATCGCGTCTTCTCTAGGAAGTGAAGAAAGGGGGGTTTTTTGGGGGCGCTATTCTTTTGTAATTTTGACGTGAAAAAGTGCAAAATACTAGCTTCCTTTGAATAAACGTTCTTGACTTTGACTTAACTACGATGAAAATAGATCCGATATAATGAGGTATAAAAATACTACGCACAAACAATTCCGTGCAATTATCACAATTATTGAGAATCTACAATTAAACCAATTACAGTAACACAAACCACCAATAATAATTAGCTACCATTTAAACACACAATATTTTACCTGGCAACATCTGATTACGAGCCGTGCAATAGGAGCTGCACGTTTTATTATAAAGTCCCGCCATTTTTGGGCATAATTCTGCAACTGGTCGGCCATTAAGGAAAATGGCGGACAAAACGCACTGTTATATAGTACCTGCAAACTATAGACTAAACAGTCGACCGACAGTTGACAAAAAAAAATTGTTTTCAAAAGAAGATTATAATACCAATCAATGTTTTGAGTCGGTCTAATACAACTTAATACCTGATCTTTGTAATGTGCGTATTACCATTCATCTTCATACTGATTTATGAGCCAAAACAAACTATCGGCCGACTAAAAGTTTGTAGTTTGCGCGTACTCTTATAGTTACAAAGAATTTAAATTGATTCTCTTGAGTGTGAAATTTATCTTTTATACGCAATTTGTTTGCAAAAACTATCGATGTATATGGGTTAATAGAGTGAGTGAGTTCTATTTTAGTATTATTGGACTTATTATTGTCTCAGCTTCGAGTAAACTGGGGCTTCATTAATTAAGACTTTGTGTATTGTGCCTACTATGGAATTTTAAGGGAATGGAATACTGGGTGATTTATATGAATGTATTTTTAGCGAAGATAGCTATTCCGTAATAACTGTTCTAAGAATGTTAGGTATAACTATATTTAAGCGGCATCTTTTTAGTGTAGAAAAATAATTAAATTCAATTTTATCTTGTAGGCAGTAACTGATGGTGCATTTCAAATATATCTTCCGATAGTTTACATTTAATTATAATATATAAAAAATGATATGTCTAACTCGCTAGCACAGCTTAAAAAATTGTTCCGCTTAATATGCAAAAAGGTGTAACTTAAAACATTATTCATAATAAGTTACCGAGTACTTACATCTATTAATTTCAATAAATTACGTTTTCTACTCAACGCTTTCCAATAAATAATTACCGATTGGGTTTTTTGCAAATATAAGCTAAGTAGTGCGAGTATTGCCGATAATCTAACCATTGGTTAAACTTCAAAGTAGCCGACGGCATAAACCGTCTTAGTTAACATTTGCATAAACATTCGATACTATCTTAAATGGATGTAGGAAATAATATTTTTCAAGCAATTTCTAATTTAAATTAGACGACAGTAACATTTTTACGAGATCGCCTATGTTAATGGTTGCGAAGGAATTTTTACTGTGCAAACGTGTTGTTTTTTTTGCGTTTATCAGCAAAAAGGCTTTTTAAGAATACTAACGGAATGATTATAAAATTGTTATTACTGGCTAGTTTAAAGTCAATTAATATAGTTTCTACAATATCGAGTAATAACTTTGTGTAATAAAATGTCGATAATGTCTAATATAGTTATGTGCGGCTAAACGCGTGACTTAACTGGTTCACTTTTAATTGTTCTAGTTTATGTTATTACAATATAACTATTATAGTTAAAATAATAGGTAGAATGAGTATAAAGAGTATTATGGCACTTTGTATCAGCTGCTAGTGTTACCACACAAGAAGATTAGAACTTGAATAAGTACAAAGGTACTTGTGTACTTCCCTATTTATGAGGACAATAAATTTATCACGTAATATCCTGAATTGTTAACTAGCGAGCGCAGCGTAGGACGTCCACCAACGAGGTGGACAGACGACCTTATAAAGGTCGCCGGAAGACGCTGGATGCAGGTCGCTTCCAACAGGTATCTGTGGAGATCAAAGGGGGAGGCCTATGTTCAGCAGTGGACGTCCTATGGCTGAGATGATGATGATCCTGAATTGTTATAAGCAATAATTAACTGTTTTACATATCATATCAGTTATCTACCATTAATTTATGTTTTAGTTTGTTGTAAATAGGTAGGTATAATAGATACACTTCATTGCACCGCGTGCGTTTATCAAAATATAAGAAATATTTGATATCGTACAGAAAAGTTTCAAATCTGACGAACAATCCTTCATTAAGAGATAACTTAACTATCACCATTAAAATCACGTTCAAAAATTCGCTAATTAAAATCGATTTCAACCAAAATTATAATCTGTATCCCATCTCGATTGATTGATAAAAGTTCTACCGATTGATAAATCGGGAGCGGCGTGCGCCGTCGCAAGTAAAGGGAAATATTCGTGCGATGCTCGACTACCGAACAGTGCGTTTTTTGGTGTCGCCTTTAATTACAGTGTATCATTACTGGCTGATTATACTGCGACGATGTAGCCATTAAATGGCTCGTTTATTTTATACGCGCTAATTTAGTGACTTTGACGCAGCGGGTAAGATGTGTATTGTGCAGTAATGGTTGAAAGTCACGTGAGTATATGTATTTCGTAATTAATTATGTTTCAACTACAAAAAACAAACACAAAATATAAGGACGTGGAAACTTGTCAAATCACTTATTTGTAGAACCAAATAGTGCTGCAGATATCGCCATTCAAGACCCACGCCATAAAAAATATTTTTAAAAGAGTCAGATTTTTTACGATATTGAGTATCGCATCACGAAATCGCACCATTAAAAAGCGTTGACCTCTTCAGCCAGATTCCGTATCAAGTTCATCTAAAAATCTCCCTCGCTAAAAACTGCGAGCGAAAAAGAAAATTCCCGTCAATCGTTGTTCTGCGCGAGCGCACGAACATTTGGGCAATGCGATCGCGCGCCGACGACTGCCGAACGCGCTTCGGTTTTTGCTGCCATATTTAATTGCACTATATCATCGCATACTATAATGCCCTTTAGTTTTTTACTGCTCTGTAATGACATAATCGCGAGGCACAAGGATGCTAACCTGTCTTTTTACGCGTGCATCTGCTAAACTACGGTTTTTAGTCCGACACCGTTGCACTGTAATAATTGGTGCAACCAAATGTTTGTTAAAGAGTAATTTCGTTTAACCCTCCCCGATTAATTTAATGGTTCGTGTTTACGAAAGAGATAAGTTGATTCAATTATGGTTTTTTGTTTATTGATTTTATGGGTTAATAAGTTGGATGGGTGATCGTAAAAGTGTTTTATAAGTAAGACTGATAAAAAAATATTGCTTTGTAGAACTTCAATTGATATAGCTCCCAAATAAAGTAAGCAGAAATGATTAGACCTACATGTCATACTTTAAATATTTGTTAACAAGTTATATAAAGCAAAAAAAAAGTTTCAATCAACCAACCTGCCTGTAAGTTTAAAGGCAGCTTACATACTTTACAACCATTATTTTAAACACTATCCGTCTTACCACAAAAACTTTTAAACGTCAGTTTATGCCTTGTCTAAAAAAATGTCAAATTATGACGTTGACATACGGTTCATTTTGCAGCCAAAATTTTTTTAGACAAGTGTAAAACAGGGGTTTAAGTTTTTGTAGTAAGGCCATATAAATATAGGGCAGGCATTAAAGTAAGACCAATTACTATCAGGATTCCACACTACCATAGCGAACAATTTCCAATTGCCATAAAATTAACCTTACAACACCATTAACTGTAGAGTACGCGAAATGAATGATCTATTACACGCCGCGCCGTACAAGCTAATTACAATTTAAACATAAAATCACAACAAAAACCGGTGAATGGAGTCGGCCATCTTGTTCCGCCATCTTATGAGTAATTATTGCAAATGGCGGCGGCGGCGGCCGATTGGTTCGCGGGTAAAAAGCCTACGAAGTGTTAATAACACCAGATTCGTTGCTAACGAAGTGTGATTGAACATAATTGTGGCTTTATATGTAGTGAAAATTATTATGAAGTGCAAGACCGTAGGATTGAGTACAGCTATGAGGTGGTGAGCTATTGTTGCACTCGTTCATCATATCGATTTCAAGATTTCAATCTGAGATTAGCACGGATTAGCACTATTTTTTATTGAATTTGTTGCGGAGCTGTGAAAGTCTGATATAACATTGATACAACTTAACGAACACGCTCATGCGTCGATCACTAAATAGTGTTCATGCTAGCAATTCATTGGGACTTATCTACACGATTTCTATCTCTTCAAAATCATCATCATTAATTTAAGAGCCCATCTCTTGTCGGTGCAGCTCCTTCCATTTACACCTATCTAGCGCCAACTCCTGAACTTCCTTATACGTCACGACGTTCACCTCTTCAAAATATGTCTACCATAAACATAACTATGACCATGACGTAGCAGCCTGTTTAATAAAATTTAATGTTGTGTTGTTTCATGTGGTCCCGACCGAAAAACAGAAAGAATATTTTGAGAAGCTAAGAAGAAAAGTATATCTAATAATAAAAAAATACTTTGACAACACGATATTTATTTTCTTAGAAAATTCAAATACACTCTCATCATCATCTGAAATATGGAAGCATCATTCGACAAGCACCATTTCCGAAGTTGTTTTTCAAAAGCTAGATTTACCAAAACATCCCCCAAAAAAGCACTAAAAATCAACGTCCTGCAAACAAAAACTCGCAAGCGCAGTTATAACTAAAAAGGAATGTAATGTCTCACTCGTTGCGTCGGGATATGTCATAAATTGCATCGTTCGTTTGTCGCTAGTGAGTCGAGCCGACGCAAAAACGTCACCGAAAAGGTTTGAGACAAAAACTTGAGCACGCGGCCACTGGTTCGATATCATCTACTTACATGGCCTTGCTTGTATTGGAACTAATAATGAGGAGCCTTCGAAATATTCAATTACATATAATGGTTATGGAGACAGTGAGACAGTTAACGCCGCTTTTGTGGGATTTGTGGTAATTTTTTTAACTTCAGCTTGATAAATAAATAAGGGAGATTATATGTATTATCATAAGTATGATTTTTGTCTGCACCTAAAACTATGCTTCACAGTAATATGCAGTGCCAGCTTACAGTAGTCGCACACTGCAAACTTTTAGCTAGCCTATAGGGCTCACCAATTAGTATGAAGGTCAATGGGAGGACACAGATTACATAGATCATGTATTTGACCGGTACTACATTGACTTAAAACTTTAATTGAATTCACGATTATTATTTTTTTAGTCTAGAGTGTGCTTTTGTTTTTGGCCATCTGCCGAACGCTACAGCAATTTTTGACAGAAAACCTATGCGTAGTTAGAGGATTACTTCTAGGGTTCTTAGACTATATTACTACGAACTCGCCATTTTGTACCATGTCCCATATAAGGAACGAATACCAGTGTATCGTTATTCCTGTTAATGATATGCAAGAGACTCCACGGTACAATGTTTTTACCTCAAAAATCTTGCTTTTGCATAATCATAGTTTGTTTAACTATACCATCAAGCCTAATATAGTAAGTGTAGATCCTTTTTAGAAAAGAAGTCTCGAAGAATGTCGTATGCAAATCGTGAGAACTTGAATTTCTTATGCGTTAAGAACATTGAACTATGTCTTAAAATATGCTAAGTGCAGTATCCATAAGCTGTGTACTTTTTTTTCTTATAACTAGAAGAAAAACTAAATTATAAATGCAAAAGTTCTTGTGTTTGTTTGTTACAGTTTAACTTTGAAACTCTCGAATCGATTCGGATGTTGGTACTTGCAGATAAATGGTTTCCCAGACGAGATCCAGGACATTAGGCGTAGTCGAACGTAGTTGGAACGCGAATGAAACCGAGGAAAACAGCTAGTACAAAATAAAATGAACTTATAAGTAAATTACACCAAAAATGAACTCACTAAACACCACAATCAGAACACCTGTACGTTATTAAGGTGTTTCAGATACTATCTTGGCGTTTTAAATCGCTAAAGGGGTGTGTTGATATCGATTTCGTAACAAAAGAGGAACAAAAGTGCTTCGTAGTACCGGGGCGAAGGCCTGCCGCGGGCGGGGGCGGCCGACATTATTTATTGACAATGAGATAGCGTACTGCCCCAAATATCTTCATTAGCGAATCGCTGCGGCTGGTACGATTCGTGTGGATGTGCGTTGTTATTTATATTGTTATTTATATTGACGTTATGAAACAATGTAAAATCTGAATATGAAACTTTTATGCTTTATTTTGTAATCTAAAAATATGGCGAGGATTGATTGAATTAATTTTGGTTGTGTAAAAAAATTCCAATACTCAAATATTTAAATACATCACATTATTTCATATTTTATATTGCAGAAATTAAATAATCAAATATGAAAGTTCCTAGCTACTTGCACCTGTACAACAAGGTATGTCCATACTATTCCCGGAAATAATCCCACAGTTTAACATAAACAGCTATAGCCATATGTAGGTACGTATTGTCCAACAGCTAACGACTTTCATTCCTCCACAAAAAAAATACTATTTAAAATTTTTGTAAACACAATAGGTATTGGTCAAATATATTTTCCACTAGCGTCTTCAAAATAGTCAAAAACACTTACAAAAAAATATTTTCAGACAATTAACATCCACGGTAACTACACAGCAAAAACAAAATCTGATTGTGACAAAATGAATCCGTGACCCCGTGACCTCATGACCGTGGAAGTCACCCTCACATGCTCAGTTAGGGGTAGGCAGAGTAATTAGTGGACACATAATTGTAGCCTCGAGATGTCTGGCAGACTGGTGAGAGATTGATTTAATTGTCCTTGCTCTGGCAGGATATTATGAAGGTTTTTTTATTTACTTGTGAGGACGACTTCCATCATCCGGATAAAATTTGCCTATATTCGTCAACTGTCTCATCTGGATTATTTTTAGGGAATTAATTGGACCCGTGATACTTGACATCTTAAAGTTTTGTAAGAAAAAGGAAATATGTATAAACTGAAATAATGTGTAATTAAATATGACTATTACTCTATCCACGGAAGCAAGAGCTAAAAGGTAAACAAAGAATGACAATTTTTCAAGATGGCGGTATAACCCGACCGTTGACAAAATCACAGATACTGCGAACATTTTACACAAAAATGTGACGTTTTGTCATCAGTCGGGTTATACCGCCATCTTGAAAAAGTGTCATTCTTTGTTTACCTTTTAGCTCTTGCTTCCGTGGATAGAGTATAGATAGTAGATACACGAGTAGCTCTTGATAATGTCTAACCCAAATAGAAATATCAGATACGACCTACCTACTCTCTTTTTAGAAAGTTGGTTGAGAATCGATAAAAACTTTCATATTCCCACCTAAAAATCAAATCGTCTATCACAAATATTGATTCAAACAATCACTCGCAGACAATTGATTCAGTATTCTAGTCAGAAGTTACAAGTTTTTTTCAGCTTGTCACAAGGGTTGAAGGTGATCAGAATTCAGCAGTCGTACAGTCGCGAAGTAAAGTGACGGTAATGTTGTGAGAGTAATGTGTTTGAGGTCTGCGCGACTGTACCAAGGTGAGGGATTTATAATGTGCTGTGTTTGTTTGAGATTGATCGGTTATTGAAAGATGATGAAAGGTTTAACTGGTTGGTACGTAAGTTTAATTAAATCTGAGCGAACCCCTGATAAAATGAGAATTTAAGTTACCCCCTATTTTAAACCTTTTCTTGTGATATTATAGAAGGTAAGGAACCATTTCATATTTTCTTTAATAAAAACGAATTTTGGGCATTTTTCACTTATTATACTATTTTTAGCTATGTGACAAATATCGTTAATGTACATACATCATGCATACAGATTTTCAACCATATCAAAATAATGAAAGGGTTTGCGATTGGCAAAATTTGCCAGATTGGGGAAGGGTGACCTGAAGAGTCTGTACTATTTTGTACTTCTGCAAATCATCAAACCAGCTTCACCTACATTACAACAAAGATACCTGAATTCCTTCCACTCTTAGCCATTATGCAACTAACCATTAATCAGTGGCAGTGGTAATCTATGACAGATTTATGCCAGATCACATTATACGGGGATCTTCACGGAGTAAGGAAAAATGAGCGGAGATGCCATAATGCAGGTAGCCCATACCAGGCATGCCTCATCTAGGTCAAATACATACGGGGGACATGACCGAAACGATCAGTTACGAGTGAATTAACTAGGAGTTTTGGTTCTTTGGGAAATCTGTCAGCGATTTTTGTTGTTATAAAAAATGGGCAAGTCCAAGGAAACCGTATAGGGGCTGAAACAGTAACGTTCCTCGTCCCCCACACACCTGCATTTGGCGCGCCAATTTGTCAGAAGATTTTCCGTTATAGCATCTCCGCTAGTCATTTTGTCCTCCATGGGTATCTTTTACATCTGTGAGCCTGGAGGTGTGGGCCGAGATATCGTTGCGTAAGGTCGTGGGTTTCACGTAATTATAGGGTAGATGGACAGAATTGAGTTAGATAAATAAAATACATGGCTTAATTATGATGTTTTGTGACAGGACTAGTGAAGGTAATTTGTGAGTAAAGCTTTGGAGAGTGTCTATGATATTTGTTGTCCATTATACCCATTCCTTGAAACGGTGTAATTAGACTGAATTTTCCCAGAGAAACTGGTTAATAAAATAATAAAAAAATCGTTTGAATTCCATAGGTCTCATCCAGACATCCTAGCCGTGAATGTATTTTAGACAACATTTTGTGAGAATAGGTGAAGGAAAACATCTCAAGGAAACCTGAACCTTAAAGTCTGAAATCGAAAATCCACCTTGAACAACCGTGGTGGTTCTATGTATGAGAAGAGGCCTACTGTGATGGGACATTGAAAGTTGGGTGATGTTTCAGACATCCGGAATAGTATCAATTGCGAAACTATGCTGGATGCAGGTCGCCTCCAACAGGTATGTGAGATCTAAGAGGGAGGCCTATGTTCAGCAGTATCGATATGATGACTTCTCTACTACCGTAGTAAAATGACATGGGTCTTTGTTTCAGCCGTCAAGACGACTATTACTGGACAATGGCCTCCCCAAAGTTACTCACTTTGCAACTTACTTGACATCTCTTAATTCTAGCTCCTGAAGACATACAAGTTCCACTGCCACGTATCCAAGACCCTACAGATCGTCGATACCAACACGTTAACCCATCGATATGATCGGCGAATGAAGATATATCTTCATATGAATAACATAATTATAATGCGCAGGCGCCGCCGGCAGCTAACACCTAACGCTAGTAATTATACGGGATAAGTTAACGTGTTAATTGTAGTGAAGTGACCAAATTGTGGAGAGGATTTTTGGGGATTAACCTTTTTGGATTTTGGGACTGTAAAAGCTGAATAATTTGAAGTTATCTATCTTGTCAATTCAACTAAGAGACGTTATTTTGCAACACACGATCTTAAGCTGAGTGTCATGAGAGTCACATTTTCCCGAAATAATATAAAATTTACCATAACTGCACCAACAAGATATTCCATCGGCAATATATTCACGAAAATTGAATCAAAATTTTGTGCTTTGCTCTTATAAATCTTACCCACTCACCTTTGAATCAATAGTCTTATGTTAATTTTATCGAAACCATGCCTATTGGTCACTGTTCATCGTATAAGTTGTACCTCCTACCCATGTACAACTCTTAAAAAAACGTTCCCAACGCCATCATCCCCAAAACTTCCCCACAGCATATCCACCACGAAATCCCAGCACAAAATCATTCGATCAGTGCCCCATCATCTCCCAGGGTATAGTTACCCATGATATATCACACTGTATCACACCACCAGAGGGCGGTAGGATCTCTGCTAAGGTGTCGCATAAATCTTCCAACTCCGATTGAAATCAAAATATACGAGGTTTTTTTGTATTTTTTTGTATTGCGGCTCTTTGATATTGATATGTCTTGAGATTACGGTGTCAATGTTTTTTTGATGGTCAAAATTGGTCGGAATATACGTTGGTTGTGTTTGGATCATGTCTGGACAATGACCTTTGGGAGTTTATGATAGATTGAACTCGTAATGGTATATTGAAGGTAGGGTCCTATGTCTTCTTTGAAAAGCTAGTTTTGAATGATAGATAAATAGATAGAATATTCTTTATTGTGTACATGTATATGACAAACAAGGACATGGATGTAACAAATACGCATATGGTGAGTGCAGGAGGCGGTCATGTCGCTTAAAAGCGATCTCTCACAGATAGATGATGTATATAGTTATTCCATTATGTCGATTATGAAAATATGAAGTCATAAACGACACATCATAATATTTTTTAGCATAACAACACCAAATACAGAAGCAATCATAAAATAATAAAACAATACATAATACGCAATAAACTGTCAGTTTGATCGACTGCACATTGAAATGAACAAAAAAGTACAATTGAATTTAAAAAAACATTATTTAAAACACATACAAATATATCAAACTAGCCGTTTTCCCGCGGTTTTACCCGTGTCTCGTAGGAACTACTGCCCGTACCGGGATAAAATATAGCCTATGTTACTCAGGAAGAATGTAGCTTTCCGACAGTGAAATATTTTTTTTAATCAGTTCAGGGGCAGGTTTAGGGTACAAAAAAAAAATATTTCTCTTTATTATACATTTATATAGAAGATCAAATAGCAAATAACAAAGGACTTTTTACTTTCAGAGGATTCGGCAAATTCTACTAAATAATATACGAAGTAGTGGACTACTCTTGTTTATCCATTACAAACAAACAAACAACAGAAAAACAGTATTTCCCTCTTTATACATAATATTAGTAGACAAACAAGAGAATTGCCAATAACCCTTAGACACCCATTTCATCACGCTACCTATTTAGGGTACCCTCATCTATTCAATACAAAACGCTTAACTTTTCCACTAAGAAAAACTATAATAAGTCGTATATGAATTATGGCTGGTTACTGCCTAATTACGTACAGTAAACTGCACATCAGTGGTAACTGTCATGCACCTTAACTCAATAGTAATAAGTACGATTTTACTATAAAACTGTTACCACTGACCTGAAGTTGACTGTACGTAGAAGGCAATAGCGATAGTATAACAATAATTCTTGGACATTAACATAATGGCCGTTACTCGCATTGTTCTAGCGAGGACTTCGTATTAGGATGCAGGCAGATGGTAGGCATCTGTTTATAAGGAGCTGTGTACACTTGCGACTGAGAAATTAAGGGTAAAAGTCGTTTGTTGGATTGGTGACTGAAATGTAAAGGGTTTTAGTTTTTTTCTGAAATTAGATTTTAATGGTAAATATACCTACCTAAATACAGTGAATTTTATAGAAACAAAAAGTTTTTTTTTATTTCAGTGGCAACTTTTGTCATAGGTTAAGCTATTAACTACCAAAATAGCCGGACTAAATTGGATGAGAGTAGCAAGAAGTAGGCAGAAATGGAAAGATTTGGAGGAGGCCTACGTCCGATGACGATACAACGAGACGATACGATGAGACAACCTAGGGGCTGTGATGGATGGATGGATAGATTAACTACCAACATGACTCTGCTGTGTTTCATTACATATAGGTACTGATAAATAAAGTTGTCTACCGATCAAAGAAAACTGACCTAGAAATAAAATGACTCAAGGCAGACTTTAAACAGAACATCTTACTTAGGCCTTATTGCCCACAAGCAGCTGTATTATCATCCCTCGAGCAACAATCGAACATCCCTATCATGCAACATAATATCTTCAATAAACAACACATGACAGGACACGCAAACCTACCCATACATTACATACCTATAATAAAGAAGAAACATTACTTAATTGTTTGTTTATTTGTACCATAAAAGCTTCGAAACTACTCAACCGATTTGAGAAAATCTTTCACTGTTGAAAAGCTACACTATTCCAGAGTATCATAGGCTATATTTTATACCGGTGCAAACAGTAGTTTCCACGGGATACGAGTGAAACCACGGGCATAGATAGGGCTAGTAATAATGAAAATTAATAAAAACTATAAACAAGACAGTCTCGCATGTTAAAACAATATCCATCTAAGCAACATCGCCATGAATCAAAAATATTGCCGTATAGTGTACTCAGCTGCACTTTTGTATATTACAATCTATTGTAAGTAATAGGATATTTTTGCATATTAACTTGATATAGGTATCTACAGTTTACTTGCATAAATGTAAGATATAAGCTGTGTTATCCGGGCGATAAACTCAAATAATAGGTATAGGTATGCGACAAAATACTGCTTTCGGATTTCTTTTCATAAAGTCACATTACATTGATCGAATCTGATTTACTAGGCATTTGCTTATTTATTTAAGTAATTAGTTTTAAGATTAATGAATGTATTATTCATCAGATATTTTTGTTTTTTATTCTATTTTTATTATAGCTACCTCCACTATATGCGAGTACCTACAGTACGTCAATGTGTCATTTGTTAACAAAAATTAACATTCTCAGAGAGTCCCATAAACACATATAAAACTACGCATCAAAACAACCAAACGCCATCAATCGTCTTCAAAACCCATAAACCAGGCACACACCTGACGAAACAACCATAAGAGCACGACAATCGCATGTGCACAGCACTTTAAACACTAATTGATCGGTATCCGGCGCAAGATTGCGATCAATTGTCGCAAAACGACACGACGCGTCAATTTGTCGCGCGTTTTTTTTTCGGGTTAACTGTAATGACCTTTATGAGTGATAATGTCTTAGTCATGGATGTTTCATTAATTGATGTTTGTATTGTTAATATTGTAATTGTCGGTTTTAATTTTATTTGTATTGCGGTGCGATTTCCGTTGATGTGTATTAAGAGAGTGTATTTTTAGTTGAGTATTATTCTTATTTATTTATTATTTTATCGTTCCCTGTATTAAACCAGCTACTTTGCTTATTTGTTGCAGATTAAAAGCTCAAGCAATTGACACATTGATTGCATGCCTACAGAAAATTTGAAGTAGAAAAACTCTACTAGATTTTCCATGAACTTTTCTTGACTTGTTATTCAGCTATGTCCAATACCGACTTAAAACGCATAAAGTTGCTAAAGTTACACATTAATACTTACCATAAAACCATCTAACATATTGTTTATGGTCAACTATATCTACTCGGAGAAGTTCTTAATAGCAATGAACTTTTATTTTTCACACCTACTTATGTTCTTAATTTGAATTTGTATAATTTCATAAATAGCAATGAGCGTTATCGTAACGATTATGGTAACACAGAAAAGGTAAATATAACCACCTGCAGACATTGCAAATATTTCTGAATGGACTGAGAAAAATAAGTGTTTATAATTGTCTTTTTAAACCTGTTTTATTCATATTTATATTAACCAGATAGAAGATAAAGTCTAACGGTGTAAGTAAGGTCACTAAGTACTTACCATACATTTGGTTATTAAATGGACGGCGATTCAACCCTCTACTGAAAAGCTATTTATTTGCCTAATTCAATTAAGTTGCTTCAATCTCACTTAAAAGCCTTTTAGTTCAAAAACCTCGACCTGTCTGACCTGAATGATAGCTTCAGAAAAACTTTAAATTCATTTAAATTTACATATTTTTTGAGACGACGCAATTTTAATTGCGCTCTCTGAAGCTAAACAGAATGGCACGTGCATACTTTATATTCACAAAGCAAATAATACCAATTCAAAAGTATAAACTAATGACTTAAAAACTGTCTAGTTACGAAAGCAAATTATAAATAAAAAAACTAATTTCGAACCTTATATCAATAAGCAGATGTTTTCTAAATAATCTGTCACGCGCGATACGCTATCAACCTCCATGGTCCCGTACACATTAATGAGTTCAATAATTGTATTATAATTGCCGTCACCTTAAGCGAAGTAAGATAATTATATTAACTAGCTGTTGATCGATTAAGATAATGTGTCAAAGAAATATAAAGGTTAGCATGAGAAAAAATATTCTTAGATGTCGTTACGAGGTGTTTTATGATTTATATTGGTTGTAGAAACAAGTGTTTTGCCCTTACTTGGTGTTTTGAAGTGCAGGCTTTAATTGCCTCGCATGCAATAGTATATATGGCAATCGGGGCACTATAAATGTAACATACAAGATAGGTATCTTGTACTAGGTGTTAGGTTGTTACCGATATGCGATCGAATGTAGTCACACTATTTGTCTCAATGCGCGAATCGATAGCGCGCTACGTTAAGAAGCAAACAAATGATACAAGAAGGACTCTAGCTTTTGTTTTATCTCAGGAACATTTATAGAAAGGGAGTTGCTCAATGTTGTGTTTAGACAATCTCCCTTAGACACTGTGGAAAGAGGTCCTTTTTCAGAACAATCTAACAATGCGTTAACGCAATCCCATATTCATAATAACGCTCTGGTTTTCTTAAAATCTCAACTAGATTCTAATCCTTGAAAGGTCAAGCCAGAACTTTGTAACTATAAGAATTTCCCTTATGTTTTCCGTAAAACATGGTTACAATTTCAGAATCATCTATATTCAGCACAAACTATTCGAAATTATAATTTCTACTACATAATTCCAAAGTTACTGTTTAACCAAAAACGACCACAGATCCCTAAAACAAAGTAACAACAGCATTAAATATTAGCGGAGTATCGCGGAGGTGTTCCTCGCGATATATCGCGTTTAATATATCGCCGTAACGCACGAAACCAGGCGATGCGATACTTAGCGAAACTAACTATTAACATTGTTTATAAGCAAACGCATCGTTTGTTTTAATATTATTGTAACTTTTAATCTTTAATAAAGAAACCACATTTTGAATATATATTGTTGCGTGTGTAGGCTTAACGTTGTATGACTTTTTAATCTTTTAATGTCTTTATTGCCTGTTAAGTTAGAGAAAGTTAAACTATTGATTACAGTCACTTTTGATACGTAATCCTATTTGACATTTCAGACATTGATATTGATGTGCAAAGGTGGATGAAATTATACCTACTTTGATATAACATACGTTACACAAACACACGCTCCATTAAGCCGTCTAGTTACCAAAAGCATAATCTATATTCCATATTATTACATAGATCCCGCTCTTATCCCAATATCTTATTTAGAGTCAGCGCAACATGGCTCACGGATGGACTCTTATCTATTCAGAATAACAAAACGAAAGTCACCCAGCAAGAAGTCAGCCAGTCTGTAAGTCGGAAACTCAACTAGCACAAGACCATGCTTCTTCTTCTCATGCTAAGGAAGGGGTATATCCCGAGCCACAAAATACTAAGAAAACACAAAATAAGTATCGTCATCAGCATCACAAAGTAACAATTTCCGTCTCTCAAAATAAACAGGAACATCATCATCTTTACAAGCTACTCCTCATTTTCATTAACCATTAAGTCCTGAAGCCATTTCTAAATAAATTTTTAACTTACAGTACGCGCACACTAGAAACTTTAAGTCGGCCGATGGTTTGGGCTACTAGATCAGTAAGAAGATGAATGGAAGTATACACGTAACAACGATCAGGTATTTGTCCGGAATATGTTATGGGTAATCAAAAGCCAGTAAGTCTGAGACCAGTTTTACCAAGGGGTAATGGGTTGCCCGGATAACTGGGTTGAGGAGGTCATACAGGCAATCGCTCCTTGTAAATCACTGGTACCAAGCTGCATCCGGTTAGACTGGAAGCCAACCCCAACATATTTGGGAAAAAGGCTCGGGAAATGATCATATGTCCGGTACCAGACCTACAAAAAATTGACTAAATTCACGATTTTCTCAACAAAAAATAACAACCATGGGCAACAGTCGGCCAACAGTTCAATCTGCAGTATGCGCGAAGACTTACAGTAGCGGTCTCACAATCATATTAGGAGTACTTCGTTTCAGGAAGGAAGCCAGTGGATGCGACACAGAGTTACACTTTGTGTAGTTAATTGGGCCCCTCAGGCTGTCACGTCATGGCTGTAAGTGTAATATAAACGGCCACAAAGGATCTCAAAGCTCGTTTACATGAGACGAAGAGGTAATTTCGGAAAATAATGTTGTTAATTCTAAACGGATTGGCTTGGATACGGATTGTTTTGGGCGTTTAGATTTTGTGGCACAATGTCTTGGTAGTTTCGTGAGATCAGTGTATAAGAGATGGATTTAGATGAAGCAATAAAACATATATCTATGAAAAAGTACTATAGAATAATTACTAAGCTTTTGATACAACAGACCAAACTGTATTTATTTGTAAATGCCCTATCCCTTACAAAGTCTCTTTCTTGGTTGACCAGTCGTCCTCTGTCCATCTGCGTATAATAGGAGAAAAACAAAGAAAAATTCCAATCCATTTTCATCACTCCACCAAAAACATTTGACTTCAAACTATCCTTGTAACAATGTAAAAGAGAAGAGAAAGCTCCAAACGAAATTAGGCCCAGAACGCGCACAACACAACTCAAGCCCACAACAATGTCTCAACTAGATGAGACAAAAGAGCATAACAAAGACATCTAAACGTTACGATATAACTAGATGCGTCTGGTCCGCCGGCTAGATATTATAGCCTCGAGCGATGCCATGGAACCCGCTTGTCTGTGGATGTGTATGAATTCAATATAGGTTTAGAGTACATATAGCTAATAGGTTCTTTGGATGGGAAATAATTATCTTTTTTTTTAGTTTTTTCGGCTTTACTTGTTTCAGAGACTTTCTGAGACAGCTACTTCATGTAAGTATCTAGGCAAAGCATATACCATTTTCTAGAATTGTTTGTGTCTCCTATGCCAATCACTTTGAGTGTTTATAAAAAAAATGTGTTAACTAGTCACACCAATCAATCAAGAATGTTTTTTGGATATGCTTCTTTCCGAATCTATACATATAATAAAATGATAGGAAAGTCAAAACTGTACATCGAATATTTTTTTTAAAGAATACTTGGAGGCTGATCCATAATCGATTCTGAACCCAAGTATGTAGTTTTTAGAATTTTTGTCTGTTTATCTGTTTGTCTGTATGTTTGTCCCGGATAAACTCAAAAAGTACTGCATGGATTTAAATCAAATTTTGCATGACTATTACCTGGGGGCCGTTTCAACACATAGGCTATATATTATCACGCTATCACCTACGGGGGTTGAGCAATGAACGATTAAAAAAACGAAAATTCTATATTGCCCACGCAGACGAAGTCGCGGGCAACAGCTAGTAGCAAAATAACAACAATTAAAATATAAAAAAAAATAAAAAATAGACATTGTTTTGTTACATACTTCGTTAAAAATTAAACAAGTCTATGCAAAAATTAAGATGCAACAAATTCATCGCCTCACAATTAAGGATCTCTCAAACATTTTTACCCGTACTCAAATACCATGTAATGTGACTATTACAAGTAACGTTGATTCAGACAAAGAGCTTGATGTTCGAGTCACGGCGGTGGGTCTTGTAGCTGTCACTGATGTTACCAAACGTTATTGTTATGTAAGTGCCGTGACTGTAGACTGTGGTAACCGCAATGATAGTCTCATTCGAGAGGATCGTACGAATTTTGTAGAAAGCGGGCTAGAAACTTAAAAGATTTCATAGTTATAGCAAGTTTAAGTCATTTATCTGTCATACGAGTACATAAACTCTCGAGACAGCAACAATTGCATAGTTTTTATGTCTCCAACAAAATACAAAAAAATATTCACTTAGGGTGAGTTGGGCCCATTTAAATAATAACGATAACCAACCCATAAGCCGTGAAATTGCTGCCCATTGGTCAAGTCGAAATACATAGTCAAATGGCACCAAAAAATAACCCAAAGATGAAACCGTACTAACCATACACAAAGCAATAACTATAACAAGCTAAAACCCAACAAAATAAAATTCAACTACGAAACAAAAAACAAATACATTCAAAAACTTTCAATTCAAATTCTATTAAGCACATCCTATGGGTCCGTCAGACCCTCAGTAACGTGACACCGTAATCCCCACACAATTAAGGGCAGTAATGTCTGAACGAGGATATAAACCAATGCTTCATGGGCCGTTTAGCTGAGCAATGAATAAGTAATGCATCAAGTCCCAGATGACGTAGCTGGTGAATCTGTTGGTGATGAGGGTTTGGGTTTCGTCAGTTTTAAGATTTTGAGGGATTAGGGTTTTGTTGTTTTGGCTGTGTTTACTGCATTTGTTTCAAAAATATTAGGATTAAGGAATATTTTTAGGAGACTGACTTGAGAGGAGTGAAATAGAAAATAGTACATAACTATTCAACTTATCTACCACTTCCAAAAAAAAATTAATTCGCGGCTTGATAAATATTACCATTTTTAGTGCACCTGAATCCTTCGTCACCATTGTCAATATTTTTACTGTCCTTCTACAAGGCACAGGTCTCTTCCCCCACAAAGAAGCAATTCTTATTTCTATAATTTTACCACTCTAACCAAATTATTTCAATCCAAATCCCTGGACATTACAACGCTAACCCAAATGTTCATAGCAACATTACTTCGTTACAGCGTGCCCCCGGGCGTCACTGGATGTCAACAAATCCACAGATTACGTCTGTGCAACAATATGTCTGCGGGATTGCGACTCATTCGATTTGCTCGAGAGATGATACGCCCGAGATTGTCAGTGTATTACATTCTCGAGCCTGATGGAATTTGTATAATGCAGGCTTGTTTGGATTTTAGATTGGGTTGTGGAGTTCGGAACAATTGCATTTTTAAGATAGGTTTATGGGCTGGCTACGTTTATGGGAAAAGAGAAATACTTTAACAAAATCGTATGAATATATTTCAAATACATTCAACTTTAGTAAATGCCATTTTATGACAGCCTGCTAATGAAGTCAGATATGTTAGATATTGTAGAATAGCAGTTTAAGTGAAGCTTGCCAACGCTTATCTAAAGCTAAACAAAAACCTTATCCACAAGACTTCTTCTTCTTCCGAGCTTTTTTCCCAAACTATGTTGGGGTCGGCATCCAGTCTAACCGTATGTAGCTGAGTACCAGTGCTTTACAACCTTATTCACAGGACTACTTAAATTAAAGTAGAAGTATTTATATAGAAATAGATAGAAATGTCTAAAATCGACAACGCCAAAAAATAACGAAACTACTCAGCACAAAGGCCAAATAATTGTCATAAAAATCAGAGAAGCATTAAGTTGGACGAATACAGCGGGGAGCGAGCAGAGAGCGTGCTTAACGCGATAATGCTGCCTCTATCAACGTCGCAATTAAAATTATTCCTATTTTTGACGAACAATTCTCGCCTAACTATATTTGTCGCTTCGCTGCATCGGTACGGTTGTAGCTTTATTCTTTCGCTCTTTCTGTTGCTAATTTCATTTTGTTGATGTTGATTTTTTTCTTGTCTTTCATCTAGTAGGTATTGCGTATATTATAGGAGTAGATAAGTCTATTAATGTACTATTAAACATACGTGTTTCCTGTGACATCACCGCAATTGGGGTTACAGGAATAAAAAACAACCCTGTGATCTCCAATATTCTGTTTGTCCTGATACTGAGTTTTATCTGCAACAGTTTAAATGTTTACCGGAAAAGCTATATAGACAGCAATAAAATACATCAATTATAAAGACAGAAAGACATTGGTACATTCCATCTCACACAATACACTCAAAGGGGTTTCCAGAAAGGATAATTATGAACTAATAGCAAAACTCTTATTCCTAAAATAATCATACTTTCACAAAAATAATACTCAACAGCTCCAAGCTCACTGGCCATCTGACCTGTGCATTTTAAAAAGTGAAAGACATCACCAGAGAGGTTTGGTGTCAAAAGTCAAGCTGTTCCGCTATGGGAACTTACCTCTCGATACATATCTGAGTAGTTACGTTGCCTTATACATAACATGGGAATCTTGTTATGGTGTCTTGTAGAGTGGTTGTGATTGAAGGATTTGATGAAGACAGCATTTAGAAAATAGGTGTAAGCTTTTGAGTGACCACTATCACTACATACTACATATTATGATACAAACTTTTCCCTTATATGTCTCCGACTGCGGTAAACTCAAAAACAAATACATGGTTTTTCATGTAATTTGCACCAACAGATAGAGCGATACGTTATCCTAATCATGGATCAAAAGATCGTGTGATTCATCAATCAGGAGCTTATTAGCATCAACATTAGCACGTGCAAAATAAACTTTTCAACTTTCTTACGCTTTCAATACAAACCGCTAGGCTCCTAGTTATGGGTGTACTATGCCAAATCGAATGACAAATAATCGAATGCCATTTGATCGACCACAATAAATCGAAATTCTAAATACTCGAACATTCATAATATCGAATGGTTATTAAATCGAACATTCAATACATCGCGCAGTCAATACATCGAGTGTTCAAAATATCGAATGTTCGTTTGATCGAGCGTTAAATGCATCGCATATTCATCCTATCGAAAAATCTATATTTTTTATGAATACAAGAAAAACTCTAAATTTACTAATAAATCACATTTTAATCTTTAATTCTTATTTTTTAAAGGTACATTTTAAAATTTTGTGTGAATTGAAAAGGCAAACGCGGGATCGAGAAGACCTACTTTACAAAAAAGAGGCAAAAGGGATGATAATGCGATTGAAAAAATATTAAATAATAAAAACTACATTAAAATTTATAAATTATTCATAAATTTTGAGTTTTTCTTGTATTCATAAAAATTTAATTAAAACATCACCAATCTGTCACTCATACCAAAATGTTCAAAATCAACCCTTTGCCAGCGCTCATCTTGGACACAAGTGAAGTGGGATGGTCCCATCGTTCGCCTACTCGACGCTAGAGGGCGCTTCAAACATTTAACGAACCATTCATTATGACAAACGGACGGAAAAATGCTCCAATTGATTGAAGATTGGTCGAAAGTTGAGTGGGAATTGGATATTTTTTTAATGGAGATATTTGCTAAGTAGATGTATTATTATGATAATACAGTAGGTACTTAATACGATACTGAAGTGTTTTAGCTATTGTAAACTTTGTAAATCTAGATTAAAATACGTTCTGAAATTACTAAAGCCTTGTTACTATTTTTTATTAATTTATTTTTGCTCTTATCTACACAAAGCACTAATTTGTAAATATGTATTTCGTTTATAAAATAAAGTATAGCTTAAAATATTCACACAGTCACTTCACCAGCCTTTAGATGCATAAACTCGCAGTCCTTTTAAAACTTAAAACCATTACGGTAAGAATATAATAGAAACTCTATCAAAAGGTTTCGATATAAAAGTCAACAAGACACAAAAAACTCCTGTGAGAAATTATAAGAAGTCAAGTCGTACACTATTAAAAACTTGCTAACTTAAAACTCTCACGCTCATAATATTAAAACAATACACATTTCAATACAAATTAAATAAAGTCACAATTTAAACGCTCTTAAAGAAATCTCAAAGAACATTTACAAAATCAAGTAGTTAAGGGCCTAACCCTCACAATGCTACATAGTTCTAAAGTTAAAATGTTAACAATTAGGCCACAAAGTTCCCGACCGCAAAACGTCAAATAACCCTTCACTAATCAAGTACTCGTAAGGGTACGAACGACCCTCCAAGACAAAGGGTTAGCATTTCTACACAATTTAGCTGTATTTTGCAAACAGCACTCGTGTTGAGTATCCATTGAGAAAGTCAACATTTTTAATACGTATTTTGTTTCTATTTTAGTTGAGTGTGTAGTTTTAATGTTTCACGTGGGAATAAGGGAGCTTTCGAACTTTCATTTCTGAGGATCGAAGAAAAACTTGCAGTAGTAACTTCATAATCATGTTCTCTCTATCAAAGCGGATTCAAGAGTTATTAATGTTTGTTTCAATTGAACATCATTGCTACTATATACTATTGGACATTGCTGTACAAGGGGAAGTCTAGGACTACGTACGAGAAAGTTTGAATCAGTAAAGACTTTGAAAATACCTACAGGTGATTGAACTCTTACAAATGACACTACTTACGTTAGGCAGTACTTAATAGGTATGGATAGCTAGAAATTATAAAACACTACCGAAATCATATTTCAACTATAGTTCGGCCATTCAGAGAATGCGTTCCTGACACGTCGCGATTGAACTGACGACGTAACTTTGCAATGGCGTTGCAGTTACGATAAAAATATTTTTGCTGGTTGTTTACCGTTTTAACAATTGAGGAGCATTAAAACAACATTATTATATCAATAATCAATGAATGTAGTTACGTCGTCAGTTCAATCGCGACGTGTCAGGAACGCATTCTCTGAATGGCCGAACTATAATCTAACAGCCTAAAACATTACCATAGACACAACATTCAAAAAATATCTCAGTGAAAAGGCGCGCGGGATGAAAAGTCAAAGTGTCATGCATGATTGTGCGTCAATAGTAAGGGGATTTGCACACCGCCGCGACTCCTAGTTCATTACTGATCGGCTATCGGGGTGAAAGGATGGGCTGACAGGCTACGTGTGTATCAAGTTTACGGGACCAGACATGATAGATTTCTGTTGAAATAAGTACCTTTAAATATCAATCAGATATGACATTTTTGGCAGTTAAGAAAATAACGGTGGCCCTTCTGAAATCATCCACGCTAAGCGTATGTGTCGTAGTATTTTGTTATTACATTTTTAACCCCGTCTGTCTGTATGTGGAACTGTATCTCTAGAACTAATGAACCGATTTGGAGATGGTAATTTTAGATGAAAGCTGGTTCTACTATCACCAAGTCATTTTTAACCAACTTCGAAGCGACACGTAGTTATTTGATGGTATGTATGCTACACGTAGTTACTGAATGTAAGAGATATTTTTTTTCGTTTTTTTTTTTGGTATAACATTCTACATAAAACCATCCCTCGTTTGTTTGGGTTTAACGGGGATGTTTTATGCACCATCGGTCGTGATCGCAGTCACATTGATATTACGAATATTTGCTCAATCAGGACGGGGTGAGGGTGCCATAGAGTTCACACGGTGAAGTACGTCCTGTATGCACGTCTTTTAGTGAGCTTTTTTAAAGAGTTCAAATAAAAACTGTTTATTTCTTACCTGTTCAAAGGGAAGTGATAAAAAGTGATCATATTTGGGTAATGATCTGTACGAAAGTACCTAACCCAGTTTACAAAGTCCAATAACAAAAAAAACACGAAACAATCGTATTGGAAAGCCTCCTCCAAGAAAAGAACGTATCAAAGAAAATCCATACCCCAGCGGCCATTACACAAATTAAAAAAGTAAAAACAGAACGCAATTCGAATGCATTTCCCGCGTTTCGTGTTGCTATTCAAAATAGGAACGTATTACCGCGCCAGTGAAAAGAACTGTCTCAAATTACTTTACAGTGGTCTGTCTCTTTCTAATGCGTGTCAAATCGTATTGTCGTCCCCTTCTGGCGCTATACAAACTCAGATAAACAAATACAAAAGGCCTAATTGAGTAACTAGTAAAACGAATGGCTCGGTGCCGTCCCTCCGAATACAATACAAAGTTACGCATGCGTGGTAAAAACTAAAAGACACTGTAAACTGAACCTTATCTTGTATTAATTAAGGGTGTAAGTACAATTTAGGGGGTGTTGATGTATCTTTGTTAGACAGTTTAAAATTTCGTCGAGTCGTTCTCAAGTGGTAAGGGAGTCGTAGGGAACTTAATTTGTCAACAATTTTCGATATTTGAATACGTTTCGTTGCTCACTGAGCTTCTGTCAGCATTATTGTTTTTTTTTCTTTTTTCTTCAAATAGACTCGAGCTTGTTAAAAAAACAAACATTCAGTTTTTGTCATATTTCATTACTCTAATTGGATTATTTTTGAGTATTGTTATTTTTATTCAGATGTTCCGTTATTTAAGTTGTGATGATAAAGTTGTTTGGAGGTTTTCATTTGGAGATCAAAAACAGAAAAAAATAACCTGCTTCTCTAGAACCTGCTCTACCGTAGTATACTTATTTTAGAGCTAGCCTTGTATACTTAAATAAGAGAGACCCCTGTCTATAATGCGTCATTTATTTATAACTAGCTTGAAAACTAGCTACAATGGACGACAGTGATTGTTCATGAAAAATACTTGCAAAATCTGAAATCTGCTTGACTTTTACTCAGTTAGTATAAGGCCATGTTTTTGTAGACTCCACTGACAAAGCTTATTAGGAACATGGTATTATATAAGGTACCCGTGGGTATTAAGGCCTGTTGGCCACAAGGCCAATGTGACCGAAATCGTACGAAATATACCTAGTATTTCTTAGTACTTTCCTTTAGCGGAAACCTAAGGTACCTAAATCCAGCATTAACCACACACAGGCCCCAGGATACGCGCACCTAATAAAGACTGACACATAGGGAGGTGCGGACGAGTGGGCGAGCTGGTATCCGTCGGACCAGCCAATCCTGAGCCGACCGGCTTCCTCATTGTGGCGCGGATGACGGCAATTCCACCAGCGGAATGGTATGATTAGATGATCGCTGTGCTGGGAATCACGGAGACCTTCCTTTACTCCCCTCTAGTGAAGGAAGGTCTGATGGGATATTGTGTATTCTGCTGTAGTTGGTAGACTGTTTTGTTGAACAATATAGACATCCTAATTGAGAACCTTAATTCTTTTCTAATCTCAAAAATTCTCCGTCTATGCATGGGAAATCGGTTAAACAGAAGACAAAGTATTATGAGTAAAAGAGATGTTGAATAAGTTTTTGGTAGATAGACAAGAAGTTAATTGTCTTATAAAAGTCAATATTGTGGAAAGTTACGTTGTTCGCGACAACACTGGTTCTTTTCACAAAGAGCTTTTCGGGTTGTCAGTAACCTTGACAGATACTTTACTAGTCAATGGCACTTAATGTACTTGAAACTGTGGTTAATTAAAGTACATACCTACCCAATACCTACTTCGCTACATCACTACGTTAAGCTCACCAAGTTGAAAGTTAATTAAAAACATGTTGTTAAAACGCCATGAGGTGTTGTTACGGTCAAACGGCCAACGTCCACCGACAGCCACTTGCACAAAATAAATATCAAATTCCAAAACTAAAATAATATCCTATTTTCATTAGGAACAGTTCAAAATTCCGTTTCACACGTCAGTTGCCGTTCCGATAGCAGCCCACAATAATTACAGCCGCGGCCGCCATATTGAAATATTATTAATGTTTATTTGATTCAAGAAAAAAACAGTCTTGCTTCCCACAGCTACCAGCGACTGTCAGTCAACAATTACGATACGAAACGATCCGCTTACGCACAATAGGATAAATAAACCAACTTTTAAACGGAAGCTTCTTAAATTGTTTTCTAAAAACATTTTGGGTCGTTAGTATTTTGTTAAGTCACCGGTGCCGGACAATACGCCGGACGGCTACCGGCGACGGACGAACGGACGCCTCACGATTATTATTTCATTTCTTAAATTCTTTTTTTAATTCTTATTCTGTTGGCTGCCTCGCTGACAGCCATCACAAATGCTCGTGAGTGGCGGTTTTTAACTCCGATAATGATAGCAACTGTTTATTTTTGTTTTACAATGGCATTCAACTTTTCTGGAATTCGATAATGATATGAACTGGCTGGTAACGAGACATGCAGAATAATGTCTGACCATAAATTTTGCGTTTATACATTCTAGTGCTTTGGTAGAATACTAACTTTGTTTTCATAGATTGACTACCCTCATGTCCTCATTGAATTCAAAGTAGGTCCATGCAGTAATGTGTTAATATTATAATTACATACAACTACCCTACATTTGTTGATTATTGACAATCCAATTCACGCAGAACGAGCTCGCTGTATCCTTAGTCCTTAGGTCTAGCAGTTTTTGGCTTAGATTTGGATTTAATACTTTTTATGATGGGGTTCCAAGCAGGTGGTATGCTCCAGCCATTTTCTCTATTGAAGAATGATTTTTAATTTCAATAGCCGCTCGTATTATAATAGACATTTAATGTCTTTACGGTTTTCTTTAGTTTTTACTCTTTCCCTTCTTAAGCTGTTGCTATAGTGTTTACATTATCGTCGTATAAAATGCCTAATAGTAATCCGTTTCGTGGAACAAAACAAATTACCCTACTTGAATACTTTGCTCCCCTAGCTGAAGGCGCGAGGGGGCTAAAGTCAACAACAGGGTTTGTGTGGTGCCAGTTGTAGCGAATATTATAGATAGAGGAAATAACAAATAGCTGTATGTTAGGTTGATTTCAATTAAATAACTAAGGAAAGGTATGTAAACTAAAACGAAGTAGCAACGAAAAATAGGATTGTAAATGATTTTATGTGATTCTCAAAGCTAGGCGATCTGTTATTTAACCTTAACTATGTTGAATGTCTAAAAAATCAGTTTATTTTTTATAAGCCCTTTTCATTAATGTAATGAACAAAAATTTTGAGCACACTATCTCGGTTTTGATCAATTTGATCAAGCTCATAAATGAGTATGGACATGAATAATAATGCGCACAATACAACGATCACACCAACTAATAAGTTTGACTGGATTCACGATTCACTTTAAGGTGGATTCTTACTTGAACTTAATTACTTAGAAAATAAAACAAACAGTAGCTGTTCAACGATACCCGTCACCAGTGCCACCCCACCCGAACGTAATCGCGCGCGAAACTTATCACATTATCAAAACGCGACAAATCGCCGGCGCCTTTGATCTGCGCTCTAATTTGACAATTACCAGTTCACGCAGTTACTGCTAGCAGTAGGGTATAGGGTGACGTTTGAATAAAAATACGCCTTCGATACTGTATTGATTTGTACTGGGTTAGGGAAATAAGACGGTGACGTTTTGTTTTTGAAGTTGGTTCTGTTGATTGTAAAGATTTGAAAATTAAGGGTTTGAGGGAGACAGTGCGAAGACTCTAGGTGATTTTATTGTCACTTACCTGTTAACCAAAACTTGAAAATAAACGCAAAAGTCGGTCTATGGTGTTCTTGTTTTATCTATAAGTGGCGTAGTATTTTTTAAGTTAGATCCTATAGGATAGGCTATGGGTTTGAATGACTTCTTCCTGAACGGACGATGCATAATCATAATCTCCACATTCAAGCCATATTTGGGGGATGATTATGATGCTAACAATTTCAACACCAATACCAATCATTCGATCTCCACCCAGCATTGAATACCAAAAACTTTAATTCCCAATCACCCTTCTAAAATTCTCCAGCATTATGTTAAATCGTAATATTCGGTCTCAACAAAGGGGTCTGATGACGCCACGTGGCTACTCGTAAATTTACTTATTACTTCATAGCGTTAAGCGATATGATAGTGTAGCAGAGCATCGATTACGAAGGCACCCTAATTAGATTCGGTTTGTGATAGTTTGATCCTTTTATCTTGATAATCTTTGCAGTGTGATGTTTATGCGAATAGAACTCTATCTGTATCCTTTTAAGCGAAGTTTGCAAAATTGCTGAAAGGAGTTTGGTGTAATTTAAAGAATGGTAGAAAGAAATCATAGAAACTCTAAGAGACAGTAACGAAGTCTTGTAGCATGCGGGTTAAATTGCAACTACATAATATAGAATTACAAACCAAAATAAACACCAACGCTTTTTTGAAACGTAAGCCTGAATGGGCATCTTCATTTATTTGAAACCTGAGGGTTTTGGAACACGAGTGTTCATGTGGCTGCTTTCAAAAATGTAGATACATACCCTCCCCTCCTTATGTACCCACTATGCAGAATCCTTATTGCATTCGTTGAACTCAACGGATCCTAACTTATGCCCTAAAGATCCAAACTCACTTAGCAGTTTACCCAGACAAACATACCACCGAAGATATATCTATTGGATATTTACCCACAGGCTGCACACAAAATGCATCCCCATTGTTCCGAGCTAATTGATGCGAGAGCAGGAAGCGAGCAGTGTGACCGTGTCGGCATCGAAGCTGCAAATGAACGTATAATGCCGATACTGCGCCATTTTGTCGATGAATGGAATAAAACGCCGGGAGGAAGCGGCCGTGTCAAACGGTGCCGATTTGTATGATCGAGGTCAGGGCTGTGCTGGTGAACATTAATTTAAAATATCTTTACTAATGGGTATAAAAGCATTTGAGAATGTGACAACTAATAGTCCTCATGACCATCAAACCGTTTGTAATTTTTGACCGAACGATAGAACTCATGTCAGCTTTAGCCAAACGTTTGGATATGACTGAAAGCGAGAGAAATATCAGGTGAAATGAATTTTAAGCAGATAGACGTCCACTAATGGATAAAGGCTTTCTCCATGGTTCCGCACTTTGCTTGTCTTAAGCGAGGCGCATATGTTATGTTTAGGTACCTGTGCATAAAAATCATGATAAAAAAAAACACTTAATTTTCTTTTTAAATTTTTTGGAAACATGATAAAGTGGTGCCAACCCTACATTTAAAAGAATGTGCCCTGCAAATTGGTAGGTGAAATTAGTAGGAATATTTGTCGCTCGCGCCATTGTCAGGGTTATCGCGTTTCAAATGACATGTGAATGACATCAATGGCAGCCATACACTCGCTTTCATTGCTTTAGACGTTTGAGGAATTTACGCGACAAAAATTAACTCGGGCCTTTTTTGGTTGGAAAAAAAATTGGGTAAGAAAGTTTGTAATTGAGACGAAAAATAAGTAAATGGTTGGTCGAGGAAATCAAAGTGCTGGACATTATATTATTTAACTATTCTATTATTTACAGGCACAAGTTTGACCAGTTTAACACAATTTGCTTTCGTTTGAAACAGTATTATGTATACTCTATCTACCTATATGCTATATGCATATCTTATGGTGGTACGATGTAGGTAAATGCCGTATGATTGATCATCATAGTCCCACTGAAAATTAGGCTGTCAAAATACTTGATTTAAATGCATTGGTAGGCGTTATGAATTAATCAAGTAACCAGAGTCCTTTTCTAAAGAAAAATTGTCCTTATTTTTAACGTCATCTCCTCGCTGACTGCTTTCCATTATTCAATCAATCGCATCAAAACAATACGAGTACCAATAAGGCGACACATTCCCAGCATCAAATTAGCAGTAATCGCTGCCAATCCACCTCGGAGCCGCGCAAAAAAATGTCTGTAACAGGGAATTGAACCCGCACCCGCCATAAATTCAGTCAAAGGCGAAATTAACTCGCCATGCGTTTACTGACGGTGTCAACATAGCACTTTGATCATGTTCGAGTTATTTCGCTTTCAAGGATTTTTCCTTTGTCAGTACTCGAATCGCGAGATGATTGACGGCCGATCCGCGGCGCGAGAACTCTTTTGCCACCCTGTGTATGCAGCTCCAAAACTGTCTGCCACGCAAAAATGTACCTTACAACCTCAGCTTAAAGCAGTAGAGATATACCACCAATTGAAAAAAGAACATTGCTGTCGCATAAACTAACAAAAACAGCAACACAGTTGCGAAACATAAAACCACTCCAAATTCAACCTTACACCCTTCACTTAACAATCAAACAAGTCACCATCACCTGCAAGTGTAAGATTGTCAACATCTAATAAGTGCACGGGTTTACTCCGCGTTGGAAAATGAGTTTCCCTGCGGTGCGAGGGGAGGGGAAGGGGGGGTAATTGTCCCGGTATCAAAGCGGCTTCTGTGATGGCGCGGCGCCTTTTGATTGTTTTTCCCGGGACGATCGACCGCTGGTTTTTGCGGCCCCCACCTGTCCGCAGTATTGGGAGCTAAGGACAGAAGGTTTGTGTCTAGATTAGCTATGTTTATTAATTTAAAAATAACTTAAAGAATCTTTTAAAATATTTTATTTTGGCAGTCGTCATAAAAGTATCTAGACTGAACGCTTGTGTTAGAGTAGGCACACTCTGGTATTTAGCCGATGCAGCTAAATAGGTACCAGAGTGTAGAGTGTTACAAGGAAGGAGTGATATATGTGACCTCGTGAGCTACATAGTTAGCATATTGTTGATAGACCATATAAAGACTAAGTTTAACAACATGTCAGTATTGCATTGTGGGCATGTAAGATCCTAAGCATTCTGATATTTCTAGAATCCAGAAAGAAGAAAAAGACTGAATTAATTCAATTAAAAAATTTGGGTTGGTAGTCAAATAGTACCAGCAGTATCTAATCATATGATACCGATATTATTTCTAAGCTTATGGATCTTATCAGGGACCAAATCTGCAGACTAGTCCAAAAAAGAGTTTAAGATATCTTTTTCGATACTATGGAACTTCTGCAAAAACCTTGTACATTAAAATTCAGTAATCGCGTATTATTTACGAGTTGTTTCAGATACAAGTGATGATTATGTTAACGAATGTAATTGTCGGATTAACTAGGAGTGGGCGGTTACCTTTGTCGCGAGACTGGTTTCAGACCGAACCGTACTGGTGTGTCTCAATTGGATATCTATTTATATATTTGGATGAGCACTTGGAATATAATAACTGAGAATTAATCCGAAGGCTACTTAGGTATACCAAAACGATATTTTGCCTATTTTTTTAGTGAAGGGGATTATTTTTAAGCAATACAATATTCTAATCCTCTTTTTTAAATACTACACATATTCGGATCACAATAATTTGTCATGCACAAGTTTCCCTTTCTTTCAGTCATACAATCATATACAAAAAAAATTGAATCTATGAATTTAATTCTCATTTCAATTTTCTTTAACACACGACAGGTCCAGACTAATCTTCTTTTCTTCAAAACGAAAATTTTCGTTAAGATTCAAACAAGTAGGAATGTACATACTCGTACTTATTTCAACTATCACTCTTTTGTTTCTACGAAATAAATAAACAAAATACTATAAAACTGAGCCCCATCATGACACCAGTGTCTGTCTGTTTGACCAACATCTTCATATCAGCTCAATTGGTTTCGAAACAAACCAAACTGCTTGTCTTTGACGAGTGTTCTCGGAAATAGTAGACTTTGTTACCCAACTACTGGTGAAGAGGGGTTGTGTTTTTCCTTAGTCCGCCAGTGGTACTCAATCTTCAGCCCTGATTGAAGTAAACAAGGAATTTCTCCTGAGAACCATTTGATTCTCTCAAGGAAATATACAGCAGATACAGTAAGTTACAAAACCAACGTAAAATCATAGATTACATATAATGATCATGATCAAAACAATTCCCACATGGATGCATCTACATCTGCGGTCTTTACAGTTAAAACAAATGTGATAAAACATTGCAAAATTTTAGTACCTACAGACATAATATTACTTGGTATAGGAATTGCAAGTTTTTCTGCCATGAAAGTAGATATTTTGTACAAAAGAGAAAAACCAAAGTATGTACACCAACAATAAAACATTATTTCCTGAACTTCCAATTCATCCCAACATGTTCCTACACACTGCCAAAAGTTTGAGAGCCACTGCACATGTGCAAGTTTGCTCTAAGGCGCCTCTGTCCGTGGTTGAATATTGTTTTAAAATCGATCCCGTAACTCGAGACCACTTATATTTACTCAGTTTTAAACACAAGTCAACAGCCACATTGAAATAGGGCTGATATTAGATGGTGAGGGATTTTTTTGCAGGTAGCTGCAATTTTTTTTTTGGATGGCAATACTTGCGGATAAAATCTGTCTGTCTTACTTCCTCTCGGATTATCTGCAAAAGCCTAGGCGCCTGACCAATCGTCTGGGCCAATAATAATATGCGCTAATGCTGGACTTCACATAGAACATTTAGATATCTGCTGGACCAAGGCCCCTATTTACCTTACTTTAACAAAATCTGTTCTATATTGGAAAAAATCTATGTAATTACAATCCGCCTACGAGTCAATCTGCTCATATAAATATCCAGGGAAAGGCTGAGGAGAAAATTCTACGGGACGTATACCTAAGCATGTTTTGGCCAGCCCTCAACAGAAACGCGAGATGAGTGTTGGATGTTTAAAAACATGTCGCGATCTCAGACAGGACCACAAAGACTTGCAGTTCGTACGAACACTACCAGATTACAGTTCCCACTGTTCCCAGAAAAATCAGAGCACAAATCCTTTCAAAATGATTAAAAAAATTTCTAGTGTGGAATCGTATCATGTTTGTGATTGTGACATCGGCAATTAATTGGCCTATGTAGATAAACAATTTTATATTTTAGCAGGCTATCTGCTTGAGGCATTGTCCTTCAAAATTGCTTCCAAACGTTGAATGATAAATGGTAAGGTTTGAGTTCTAAAAGGGTTTCAATACTTCTTGAGCTTAGCACGGCCCGTCGAACAAACTCTTCGGCTTTTAAATATTTTTTTAGACAGTAGGTGTGTACCTACTGTCTATTTGTTAAAATATTTGCTATAAAGAAGCTATATTTTGTAATTTACAAAACTCAGCTTTTAAATGCCGCTTATGCAAAATTAAACTTATCTATTAGCCCACAGTTTAATCCACCTAATACAGTAGTTAACATTCAAGGCGGCTTGCAGAATGCACTTGTGCATACACAGCATAGTACAGGTGATTCATAACCCCCCAGCCAGAACAGACGACCGCTTCAGATAACACCGCGTAACGATATGCAACGTGCATAGAGTAGGGTTTTAGTGCTGTAGATGCGACAGTCCTTTAAGAGATGGAAAAATCGCTGGTAGCATAATAAGTAACAGTGATAAATCAATACAATTATCTGACGAAATGACTGCTGCTATGCTACAAATATATCATAGTTAATTAAAACCTCATTCTAAAATTAAAAAAAAAACAATTGATATACGTTTGAATTTAAAATAGCCACATTGTACAACAATGTTTTCACGGTAAATAAATATGGATCACCACGCTTGCCTAATGAAGTACCATGTTCCAAGAAAAGTGACATGTAAGCTCGTCTTGTGAACATAATCTAACGACGTGGTCTGAATTAATTGAGTGGCTAACTGACGTTCAATGGCTAGGCAGAATTACATTTTAGCACAGAAAAGTTTTTATGCGCTTTTTACTTTAATAATGGGTATCAGTACTCTTGTAGCCATGATTTATCGATGGATAGATTAACAATCGTTGAAATATATGCAAAGGAAAGGGGTTAAAAAGTATATTCGAAAAAAAAATATTGTACCGTAAAGTTTTAAGAGTAAGATTTCATAAGTAATAATGATTATTTCAGGCTTTCTCTCATAATAAACTGAAAAAAACTCGGTCAGCTTTCAGCAATCAGTTTAAACCAAATCACTTCGACACCGGAGTTCACATCTCAACTACTTACTACCATCGACGGTTAGGCAGAAACGTCACCAACAGCCAATAACCTAATCTTTGCATTACATACACGGTGGCAAGACATAACGAACGTATGCATTTGAATTAATATCTCGCCCTATAAGGCATAATGAGAATACAAGTTTTTCAATTACCACTACAAAAGCAATAGCGATTACCATCGGCATACAATGGCTATCCGAAGCTTTTTATTCAATATAATCAGTATTTACTTGGTTTTGTCTATACGTTAGATAATTAAGATTAGTTAAACGATAAAGATGTCATTGTATATGCAGATCTGAATAATAAACTGTTTGTTTTTGCTAAGTGGAGCGGAACTCCGGTTGTTATTTATTTATTGGACCTCATAGGACGATTTGTAAATTGATTCAAGTTGTTAGTAATTAGAATAATCTACTACATAATGTAGATAAATACGCAGATACGGCACAAAACCTTTTGTATAGCTCCATCAAAGAATGAGTTTTATAGAAGGACTAGCTGTACCCCACGGATTCGCCTGTGCCCCGTTGAAATTCTTCACGCACCTGAATAAAATATACGCGTAAGTCAGGGCAGTAATTTAGGGCCCCTACTCTTCATAGTGATGATCGATGATTTGCCGGCGGCGGTGTAGGAATCATGTTGTCTGCTTTTTGCTGATGATCTGAAACTGTCCCGCGTGGTGAGGGACGTCACTGATCATGAAGTGCTCCAGGAGAATATAGATAAAGTAACCAAATGGAGCCAGGAAAATAAACTTTACTTCAATATCTCCAAGTGTTCAGTGATGTCATTCACTCGTGCCCGAAACCCACGACATCATCGGTATGAAATGGAGGGGGAGCCGTTAAAAAGAGTCGAGGAAGTTAGAGATCTTGGAGTTTGTTTTTCAACTGATTTAAATTTTAGGAAGCATGTAGTGACCATATGTAGCAGGGCATATAGAAATTTAGGTTTTATTTTACGACAAGCGCATGATTTCAACAACATGAAGGCTTTACAAGTTCTTTATGATGCTCTGGTTAGAAGTCACTTAGTACACACACACACCCAAACGGCTGCACAGTATTGCAGCCGTTTGGGGACCTAGTGAGGCCAAGTACAAATTCATGTTAGAGAGAATCCAAAATAAGTTCGCAAGATTTCTCTACTTAAAGCTTTATCGGGTGTACCCAGGTTATCCGTTACTATACCCGACACTTTTTGTGTTAGGCATGGTAGGATATTTTAAACTGGAGACGAGACGAGAAGTGGCACTGGCCTCATATCTATTTAAGGTGTTACGTGGTAAAATATGTAATCCTGATATCTTGGGCGAAATTCGGTTTTGTGTACCGGATGAATACGTGGGGCGACGGTGAAGGCCGCCGCTGCTGGAGGTGCCGCGTGCGCGCACCAACCTGCTGCAGAGAGCGCCGCTGACGCGCGCCGTTCGGCCAACCGGCTGGATTTATTTACGTGTTCGCTGAATGACTTCACTGTAGTCGCTTTTAGGGTGGTAAGCTACGAATCTAGTTAAAGTATGTATTGATTTGTGATGTATGTGTTTGTATTGTATTGATTTGTTTGTATGTGTTTTATATGTGTTTTTAGTTTAGTCTAGAATAAATTAATAAGAACCCATCTGCCGCATTAGGCAAGTCCTGTAAGGGTAGATGTAAGGTTGTGTATAAACAAATAAATAAAACAGTGAAAGAATTTTTAAATCAGTTAAGGTTTTTCGGAGCCCTTATATAAGATAGTAAAATCTAACCGACAAACCAAAAAGTTTCCTTTCTATTATACTTGTTACTAAAAATAACTTTTACTTCATTGCAACACCTTCATTGAAAACCCAACTTTAATTATTAACAAAAACAATCGCGGTCCGTTAAAACAAGAGCTTCCTTCAATCCGTCACTCCTGCCCCCTGTTTCAACCCTCCCCGTAATTATAAGAGATGACTACATTTCGTTGCTTTTAATTAAAAAAAGATTACACATGTTTTTTGCAATTTTTATAAGTCTTATTAAATGTCTCAAGTGTTGTGGGGTCAACGTGACTGTCGGTTTTTGAAGTTGAAGTTTTTTTTAGTTAATGACTAAACAGTAGTTGGTGGATGAGTCTTTATTAAGCAAGATATTTTATTTGATAGGTACTTCATGTATATTTTATTGAAATAGATGAGAATCGTAACAAAATGAAAAATCATTTGTTAACCCATATAAACTATCTAAGCAAAAGAGATATGGTTTCTTTTTACGCGACCTAAGTCTTAACAATATCGAGTATAATACACAAATTGCCCACAGTACCCCAAAAAAGATTCTCCTTAAGTATATTATGAAAAATAGAAATAATACGTTAAAGTCACCTAAATTACAGTAGCCATAAAAAAGACTGCAGAGTCACGCCTCATCTCTTCGAGATCACCAAAAACTACCATAAAGAATAAAAAAAAAATACTAAAGAGACACTCAATGACATAATTACATTACCGAAACTGTCAACTCACGTCAGTAAAATGGCAGGAAAAAAACATGGCGCCACACCACGTGGGAATTTGGAAAAACATAGATATCCCTTGTAGGTAATTTAATACTTAAATATTATTTTTTGCAAAGTTCTAATGTCATATCGGAAGTGTGTATGTTTATTTAGGCTTGGGTATAAGTAGAATAATATTGGGTGAAGTCGGGGTATAGCAGTGTATGGATGTTGGTTTTGCAAACGATTAACTGTATTCCTGTTGATGGGTGTTTGTTTTTCATATTTCGGCTTTGTTTAAAATTGAATTTCAATTTAAAGTGCTTCTTTTTTGTTTTGAACGAAGCCGCTTCATTCATAGGTCTCTATTTAAAACTGAGTTTGTAAACGTCGCAAAATTAACGATTTAACTTGTGTAAAGACAGCCTTTAAATGCTGGATAGGTCACTAAATAATGCACCACAAGCAAGCTCGTCAATACACGACACGAGTTACCTTCTCTCACCTGACACAAGAATACTGTATCCTAACTCCTATCCAATCAGAGTCCATTGTCATACTCTTAAGACAATGCTATAGAATGTGTCAGTATTTGCTGCTACGACAGTTACACTATACTAAAATGATCGAGCAAATGCGAGCAATGATCCAACCACGACAGTTTCAGAACGGTTACAGATAATATAAAGCTGAAGATTTGCTAGAAGCGAGTTTGACAATATATTTTAAAGAAGAAAAGGAATCTTTACATATCTTGAGCAATATTTCAGTGATTATAACTGCTTTGCAATATTAATTATTTACAAGATCCCTTCCGTCTCAACTTGTGTGGCATCAGCTAAATGTTTTGGCTCCAGAATTAGCGAGAAAGTTACTCTATAACATATCCTGTGGTAATGTCTGTGGGTACTAGGCAATCATGTGTTGGCAGGAGCAACATGACTGTACGACGGATGCCGTGGCGCCGGCGCAGAGACCAGTTGGATCGTCTCACGCGCTCACCGAAACTTGGATGTGGAGTAAGTTGGGAGAGAAAAGCGGGGGAGTAAGTTATGGACCGTTAGACACATTACATTAGATTTAGAAACATTTTAACTAAAGAATTTTTTAAAGAATTTTCCTCATTTCATCCATATTCTAAGTGACATGTGTCATCAGTAAGATAAAGACAATTACGCTACTAGATAAGCTCAATAGTACGTAAGAAAATTGAAAAATCTAGCGCTTGATGTAGAAAACTGTACTTCTGGATACGACACACATTGCCTTGTTTCTCAATGTCTATATTTGACAGTGTTTTTTAGTTATTTATTCAATTACATCTAAATAATGCTTCAAAGACTTCACTGAAGTCGCTACCTCCTACATCTTAACCCAACAAATTGAAAGTGTAACACGATCACCGCAGCTCTGTAAGGCGATAGCCCGACTAACATAGTCGATGTCACGCAGTAATGAACTGCTAAACGCAATGTCAACACGTCCTATATATAGCTCAGACCTCTGATCTCTTTCACTTTGACTTCTGATGCCAACCAGCTGGTTTCTTAAAACCTTCAGCGGTTTTGACAAGTGGAGGTAAAAAATTGACGGGGTCTTTGGTAGATCTTTGTGTGTTTTTGGCTGCGATTTCATTAGGGTGCTGAATATCGTCTTTCGGATAAGAGTATTAGTGGGCTATGTGGAAATCTAGAACATGACATGAATCATAAACGTGTATAAAGATCTGTAGTCATCAAAATCTTGTATTACTACACCCCACTGGTTAAATCTGCTTCTATCTTTGCTTGATGTGTCTTTAATATTTGGCTTCTTATAATGACTTTGCTGAATTTGCTCAATATTTATTTACAGCTCCCAATATTTATATTTAGGTGTACAAAGGAAAATGGCCATTATCAATCCTGTTGTTATCGAATAGGTTGCAGTTTTGGTCACTAAGTTTCGTTACTAAACGTTATGAACGTTCTATAAATCAAGACTTAAACATTAAATAGGTGTCACAAACGGTAGTGGGATCCTTACTCTGGCATTGTCCTAAATCTAGACAACAAACCACCACTCCCGAACTAACCCTAATCAGTAATCACAACCAAATTATCGGTAACATCAAAATCCTAACGTAAACGCAACATAATGAACGCTGGCCGACGCAAATTACTGGCCGCCAGTAAACAGACGGCTACAATCAACCCTTCACTGTTTGCGGGGCCTCCCAGACCCCATGAATTATTCATACGTCGTGACAGCTAATTGTAATGAAATTTACTCCCCCACCATTCGTACGTCATCGGTTTCTATGCACGAGCTTTTTGCACTAAACAGATCGGAGCGTTAAATTTCTTGAGAAAATTTCACTGTTTATGCCATTTATGCTTCTTGCAGTTCGTATCATGATCGTGACCTGTTAATTGTTCGTTTTGCAATGAATTTATGTATTAAGTTGAATATCAATAACTTAAACAATGGGGGCCTTACTACAAAAACTTTAAACCCTGTTTTACACTTGTCTAATAAAATATTGGCTGCAAAATGAACCATATGTCAACGTCATAATTTGACATTTTTTTAGACAAGGCATAAACTGACGTTTAAAAGTTTTTGTGGTAAGACGGTGGTTGTTTTGTTTCGTGAAAGATGTTTCCGTGGTTAATGTTCTCACTGTAACTTATAGGTTAAGTTATGCAAAAGACAAGATACATGATGTTTGCTTGTTATTATTTCGCAACTTCTTAGAAACGTGATAGACATAATAAGCAAGTGAAACTAGCTTTACTTAGATACTATTCAATACTGCAACTGTGATGCATGATGCATGTATTGTCGTGTATTCGATTCCTTATAACAGCTATTGTTTTCCTAGTACGTATACGTTAGCTGTCTCAATTCTCAACACAAATTGACACTCCAATATGAAAAAGCATTTTTTTACAAAAAAAAGGTTTCAAGAAATATGGACACCAATAAGTAGCTCACATACACCGTCGTCTATATCAAAACTTCATCACACTCAATACAAAACGACCATACATCAAAATTTTATCCAAAAATCAATTCAACAGTCCGACACCATGTAACCCTTCCCCACAACCATCAGTTGAGAACAAGAGTCTTATTATTTTATTAGTTCACGCGCGATTTAATCACGATTGTTGGTTCTGGTAAGCTAATAAGCGAGGCTGCGAGGTCGCGGGGTCGCGAGGCACTGGTATGAGGTCTTTATGACACTAGCAGCGAAACGGTTAAGTTTGGGAGAAATGTAAATAAGGAATTTGATTAGGAGTTTCTAGGTATTGGGATTTAATTTATCTATTGTATGGCTCATTACTTTAGATATGGATTACAGAGAGACACATTGTTACAAAATATGAGGTGTTTATCTGCAATAGGTATATTGGAGAAGCTAAGCACGCGTTTAAATAATTCATACAACTGCTTACTCAAGTCAATTAATATTAAGGTATTAGTTACTAAACATTGCACCCTTGTTTAAGGGCTATTTTTCTTGCAAATTATAAGAAAGCCATGAATAAATAGGCCCATAAAGATTAACATCAGTACATCTCAATAGAGACTCCTTTAGTAGAAAATAACATAAGAGCATATTTAAATCAGCCAGCCAAAAAAACCTTTACCTTTCACCCTCAAAAGAATCCTTAGATCGTAACAATAGATGTTAACGTTTTTGGTGTTGGCCACACAATGTCATTTTTTATATCGAGCAACAAATTTATTTTTTGACAGCTGTCAAAGTCATCAGTGATTTAAAGTCAGTCTTATATAGAAGATATAAGGTTGAAAATTGTATGGAAAAAGGGTTTTTGAAGTGTAATTTTTATGTTTGTGAAGAGTAATTTCGGGGAGAGTGGGGCGTTATCGTATTTCTTCGTGTCCATCTATTTACTAATGACTTCCGGCGTCAGGTGCTCCCTTCCTCCCCTTTCTAATGATTTTTTCGTGTATTGTTCATGTTTGAATGTAGAATACATAACGAATTATTTTTGAGTAGGTAGACAATAACTACAATGGCATAATGACAATAGTTGTCTTTTTTGTTAAACTTAGTTAATTTTGATTCGTTGTAGAGGAATTTATTCGCAAAGGAAGAATCTTATATACTACTACCTCAGAAAGTTAACCTAAATCTGATCAAAAAAATACTTTTTACAGCTTTGCTATAGTAGGTAGGTAAAATATATATTTTGCAGATTAGGACCACCTTTATATTATGTGTAGTATTAGTATCTTATATGACACATTCCTTATTTAAGGAATTTCATTTATAGCATTACCTTTTGCAAATAAAACGGAAACCTATAGCCCGTTTAGGCCTAAGTAAAAATATCGCGCAAAACTTTCATCTAGTATTCCAGTCTGAAAAATATGTAAGTATATCTATCTAGAGATCATCCATACTAGATCGTGCACTAAAGCAGTAGTTAGGTACCTGTAATACCTAAGTGCTTAGGTACAAAGTAATACTTACTTTGAAATCAATTTGAAATCTCAAGTCTAGGCCTATTTTTTCATTGGTTTAAAAATCTAATCGAACTTGAATTTATATAACTGGGGCACATACCAGCACTGTACAAGCAACATATAATATACTAACGACCCAACAATGCAAATAACACCAATTTTAGACACGGTATATCAATTACATAATACCGTTCACCCATTTTGAATCCTACCACCTCATAATAGAGTCTAAAATAAAAAACATGAACCATAAAGAACTAGGGTATCGCTTACAAGAGTAGCAAAAATTGCCATGGGATTTGGAACTTTAGAGACTGTAGGTTAGAGTTAGTTTTTCATTGCAGTTTGTTGAGAAGAAGTAGAGTATCACTTACAGGATTGGCTGTGGCCGCCCCGCCCAGTAGGGCAGTATCAGTTTCACGCACACCTAACGTCCACCCACCCAGTACGAGAACATAGCTACTTGTAATCAATACAAAAGCACATAGCCAATCGAAGACAACGCCTGCGTGAATAGGGACGCTCTGTGATTTATAATCTATGTCAACGGAATTAAAGAGTTGAACAATGACAGCTGTCAAATTTTCGCAGGTTGTAGGGTGAAAGTACGAGTTGGCTACTGTATTCATTTTTCAAATAATTGTTGGTCAAGCTTATTTATTAAATAAATTAAGACAGATCCTGTATTTAATTTCAATTAGGCAATAATAAAAAAGCTCTGTATTTCTATAATTTGAATATTTATATTCTTTATACTCATTGGTATTAGAGCAGCTACTTATTTGTTTGGTTAAAAAATACGGCGTCTAAGGACCCCAATTAAATATTCAACGCGTTACGTCTCAATAGAGTCACGCACGGTCCAGTTGAAATAACACAGCATCCCAACTGTTTTGATGATAGTCCCGTTTAGATGAAAACAGGTCTGTTATCATAACAAGCACATCTTTTATTTATTCCCAATATTTATACAGTGAAAGGGAGAAAAAATATTTAAAGTAACAATTCTTTTTATAAGTTGTAAAGCAGGACGTTAGTGGACAATGGCTTTACGTGACCATAGACAATGCATGGACTATCGAGTGGTCATAAGTGGCCATAGAGCAAGTAAAGGAGGCCGAATGATATCAATAATGTTGTCATTTGCCCAGCTGTCTCGTTTGCATGAATAAATAGAATTATCGTTGAAATGTTATTTCTGTTGCTTTTGAATATTTTGTGCTTCATTTTGAATTAGTATAACTTTTTTATTATTGGATTAATAGACTGGATATTTAAGAAAGCGATTCTTGGATCTACAATGGTAGATGAAGCTTAGATTTTGCAATACCACCAAGAGATATAAAGAGAAAACATGCTAATTACATTAACAGAAACCTATAAATAAGTTAATACAGTGGTGTAAATGGTTGTGAATATTTTCCCTGTTTCGTGGCACTCAATAAATAACAGCCGTAAATAGATAACGGCTGTCTAGAGCGGAAACGTTGCTCGCTTCCGGCGCGGTCGCTACTAGCGCCAATATTTTACTACTTCATAACACAAGCTTGATAAAACATGTTTATTGTGGATTCCTGTGCATAATATTGCAGTGTTACTTTAGTAGGTAGCAAGTAAAGGTAAACTTAGGTAAAGTTTACAAGGTTTATGACTAGGCCTATAAGTATTAGAAGTACCTAACGATTATTAAAGATTAAGGTTTCTTGACTGTTTATAAACATTTATAAATATGCTGTATACATTCTGGGGTATCTAAAAGATATACATACTCTACATAGATCAATTGTAGACCAAATTAGTTCAGACGGTTACGTTTTTTTTTGGAAGGTTATATCTAGGTAGACTAGTAGTATAATTTCAAGGTTAAGACATCGTTGATCAAATTAATGTTTCATCGTTTTATAAGATTAAAAGGGACACTATATAATGTCTAGGGCGTTACTTCAATTAATAACATCACAAACAACATCATACAGTTAAAATATTAAAGACTCTATTCGATACAGGAGTTTAATTAGTATTTCTATAAAGTCAACCATACAAAAAGCGTAGGTCGTACAATATTTATTAAATATAGCTCACATGAATATCCAGCACTTTGTTTGAACAACTTATGCTATTCCATTAGCAATATTTTACGCGAAACAAATGGCTCAAAATGTGCGCAATATATATTTCATAAAGCCGCCGGTATCGATTCGCTAAAAGCCTATAAAAATTACTGGCAGACAGATGTAATTTAACGTTTTGATATATGAACGCGTTTATAGAGCAATAGCGTTAATAAAACGAGTTTAATATTTTATAACTGGTGTTCTTTATAACTTATTGTAATTGACAATTAGGATTGAACCTAAAGTATTGTAAATGTTTCTCATCAACCTAAAGCGGAGTGATAGAATTGTCTCGACCGTTACAAGCGTAAGTTAAACTTAATCAATGGACATTATTCACCCAAAGTTCACCGACAACATAAACGTCACTCTTCTTAAAGTTTAAAACTCTTACACATTCTTTAGTACGAATTATCACATTCAAATAAAACCACTTTTACGGATTGTATATTAATATTAGGTATTTAATCCCGACGTTTCGGATCGTTTACAGAATGCATAGTAACGGACAGACTGAAAAGTTGGTCGTCTTGATATTTATAGTTACAAACAGCATTTTGTTGATTAAATTATATAAATATTAATTAATTGCGATAAAATCAGTAGGTAAAAGTAGTTTTATTTAAATGTCTAAAATTCCCGTAAGTCAACATGAATTATTAGGTTAAATTGCAAATCAAACGATTGTTTTAAGAAAAACATACTAAAAGTTTTCAGTGAAATTGGGCTTTATCCTCTCAATTAAATCAATAGATGGCTTTAAAAATATTTTGTGCCTACCTACGCTACTTAGGCCAATTACCCTACATTTACCTACATACTCTTTCAAAAGTCTAATGCTGTCGGGGTATTGCATACATACACTTAATTTACGAATCCTTTAGCAACACACGATTCGCCGCGGTAACATTGCCACTTTGGCTCTCCAAGGCTTAAGAATATACATTCACTTATAATATGAAAGCTTCCTCGAGTATACTAGTAGCGCCATCTATGTCTTGGTAATGGAAGCTTTGAACTTTTCTTTGAAACCTGAAAATATGAGTTTTCATTTAGGTAATATATATCCTTAATGTTGACATTGCTTTACTGAGGAAAAACAATGATTTTATTGTAATGCTTTAATAAGCCCTAAACTACTAAAAGCTTCCTGGTAGTTAAGTATAATTTGGTTTAATCTCGCAAAACCTACCTATCACCTATTTTTTGAGTTTATGCAGTAAGGCATTTATTTGGCTTAATTATTTATCTGTCTCTCTTATCTAGAAGGAAGCTAAACTAATTTTGCCTAAACTGAAAATGAATAAAAAGTATACTTTATCCACAAAACCCAACCATTAAAACAAACCAACATACAAACTAGCAGCACAAAAGCATCTCAAATCAAAATGTATATAATTGTCATCATTTCAAGCACCCGAGCTGAGCTGCACTACCCGAGCGCCCTCTCGTGTCGGCATAACGAAGCCACTCGGCGGACTGGCAGCTGCCTGTCACTTGCGAGAGATTATACTACGTTTGTTAGTCCCCGGGGAAAGGAAAAACTGCAAATTGCTACGCTTTTTCAATTGGGAATGAGAGGAAATCGTGGCATATTTTTTTTGGCTGTAGATCTTAGGTATGATATAGAAAGGTTTGTGAGGGTTTATTTTATATTTTAGGTGGTAGGTAAGTTCTGCTAGTGTATTTACCTGCAGGATATCCGAAAGGGGTTAAATTTAATTAGATACATACCACGCATTTCAAATGAAGTGTGTGTCAAAATTCACACAAATTTCTTCCGTTTTTTCGTAAAAAAGTTTCCTGACTCGAATAAACGTACTACTTACATTATATTCGGATTAGAAAAACATGAACAATTCAAATCCAACACAAATATCCTATACTGTATTTTTTAACTGCTGTTAATATCTAAAATGATATCCATACAACAATTTGCAAAACCAAACACGTTAAATCCACCACTTCAAAGACAATATTTACCTCAAACCTCCTTAAAACCCGAAGAGCCAATAAAATAAAAATGGAGTATAAAATTAATTGTTATCTGTGTTCATCGTCATGAACGCGAGTGCTTCATTACGAGAGATGGCGGTACGGGATGGGATGGCGGGATGGCGAGCTGGCGGGCATTCAGGCAAATTGGCTTCGTTAGTCACCCGGCCACCAGTTCTACGAACAATGAATACCTGGAGATGTGTTGTTAGTTGGACTTTTAGGTCATTTATGAATTACTAGTTAGTACTTAGGTAGTTCATTTTAACAGCTTATGTAAGTCGACTATAGGTTGATTATGTTAGTAGGTAGTAGTGTTGTGCTAAGTTTAGGTTTTACATAATATACAATTCTATGGTTAAGCTATAAGTTTTTATTCTGGTGTGCGCGGTGACCGAATAATCTGCACTGCCAGTTTACCTAAAACATGTTTGATTCCAAATGGATTTTAGCAATCATTTCGTTTGTGCTTTGTTTAAGTAGGTAGGTATCTAACCGTAATACACAAGGTCTATCGTTACATTACCTATTGAAGAATAAATCCCTAAACAGGTCATCAAATACAAATACTTATAAACCTTGTAATTCTAATAACCTACTCATTGACCCAAAATAAGCCACACAAGCATGACAAGTCCGTTACATTACATGTAAAAACATTCTCAAAAACAACAGTATCAAAATGCGTTACAATTCAACAACGCAATACCCATTAGCCACTCAATATAACTCAATAACGCGAGTCAATAACTGTTACACCCACCCTACGCGTCGACAAAATGGCGTCCAATGACATCTTTTAATAATTCACCAGAATAAAGTTGAAAATCCAACGGAATATTATGTGAAATTAGAACTTCATTGTACATGGCACGATTGGACACAATAGCAAGGGTATATAGACGGTGTAAAATAACATTTTGAATAAATCTTTTTGCAGGGGGCGCCATAATAGGTGTTACGAGCTCTCGCAGCGAGTGACGCACCCTCGTCGAGGAAATCAAAATGTTGGGTTTGGGTTTAGGAGCGGAGTGGACAACTGACTGATTTTATTTTGGTTACGATATTTTCATACGATACAATATTCTTGGCCAATTTTGTTTGGTTTTCACATCAAAACTACTGAACTGATTTGGTATCTACAAATAGAAGTCTAGATCCAGAAAAAGAATTTAGGCTACGGTTGCGGAAAGTGGTTCCCCTCGTTAAAACCGCGGGAAACAACATCGATTATCAACCATGACCATTAATAATAGGTAGTAGACTAGCTCGTATTCTTCACAAAGTTCCTGAGACCCAATTTTAAATAAAAGAGAGCCATCCCAATAATAACATCTATCTAACATCTTGGACGTTCATATATTCCTTTAAATATGCCGTCACGTCCCACAAGCTCTCCAGTACAGACGAAGCAACGCGAACTCAAACGAAGTTACACAGTCAAGTAGGTAACGAGTGGCTCTCGCGCATTGTACCCAGTTGTAATGCACTCAGGCACAATGCACGCATAGCTTACCATACCACTACATACAAACCTCAAGGGAAAATCATCTTTTAGGCTTCAGACATAACGGTGAAAATCCCATGTGCGTTGTCAGCCAACAGTCGCCCGTGTTGCCAACTGTACACAGTGTAATTCGCGTAACACAGTTACCGACCGAACTCCGTGCATGCTAATGCTTAAAAAAAAAAAAATTAAAAAAGTCCGGCCAGACTCGGTACGTCTGTAAACCGAATTGGCGGGCTTTTCATTCGTTTTTCCGTGTGAGATGCACGGATTTTAACGATCTGTGAACGTCTGTTTTATTTTAGGGACTGTTATATGAAAAGGATTTGTAATGAGATGATGTGAATGATAAATTCTTTGTACTTAATTTGGAATGTTATTAACTTGATTTGGTAATGTATAATCTTAAAAATGGTCAGGATTGACCCAGGATGACTACAGTCTAGGGCTGCCAGATGGCCGGGAAATCCGGGATTGTCCAGGAATTACTAGTCTTGTCCCGTGTCCAGGAATTGCATCTTTTAGTCCCGGATTTTCGAATACCGTCATACACTAGCTTTCTTCATTTTGATAATAGTAGCAGGCCGCTTCCCTTCCTTTATTACCCCGCTGCATTGCAATTCTTCGTTTTAAAGAACCCAGATTTCACAAGTCTTTTGAAAGGACTGCAAAAACAGTCTTCAAACATGCGAATTCTGAATAAAGGCAAAAAATTTAGATAGGTATTCTAATTTTTCATATTTTTTTCGTACCTACTCCTCGAATTGTCCCGGAATCGAAATACCTGAATCTGGCAACCCTACTACAGTCACATTTAAAAATTGAACTTTATTTCCAAATTCTTCTGATACTAACATAATGTCGGTGGATACCCGGTAAGTCGGTATATTTATCTTGAAAAGAGATTGCAGGAACCATGAAAAAAAGCCAGTTCCAATACACAAATCACTTCAAATTACAGACTCCACCATCACACCACAAACTATTGATACACATATAATACCACGAACTTAACAAAATAAACGCCTTAAATTTCACACCCAAACCGAGATATTTATCAAATTATATTATACAATACTCCTGAATAAAAGATATCTTGTTGCCGATTATTTCCTTGCCTGTAACTTGAAACTTCATATTATAAGAAAACAAATTTCTTTATGCACCTCCTTGAGTTAAAACTCCTTAGATTTTTAACGTTGTAATGTTGGTAGAAGGTATTTTATGACAGCAACATTAAGTTGGTAATAAATAGGTTTTTTTGTAGTACAGCGTAGCGTATGTTACAGTAATTTCGCCTTGTAGGTTTTAATAGGGTGTCGTTTGCGAGGCAAATCCGATTAGAGTGTAGTGTTACACGCGAGACGAAACCGCAAATCTGGTTTATTTTATAATAGAAATAGTTGAGCAGGAATAAAGGTATTATGGGCAGTTCGTAATTTAATTGAGTGTGTACAATGCTGCCCTAAATTTTGACCATATACCACTATAACTTGGCAATATGATATTGCCATCAGGCAAATCAGACCTCTGCAAAAAATCTTTAGTTGATTTGTAGTTTTAAAAATCCTATGCTCATCTTCTCCCATAAAGCACATAATATGACTTTAGAAAATTACATTTATATATTTGTTGGTAATAAACATTTTTTATGATGAAAACATACACTACCTAAAGTTTAAAGGCTTGCACTTCCATTTTCATAATCATATCAAAGCCCAGATTTCCCTATCTGGCTATACATACCATGGCAACATCTCCAGTAAGTATATAAGGGGAGGTGGTAGTGTCAAATAATTATTAATCAGGCGGAGAGCGCACGCCCCCTGGCGGCGTCATGCATTAACATGACAATCGCACGATCTGTCCCTTGGTGCTGTAGAGTGACTGTGTGTGACCATGTTTGTGGACTGTCTTTGAAAAAACGACAGAAATACGATCTAAAACAGGATAGTAAAGGTAGGAATTGCTATATGTTGGCGATGAAAATTATTGAAATTTCTATTAGTTCAGCAAACTTTGCACACTGAAAGCAAACTTTGCACACTGAAAGCATCCTTGCTCCCATGCAAGTATAGATTTGAGATTTCATGCACGCCGCCGCGGAAGACACAAATGCAGAAAAAAAATGTGCTTTCTTACTTAAAACTGTTAAACTATATTGAACCATCGAAAGGCTCCAAAGGAAAGTCTCTCTTACATACAGCGATATAGGCACACGAATTATGTATTCACAATGAATAGATACGACACAATGTAGCATTACGCCGCAGTCGCCATGTTGATCGCCCGCTGCGTTGCCGCTGCGTGCCGCCTGCGTGTACGAGAATTTTATTTGTCACTTTTTAAGTGGGTGTGACATAATGGGTGCAAATGTGTGTTAAAAATATGGTAGCAGCTATAAATAATTAAAATAATAATTCTGTTTCAGTTTGTGAGTTCTTCACAAAGATTGAAATAGAAACAAATCTCATACCATTTTCTTTGGACTGAATTCTGTCAAATTAAGAGTACCTATCTAGACAGTATGGTCCAACTTTAAAGAAAGAAACATCAAACTAAAAGGAAAACATTAGGTAAGTATAACAACTACTACACCAGGTTAATTTTTTATTTCAAAATAAAACGGTTTCTAAAACACTTCAGTCAGAATACATTAAAAAGTATTTACCAAAAAGGTACCGCATTACAACCAAATCTTGATGCAATCAGCGACTAACCCAAACAAAGGAGCCAATTTCAATAATTCCTCTCAGAAATCACACAGAGGCTTTTGAAAATGTTCTTCATTATTACTATTCGTGAGATAAGATTGTCTGTCCTGCAGATAGGTACAATCTCCCCTTATATACAGGGTGCGAGGGTTGGGAGACGTGACGACGCATCCTGTCACCTCCTCTTAGGAGGGTGACCGGGGAGATACAGGCTGATGACTTTTGGAAAGTGTATTTTTTGTAGTTTTATTGGTGAAGAAAAATCATTGATCAGGCAAAACAGTGGAGAAGCTAAAGAAATTGTTTAATATCAAATCTATCATAAAAATGTTCATCATCATCATATTAGCCAATTGCCGTCCACTGCTGAATGCCGGAGGCCTACCTCCCCCAAGAAACGCCAACCATCCCGCTCATGGCAGCTAATGCATTAGAAACCCATTATTTTGTCCACGAATAACATCATTAGTATGGAAAGTCGGAGTGTCCTAATACTCATTTTATCCACATCCATCCAAACTAAGTACTGTCAGTAATCCGATCCATGATGTACAATCACCCTGAACACACTGTAGGTCGGTGCTGAACTAGAAGTTGTAAAGTTATCTGCAATCGGCACGGAACATATTGTCTGGTCACGTTCTCAAGTCTTTATGAAGGAGCAGATTTTTGACAAAATAATAAGCAGTGCCGAGCCGCTCCTCTGTGCGAACAATTACAAAAATAATAACAGTTTAGTTTCATTTATCTCCATTTTACCTATATATCAATCTATTGCTGCTGCTTTTTTCATTTATGATTGATAACATGAAAAATATATGGAAGGACCTACACAAAAATTCCTTTACCTAATTGTGCGATTAAGATGTGCGGACAAAAAACCAACTTTTATATAGGTACATTTACCTATAGGCGATCGAATTCAGTATCTACCCAAAGTCTAGTCTTAAACAAATACCAAAGTCTACAAGCTACCTTAAAACTTCAAGCCACAAACCTAAGCATCGTTATAAATTCTCCCACAAACAGCTATAGAATTAACAGCATATTACAAAGCACTTCGCGATTCACTCCAACATTATTATACTACCTCTTCAGCCGCATTGTAAAATAACAAACGCAGCGATAATAACACGCATGCGCGAATCATTGCTCCTGACATTACTTCAGGCGCCTTAGTGTAAAGCTGAGTTTATATTGTGAAACTAGCGTTTCACGACACTAGTTTAATATATAGCTTCTCATCATCTCCCGAGCCTTTTCCCAACTGCCGCTGCTGGACACCAGCATTTTACGAGGAGTGACTGGGCAACCCAATACCTATTGGTAAAGCATAGATGTATTGTCAGACTAACTGGCTTCTGACTACACCTAATGACTACCCTAGATGCTCAATGACAGCCGAGACCTACAGCTTAACGTGTCCTTCGCAACATAGTCATTGGTGTCCAAGATACATGGAAAATCATCATCAACATCAATTGCCACAATACACAGTAATTTCGCATCATGCGATTTTTTTGATAATACTATTGTCATGCAACTAGTTTACTGTGTAAACTAATAACTACGTTAAAAAACTTTGATGTTGACGTAGCCATGGTTCCAGCGAGACCGATTAATTTCACGATATTAATATTTTAAACCAAACTAGATTCATGAATGTAACTCCATGATGCAATACCAAGAGCCACTAGCTTCGCAATCTAAATTCGTCTTTATTGAAAATCAATTTTATCCTTTGAAAGGTAGTCTGGAGGCAGACTGGCAGTCACAATAAGCATGGCTGCCACGGCTGGCCTTTCCACGTCGTTAGCAGCCGTGACTGGACGATTCTGCATGTCCTCTCGCTAACCATTAGCGTGAATATACTTGTTGTACGCGGCGGGACGTGACGTCATCGGTTATTCGAAGAAGCTGTACGTGCGCAGTATGATTTTTAGCGTGTTAAGTATTGATAGTACTTAATACTTAATTATATAATTGTATTTAATTACTTACATTGTTATAAAAAAATCGTTTTATGATAGAAATATATGATTGAAATATCAATTGGTAAGTAATGGACTATTTAACACCAAATCGAATGTTGAACTTAGGAATAAATAAAAAAATTGAATCAATTAAATAACCAACCATTTGTATATGTTTTAAACAAACCTATATATATAAATAAATTTTATGTAATGTTTCTCACATTATCCACCGAAGAACCGCTTAAAACAAATAGCATGCTCAAAAATCCCTCTTGTTTTCATTATTGTTAACATGTCGTACCCTAAATATGTTGCTGACATTATCCTCTTCGAGAGCTGAGTGCCTTCCGTCTCGAACCTCACTTAATTTGTTTTTAAATAAAACCTTCACGCCCATACACTCCTTGTGTACTTAAAACAAAAAAGGTTTTATTCAATAAACATCGATCCTTTTTACAATCGGCTGATGGACTAGTTTGCTATCTTAGTTGATAAGTTCAAGTACATTTTAGTTTAGTTGTTTTTGAACGATTAGTTAAGTAATCTGAAAAAAGATAACTGGCTAAACTGAGGCAGGTATGCAGTAATGAATACTAGAACATTTTGAATTATGCGTAGGTACTACTACTATACTAAAGTATCATTCATAAAGCAATTAACACATAGATTAGCCAGAATCTTAAAACACGTATAAGTTGACTTTAGTTTGAACTGTCAACTTATGAATTTCTTAGTCAAATCTCATTATGCATTTGTATTGACGTCCATAATAATCAATTAACGTTTTAGTTAAGGCCCAAGACAAATCCTACCTTAAAAGTTAAATTAATGTGTTTTCAATAAAAGTGGGTAGACATTAAAAAAATTATTTTATGTAAACAAGCAATTAGCGTGGAAACGAGACGGCGTAACCTAGTTCCAGTGAGTGTAAACAAGACAACAAATCAATGCAACGATCGAACATCGCTAATGAGATAGTGAGCGCACTTTGACAGATAGTTACAATAAAATATCTTCAGAAGTCTCACTCCCACTTAACGAATAGAAAAACTGACATGCTATATACACTCTAACCCTTAAGTTCTTGGTACTCGGGGAATCGTACAAAACGAAACAAAGAAAATTCCAATCATTCCCATTGTTAGACTAAAATTGCAATTATGTTATTTCCATTACTAGAATAGTAAAACAGTTTGGTCCTTGGCACTTTCTGAAGAATTCAAAATTCAGTGATATCTACGTGTGTAAGTACAAAAACCTTAATACGTAGATACGGAAGCAGCACATGTAAGTATTTCAGAGAAAGGGTGCTCTTTAAATCTATCTCACTCACTGTCACTGTCATTCTTTCAACTGTCTTGACAAAGATCAACCACAGAACATATTGTTTTTTTACAAATGTGAAATTAAAGTTCAAAACGAACTAAACCTTCTGCGTCTCACTTTCTCATCCCCACTCAACCAGCCCGCGTGATATCCGTTCGCTTGGAAAAAACTGATAAAAATGATAAGACCGCGCCATTCGTGGCCACTAGAGTAAATTACGAGACCTTTGAGCTTATCACGACATCTGTAACCGAAGTGTAGTGTTCCTCCATACTTTGAATCATACACACGTAACGTAGGAAATTAGTAATTTACTTATAATGGGTGCGAGAAATCTTAAAGTGTTACAAGTGATATCTGGGTGGCAAGCTGTAGAGTTAATACTAAAATGTGTGTTCGTTGGCATTTGGCAAATTATAGAGATTTCTGTGAAAGGGTTGTGGAAAGGAGCTAGAAGGAAAGTGAAGGATACCCCGCCGGTTGAACTGACCATAGACTCGTCTGTTGGAACTCATTGTTATATTAAAGTTATGGTGAGTTTGTATTTTTAATATAGAAATTGGAATGGTTCGATGCCGGCATTTTTGTGGTTTTATTTTAATCCAGTTATTAAATTAACAACAATTGAGTTGATCAAGTTAAACAATGATGAAAAGGACTTGGATGCTTATACAAAAACACATAGACTCACCTCCAATTTGGGTATGTGAAGTAATCGAGGCGACTTCTTTAAACAATTTCAGTATATTAACAATCAACCTGCGTAGGCATATGCATCTAAGAAAACTCCTTTAAGGGTCTATGTGGTGGCCACGAAGACTAATGATGGCAAAATAGTGGATACGAGAAACTGCGAATTAGGAACTTAATTTTACCCAACCTATAATAAACAAATTGATATGGACTGTATCAAATAGCCAATGACCTTAATTATTGTGTTCTCAGATAAAAATAATAATAAATTAATTTATAATGTAACAATTAAAGTTATCAGTTAGTAAACAAGTCGCCTGCATAATAATGAAAGTAGGTACCTAACAATAATTACCCTCATTTTTCAACAGATTCACTAGTAACTCGAAAGATCAATACGCGTTATTAGTTTTACAAGGGACATTGATGAACAATTGATTCTATTTCATCATCATATCAGCCACAGGACATCCACTGCTAAACATGGACTTCCACCATTGATTTCCAAAGGGATCCGTTGGAACTCTTGTAAGCAGCCTGGCTGCGTCCAGCGCCTACCCGCGACCAGATTTCAGATCCAAACACCTCCTTGGTCTCCTCCCTAAGTCTCTTTCATTTGTACACGTGATTCATGGTAGTAGCGTAAAATATGGACATTACAATTGGGCAATAAGGTTGTTAAAACAAAGTTAATAGTTAAAATAATTGGGCCATAAGGTTGACCACCCGTACAAAACCATAGTTAAAACAAGCAGACTTTGAAATTATTCAACCTATAGGGTTAGCCATACAAAGCACTGGTACACAGCTACATCCTGTTAGACTGGAAGCCGACATAGTTAGGAAAAGGCTCGGAGGATGATGATGAGGGTTAGGCATAGAACCTTTCAAGCCAAATAGGTACATTATCGGTCTTTTCTTTTACCTCCGTGAGTAAATACGAGTTATGTTTGAGTATTATTATCTTAAGCCGATGTTATGATGATGTTTTTTAATTACGTGGAAGTGCATTAATAATTTCGTATGACTCAACCGTATCGATCGGAAAAACTTTCTTGATAATTCAGATCGCATTCGCAAATCTAGATATGACTCGTAAAATTCTTTGTATAAGTTATGCTACGATACAATGGACACGTGCATTGGTATATGTGCATTGTGCATGTATCATCATCTTCCGAACCTTTTCCAACTATATTGGGGTCGGCTTCCAGTCTCACTGGATGCAGTTAAGTACCAGTGGTTTACAAGGAACTGATTAGTTGAACTGATGCGAATGAAATGACTGAAAGAAGTTAGGATATGTAAAGCCGTTATTTTCTTTAGAAAAGGAGAAGGAGTAAAATCGGGATTCAATTAAGGAGTAAAACCTTCTTTTTCTACTTCCAGGGCGTCAAATACCACTACGTGGAAACAGGCCCAAGAACAGGCCAGAAGGTCCTAATTCTCAAAGATGCACCCGACTCCGGCAACTTATGGGGACCTAACTGGGCGAATGCGGTTAGAAGACTAGCAGAAACCGATCACCATGTCATGACCCTCGATTTGAGGGGGACGGGAGGCAGTGAGGGGGGGTCGAGGAGTGAGCTGTCTCCGCCGAGGGCCGTTGAGGAGTTATCAGCGTTGTTGAAGGCGCTTGGAGTGACGGAGAATAGACCGGCTGTTGTAATTGGGTTTGGAGTCGGCGGGATGCTTGCTTGGTGAGGATTTTTGTAAAATTTTGATTAATTAAGTAAAATGTGCATAACGTTTTTGTAATAACTAAAGCCATGTAAGTGTAGATAAGTATTAAAATAACTTACATACATTATCTATAGACTTTTTGAAAATTTTAACCTTGTTATTACAAGCGACTAATTTATATTGCTTGACGACAACGATAAACTATCAATATGTTATCACATTAAAAAAACATGCCATTTTCAAAATATCTGGGGTAGGCATACGTAAGTATGTATTAAATTATCTCGAGAAATGAAAAAAACTTCCAGATATACCTACTTGAGAACGGTCATGTCACAAGTCCAAAAGTTGTGCAATTTGCAAAACACGATTTAAAAAATAAAAGAAAATACCTTCCAGTAAAACATTTTCACTGAAAACTATTTTAACTTTTGAATTTATGATACTTATGTAGATGGATGGAGAGGAAGAGGAAGACCTAAGAAAAGATGGATGGATTGCCTGAAAGATGATATGAATAGGAAGGGAGTGAGTGTCAGTATGACGAGTGACAGGGGAAAATGGAAGAAAATGACATATTGCGCCGACCCCAAGTAATATTTGGGAACAGGGCAGGAGAAAGAAAGAAAGAAGAATTTATGATACTTGTGAGGTCATGTTTAGGATAGAATTGAACACAATCGACAGGTAAGGAGGACATAGGTTCCTGGGTAATCAAGTAATTAAAGGAGATTGGGCAAGAATGTATGAAGTTTGGTCCAAATGTCCACCACGAACGAGACCTATATAATTAAATAGTCCACTTAATTTAGAGTAACTTTTACTAAGAAAGTAAAAAAAAAAACAATGCCAAAAAAAGTTATAGCCAAAAATGTATTCTTAATTTTCGGTAGTTTTTGTATGTTGTCATTATTATTTTTTATTTTATTCCACTTTCATTTCCGCACTTTATCTAAAACTAAGATGAGTAAGACACATTTGCATATAAACCCATATTTATTTGCCCGATGGATGTACGAATCACGAACCAATTGAGGTACCAGAAGGGCTTGAATATACTCAACGGTGCCTGGATCTAAGATAGTTCGAAGTAACTGGTGGTGTCTTCTCTCTAATAATGAACAATTCTATTTTGTCAGAAGTTACAGAAAGTACGAAAATCGAACATCACGAAAAGTAATTGAAAAAATTAAATTGAAAAAATCTATAAAATGTTTTATTTTATTTTGCTATAACTTTTTTCTGGCATTATATTTTTTTTTACTTTCATAACAAAATATGTTCTATATTTAACGGGCTATCTAGCCATATAGGTCTCGTTCGTGGTGGACATTTGGACCGGAATCGCCCATTGTCCTTTAATCAATCGTGATTCAGTACCATTGCTTTATGGGTATACTGATGGCAAACAATCGTTTAATCCCATTACTCATGCATTTCCATATTTTTATAATCTGGACAAAATATGACGAAATTCAAACTCCTCTATAAAGTTTTTTGACCTTTGTAACAAACAGCAATAAATTCTGTACTTTGAAGCAATAATAGGTACTATAAATCCTTTAAATTAATAAATGCCAAACAGACTTTATCAGATAAAGTAAAATGAGCACATTAGTCTACCATGCGTCTACGCATACCTACAACGGAAATCATCGTACGATTCTATTTTTACCAATCATTTGTTTTGACAGCGTGATGACTCACAATGTCCTTTGGATTTGTGGCTGCTCTTAAAATAAATACTTGATTAAACTTTAAACTTGTAAATACTTAGGTACCTACATAGGTGCGTGAGTTCCTAATTCACGAATGTAGCTAAGTACATTATGTAGGTAACTTTAACGAATATGTGAATCGGTGATTCAGGGAAACTATGTCAACTTTATAAAGGAAAATGACTTTGGAAAACAGTTTTAATCGTTGAAGTCTGCAAACAAAACGTGTTTTAATCATGACTAATTTCCATCTGTAAAGACCTGGATTTCAACATAACCAGGATACCGTTAGGCCTAAGTTCACCGACTACATAAACGTCCGTTTTCTTCAGTCAACTTTATACTATGAATTTTCACGTTCATTTTTCAAAGTAAACAGTTGTTTTAAAATCAAAATGTTAATTTATACTGTCGGTGAATTTGAGTCTTCGTATACTAGGCTCAACTGCCTATCTCTTTGGAGAAATCAGCGCTATGTTATAAATCCCATTGTAGTTTCATCCCATTTAGTATTTAGTGACGTATAAAATGTCGTACAACAGGTCACAGGTCATGTTTAATTGAAAGATAGACGCAATGACGCTTATCTAACTACGACTTTCGTTGTTATGTCACGAGAAACTACTGATAAGTTCTGATAAAGTGCATGTTTTGTTGCACTATCGTCTTAGGAGATAAGCAGTGCGTTACCAAAGACGTTATGAATAGAATTAATAGAATATTATCTGAGAAAGTTACAAAATTATGTCGTAGCACTTAAGCAGTTCATGGTTTATACGCACTATGGACTGCATGTAAGAACAGGATCAGCCGTTATGAAATAACAAAGGTCTGGCACCTAAGATGGTACCTAATATTTGGACATTTTACCGGACATCTGATGCGAAGACACACATCACGAGTCCTTATATAACAAGCATAATTTACGGCTCACCCGGTTTTTTTTTTAATTTAGTGCCACAGTATTAAGCAATTGAAACCTGTTCCAGGTACCTTGTGCACTCTCGTGGCCCACTGATCAGCAAGTTTGCAGTCATCAACGCTCCACATCCGAATCTCTACTGGCAGTTCCCGCCGGCTGCCTTCTGTCACCGAGTTTTACATTTTATACAGGTTTGTATTTTCAGTCTTAAAAAAAACTTGAAGGTTCTTTATTAATACTGGCCTATTTTGGCTTATTTGGAAACCATCTTGTTGCAACTCCTACAGGCGTAGAAGATTTTCAAATCCCTTTAAACAGCCTTAAGCCAACATTTTCTGTGGAACCGCGGAGAAAGAAACACCGTCTTTGTATTTTTGAGGATAATTGATGTCTTCTGTAACCAGTGCCAATGATCGATTATTGCTACCAAAAATGTTCTGTAATTCGATGTTCTTAAATTAATACCAAGCTTGTCCCTAACATTTTAGACCCTAACTAACAGAACCTATTCTCCCATATCCTCTTCTATCTTTGCAGATGCCATTGAATATTAACCCATTGTACTTGCTTCAGTGGCCGCACTTCCCGGAGCGCTGGTTCGCGGAGGGCGAGCTGAACGACTGTGACGGACGCTGGGCCAGCTCGAGGGCCTGTGATTGGACTGGCGCACTTAATTATATTAGAGGTAAGATTGTACACTAGTAGGAATGTTCGAGAATTAACGTGGCCTTAGAATAACGGACGAAAGGGGGAGCGGGTCACTAAATCGGATACTTCCTCAGCAGGATGAGACATTGATGATTCAGATCCTGCGGCTTGCAAACTTATTTTATACTTTATTACTAAACGGCTGAACTGATTACTAATCTGACTCATGTACTTTGATCGAATCTATTAAGAATGAACTTCGGCCCTACAGTGTTGCTAGTTGCTAGAGCTGTTAGTTGTATAATTAATAATAGTTGGATATGTATAATTCTCAATTGTGACCTAGGTTAACATGTTATAGCAACAGGTAATTATCTACAGATAGGTACTGCTACACAACGTTAAACGCGATATTCTATGACTTGGGCTATTTTCCTCGAAAAATCTGCATTTACTCGTGGGAAATTACCAAATCACTATTCTTATATCGAAACATTCTACTTCCTTCTTTACACCCTTCTTACCCAACTGTCTTACCAAGCTACAAAGCTGTCGTAAGCTGAAATGCAAGCCACAATTTGTATAGATCATCATAAAAGTCTAATAAATAAACATTCTTCATAATTCCAGGAGCGGCATGGTGGCACGTAAGACCAGGTCTCCGAACCTCAGCGCCAGCGTTACTAGTAGGCGACAAGGACAGTGCCGGCCAGTTGGTGGCGAGCGCCCAGCATTGCACCACGTCGACACTACGGCTGGTGACGAAGCCTGAGCCCAATAGCAAGGAGCTAGCTGTTGTGTTGCTGGATTTTCTTATATGTGAGTTATATATTGATCCTGTGTAAATAGTAGTTTTTTTTTTTAACGACGTCAAAAATCATTATATGACCCCTCTCGCTGTGGTAAAAACCGTCGTGTTCGTAGGCCTTTTATGTACAGTCAGCGTCAAATAGTTAGTGACACTCAGGGTATTCAAATAAATAGACGCAACCAAAAAGTCAATAATATCGGTACAAACAAAGTTTCCATATTGTTGTCAACAATATATTCGCTCAAAAGGTCGAAACGTTTAAAATGTCATATAGATCGGTTCAGTCAAACCGCCATAAATATGGTTACAGTCATCCCGCCAATGGTATCCAAGCATTATAAGTGTTCAAAAATATGGAACACATTAGAAAAATGAACTTTACTGCTTTATATTTTAAATATTATTTCTCACGTCAACATTTCACAAAATGAAAGGGATAGAAACTTCTGCTGTCCTTTTCATTTTAAGCATGACGTCATAGACATGTCTTTTTGTTTTGTAAATAATTTCGTGCATAGCCGTTTACGATAAGTACTTATATTTTATGCAAGAAATAGCCGACTGGAAATAGATGTAAACCTCATTGATAATGAGTATGAGTACATATATCTCATAGAGAAAGAGTGCTTATCTATGATTCAATAACATGTTCATGTCACAAATGTATGTTGCTTAATACGAAATTATTTCGTATTTAATTTAACTTTTGTACTTAATTAAAATGACCACATTCCGTATTAACGACAAAATGAGCACTTTTTATCAAGTCACTTTGGAACGTATAGAACACAGAAAACTCTCAACGGGTGTAAAAATAAACAAAAACATTTTTGCTTTAATTATCTTTATTTTTATTTTTTTTACTAAAATCGTGTATAGCCACCCTCTGCTAGAATTACGTCAGAAAGACGTCTTCGCATGGATTGTACCGCATTATAGCAAAAATTGTCTCCTCTCATGGAATCCCAGACTTCTTCGACGTGAGTCCTTAAATTTGCGGTGGTTCGTGCTCGAGTACTGTCCCATACCTGAACCATTTTGCCCCATAAATTTTCGATCGGGTTTAGGTCGGGACTATGAGGCGGCATCGAAATTAATTCCAGGTCCATGTTACCATCCAAGTAATTTTGAACAACTCTGAAGTTGTGCACGGAACTGTTATCTTGGACAAACCTAATCCTTTCATGGGGAAAAAAAATCCTGGCTGTTGGAAGCAAAACGTTTTCGAGTATGTCTTTGTATCTGGGGCCATTCATTCTTCCTCCCACTTCGACTAGCTCTCCTGGTCCGCTTTGGGTCATCCATCCCCAAAATCCTAAGGTGATTCGGCCACTGCGGTTGTTAGGGAGGACATTTCTTTCATCATACCTTGTGTTCGATGTTCGGTATAGAGATAAGCGTCCCTGAGCAGACGAACAAAAAACTTTTTCATCTACAAAGATCACGTTATCAAAATTGAAATTTAAATAATTTCGTGCGAATTGTAAACGCTGCGCTTTAAGCCTCGGTGTTAATATAGGCTTTTTAGCAGGAATACGATGGCGTAACCCATGCTCTCGCAGGCGACGTCTTATTGTGCTCTGTGATATACCAAATTCCACAGACATACTCCTGGAGTTTATAAAACGATTGCTAATAGCTCGCTGCACTATATTTCTGTCTTGATTTATACTCGTTTGACGTGGACGACCAAATGAAACATGGTTTTGCAATGCACCATCACTTTGCCATCTCTCTAGCCAACGGTATACGGTGTTTCTCTAAATAAAAGAAAGAAAAAAAACTGAAGAGATGCGAATAATTCAATTCGATTCGATATAACTCATCTAAAGCGATACTTACGGATATTCCCAATTCATTTGAAATATCTGTTACGGAAACACCTTCCTCTCTCAAATATATAATTCGGTGTTTTGTGGTCTCACTAATGCGATAAGTAGCCATATTTAAGCATGAAAAACTTATTTTTAGCTTGCTTTAGTAGTGAACTTGACATTGATATGACTGATAGATAATATAATGACATGCAAACAATACTAGATTGCCTAAAGAGGTTTTCATGTTTGGGAAACCGTTTACTTCTAAAAGGGCGGCCGCACACTTCAGATTTTTGCGTCGGGTTCCCGATGCGGTTATCAAATCAAGGTACCCGAAGCCGTCAATTCCATAGAAAATATTCTTAAGCCGCACACGCACGATTCTGCCCGAATGATTAAAAAATCTAACGTCCGACCAGGATGCACGAGCAGTGCATCGGATCGACTCGACGACCGTTCAAGTAACCGAATCGGGTACCTGAAGGCACACTCGCAGTACAATTTCTATGTAGCGGTGCACACATTCGGTTCGTTCGTACGGGTTTGTCTCCAGATGTCCAGGTCGCCTTGGCCATCGTGCGGTGCGGACGGACGTACGTGGTGCTAATTAACTGTCAAAAAGTATCCCGTATGTTTATGGAACATACGTCATGACGACTTAAACGATAGAATTAATCTCTGTGTATTCCCAATAGCATCGCTTTCTTTTCTTTCATTCTTACATTCTTTTGACATTAGTTGCTAATAGAAATTCGTAATCTCCATTTTTAGTTAAAAAAAAAAAAAATATATAAGCGTTCTTTGATACAATCGCCAATACAATCAATCGCCTGTATGTGGGACTCCTCCGATCGGGTTTCCAATTGGAGAATCAAATCAGGTACCTGACATGTGCGGCCGTCCTTACATGCTAGTTTATTTTTCTAATGTGTTCCATATTTTTGAACATTTATAATGCTTGGATACCATTGGCGGGATGACTGTAACCATATTTATGGCGGTTTGACCGATCTATATGACATTTTAAACGTTTCGACCTTTTGAGCGAATATATTGTTGACAACAATATGGAAACTTTGTTTGTACCGATATTATTGACTTTTTGGTTGCGTCTATTTATTTGAATACCCTGAGTGTCACTAACTATTTGACGCTGACTGTACCAGGGCCGCGATACCTCTTTCGAACAATCGGGCAGCCGTGTAAATTGGAGCTTAATTATTGAGCGAGGGTTAGTGGAACTGACTTTGTCAATCACGAGACCTGCAATCAATGCTGGTGATGAGGTCAGTTTAGAATACCGGTCCTGGGGTATTATCGGTGTTGGTAACACGGTCAGTGACGTAGCTAGATAATCGTACAGTTTCATGTGACGAATATTTCGTCCATTGCAAGCTAACCAAAACTTGATTACTGACTAACAGCCAATTTCTTCATCAAAAGTAAAAACCATAGTAATGTCATAAAGTAAAAGTAGGTAACGGTCAAATTCGTTTTATCTATTAGTTTTGCTGTTACTTTAGCCTTGAAAAACGAATTTGGCCGTTTTACTTTATGACATTACTTTGGCTTTTACTTTTGATGAAGAAACTGGCTGTAAGGATTCACCAACCCGAGGTCAGAGGTGTATAATGTGGTTTCTGGCTTAACAGCCTTTCCACATTATAGATATTTCTGCGCGACATAGCTCGGTTCGTCCGGCGGTAACACGTGGTATCTAAGGTTATTTTTCTACCTGTAGATAGATATCAATTGTTGAGCGACACCGCTTTGTACGAACCGGGTTTTTCCGCTCTGAAAATGTGAAAAGCCTGTGAAAGTTTTATTTCAACAGTTCTCCTGACTGACTGATATCTTCTGTTTCAGCCAAAGAAAAATTTATAGAAGAAGTGCCAAGAGGCCTTATGGGTCGTATGTTTGGCGCCGTCGCCGACAGAGGACGCGAACTCACGGCAAGGTTGGTACTACCGCCTACACAAGCCTGATAAATGTGAAACTACCCGTAAAAGGGAGTTGGAAAATGTCTTTTTGAATTGTGGAATTAGTGGATGTGAAATTGCTGTTTTGGTGTAAATAAAATTTTTAACTATGAGTGAGATATGAAAAGACATTCATTGTGCAATTTTAACAGTTTATAATTTATGAAAAATACAAAAAGTACATGAGGCTGAATATGCTGTTAAAATTGCACCAGAATATCCAGTGAGGTGTGCTCTATTTTTAAATGTATTGTAATGGATTGCTCAAATATTTTTTTCATAAATAGCATCAAATTTCAGTGCCATAAACATAGTTATAGTAAGGCCCATTTTCACCGACAACATAAACGTCAGTTTTTCTTAAAAGTTTACTTTTAAAAGTGGAACATAGAAATTCATAGTTATAGATAGTTCAACTCAGATTTGCGCGCGGCCCTATGTGTGCGTCGGCTTGTAAATATACAACTCTCATTCGTGTGACAGTGACGTCGTCCGAGCATGACGTGTTCTTATCACTTTTTCTTATGGGTACAGTCGTTTACGAAAATACTAGTTATTCGCGGAGAAATTATTAAGGAGTCAGATAAAGCGTTTCAAAAAATATAACGACATTCAAAGCTTTTTATTATTAAATATAGTTTTTCATTATTTTTTCATACGTCTTTTCAAATTGACATTGACAGTATCTAAGAATTGAATACTCCTTAAGTACATATTTTCTAGCTCGGGGTACGTGGACAATAAATAAAAGTGTGGACTAAGAATGTAAAAAGAGGTATAATCTAGTATAATAATGTAAACAAAATGTGTGGGGAATTTTAAAAAGTTATATTGCTTCGCATAATGTCGACCAAAATAACAAAATAATGAAACTCATAAATGAACGTTTAAGTCAAATTGATGAAGGGATGTGGCGTAATACTTGTCGACATGTAGAAAAGAAAAAAGAAGAATACTATAGACATTTTGACATTGGAGTCAGAATTTATAATTCTCTTTGGAGAGTAGCGAATCCGAAAATTCATCATTTGATTTTTCAAATAGCGATTCATAATCATTATAAATAAATAAACATTAAATTACGTAATAACTGTTTTTCTTTAAACCCCCGTATACAACCCCTAAATAACTGTATTGTACCCGACTGTACCTCTTGTCACGCACACAAAGTTACTGTATATGTACAAGGGTTACCCACACATAAGGCCGCGCGCACAACTGAGTTGAACTTACTATAGCGGTTGTTTCTTGCCAGTGAACTAGGGCCTAATAATAGGTTTTTAATTTTACTATATCTAGATTATACATAGATATGTAAAAATATCCTTCATGTAACCGGATTGGAGTATAGTTTAATGATTGATAAGTTAGGTGTAAAGTCCAATAATCAATTAATTCCTTAGTGATTAGACAATTTCTATATCTAGTAGTATCTGTTGTTTTAGCTTTAATAGGATGTTCTTTGTGTAAATATTTAATTTTAAGCATGTTTTATAATCACGACATTTTACTGTTTTGTTATGCCTTTATTTTTAAACTTAAGGATTAGTAGGTTTCGAAAAATTTATATGAAGATAATTTAATATTGATCCGTTTTTCGCGTTTTTATATTTATGACCTGTTGCATAAATATTAAAAATGTATTTGATTTTCTAACCATAAACTCAATAAGATTGGCTGTATGTTTAAATAAATAATTTGGTCTATAGCATGTTCATTTGGTAACCAAAGACATATTCAATGCCCGTGTTATGTTTTCTGTGAATGATAGTTTTGTTATTAATGTAATATCAAGAATTTATTTAAAATGGAATTATAATAATTTTCATATATTTTTTAATGCTTGTATTATTTCCGTAAACATCCTCCGAGCCCTTTTCCCAACTATGTTGGGGTTGGCTTCCAGTCTAACCGGATGTAGCTGAGTACCAGTGCTTTACAAGGAGCGGCTGCCCTATCCTTGTATTATTTCCGTAAACATGGTTGTAAAAAACGATCCTTAGGTAAAATGTATGAAAGGAAAAAACAGGAACAAGTGCAAACGCCTCTTTAATACGCAATATGCTCCACAAAAAGCTAACCATTCATAAATTTTTCGCTATCATATATAATATTCACAAATCTCATATTATAATATATAATAATAATATTATATAGAGCGACCTACAGTCACTGGGCGTAACTCGCCTAATAAGGAAGATTTTATATCACAATAGCTGTTTAGACAATTTTACTACAGAATATATCTACATAGAACTGTTGTGACAAATAAGACTATATTTACATAAAAATAAGACAAACTATATAGCCACCATAGTTAATAACAAAAAGAGGAGAATATACGTCCAATTGCCAGCACATCAAGCTATGTACTACAATTTTTCAAATTTATTTAATGCAATGTCAACTTTATTTGAAGGTTCAACATTTTACAAATTGTGGTAGCTTGAAGCGACCGTACGTATTTTGTAAATGCAAATTACAAATTATTTTGTAAACCTTCGTTTATAAAAAATGCAAGAAACGGTTGAGATTTTTTACAGAATTCCTAATGAAACTAAATATACATTAATAACTAATAGTGTCGTCTCATTTGTCACAACTATTATAGAAGCCAAAACAGTTAGGCCTGACATTCATTAGGCACGAATCCTTTACAAGTGTGACACGAAACAAAAATAATTCTTTTAGGGAACAAACATTATATTTTTCGACACAATTACTGCATTCATCATCATTAAAGTCAATACTTGCGCGGTTGGATATCGGCGAAATATTACCCAATAGCATGAAGGAGCCTAAATGATGACCCATAGGAAAAAGAATATGTAAACTCCTTTTGCTTTGCTTTGGTGCCTTTTTTCGCTGCATACCAGTGATGTGCAGTATGAAAATATGATGCCGGAAGAGATTATTCCCCAAAAGAATTATTGCTACTCCAATCACACTTCGTACGCTGATCAATTGATCTTATCCTTCCCTAGGCTGTACAAAAACGAGATGGGGTTTGATACTAAATGACTTATCGTTTTGGGGTGAATTTGTAATTCTTCTTAAATTATGATTTTTCACTGGGCACATCAAGAACACTTATTTATATCAAATGCGGATAAGTAATTTTTCACTGGGCTACTTTATCTTTAAAACAAAATTAACTCCAGAGAAACACACGATTGTTTGCAATGATAGTTGTATGTTACTCGTTTATGTCCGAAAACGATAATTTCTTTTGACAATAAAAATAGTTTCATTACTATTTTTGAGACGAAGGGTACATAATAATAGGTACACACTTTTCGAACTTCCTACAGCTTACTTTCCTCTCGTTTAAGTTATAAATTCACCCCTCACGACACAGAGTGGACTAGACATAAGGCGGGTGGTATTTCAGTCAGTTTTCATGATACAATTTTGAGTTCATTAAGTACAAAACTCTATGGTGAAATCTTATGGGATTTTGGCACATTATTATTATTATTTGTACCATGCTTTCTTATTTAAATGACAGTTGAATTTTGAATAAAGTTATTCCAAGTAGTTCGATGACTAGATAAAAAATATAAGCTACAACGCAATGAAAGGATCGAATATCCTTGACACAGTAATGTTTCATTTTGTACTGAACAATATCGCTTAAACTCAAAATGGATATACAACTTGGATTTCTATTTCGGCTCACATTTATCTGTCCTTTTTATAGTGCAGCCTAAAAACGTAACTAAAATGCAAGATGGAACGAAGCAAAGAAGATTGTAAATAAACCACTGCGTAGTTTCACTGGGCGGATAAATTCTATTGGTTATTTTAATATTTCCTTGTGTTTGGGTCTAATCGAAGTTATACAAATGCAAGATTCATGGCAGTGTACCAACATCACATAAAATAAGAAAGCATGGCACAACATACAATCATTTTATATTTACGTATTTAAACTCAAGCATACTTCACACAACACAGAAGCTTTACTTCGCTACTCAGACTGTTTTAAACTTAATAATAAATAACTATACAGTTAACATATACAACTTAAATGCTAATGCAAAATTTTACACAAATATTTGCTTGCTTGTACTGATTAACTCATTCTTATATTCTTACTGCATTCAAGGTCATAAATTCTTAAATTCAAGGTCATATACTCTTAAATCGAGGTCATATATTCTTAATTAAAGGTGATGGTTAAATTCAATGTCATACTAAATGTGACAAAACACATACGTTACAACAAACTTAAGCAGAGTACGTTCAACTGTAAAATATTTTATTTGATTATTTTCGTAATGAAAAAAAATCAATCATGTTTTTAATCAGTATTGCAAGCAAATCGTAAATGGCACATACTGGCTGTCACAAAACGTTAGTTACGTAAACTTTACTATTATTTCAGTCATTCTAAGATCTTTTGGGGTAAGCAGAAGTGCCATACTTCTGACCAATATATCAATCTTTTTCAATAAAGACAACTTGATATAACATCTTTACCTTTAACTTTCGTATTTGCACATGTGTTTTTGAAATAAACTCGTCAAAAAAAAATTGAAAAAGAAAGATAATACTTCATTTCTATACATTAGTACAATTTTCAACCACGTCAGTTTCTAGCACACACTATTACAAACTGTTAATAAAGTCTAATAGCTGCATATAATCTGTGCGCATAAACAACAGTTTCTTCCAACGACAAAAGAGTCTTTACTTCAAAAAGTTCCAATCACTAAACGAAAGCTAGAAGAAACTACGTAAACTATGTATCAAAATGCTTTAAATGTCCCGGCTCTAGCTACACTGTAGTTTCTCCTTTCACTTCAATGTCTGACACTGCTTCGCTGACACAACTGTCACTGTCAGGTTTTAACGTGACGTCACTGTTTAGTGTCACGTCAAGTCCTGTATCTTTTCTCGGCGTCCTGTCTCGGTCCCGTTCTCTACTTGTGATCTGAGTATATAACTCATCAATCTCACTTGCGAAGGACACTGGACTACTGTCCCTGTTCACTTCAGGACAGCTTAAAGCCGGCGTTGGAACGTATTTCCCTAACTTAGGATTATTTTTTATAGTTTTCCTCCAACCAGGGTCGTAATTCACGTATTGACTTTCAATGTTTGACACATCTTCGTTGCTGAAACTGATCTCGTTAGGACACATGGAGGAAGGCGATGGGGCGTATAAGCCATGACTTCGGATACTAACTTCCGACATCTGGTAATTAGGGCAGTAAATATCGCTTTCGTTCTCAAATCCCTGCTCACTAGCATTTGTACTGCAAGTTTCGAAGTCATACGTGGTTTTCGCCATAAAGAACGTATCTTTATCATCGTCAATCTTTTCTTTGGATCCCTCCATATCTTGGGCTTGGAGAAGATTGTCCAACTCTCCCGAACCAGCTTCTAACCGTTGAGGCGTACTTGATCTATTAATATCGTCAGAATTCATGGTACATTCCTCAGATATATCCTGAAGAGACTTGTCTACAACATTTTCTTTATCCTGCTTCCCTGGTTGTAGATAGTCAATATACTGTCCAAAGCTCTCTGTGTCAGTTATTTCGTTGGTTGAACATAAGGCACTGTGGGTTTCTTGGAATGACGTCATCTCTGAATGTGTGTTTAGCGTTTGATCGGAGCAAGTATGGGGCATTGCTATTTCTGAAGCTGAGCTGTATTCTAAGCTACACTGTTGAGAAATAGTCCTCATTTCTGGCTGTTCGCTCGCATGACTTTGCAGGCATTCTTCTGACACACTACTGCGTTGCCCATTGAAGTTTTTCGGCACATTTGCCTTTACAACTTGATGTTGGGGCACCAAAGTTTCTGGAACATTTGTATAAATGTTCATAATCTGCGTCCGACTGGTTTTAGGATCTTCGCTCTTATTCCACGCCTTTTTGTCAGTTGAATAGTTTTTGTAATTCTCTTTAGACTCGTCTTCTAGAAGATTTGGGTTCAAGACATTACGAGTCTCTTTTATACCGTTGTTTGATCTTTCTACGTGTATATTGGTGTTGTTGACTTTAGAGCCTGAGTTTATGATGTTGGCAACACCATTATAGGCCTCTTTCGTTGGTAATGGCAGTGAGAAATGGGAGTCGTTATCACAATCTCTTCTCGTTGGCAACTCTAGACAATTTCTCTTCATATTCTGTCTTTGTTTCTTAAAGAACTTTTTGGCGACATTCATTTGATTTGGATTGTAGAATATTTCTGGTCCGACCGTCCCATTGTCAGGATACGTCATCATAGAATTGTTTGATCTATACTGTTGTCTGTGCAAAACTACCAAGTTTATGTTTGGAGCTTTGCCGTTGATATTTTTTAGTGTATCCTTCTGTAATGTTTGTCCGTTTAATTCTGCGGCTGCTTTGTACGTCCCACTGTTGTTTGTTTTAGAGTTAGTTCTGTTAGAACTTCGACTGCCTGACAACGATCTATTATCATTTGGAATAACCGGCTGTACGGGAGGCGTGGCAGTTTGTGTTACCGGCAAATTCTGCTGATTAGCATCAAAAACACTTCTATTTCTACAACACTGCTTACTCTTCTGTAAATAACAGTGCATCATAGACCACTGGGCTCTAACGTCGCTTCTTGCGATGCCATAGAAGAAGAGTATAAACGTGCCTAAGACTGTTGCACAGACAGCGTATATAATACTGCAGATATCCTCTTGATATGGCAAATAGGCCGGTAATGGTCGATACACGGCTATAGCGCCACAAGACCACACAGACATGTACAAACACATAACAATTACTTGAGCCCTTAATTGAATTATAGGGGTATGTTCAATATCTTCAACTTCAGAATCTAAGGTAGACTTCACACTCCTCCGTTCAGCTCTATCATTACTCTGAGGCTCCCACATTTCAAGGTCAACATTTTCAGTTGCTTGAGTCCCTTCGGATAGTTGCACGTTCATATTTCTTATCGTACACCGTATGAGCAAGAATAATATTAACAAGAACACTAACAAAATCCCACCGGGGACGAATAACGCACTCAAAGCCGGAGCTGTACTGAGGAAACACTGAGAATAACCTGCATAGTCTTTTAAATTCACTGCACCTGATATTCCGCACACTATCAACGCTATACCCCAACCTACTAGGTACAAACCTAGTATAGGTTTCTGAACGGGGACATCCGGTGGTATTTCATCTTCTGGAGTCCTAACCGGACTGTGGCTTTTAGTCACCCACTTATACATATTACTGGCTGACACACACATCCATAGCAGACAAGATAGTGACAAATAATGGATGAGTAGACCAAGTATTTGACACAGTTTCACGTCCTCAGTTTGGTAGATACCAAGGGTATACATGAAGCATAGTAGACCGATGGCTATCCATGTATTTATTAATGCATGTTTGGTCTTCTTAGCCATCTGTATGGCTGGGTAGCACATGATATAAGTCAGGGTGGCACAGCTAAGACAGCCTATGAGTATTAAGCTGCCGACGTACACTGCTGGGTGGGACACTTTGAACCGGGCCCCATCGGTCCGGGCCCCGTAGATACCAGTCTCCACGTTTTGTAAGAGGCCCACGTAGGCCAACTTGGTGCAGCTGATGATTATCATTTCTGATATCACGTGGGAGATTTTGCAGTCTGTAACGAAAAATGTTTATATGTAAGTAATTTATGTATTTAAACATAATTTTATTCTAACCCATTTGTGACTTATTTGCTGTTAATAAATCATGAAAATATCGGGAACTAATGGAAACAGATGCTAAAATTAACATAGCTGTATATCTGGTCCTAACCAGATATTTCTCACCTCGTACCTTATTCTACGTGTCAGTAAGTCAACCTAGACTAGACTTCAGAACTATTATCGATGCTGCGTCTTTTCAATACCCCTCATTTGATGGACCTGAGCATATCGAGGTTTGTTGGGGGTTTTCCATCTAGAGAAGAGCTGTGGCTTACATCCTAACACTTAAATTCAAATCATAATGATAATGATGACGTTCTGTTTTTTCATCAGGGACACAGGCTTGCAGAAGGCTTTTCAACTCCTTTCGAGTTTTCATTTCAATTGGCAAGATAAATTATACAAGAATCCATACCCGAGGTGTTATCCTGCCAGCGCCTGGTGGCGGGGTCCCACACAGCCGCCCGTCCGTCGACGCCGCCCACGCCCCGCGCCCGCACCGTCGCTATCACCGGCTCCAGCAGCGAGCCGCGCAGAGATACATCCCCTACAAATATTTGCAGAAAATTAACAAATGTACTTGAGAACAGAACAAAAATTAGACCCACCCCAATCCTATTTGTGTCTTACGCGATCACACTAAATCGGAAATGAAAATGAAAGAAAAATGGTCGTTTCCGAGCTATTGGCGGCCAGTCATGAAATTGGTGTTAAATGAAAACCCTTGCAATTAGAACTAACTTTAACCATAGGCGTTATCACGTACGACAATTGAGAAAAAATAATGCTGCTTCAGATTTATGTATAAGCTAAGCCACTCAATTATTCGCAGTCTTTGATTTTTACTTTATTATGAGCCTTTAAAAGACGTTAAATAATCGCTGGCCACTGTTAGCCCAGGCTCCATATATATTCAACCAATATCCTTTGAGACAGATGTAGGTGTTAGGCGAAAGACAGGCAGGCATAAGCTTCTTTTTATATATAAAATCTTTTTATATCTAAAAAAATATACTCACTTAACTGAAACCCAACAACCGGCGAAGTAATCTCAATATTCATATCCTCCCTCTTCGTACTCCTTCCATAATAATCCTTTGTCCTATGCTGCGTCAGCCTCGCGTCCGTATCATCATCAGCCTCCGGTAAGAGAGGGAATAGCGCCGCGTTCTCGTAGACGGAAATCACCAGGTCTTGAGGGTGACTTTGTAGGAGAACGCCGGAGTCTGTCGTGCTGTAGAGGAGGGATTGTGGTATCTGGAATTGTGAAGAAGAATGGTGGTAAGTAGATAAGGGAGTATGTAGAAGGATAAGATATGAGTGAGTACATAAGAAGGAATACATTGAGACAGTATATAGGAAGAGAAAATTGAGGGATTACATAGAAGAAGTAAATAGGAGTACATAGGGGAGAGCAAAGAGCAGTACATAGGGGAGAACAAAGGAGTAGTACATAGGGGAGATTAAAGGAGTAGTACATAGGGGAGAACAAAGGAGTAGTACATAGGGCGGCACATAGGAGTAGTACATAGGGGAAAATGTAGGAGTAGTATATAAGGGAGCACATAGGAGTAGTACATAGGAGTAATACATAGGATAGCACATACGGGAGCATATAGAAGTAGTACATAGGGGAGCACATAGGAGTAGTACATAGGAGCAGCACATAGGAGTAGTACATAGGGGAGCACATAGGAGTAGTACATAGGAGTAGTACATAGGAGTAGTACATAGGGGAGCACATAGGAGTAGTACATAGGAGTAGTACATAGGGGAGCACATAGGAGTAGTACATAGGAGTAGTACATAGGAGTAGCACATAGGAGTAGTACATAGGGAAGCACATAGGAGTAGTACATAGGGGAGCACATAGGAGTAGCACATAGGAGTAGTACATAGGAGTAGTACATAGGAGTAGTACATAGGGGAGCACATAGGAGTAGTACATAGGGTAGCACATAGGAGTAGTACATAGGAGTAGTACATAGGAGTAGTACATAGGAGTAGCACATAGGAGTAGTACATAGGAGTAGTACATAGGAGTAGTACATAGGAGTAGCACATAGGAGTAGTACATAGGAGTAGTACATAGGAGTAGTACATAGGAGTAGTACATAGGAGTAGTACATAGGAGTAGTACATAGGGGAGCACATAGGAGTAGTACATAGGGTAGCACATAGGAGTAGTACATAGGGAAGCACATAGGAGTAGTACATAGGAGTAGTACATAGGAGTAGCACATAGGAGTAGTACATAGGGGAGCACATAGGAGTAGTACATAGGGGAGCACATAGGAGTAGTACATAGGAGTAGCACATAGGAGTAGTAAATAGGGAAGCACATAGGAGTAGTACATAGGAGTAGTACATAGGAGTAGTACATAGGAGTAGTACATAGGAGTAGCACATAGGAGTAGTACATAGGGGAGCACATAGGAGTAGTACATAGGAGTAGTACATAGGAGTAGTACATAGGAGTAGCACATAGGAGTAGTACATAGGGAAGCACATAGGAGTAGTACATAGGAGTAGTACATAGGGAAGCACATAGGAGTAGTACATAGGAGTAGTACATAGGAGTAGTACATAGGAGTAGCACATAGGAGTAGTACATAGGGGAGCACATAGGAGTAGTACATAGGGGAGCACATAGGAGTAGTACATAGGGGAGCACATAGGATCACAGTCTCGTACTAGCTGCGAATCGATGCAGTCGTGCTGCTGACGCGTATATTTGTTTATTACAAATAAGAATTTAGCGCGGCGCAAGCCGTTGCTAGTCGTTTTTTAATCGCCATGAGTGAACAACTCGTGGCGAATGAGCTGCTGGCGTTCCTGCAGCAGAAGCTGGACGTGATGGACGAGGTGTCCGCTATCCAAATCTGCGCGTCGAACTTCAGCGAGGATGACGTCGCTGCTGCAAAGCAGCTGCTGTACAGGTTGCTCAACAAGAGCGACCAGATGGTGTCCCGCCGGCGTGACGGGACAAAGAAGAGCATTCAGGACATCATCACGCTGCTAAAGGAGACCGATCCAGACGACGTGCCGACGTTTGTGGCGAAGGATCTGAATAAGCTTCCGCCCGTCACCTTCGACCACGTCGACGTTACGAGCCTGCTGAAAGACATCGTCTTTCTAAAGGCAAGTCTTGCGGATGTACAGAAGAAGTTAGATGCATCCCAAATTACAGTCGCCGATTTGCGCAGCGAACTTAACGAGTTGCGTAAATCGGTGACTGTAACTGGGTCACCTGTGGGTGCATCGAACGTAAACATGCGGCGCGGAGCGTGCCTCGATGTATCGGGTGCAAGTTTCGCGTCAGCAGTTTTGTCGCCGTCACCGCTGTCACCGCCGAACGCTGAGTCGGCACAGTGCGCGCCTCGTGCGCCCCGCTGCCCCGCTCCCGTCCCTGCGGCTCCTCCGCGAGCCGCCGCGACACCGCTCGATCAGCTGCTCGTTTCTGCAGCCTCGGCGAAACATCAAAATGTACGTCGAGACTACGCTAGCGTCATAGGTAGCAAAATTGATGCTACGAAGAAGCCCGTGCCCGTAAAGGGACAGAATCGGGCTGACGATGAGGGGTTCGTTACGGTGCAAAGGAGGAAGCGCCGTCAGCGAACCAACAAGAATCGTTGCGGCACGGCTCCTGTTGAGCCAAACATCAAAATTCGTGCCGCCAAGCCGAACACCCCGGTGTACATCTCCCGCCTACACTACACCACTAAGGCGGAGGACATCGTGGAGTACTTGCGTCAGAAGCTGAAGTACGCCCCGAGAGTGCAGCTGCTGGAGTCGCGCCATAACGCCAACTTCAAGGCGTTCGTGGTGCGAGTGCCAACGTGTTTCCTGCACCTCGTGTTGGACGAAAACTTCTGGCCACAGGACGTGGTGTTCCGTCGCTTCCGCGGACAAGTGCCACAGGACCGCACAGTGCCATAGTGCATAAGGAAGTGCTATTAACATAGTTTTAAGTTTTTATTTACTAACAATTTTGTATAACATATGTATGCTAGTTTTAAGATATTTATCTATGGGCCTTTGATGCCTGAAAATAAAGGTGATTTGATTTGTGATTTGATTTGATAGGAGTAGTACATAGGAGTAGCACATAGGAGTAGTACATAGGGAAGCACATAGGAGTAGTACATAGGGGTAGTACATAGGGGAGCACATAGGAAGAGTACATAGGGGAACACATAGGAGTAGAACATAGGGGAGCACATAGGAGTAGTAAATAGGGGAGCATATAGGAGGAGAACAAAGGAGTAGTACATAGGGGAGCACATAGGAGAACAAAGGAGTAGTACATAGCCCATAGGGGAGCACATAGGAGGAGTATATACATACAAGTACACAAACACTAACATTTAACTGAGAGTATAGATCGACCGTAGAATCTTTATACGACATAAGTACATACCTGCACACTAGCATGTATAAGCGCATCAGTGACAGTCAGTAGCGGGGCCACGGTCCTGTTAGTGGTAGTGCAGTGCAGGCGAGGCGGGCCGCGGGCGCTGTACCACACGCACGTGGCGCCGCTAAACCCTGAGGACACGCGGAAACGCTCCACCGCTAGGTTTGACTGCAAATATAATAAGATAAATATAGCATGTCATTTATTCAAGGTCAAAATCAGCACTTTTTGAAGGTCAAATTTACAGAAGACAGCCGAAATGCAAGCAATTTACATTGAAATAAATACTGGTATTATATTGCCTTATATGTATATGTCGCAGTCATCTGGTTTAATCTGTTGTTTGATTGAATGACTAGCGCGTACATTGAATGACTACATTTGTTGAATGAAACGTTCAACGGCTCGCCTGAAAGTCATTGAAGTGGTTGAATACTATGTAGACTACTTCATAACATTTGCTTTCCAGTTTCCCCTCAAATTTTTATTTAAAAATAGCCGGTGTCGGCGTAATAATAGGTAAATCCACGATGTCAGGATTTCTACGGGATGGCTGCGACACATACGTAGTACCAAGAAAAAAAATACGCAAAAATTTCATTTTTCGATCAAAGAAAACAATAAAAATTTGAACAAACTAACGAGACTGTTATAAAAAACCAATCATTAACAGAATAAAACACCAACCTTCTGCCCCTGCATATTAACGATATGCCTTGATATCTCCTCAGCGGCGTTCGCGATGTCCGTACATACTCCATACTGTGACTCCGCCTTCGATAGCACGGGCATACTGATGTTCATTGTGGAGCTTATCACGTCTAGCAGTGTCGGTCCTAAAGAGGAAATATAAGATTAAAAATATAATATACTACAACATGTACAAACAAATATACTACTATAATGTACAAACAATGGATGCTACTCTTTGAGGGAGATCTACGCTCAGGTCAAGTTGATGTGTTTGTACAAGATTTTTTTTTAATGCTGTAGTTACAAACTTCGTTATTTCTTTTAGGTCATATGCTATTCATTCGTTGAATAATTATGGGCGAATTATGTTTTGGAATAGGATCAGATTCTTTATTCATAACACATATTCGGATCTCTCAATATAATTAGCACAAGAAATAAATAATTGGCCCATATATTTCGAAAAACATAATAAAAATATTCAAAGTATGAATATCAAATACCACTCACCAAGATCTTTCTCCTCAGCAATATACTGCATATAATTCCTTATAGCTTTCCCAATGAAATACACATCATCTGGATCCACTATCTCTGCTAATGGGTAAGTCTTCTCCTGAATCAACATGGCCAATCTCTCTGTAGCATTCACTGCTGAATATTGCACCAAACTCACGTTCAGCAATGCAAACTGTTGGAGCAACTTCGTCACATTGCTTATGTACGAACACTCACTAGTGTTCGCCGGCCCCCAAGTAGCGTTAGGGTTACAGGACCTATATGCCAAACCTTCCCCACTACGACACGGTACTGTTGCCGTATGGTTCAGAAGAAGTTGAGGCCAAGAATATAATCCTTTGTTATCAATCGTATAGTTCGTCGGACAGTATTGAGTAGAATTTGAAAGCACCAACACTTCAACGGTATGATTATGCCTTATGTGATTCTGGTCGCTGTAGACACAAGTCCAATTACCCATATGATGGTTGGTAATGTTAGGAAAGTGGACCGTAGTCTCTGCTAACCCTTCTTCTTGCATGTCCGTGTTGGTGATGTTTACATCACAGATTTCTAGCATAGGATGAGCCCATTTTAACTCATACTTCGCAAGTACAGATGCAAATGGGGCATTACAGGACAGTGTTAAAGTGTCTCCAACAAATACAACTTGGTCATGAGCGGGTTTCACTATCAAATTGTTTCCGGATAAGACACTGCCGCATGCAGAACGGTCTAGGAATATTTTGAGCTTCCTCACTATCTTATTGACCATGTTTTCTGGGAATGCGCACTTAGGGTTTCCAACCAGCTTGACGCTGGTGTTTCTTGACCAGTCTCCAACCCAGAGGAGGTCGCAGTCACAAACTAGTGGGTTGTCAGTTATGTCCCTGAAGAAAAAGAAAGTTGTAATAATTTTTATGACAGAAAAAAAAATATTCTAGGGGGCAAAGGGATTGAGCCTTTCTGGCATTTTATCAGAGGCTTAGAAAAAGAAACCATTTCAACAAATAAAAATAAAAACTAACATTATAAAACAATAAAGTTATTGGATAGTGGACTTTACATTTCATTATTATGAACACAAGAAATTCTTTTAGCATAATTTTTGAATATGAATTATCTTCATACTCACAATTGTTTCAATCCAATAAGATAGTCAAAGGTGCCTGCAGCCATCGCAGATATGTGGTTCTGTGACAGTATCAACCGCTCTAGGTTGGTCAACCCTTTGAACATCTCCTTGTAAACATTGCTGATCTGGTTGTAGGATAGGTCAAGTCTCTGGATAGCAGTCATGTTGTAGAACGCATCCGACTCTATCAAGCTTATTTGGTTTCTGCTTAGATCACTGTAGAGATTGGAGAAATGATAAAATAATTAGTTTAGTTTTGAAAGGTAAACAAAGTGATCCTATAAGGGTTCCGTTTTTTCCTTTCGAGGCACGGAACCCTAAAAATGAAGGAAGCGGATTTATGAAATGATAATTTAAAACAGAATATTCTTTCATTCATAGATCTATCCAAAGTTATATAGAAATATGCTGTTTCTGGCATGTTGATTATTTGCTGAATTAGAATAAAAGAGATCATTAAGTTCATTCCATTTATGAGGGATTTAATGGACATAAAATTATGTCATAGTTTATCATAGACTTTAATTTTAATAATTTCTAATAAAGCAACAACAGTCAGTAATAATTTAAAGAGCTTTTTCAAAACAAATGTTGAGTAATCTGAAAGTTATGTGGTTGTGATATGTAAATAGGGACAAAGGTTGTTTGATAACAGATAAGCTGCATAGTGTGCTCTATTTATCTATCTAGTGCAGAGATCTTATCTGGATAAGACAATTTATTATTATATAGTGTGGCATCATGTGGGGCATCATCCATTTAATTTATGATGGAAATTACATTTATAGGATTTTTATTAATTAATACAACTATACTGTTCTATATACAAATACACTGTTCTTTCCAGGATGATTCAAAAGCGATACAATTATTTGTGCAAAATGATGTTGATAGATGTTCAAAATTATAGTCAAAATTGTCTAGTCAATTAAATATTAATGTTCCTAAAGTCCATTAAAATTTTTTAACAAATCTATATTCTCCAAATCCCAATAAACCCATTTCCCAGCATAAACCACTCAGAATTCATAACTCAGCATGCAAGTAAAACATTTATAGCATTGTGTAAACCAGCGGTTCCCGAATTCTTTTGGCTTCGGAACCCTTTTCGTTTCACCATTTTTCGGCGGAACCTTACCTTAAGTAAGAAGTAAACTAAAGATGTAAATACACTCAGGTACGGCTCGTGGCGTGTGGTAGCGCACCAAATGGTTATATGGTTAGAGACATATTCATTATACTCAGGCGTAGCATGGCTACCTATCTGCCACAAGGGCCAGAAAACAATTTAGCCGCCCTTGACTTTGTGTATTATGTGAATAGTTTTCAGTTTGAAGACTGACAAAGTAAACGCAAAAAGAAATAGATTGGGTTTGTACAGGTGCGAGGCGAGCGAGCGCGATTTTTTTTAACTAAAAGAAGAAGTTCCAAGCACCCGTTAGCATTGAAAGACATTCAGTGGTAGCCGGTATCGCGAGCGAAGCGAGCGCGAATTTTTTTTAGTTTAAGTACCTACACAAAATAAACAAAACCACTGTAAATTAATAAGGTCTCAAAAAGTACAATATCCACAAAAAAAGCAAATGCAAATGAATAAGCAGCTAGCGAAGAAAGCGCTATTGCTTTTTCTGAACCAGAGGAATAATAAATGAACATCAAAGGAAACCTCGACGCAAGAGCGCGAAATTTTTTCGGTGTTGGATACTTGAGCAATGAAACGAACCTAAAAGCATCACACGTAACATGGAGTCGCGAGCGAAGCGAGCGCGAAATTTTCGGATTCGCGGAGGTCAAAAATTGGAAATAATGTCAAATGTCACACTTTGATTCATGGTAAAAATAGCCACTGGAAATACTCGTATGCCGTTTCATTTCACGTCCTGTCAAATGTATGAAAACGTATAATCCTGGCGATAAAATAAGCCTCGCTACCTACTTTTGCCGATTGCCGAAGACCTGGAGGTATTAAGTTAATCTACAATTTGTAAAAAACGGAATTAAATTATCTGCTGCCGTGGCCTTCCCCCGCCACTTGTCGCGAAAGTACGAGACTTACACTCCCGAGTGGTACCAACCTACATGGTGCCAAAATGGAATTTTGGAATGCAATATTTAAAACAATTTAATTGAAAATGAATAATAATATAATATTGTCAAAAGTGAAACGATTTACCATATGGAAATCTTGAATTTTCCACGGAACCCCTGAGGGCCTGTCACGGAACCTCAGGGTTCCGCGGAACCCCATTTGGGAACGGCTGGTGTAAACAAATATCCAAATGTATGTCATTTCCATGCGTAATGTGCTCAAAGTTGGCTACACTGCCAACCACTAGTCCCACCCTGAATACAAACCAAGATAAAGCTTTAACAAACAATAAAGCACCCCAGTAACATTTCTTGCTCCATTATTTCTCACAATATCAATAAAATCTTCATCTGTCTGATGTTTTATGACTAACATCATTTATTTATGGCACTAGTGTGTTCTACTCACAGTTTCTGTAAATTTGGCAGATACAGCTCCCTTGATAGCGTTGAGATCGCGTTTCCTGATAAATTTCTGTAATGAAAAGTATTTTTTGGAGTAAAGCAGCATGTTTTGTGCACTGAAATGTAGCACATTGTAAGGGCACTTACAAGCTCACTACTATGGTCCATAATTTACTCAAATCTATCTCTTTGAGCTCAGTTATCTGTGCAGGAGTGCCACCACACTTGAGCCTCAGCAGCTCGCCCGGCTGGGGCTCCGCTAACGCCCCTTCAACCGCCTTGTTACCCTTGCAGGTGCACAGCGAAGGACAGAATCCAACGACCCCCTGAACCCATAACAACGACAAAATAACAAGCCCCGACCACTTCATGTTCCGTATCCTCGATTAAACTACAATTAAAACTATGGCACGACGCCAAATACGAAAAATAATCGCATCTTCACAAATTCTTCACATTCATCAATGACATTTCTTAAGTATCCATATAAACAAATGTTCTTTCGTTTAAAAGTGATATGCTACACTAAATCCGTCACATTTCTCTCTGCATTGATTATATTTCATTACATTACAAAAATAAACAACCGTGAAACAATACAAGTACACATCCGACATTTGTAAAATTTGACTGATTGTTTTTTAATTTCTTTTTTTTTCTGGTAAAGATTCAAAATCTTTCTTTTGAGCCAAAAAAAAAAGAATCAAATTGTTTCGAACTTCATTCAGTTGTCGATGATCGCACTGAACATAGTCTATGGTTAATTCGGTAGTGCCAACATTGCGAAATAAAAACATCAAAATTATTTCAAAAGTTGAACCGTTGCCGTTTGTTTTGTTCGTTCGTTGTTTTAATAATTTGTAATTTAATGTATTTCTAAACTAGTGCTTAGATATAAGGTGATAAAATGTTAGAACAAAGACATTCGGACAACGAAGTGTCCAGGCGGGACATACCTTCGTTCATTGAGCCTCGGCCTCCGTTAATACAAAATCCGTTCATGCGGCCGAGACCACAAAAGGGAACTAATCTGTTGGAGTTATTTGAGGAAGATTCAGAGCTTGAGGAGCCGGAGTTAGTGCAGGTGTACTTGAGGCTGAAGCCGTGTAAAATTCCTAACAGCTTATACGAGATTCGTTCGGACAAGTGCCTAGTGACTTCTTTGGACACGGCTACGGCAGGCCACGGGCGCCGCACCCAACACAATGTCTCCAAAATGTATACGTTCTCCAAGATTTTCGGCGCAGAGTGCAATCAGAAAGTGAGTTTATTTTGTTTACATTACTTTTTGTAACATCGACCTTGAAGTGGAATTTTAATTTCTAATTCAATTTACTCCTGCGCACTATATTATATCTAACAAAACATGATCTATCTTCAAATACTGCGTGAACTTATTGGTCAGTGGGCAGTCATCTTAGGGGCAGATATGTCTGAAGTTTGCCTATTTCTTTCAAACAACTAACATAGCACATGAAATAATAATCATTTGATACTTTACAGGAAATATTTGAATCAGTGGTCAAAGACAATCTTCGCAAACTCCCAGATGGGCAGAACTTTACCCTCCTCACATATGGTGCATCTGGCTCCGGTAAGACATATACCCTCATGGGTACAGTAGGAGCTCCCGGCCTGGTGCCGCGTTCCTTGGAGTATGTGTTCAGACTGGTGGATGCAGCTCAACAGCCAGCGTTTAGACCAGCTGAGAGTGGTGCTGAGAAACTCAGTCATCATGAGCAGGACTATGAGTTACAGGTTTGTGTGAATGCATTTTGTTTTCATATTACAATATTTTGTGATTTTCAGTGTAATTAAATATTATGTAAAAAATCCTTAATTATTTACGTAAACATGAAGTTCTAGGTAACTAAATCCAATAAGAAATACGTGGTTATAAAAAAAAATAATTCATTCATACTTTTCTTTTTCACTTTACAAATCTTTACTAAAACTTATTTTACTGAACTTTCAAACATAATTGCCATAAAATATTATTAATTCTCTTATACAAATAAGTTATTACCAAGTAGCCCTGTAAATCTATCATAGCTAATGGAAAATACACATGCCAATTTTCTTCTTAATTCATATTAACAGTAATTGTTTTATGTTTTTGAAGTTGGGCCTAAATAACTTCATATTCTCTGCAGTGGGTGAAGAGATTACGTCACGTCTCGGCGCCACTCCGCGACAAGTACCGGCGCATGAGTGTGCAGCTACACAGTGACCTGACTGCCAGCTCCTTAGACCTGTCCAACAGGATCCGACACTATGTTTGGGTAAGAGTTCCATTATCATCATCATTTTGTCCTGCTCTGTTTGCTAATAGCTTCAACTTGAAGACATTCTAAACCTATATCAAAAAATAGCAATAAGCTAAAAAGTTTGTTTATTTACTTTGAATGCACTAATCTTACCTATGTACTACAAGCATAATTTGAAAAATTATATAAGTGTCAAATAGCTTATTTTTCAAGGAAGGCTATTTATATATACACTAAATTTCGCCCGCGGTTTCACCTGCGTCCCGTAGCCGAATGGTGACAAAAACTATTCTAAAACCTTCTCCCGGGTCTAAGTTACCTCCCCTCTAATTTTCAGCCAAATCGGTCAAGCCGTTTTCATATTATGTCGTGACAACGGAAAGCGGGTTTCATTTTTATATACAGTCGACTCTCGTTAATTCGAAACTGAAGGGACTCCTAAAATATTACGAATTATCGAGTTTTTGAAATATTAAATGTTCGAAATTTGTGAGAGAAAATAAATAAAACTTCGAATTATTAAGTGTTGATCAAATTATTATTTAATAATGTTATGTTTATTATTGTTATATTCTATAACAATGTCAAAAGTTTCAAAATACATGTGTGTAGGTAGGTATCTACATAACTACATGTATTCATAATGTGAATTAATTAATCTTTCGATCTTTTTAAAACAACTGTCATACTGATTTGCGTCAAAGCAGATTGCTGCTACTCAGACTGCTCTTTTTTCTGATTCCTGACTTAGAATCTTTCCGCCTCTTTCTCTCTGCAACTTTGAATTGTCGAGTCTTGGACGCCTAGGAATTCGAAATAACGCGTCATTTTGTTATATAGCAATGATTTTTTTGTTTGAATTACCAAGAGCATAAAAATGTATTGATTTATTTCGAAATATAAAGAGATTTTGTAGGGAACTCGTGATAACTTTGAATTAAAGAGAGGTTCGAATTATCGCAGGTTTGAAATAACGAGAGTCGACTGTATATAAATTTTAGTGAGAGAAGTATGTTCAACAGGAGACCACTAACAGATATAGTCTCCAAATTATAGCATCTTTAATCAGGCTTATTATTTTCTCAGGTATCCTTTGTGGAGATTTATAACGAAGCTGTGTACGACTTATTGGCTCCTCCTGAAAAGAGGACTAAGCTAAGGATCAGAGAGGACACATCAGGAAATGTTTATGTGAAGGTAGGTACACAAAGTTTTTTTTCAGTGCCAATAGTTTAACTAATTCAGTTGTTCAGTCATAAAAGGTGAATTGCACTATATAACTGGTGGTGATGATCAGCTGTGAATGGATATATCAATCACCTGCTTTGAGAAAGTTTTTAAAACTCCAAAGCGATTTCAGCGCAGCAGTGGCACTATGGTTTGTTATAACCAGTCATAAATATCTGCGAATTTGCCGCCCATTGATCAAACTGGCGATTTGCTATAACTGAAAATGGTTTTTCTTATCGTGTTAGTTAAATGGTGTAATCAACCTTTAGGGTGCGTCCACATCTGGCGAATGTGCCGCGAATGTGCAGTTCGCGAGCCGTTTGCTCGCTGCCCGCGAGCTGCGCGCGTGCATTTTTGTTCGTGCGCCGCTTCTGCTTGGCCCGCGCGCAGATCGCGCGCCGCTCGCGCGCTCTATACGAGCCTTACGTGAGTTGCGCTAAAGACAAGCACCAAGCTATTGCAGTGACTGCACGCGCGCAGCTCGCAGGCAGCTCGCAAACGGCTCGCGAGCTGCACATTCGCGGCACATTCGCCAGATGTGGACGCACCCTTCCAGTACTATACTTTGAAAAACACTTCTAATGCCATTTATTATCTTTAGGGTGCAACACAAGCCTTCGTCCGTTCAGGCGAGGAAGCATACGACGTGATGGTGGCCGGCAAACACAACTTAGTAGTTGCAGCGACGGGCGTACACGCGCATTCTTCACGATCCCACTGCATATTCACTATTACTATGCTTACTGAAGCTGGTAAGGAGTTATGGCATTTGTTCCCGAAAAGCAATAATATTGTACCATGTAGTCCATTGCCTTTTGGTGTCTTATCATTCGCGTCATGGGAGAACTTCTTCCCATATGCGGATAATAATACCGCAGGGCATCTGAGGCGGATGACGGGGAGTAGCGACCCCGCGGGGCTATATATCCGAGTGCTCCAGGGAGAGTATACTGTCCCCCACCTCCGGCTTGCCGGAGTGAAGCATGACGGGGGATAGGTCTCCCGCCTCTTGGCTTGCCTTCATCGGCCGGTCAGAGTGGAGTCGCTAGAGCAAGGTTAGTCCTGCTCGGAGGGTAGGTGCCTCGTGGTAAGTGGCGAGTGGGCCGGTGATGCTGGACCCACAGGGAGCGCGTGATCTGCGTTTAAAGTCCGCCGAGGTATCCTCACCCTTCTCAGCCGCTCATGTCCCTGTTGCCCTCTTGTTGCTTTTCAGTGACTGATTCCCGGGGGCCCAGTAAGTGAGTTGGCGAGTCTCCACCTGCCATTTTAACATGTATTTAATACATTGTCATCGGCAGGTGCCATAGTTCCCGTAGTTTCCCCATTCCTAGTCCATTAGCATCCCATCACAATAGCCTAAGTAGTTTTCATCCATAGTTAGCAATAGTTTAGCACAGAACCGGGGATTGTCCTTGAGTACATTTCTATAGTGTATACAGGGATAATCGTCGGTTTTGTGTTACCATTTCATTAAAGTTGTCTCAAAAGGGCTTCAGCGTGTTGGCTTCGGCCCCACGTTCGCCTTCCAAAAATCCGGGACTCTGTAGTCCCGAGGTCAGAAAGAGATAACATGTAATAATCAGGAATAGTGCAGCTGCCTAGGATCGAAGTGATTTTTCAAATCGGTTCAAACAAATAAAACAATATTTAGTCTTTATAATAGTAAAGATATTTTGGGCGCTGCGACGCCCTTAACAGTCTAAGCAGCCGGCCGTCAAGAAACGCATAAGTTGAAAGTGCCCTAAAATTAATAATTTACCAGCCTAATTTGAATAAAGTACTTTAATTTGGAATTATAAAAGTTTACTATGTAATAATTATTTATATCCCTTCTTAGGCGACGGCACAGTCCGCACATCGTACGTGCGTCTATGCGACTTAGCCGGCTGCGAGCGAGCTCGCGCCACCCGCAACACGGGCGCCAGGATGCTGGAGTCCCGCGCCATCAACTCGTCGCTGCACGTGCTGGAGAGGTGCCTGCACATGCTGCGCCGCAAGCAACGGACGAGGAACGACGCTATGGTGCCTTACAGGTGAATAAACCATTAAATCCTCAACTACAGCTGAATAAGCAATTAAGGCCTTCCTTTAGTGGAGTTGGGTCTACTTCCGTCTCCGTCTATGTGACTTAGCGGGGTGTGAACGAGCCTGAGCTACCCGCAACACTGGAACTCGGATGTTAGTCTCGTCGTAGATGCTTGCATATGCTGCGCCGCAAGCAACGTATGAGAAAAGACGTTATGGTGCCTTACAGGTCAATAATGCGTTAAAATATACAGTATTTTTGATGCAGTTGAATAAAAATATAGAACTCGATTGTTTCTAGTTATAGGATGTAATAAGATTAGCTAAATTATAATACATCTTTTTATGGACTGAACGTGATTTTTTTTTTATACGAAAAAATAAGACTTGTGGTCCCTGTATTCAGCAAAATGTTGTTAAGTTAAAATTCTTGTAAATTAATTTCGGCTGATCTATGTACTACCTATACAGTTGTTAACCTTCAAGTGCTGCAGTTATAGAAAACAGATTTTGTAACTGAGAAAGGACTGCTCAGACAATTATTTACTCATAATGCATTTGTATAACTTTTACCATTAGTCTTGTTTACCTAAATCCTCGTTACTCCTACAGAGAGTCGAAGCTAACCCGCCTGCTAGGCACGGGTCTGTCGGGCACCCGCGGGGAAGCCGTCAGCATGGTGGTGACGCTCAACCCCTCGCCCGAGTACGCGCATGAGACCAAGCATGTGCTCAGTCTGGCTGCCGTCGCGCAGGATATACGTGAGTTTGTTTTTCAGTTTGGTATGAAAATACGTGCAATTTGAACCGGATTTATTACTTTTCATTAATTTTGCTATTTGGACCACTTAAGCGTCAAGCTAAACAGATGAAAATGGCTCTCGATCGCCGCGGCGGCAACACGTACGGTGGCTCTCTGCTTAAATTTCGACCGATTTTTGCCAGTCGTAGCACGTGCTTTCGGCAATTGTAGTCCCGGCACTTTCAGCTAGCTCGTTATATATTTAATCTTGTTCTTTACTAATTATTTAATAAAATTAGACCAGTGTGAATCTGCAGCTAAAATTGGCGACTTCATCTTTGTTTTATCCAGCAGGAATACTCCAAGGTTCAGTTTTTGGTCCAACTTAGTTCCGACAATACAATTACACTTAATAAACGTCGTAAATGTTTTTTTTTTTTATGAAGTTAAGATAATGACTGTAACTCATACATAATATGTTAATTTTTCAGAGATAAACAACACGATGCTTCTCTCGACGTTAGAGAGTAGTACGCAAGACACTACAGTGAATTGTAGCTCTGAAGTTATGAAGCTGAGGTCTGATAATGAGAGACTACACTTTGAACTAGTGCAGTAAGTATTGGATTATGTATGACGAAATACAATAAATGAGGAAATTAACCATGTGACAATAAAAATCTTCTGGAGCGAAAACAAAAATGTTACTATTATAACACTTTTCTAGGCGGGTTTTTGCAAACATATTTTTTTTCTTGTACGAAATTCGAAACGATTTCACTTCCTTCCAAAATGTACATAATGTTCCAATAAAATCCTTTAGAAGTCTCGTCCAAGAGTTGCCGTTAAAAGATAAATTAAATTAAAATTCACCTCTGTAATAGGTATTTGTAACTACCTAGTTTTTAGGGTTCCGTACCCAAAGAGTAAAGCTTGTGGCACATTATAGCAGCACCGCAACAGCACGGCTCCACACCAGCATTTAAGTTGTCATTCAATTTAGAGCATTAAATCGTGTATATTATAATATATTTCGTAATGTCAATATGAAAAAGCCAACGGCGAGCAGTCAGCGCGCTTGCCGCTTCCACACAACTCGACTCGCCGCCCGCGTGCTGCAAGCGAGCGGTCCTCATGCGTACAGCGCGCTTGCCGCTTCCACACAACTCGACTCGCCGCCCGCGTGCTGCAAGCGAGCGGTCCTCATGCGTACAGCGCGCTTGCCGCTTCCACACAACTCGACTCGCCGCCCGCGTGCTGCAAGCGAGCGGTCCTCATGCGTACAGCGCGCTTGCCGCTTCCACACAACTCGACTCGCCGCCCGCGTGCTGCAAGCGAGCGGTCCTCATGCGTACAGCGCGCTTGCCGCTTCCACACAACTCGACTCGCCGCCCGCGTGCTGCAAGCGAGCGGTCCTCATGCGTACAGCGCGCTTGCCGCTTCCACACAACTCGACTCGCCGCCCGCGTGCTGCAAGCGAGCGGTCCTCATGCGTACAGCGCGCTTGCCGCTTCCACACAACTCGACTCGCCGCCCGCGTGCTGCAAGCGAGCGGTCCTCATGCGTACAGCGCGCTTGCCGCTTCCACACAACTCGACTCGCCGCCCGCGTGCTGCAAGCGAGCGGTCCTCATGCGTACAGCGCGCTTGCCGCTTCCACACAACTCGACTCGCCGCCCGCGTGCTGCAAGCGAGCGGTCCTCATGCGTACAGCGCGCTTGCCGCTTCCACACAACTCGACTCGCCGCCCGCGTGCTGCAAGCGAGCGGTCCTCATGCGTACAGCGCGCTTGCCGCTTCCACACAACTCGACTCGCCGCCCGCGTGCTGCAAGCGAGCGGTCCTCATGCGTACAGCGCGCTTGCCGCTTCCACACAACTCGACTCGCCGCCCGCGTGCTGCAAGCGAGCGGTCCTCATGCGTACAGCGCGCTTGCCGCTTCCACACAACTCGACTCGCCGCCCGCGTGCTGCAAGCGAGCGGTCCTCATGCGTACAGCGCGCTTGCCGCTTCCACACAACTCGACTCGCCGCACAGTAGATCGACGCCATACAAGCGTTGGGACATAGGATATTTAAATATCCAAATGTCAATTTTTGAAAAACGAGTTATGCCATCGTATTTGTCTTCTTATTAGCTGTTAAAAATGTTACTAGCATTTTCTGATTGGACTCTTACATCGAGAGCTATAGCGCAAAATGTGATTTAAATGTATGGGAAGTGACTTAAAAACTGATGTATCTCGAGATTCCCTTCGCCTTTCGACTTGATTTTTTTATCTATACATATAATAAATCTGTAAAAAAACTGTGTCTGTACATTGAATATATTAAAAAAATAATAATTGGGTGGGGTTTAGAAACAGTAATGGAGCACAAATCCAAAAAAAAAATTCTGTCTGTTTGTCTGTATGTCTGTATGTCTGTATGTCTGTATGTCTGTTTGTTTGTACACGCTAATCTTCGGAACTACTGGACGGTTTTCAATGATTTTTTCTTTGTTGTATCAGTATTAAGCCTGGTCAACATATAGGCTATAATTTATCTTCGAAACTTGAAGACCTGATGCAGAACACCAACAGACCAACAAAACTATAAGAGATACAAATATGGTGCCATGGCAAAAATTGTTTCATATGATGAGCATTTTCAGCTGAGATAATAAATTTTAAGATCTGGAACACCTGATGTGGAATCCCAAGAGCCCAGCTTCTCTGTACCATATACAGGTATGACGTTTTAGCAAAAGTTGTTCAATTTGATAAGCACTTTCTATTGACTTATACAAATTGAAGATCTAAAACACCTGATGTGGAACTCCAGGGGCCCAGCTAGACTATAGCATATAGAGGTGTGACGTTTTAGCAAAAGTTGTTCAATCTGATAAGCACTCTCTGTTGACTTATAAAAATTGAAGATGTAGAACACCTGATGCGGAACGCCAGGAGCCCAGCTAGACTATAGCATATAAAGATATGACGTTTTAGCAAAAGTGGTTCAACCTGATAAGCACTCTCTATTGACGTATATACATCGAAGATCTGGAACACCTGATGTGGAACTTCAAGAGCAATACTACACTTGAAATGTATAGAAATGAATGTTATGAAATAGGTAGTATGTTGAATCAAAAAAAGTAATTAGTCCGTCTTTTACATAATCCTAAAATAATGGTGAGGATACCTCGGCGGATTTTAAACGCAGATTACGCGCTCCCTGTGGGTCACTTACCACGAGGCACCTATCCTCCGAGCAGGGCTACTAACCCTGCTCTAGCGACTCCACTCTGGACGGCCAAGCCAAACCAGAGGCGTGAGACCTACCCCCGTCATGGTTCACTCCGACCGGCCGGAGATGGGGGACAGTATACCCTGGAGAACTCAGTATATATAGCCCACCGGGGTCGCTACTCCCCGTCATCAGCCTCAGATGTCCTGCGGTGCTTATATCTCATTATTATTGTCGTTATTATCTCAAGAGCCTTTGTCCCAATTATGTTAGAGTCGACTTCCAGTCACGATGTAACTGAGTACCAGTGTTTTACAAGGATCAACTGCATATCTGAGCTCCACAACCCAGTTACCCGCTCAACCCAATACCCCTTGGTAAAACTGGTCAGACTTACTGGCATCTGACTACCCATAACGACTGCCAAGAATGTTCAATGACAGCCGGAACCTACAGTTTAACATCCCCTCCAAATAACGATAATTGGTATCCAAAATATACGTAGAAAGTACATACGAACTTAGAAAAGTTGCATTGGCAGGTACTTGCCAGACCAGGAATCAAAGACATACGCTCATACTTGAGAGATTGGTTCTCTACCCACTAAACCACCACGACTTCCACTAAGTCATCACGACTTTGTCATCTCAGTAACATTTAATGTTTTTTTTAACGTATTAATACGTGTAATATTTTTGCCACACACAACTTAAATGCGGACTAATTAGAATCACTACTTTTATCCCTATGGTCACGTCTTTTGCGGTTCAGTTCTCAGCGTTTTGTTTAGTCTGCTGTGCTTTTGCCGTTGAAGTACAAAAATTAAATATATGGAACGTTTCTAATGGCTATGCGTATTCCGTTGTTTTCAAGTCAACGGACCCTTAAAATACAATATCAGACGGTTCAGATCTTTGATTTTGCTCACCCCGTAGTCGCTGGCATAAGGGACTTTATCCGCGTACGAAGTCGCGGGCAGAAGCTAGTATGGTAATAAGACATATATTTGGCACATTTTCTTCAAACAAACATGGTGCGATAAATGTGCCCGTTTTAAGATACAATTATAGACCGATTTTTGCAATATCATCTACATATTTATTTATAAGTTTCACATATTTTATTTTGATGTTTTTACATATTTAATAAAATATGTAAAAACATCAAAATATACCTACAATTCTATTACTAAGATATTTATTGAAGTACTTAACTACAATTTACTAATAACTAATTTCATAATGATAAAGTAAGGACAAAATTTTAAATTGGTTGACACTAATATTTAGACATGATAAAAACAGTAAAAACAAATATTCAATATAACAAACAAAACGAAGAACAGCATCATAAAGCATCATAAAAATCAATAGTCTAAAAGAAAGTGTTAGTCACAGAAAATATCATCATCAGATTCTATTTCAGATTCTTCAGAATCGCTATCAGATATTAAATTCATAACGTCACAAAATTCTACTTGATTTTCTTCTGTGACTATCATTTTATAAACTTCTTTAAACATATTTCTCTTTACGTTACGATCCAATTTTGGTCGTATGGTTGTCAAAAAAGGATCTGAAGTGAGAAGCAGGTTATGAAGTACATCTTCATTACAATTAATACTACTACTTTTTCTCGAGTGAGACTCTCTAAATTTACGAAAATCTTTGTTTCTCGCTTCAGATGCTTCTTCTGACAAAAAACCGATTGGCACTATAGACAAATGCTCAATTATATGAGCTCCATGAATAAGCAACTTATGAATACTCACAGGCATATAATACCATGGATAAAGATTGGTAAACATTTTTGCAGTATCTATACAGAATTCATTAAATTTGTTTACAATATTTTTTTCACCAGAAGAAATACATTGTAGGATCACACCAAGTCTTTGCACTAAAGCAACGTCTAGTCCAGTTATATCAGCAGTTTTGGCTGGATCTTGAAAGAACCTTCTAGCTGAGTTTCCGTTGTTTGTCGTCCCACTGCCTTGTTTTACAACGTCTAATAATAAACCAGTTTCTTTTCTGAATCTGTCTTGAATGTTCTTTTTTCTTTCATCTACAGATTTTTTGGCATCGTCTCCTCTTGATTGCCAAGATTTAATGTCTAATCTATATGCTATATGAAGCAAACATTCCATGGCACGGATCCATGCATGAAGACTGCTTAATCCATATTTATACATATCTTCGTCCACTGGTTTTTTCTGAACCAATTCTATATTGTTCATTTCCTTCGGACGCGCCTTACACAAATCGCAAACTGCTGTAGAAGTGCCAGAGATATAGGATGCCACTTTTCCATCTATCATTGTCAAGAGCAATTTATGCTTGATAGTTGCATTTTCACATTTCGTTGGATTTAAACTTTCTATTTCTGTTTCTATATTAGTCATTTCGTTTTTAACATTAAACTCCGTTTCTTTCATGAACTTCCACATAATGGGTCGGCAGAAAGACGTTGATGAAGGCCGTTGGTTTTGCCAAATAATACATCCATCTTGAGTTGTGAGCTTCAATGGCACAAGACTCGCCATGAACACGCTTTGTAGTTCTTGATTTGAACAATCCGACTTTTGTTGATGTACACTTTGATTTGAGGCTCCATCAAACCCCCATTTGCTTATTAGCAGGAGTTCATCTTTGTCAAGACTTATGTCCAAACACTGAATAAGTCTATTTACAGTTAAATCTAACAGAGCTTGAAGTTTAATCTTAACAGAAGTTTCTGTTATTGTTACAGCACTGTTGTCAGGGTAGCACTTTTTCTTCTCTTCTTGAAGTTTATAATAACTAGGGTATTTACAAATTCCTTCCTTTTCACTGAAATCTCTTAGTGTTATGTATCGAAACTTTGATAGTCTTAAAGTGACATATAATGCCAAAGCTTTTTGGGATGATATTTCTTTCATTTCTCCAAATTGAATAAACTGCTTTACTTTAGAGACTTGCTCTGGATTTTCTAAAAGGTACTGCAGGATTTCAGCCACATCTTTTTTTCCAGATGATTTGAGGCTCGTTTGAGCAGAGAAGACGATTTCTTCCGTGCTATAGGAGCTGCAACTCGATTCTGTGCGTCTTCTTTTTTGTTTGTTCGATAATTCTTCAAAAGGTTTGCGGCTTTCTATCGAAGTAGATGTAGATGCGTCGGAAACCCGACATTCCGGATTCATCACAACATTTGTGAAAGAATCGGATGTTGTCGCTGTTGGTTCTTCAGATGCCTCGTCTATTTCTTCTTCGGGTATAATAACATTCTCTTTCCAATTTTCTGGCCATTTGATATCTGCTTGCAACCAGGAGGAATACTTCCGCATAAATGCTTCTTGATTTCTTGAAGATTTCATCCATTTAGCATAGATCCGATAACAAAATCTACGACACCATTCTTTAAGTTCTTTTTCAACTGCGTCTCTTAACTGAAAATCACTATTGGTTTTCAGAGACGTAAATAATTGATTATAGTCCCGAATATCACCACCTTCACGTAGAGAAATGTAAAGGTCGAGGTAAGTACCGAAACCGTGAAAAGACATAATGACAACACTCGGATGAGGATGAAATTACAACTAATGCTCTTCAAGTAATGCACCTATTTATATGGTTTCCAAAATTGGCACTAATGAGGGTAGGTATGTTAAAAATCGATTCGAGTTCTTATTGTAAACAATAAAAAGGTCTTTTATAAGTAATTAGCTAATTTTTCAAAAAAATAGCTAATCACCTCATTAAAATTTAGGTAATAACAAATTACCAAAAATTAACAAATTATCTCATTAGTAGTATATAATTATTTCCAGAGATTATATTATCGGTGCACCAATGAGTTATGGCCTGACCATATCAGTGAGTCACCACTGAAGTGAGATTCAGAGATAAAATATGTGAAACTTATAAATAAATATGTAGATGATATTGCAAAAATCGGTCTATACTTGTATCTTAAAACGGGCACATTTATCGCACCATGTTTGTTTGAAGAAAATGTGCCAAATATATGTCTTATTACCATATAAAAAAATCAAGTCGAAAGGCGAAGGGAATCTCGAGATACATCAGTTTTTAAGTCACTTCCCATACATTTAAATCACATTTTGCGCTATAGCTCTCGATGTAAGAGTCCAATCAGAAAATGCTAGTAACATTTTTAACAGCTAATAAGAAGACAAATACGATGGCATAACTCGTTTTTCAAAAATTGACATTTGGATATTTAAATATCCTATGTCCCAACGCTTGTATGGCGTCGATCTACTGTGCGCCGCCCGCGTGCTGCAAGCGAGCGGTCCTCATGCGTACAGCGCGCTTGCCGCTTCCACACAACTCGACTCGCCGCCCGCGTGCTGCAAGCGAGCGGTCCTCATGCGTACAGCGCGCTTGCCGCTTCCACACAACTCGACTCGCCGCCCGCGTGCTGCAAGCGAGCGGTCCTCATGCGTACAGCGCGCTTGCCGCTTCCACACAACTCGACTCGCCGCCCGCGTGCTGCAAGCGAGCGGTCCTCATGCGTACAGCGCGCTTGCCGCTTCCACACAACTCGACTCGCCGCCCGCGTGCTGCAAGCGAGCGGTCCTCATGCGTACAGCGCGCTTGCCGCTTCCACACAACTCGACTCGCCGCCCGCGTGCTGCAAGCGAGCGGTCCTCATGCGTACAGCGCGCTTGCCGCTTCCACACAACTCGACTCGCCGCCCGCGTGCTGCAAGCGAGCGGTCCTCATGCGTACAGCGCGCTTGCCGCTTCCACACAACTCGACTCGCCGCCCGCGTGCTGCAAGCGAGCGGTCCTCATGCGTACAGCGCGCTTGCCGCTTCCACACAACTCGACTCGCCGCCCGCGTGCTGCAAGCGAGCGGTCCTCATGCGTACAGCGCGCTTGCCGCTTCCACACAACTCGACTCGCCGCCCGCGTGCTGCAAGCGAGCGGTCCTCATGCGTACAGCGCGCTTGCCGCTTCCACACAACTCGACTCGCCGCCCGCGTGCTGCAAGCGAGCGGTCCTCATGCGTACAGCGCGCTTGCCGCTTCCACACAACTCGACTCGCCGCCCGCGTGCTGCAAGCGAGCGGTCCTCATGCGTACAGCGCGCTTGCCGCTTCCACACAACTCGACTCGCCGCCCGCGTGCTGCAAGCGAGCGGTCCTCATGCGTACAGCGCGCTTGCCGCTTCCACACAACTCGACTCGCCGCCAGTCCGCTGTCCGCTCGCCGTAGTCTTAATTCGAGGCGACGCCGTGCTGCAGCCGTGCTGTTGCGGTGCTGCTATAATGTACCACAAGCTTTAAACGGGACCCTATTGTTTTCGCTCCTCTGTCCGTCCGTCCGTCCGTCCGTCCGTCTGTCTGTCTGTCACCAGGCTGTATCTCATGAACCGTGATAGTTAGAGAGTTGAAATTTTCACAGATGATGTATTTCTGTTGCCGCTATAACAACAAATACTAAAAACTAGAATTGAATAAATATTTCGGGGGGCTGCCGTACAACAAACATGATTTTTTTTTCTCATTTTTGCTCGATATCCATTTGGTATCTCGATAGAGTTTGGATGGTACGGAACCCTACGTGCGCGAGTCCGACTCGCACTTGGCCGTTTTTTTATTTGTTTGTAAATGTACAATCTAAGAATATAACTTCCAGAGCGCAAGCCCGCAACAGGGAACTCCTGGCCACTATGGAGGAACATCAGCAAGAGTCCGCCAACACCATGCGCGAGGTGGTGGAGGAAGCTAAGGATCTCACCAAACAATACTATGAGGCACAGCTTGAGGCGTTACGCAGTGAGGTGAGAACACTAGTGTCACACAAGATTATTTTTATTTATTCAGTCAATTTTGACGGCATGAACTTCCTGAAATACTAATAAAACTTTTTTGCAAAAAAGTGAAACCGATTTCAATGAAATACCCTTTTCCTAAGTCTGGCAAATACTATGTAAAAACGGGTTCAGCCAAATGTGTGATAACCCGCGCAGACATACATACGCAAAGACAAGTCAAACAGAACTTTTTTTAAATCGGTTAAAAACGAAAGGTCACTAGAGACGAGAGAAGAGAAGAAAACAGATAGATTCGTATTTCCGCTTAAAATAACAACTTTCAAATCAGATAATTCAAAAACTTTGTTTCAGATGGAAGATATGGTTGAAGAATACGAAAGCAGGCTAGCCAAAATACCAGTATTGGAGGTAGCACTAAGTCCAATTCTATTTTGTCAATGAAAGCTAATTAAAAGTAATTAATACTACTGAAATACAAACTTTTGCTTTAGGAGAAATTAACAGCTGAACGTCTGGCGAGAGCGAGAGCTGAGGAAGAAGTAGAACATCTGCGTACTTGTATTGAAGAAAGAGACGGTAAGGATATACTTTTGCTTGTTCGATCCATGACATCATACTAACATTATTAACTTAGAGTGTTTTTTTGTCTGCTTGAACACGCTAAACTAGGTGATACTGGTCCGATTTCAGTATATGATTGTACATTTATCGGCAAAGGCTATAAGCAAATTTTTATATGTGTGTGTAAAAATGCTCTTAAGGGCCGGAGGTAAAACCGTTGATGGAGTTTATTTTAAAAACGAATTACTGCTAGTTACTAAAAGTTGATCTGATCTTTATTATTACAGAAAAAGCATTCAAAGACAAGACCCCATCGCGCGAAGACGTAATGTCACTATCCGACAGCGAGCATGAATCTGATGGTGAAACCAACGACCCGCTTAATGAGAGCTTAGAACCTCTTTTCAAAAAGGACCTCAACAGATCTGTGTCCATAGTCGTACACCATGACAACCGTGACAACGCTAGCGTACATACTATAGACAATATTGACGAAGAAAATGACAGTGATATAGAAAAATCACATGAAACACTAAAGAATGATCGTTCTAGAAACTCTTCTTACGCTACTGGTGAAGATGATGATGATGATTTAAATGTGTCTGTTAAGAAAATTGATGAAGTAAAAGACAGTGTTGCTGATGTCACTGAAACTTTTGACGAGAGTGTTAAAACTGAGACAAATGTTACTTATGATAATGAATTAACAGATAGGTGTGATGAAAGCTTGAAAAATAATAGTAACACAACATACAATAGTGAATTAACTTACGATAGATACGCGGAAGACCCAAAAACTGATTCAAGAGATGCAGACAACGAAATGCAATCTAAAAATGAATCTATAAAAAGTACAAAACATGAAGTTCGAGGAACTTATTTTGTTAGCGAAAGTAAAATCAGCGAAAATGGCGGTTTCAGCGAAGTTTCTAAAGAAAAGCTAATAAGTTCTTTCAGAGGCACTTACTTTGTCAAGTCACCTGTTATAAAGGCACCGCAAAATGTTGACAGGAATGAAAAAGAAGCTGCAACTGAGAAATTCAAAGTGCCAATAGTAGATCAGCCTTATGCTGATACAAAAGTAAAAGAACCAGAAATAAAAACTATCAATAAACAAAAGGAAAATGTTAACACAGCTAACACTATAGAACTGCCTATAAATAAAATAACTAGAGGCAAATCAAATATTGATATGAAAGCTCCCGTAAAATCAGAACCTGTAGCCACCATGATGAGAGCGAAAACTAACATCAATATGAAATCATCAGAAAAAGTGGCAGAAACACTTGTAGGAAAAATAATACGATCTTTCAAGTCTAACCACGGCAGTGACGCATCTTTGAGGCAGTTTGAACAATTAGAAATAGCTTCGAAAGAAGATGATGATGACAAACAAAATCAATCAGTATTCGGTAATATTAAAATTCTGAAAGAAAAAAGAACTTATTTTGATAATGTGTTAGATAACAATAATAAGCCTAAAGTCGATTGTAAAGAGGAAATCGCCGTAGTAAAAGAAAAGCGCACATATTTTGATAATATCAGCGCAAACGTTGACGTTTGTAACAAACATGTAAATAAATTGCAAAAAAACGATGACGACAGGTCGCCATCAATTGTCAAAGAAGTCGTCAATGACGATTTTGAACCTAGCACTATTAGAAAACTTTTAGGTGAGAGTTTTACTAAGCCTGACGTAATATCATCCATACACAAGACTAAAATAACTAAGAAACATGATTCTGTTGACATATTCGATGGATTCGATTCTCCTATTGCTCCAAAAGCAAAAGAAAAAGTTGACAATGATGAAATGGCTAGACAATCTATTGAAAAACTTGTTTTAGACCAGCTTTCAGTTAAGAAAGATAAAAATGCCGAGCCAAGACTATCTATAAGAGAAATCATTGAACCTGAAGATAATGAAGTACAAATTAATACTAAGAAGGAAATGAAATTAGAACCAATGTCATCAGTTGAAGAAAGTAATGACAATATTCGAGGATTTAAAAAAGACGCTAAGTTAGAACCTGCATCATCCACTGATGAACCGAATCAAACAATGAATGATCATACTAGAAGTGACAATACAATGGAGGAATTTGAGAATATTTACAAAAACATATCTGCCCCCAGAGCCACAGAATTCGACTTACTTGTATCACAAGAAGCAAATGAAAGTACGGAAAAACATGACAAGGATGACTTAAAATACAATTTGAGAAAAAAGAAACAGTCACACCATACTAAAAATGACGACGAGAAAAGTAATAAGGAGGTTGAAGAAGTAATTTTAGCTGAAAGTCACGCGAAGTGTGAAGGCAAGGCAAGGAAACGTCCTCTAAGATTAAGACGAAAGAAAAATCAGGATGATGATTCGGACGATAAACTTAAAGACATTGTGAACTTACAATCGGAATTCTCTGACGTGACAATGGGCGTCCCTGCTCCCAAGAAAGATGTCAAAGACATACCCTCGCCTGAAAAGGCGTTAGACGAAAATCTACCACCTTCATTCGGGATACAGAGTTGCCCTTCTAAAATGTAAGTTGATTGATCTTTTGTGTAGTTTGCGCCAAACTTCATCGCGGCTCAAAACATCACTGAGCTGAAACCATTTTAACCGATTATGGGCCACATGCTCTGTAGTTAGTTGCGAGCCGCCATCAAGTTTGGCGAGACATGTACTCTACTTTTCTATCATACATTTCCATTTCTTTCTTCTAAAATCCCTTCTTCTTATCTTTCAAAACTTTTTTCTTTAGGAAAGTGAGAAATTCGAGGCGGCTACGTAGTAAGAAGCGACATGATTCTGAAACATAGTAACATTGTAGTTTTTTGCTTCAAGTAAGAGTATTTTTGGTTTTTAGGGTGAAAGTTTTGTTTGCTGTCTTTTTAACTGTGTGTTGGTGAGGGTAACCCATGTTTTGCCAAGAATTTTCTGTCTGGGAAGATGAAATTACTGGATATTGCACTTATTTCTTACTTAGCCATGATTTAAATTCCTTAAAGATTCATCTTACCATAGCCCAAAAAATCGACACAAATGTTCGACATTGTACTAATTTGAAACTTATTTCTCCACAGGGGCACCAGAAATCGTAGAAAGTTATTCACACCTCGCGCGGAACCTTTGGAAGAGTCCTTAACTCAAACTGGTAATAGTGACGAACGCATCTACGTGCCAAGACCGTCTTACCACCGCCCCAGAGCCCGCCGTAAATTGTAGACTAATGTACTGAACTTTAAATCTTTATTAATTAATATGAAATGTATCAAATTACTTTATCATGTATCAATAAATATAATTATGTAGTTATGGTTATTCTTGTGTTTTATTTGCCTCTTACATAACTTCGCAGCAACACAATGCGTTTGTTTTGAAAATCCTACATATATGATGGATGATACATGGTGCCTCGTTATTCTAGCACGTAGCAGTGCGAGAAGAGTGGCGACGGATTGTGAAGCTTGCTACCTGAAATGACGACCACGACCACTGCCAAGAGTGTGACGACGAAGAAGAAGCACGACTGTTGTGCACAAGGTGTCAGGTTCTTTTGCTGGGTCGGGCTGAAATCACTACAAAACGGTCCACCGCCTAATTCCTCCGGTAACATGATGACAATGATCTGCTAAAAGAAAGTCCTCTGTGGCATTCTGTCTATCCGCAATAAACTCAAAAACTATTGAAGATTGAAATAGTCATTTCCGAACGCAAAGTCAACATGTCAAAAATGCGACGCCATTTGCAAAATAAAGCAACTGTCAAAATCTGTTCTGTTCTGTTCATTTACGTTTGCATTTCCATTATTTTGTGTTGTGCATCCCAATTTAACAATTTTTAATCTTATGTGGTGATATAAAGTTACTTTAAATCATGGCGACGGGTGCACGCACCGCTGTGTCGCAAATATTGCGCAACAAAGACGATGTTGGTGAAGAGGAAGATGAACCAAAGAAGAAGTCCAGGGAAGACTGGAGAAAGGCTAAAGAGCTTGAAGAAGCTCGTAAAGCTGGTACAGCACCTGCTGCTGTTGACGAAACTGGTATGGACTCCCATATCTTTGATAATAACCTCTTGAAAGTGAAATATAAACATCGACTCTTAGGTCTTTTAACGTCCAAAAACTCAGTCATCATCAGCATTTCGACAGTGCCACTGCAGGGCACTCTCATCACAGAAAAGGAATGAGCATTAGTCACACTTTGAATTGGCAATTGCAGACTTTAAGGTCCCAGTTTCCTCAAGACATTTTCCTTCACCTGTATTCAGTCATCGATGTCTCAGATACACCAAAAACTTAGTAAAGTTGCAGTATTAATGTATAAAATACTCAATCCCAGCTTTATATTCCAGGCAAGGACATAAACCCCCACATTCCGCAGTACATATCGTCTGCACCATGGTATTATGGAACTGCTGGGCCTACCCTCAAGCATCAGAGGCCACAGGAGGACAGAGAGGCTCACTTTACTAAGCTTGATACCTACTACCATAAGGGAGTTGATACTGTGAGTATTGATGTTATTTATTACTATAATGTTTTAAAAATATCCTTTTTTAATGTTTTTACATTATAGTCTACAATGAAAGAAAATGTTTTGTTTAAGTTCTACAATTTGTAGAAAAAAAAAATAATTTGAATCCAGAACTGTCCATTTGGACAAAGGATCAATGTTTTCATCCACAAATGTTGAATTTAAAGGCATAAAATCTAAGTTTAATTTAATTTCCTCATTTTTATTACAGACAAAAGTAGCAACAAAGTATAGAAAAGGAGCATGTGAGAACTGTGGAGCTATGACACACAAGAAGAAAGATTGCTTGGACAGGCCTAGAAAGGTAACATTCAGATTGTTTTTGTATTAGAATAGACCAAAGAGACTGTGTAAATTTTCTTTAAATATTTATTATCATTATTTATTAGATGATATAATATTCATTTAATTTCAAACAAACTAGTCATTAACTACTCATGTGTAAAATAAACTATTTGTTTTATCTACAAATGCAAAATCTTAACAACATTTTCATAGAATAAACTTCAAAAGTTACGATCCATAAGCAATCCATTACATTTTCTTCACAATGTTACAGATAGGTGCAAGATTCACTAACGCAGGTATCGCAGCGGATGAGTTTGCGCAGCCCAATCTAAACCTCAGCTATGATGGCAAGAGGGACAGGTGGAATGGTTACGATCCTCTCCAGCATAAGGCTATCATTGAGGAGTATCAGAAAGTTGAGGATGCTAAGAGAGAGCTTAGGGCTAAGAAATTGGAACAAGGTAAGTCAAGATAATTGTTGACTTCTAAGTACAAGAAAGCTAGACTAATTTTATTATAATTGTTAAACAATATGTTTTTAATCACCAAATACAACCACACATCCATCTTCCATTTCCAATCAGTTCAAAATGGATGAATAGACCCAATGCAGAGTATATGTTTGTAGCATTACTACAAAAATAATATATCAAGTGTCATGTAACTCTCAGAACATGGTTAAATGTTCTGAGTGTGTGTTATGAAATATTCTAGATGTTTTTAAGTTATAATAACCTTATAATTTAATTATAGATCCCACAGCCACAGAGGATGATGACAATGCTGAGGAAGATGAGGACAAATATGTAGACGAAGTTGACATGCCTGGTACTAAGGTAAGATTATATCCTTGTAAACAATAGTTTAAAGAAATTGTGTTTTTACCTTACATTATACATTTCTTGTAATCTCTCTCAACTAATCAATTCTGATTTGCTACCTCAAGCACTGTGATCAGATTTTGTATGTAAATTGTCTAAGTAAATACTGTCAAATTACATAGTAAGAGTGGGTTGTTGCACTATAAAAGCAACATTAAACAGAAAATTGCCGCCAATTGGTAAAATCTATTATTTGACAGCTATATGCAAACAGGGATTTGACTAATACTAATAGTACTAGCTTTACTCATCCATAATTTTCCACATTTCAGGTAGACTCGAAGCAGCGCATCACAGTGCGTAACTTACGTATCAGAGAGGACACGGCGAAGTACCTGAGGAACTTGGACCCTAACTCTGCCTACTACGATCCCAAGACTCGTTCTATGAGAGACAATCCTAATCCCGTGGCTGTAGAGTGAGTTTTATTGTGCCTATTATTATGCAGTTGTACGGAGAAAATTCGGGGATTCGGTAATGGTATAAGTATAATTGGATGTCGTAAGTTGTTGTGCAAGTGAAAGTAAAAGGAACGTTATAATAGAAAACTTTTTTGGTGAATACCATTGAAATAACTCACGTTTAATTAAGTCAATTAGAGCCACTATACTTAATTAAAATTATACCACCATTATTTTCATGACCACCATGAAAGTAAATTGGTCCTGTAAATGGCCTGTGTGTGTCCTGTGGAAGGCCTTGGTCCAGCATTGTCCAGCGGCGAATGTCTGTCGGCTGAAACGGTGAAGAAATTGGCCCTCTACTCCTTATTATTCTATTTTCTCGTAGATCAGACGCCTTAGTCCAGCACTGGACGTCTTTCTTCTGAAACGATGACGAAATTGGTTCTTTATTCAGTCCTTATTACTCCTCAGATCAGACTACCAAGGCGAGAACTTCGTCCGGTTCAGCGGCGACACGGCGGTGCACGCGGCGGCGCAGCTGTTCGCGTGGGAGGCGCAGGCGCGCGGCCTGGACGTGCACCTGCTGGCCGAGCCCACCAAGCTGCAGCTGCTGCAGCGACAGTACCATGATAAGAAGGACCACTTCAAGACGCAGGTAGGTGCCATTGGTATATAACGACCTAAGAAAAGATGGTTAAACTGTGTGAAAATCGATAAGACTGGAAAGATTGTTACTGGTGAGATGGCGGCAGATAGTATGTAAAGAGAAAATATAAGGGCCGGAAAGATGAGGGCGGAATTTGTTTTAGGTTGATCACTGTACCTCAAATGTAGAATAATCTCATGGACAATGAATGAACAAAGTGGCCGTGGTGGCCTAGTGGGTAAAGGACCGACCTCTCAAGTATGAGGGTGCGGGTTCGATCCCAGGTCAGGCAAGTACCAATGCAACTTTTCTAAGTTTGTATGTACTTTCTAAGTATATCTTAGACACCATGGACTGTGTTTCGGATGGCACGTTAAACTGTAGGTCCCGGCTGTCATTGAACATCCTTGGCAATCGTTAAGGGTAGTCAGAAGCCAGTAAGTCTGACACCAGCCTAACCAAGGGGTATCGGGTTGCCTGGGTAACTGGGTTGAGGAGGTCAGATAGGCAGTCGCTTCTTGTAAAGCACTGGTACTCAGCTGAATCCGGTTAGACTGGAAGCCGACCCCAACATGATTGGGAAAAGGCTCGGAGGATGATGTATCTTCTCACATATAGAAAAAAATTGCCTAGGCCACTCTTAAGTTTAAGCTTAACAAAGTAATGATTAATATGAATTTTTATTTAAATAAAAGTCGTTCTAATCTAAAAAAAAGTACTTAACTGCTAAAAATATTATGTAAAATGTTTACCCACCCAAAACAAAAATGTGAAAGACTGCCAAGTTCGATAATATGGGAATGCTTCGCCTATAAAAGAAGTGAGATCTGAATAAGTACCAAGTTCCATACACATACCTCAGTTAAAAATAGTTACTTTTTAACGATGTTACTTGGAAAATTTTCATACACCTTGTTATAAACCTACTAAACGCAATGAATCAAGTATTTAATTTTCTATTAAAACTTGCCAAGTAACATCATTAAAAAGTAACTATTTTTAACTGAGGTATGTGTATGGAACTTGGTACTTATTCAGATCTCACTTCTTTTATAGGCGAAGCATTCCCATATTATCGAACTTGGCAGTCTTTCACATTTTTGTTTTGGGTGGGATTTCATTTATTTTTGTAAGGTTGTTTATTTTATTTTTTTCTTATGATGAAGTTAGTTAAAGGAATGTCTCATTTATACTATCTTTTAGATTTTTTAATATGCACTATGTTTCTTACAAAGAAATGAACTAGATTAACTAAATGGACTAGATTTACCAACTGACTGACATGACATGTTATCATATATTATGTTCGTGGATCAAAGTTACACATTCGTTATTTTCGAAAGTGATTCACACTTGGCCGTTTTCAGATTTTTATTTTACTTCTAACTACACTATTTTACTTCTAACTAAACTAAATATAAACCATTCGAAGATATATTATATAAATATAGATAAAGGACAATGCTATTCTTTGTATGGAAGTTGGGCTCAAGAGTTGCCCACAGTAACTGCATAGTGTATTATGTTCCATAGGCTTATAATAGGTCCCAGACCGAAATATTTCGAAATCTATCCCAGGAGTGCTGAGAAAAACTGGTTTGACTCTTATTCAATACTACGAAAAATATGCTTACGAACTCTTAACTATTCCACTTTTATTACCTTAATTGAAATGCATTATAATATTAATCGACAAATACGAGGTATTGAACGAGATTTTTTTTTACCGACTTCAAAAAATGGAGGAGTTTCTCAGTTCGTTTGTATTCTTTTTACGTAAGTACGTGCATAACTCCGTCGTTTACCAACCGATTTAAACAATCATTTTATTGTTTAAAAGGATTTACTTTCCAAATAGTTCCAGGGTCCAGGGTCTGGTGATAGAAACCTTAAAACATTATGGAACTCTCGGAAATTGTAAGCACATATCGAATAAAAACTTGTCAATCGGGTATATGTCTCCGACACCACAAAACTGTGGAGGTTAAGACCTGACCTGACGATGGAGACGACAGTGAGACGAGGGAACTCCTCAACGGTATCTATTTACTACCTCGTGTTTGAGCTTATTTTATTCGTCTTGATAAGATTTTTCCATTGCCATTAAGGATATTAATTGCATGACGCTACTCGAACTTAGGACTGATTGTGGTAGATAGAGACTGAAAAGCAAGAGAAACAACAATTACCTTTAAACGTCTATTTCTGTTTTTTTTTTTTTTTATCCTGTTAACAGTGAAACCACTATCTATCTGATATATATATCTCTATCTATCAAGAAAAGAGGTTGTTAGGTTTGTGGCTGCTTAAAATGGCTTGCTAACAATGGCTGGCTAACATTAGAACTGGTTTTTCTCGGGACCTCTGGGACCGATTTCAAAAATATTTGCATTCCGTCTTAAGAGTGAAGTAAAAAACCTATTTTAATCATTCCCACTACTGGGCAAAGGGCTTGGGCTTCATAAACTGACTGTTCAAGTTGGACATTAGAACCGAGTTTTCTCGGGACCTCTGGGACCGGTTTCAAAAATATTTGGATTCCGTCTTAAGAGTGAAGTAAAGAACCTATTCTAACCATTCCCACTACTGGGCAAATGGCTTGGGCTTTATAAAGTAACTGTTCAAGTTTAACATTTGAACCGGTTTTTCTCGGGACCTCTGGGACCGATTTCCAAAATATTTGGATTTCGTGACAACAGTGAAGTAAAGAACCTATTCTAACCATTCCCACTACTGGGCAAATGGCTTGGGCTTTATAAAGTGACTGTTCAAGTTTAACATTTGAACCGGTTTTTCTCGGGACCTCTGGGACCGATTTCCAAAATATTTGGATTTCGTGTTAACAGTGCAGCAAAGAACCTATTTCGACCACTTTCACTACTGGGCAAATGGCTCAGGCTTTGTTAAGTGACTATCTATGGAGAACATTTGAACCGGTTTTTCTCGGGACCTCTGGGACCGACTTCAAAAATATTTGGATTTCGTGTTCAGAGTGCACTATGGAACCTATTTTAACAATTTCCACTACTGGGCAAATGGCTTGGGCTTCATAAACTGACTGTTCAAGTTGGACATTAGAACCGGGTTTTCTCGGGACCTCTGGGACCGATTTCAAAAATATTTGGATTCCGTCTTAAGAGTGAAGTAAAGAACCTATTCTAACCATTCCCACTACTGGGCAAATGGCTTGGGCTTTATAAAGTGACTGTTCAAGTTTAACATTTGAACCGGTTTTTCTCGGGACCTCTGGGACCGATTTCAAAAATATTTGGATTCCGTCTTAAGAGTGAAGTAAAGAACCTATTCTAACCATTCCCACTACTGGGCAAATGGCTTGGACTTTATAAAGTGACTGATCAAGTTTAACATTTGAACCGGTTTTTCTCGGGACCTCTGGGACCGATTTCAAAAATATTTGGATTTCGTGTTAACAGTGCAGTAAAGAACGAATTTCCACCACTTTCACTACTGGGCAAATGGCTCAGGCTTTGTTAAGTGACTATCTATGGAGACCATTTGAACCGGTTTTTCTCGGGACCTCTGGGACCGATTTCAAAAATATTTGGATTTCGTGTTCAGAGTGCACTATGGAACCAGCTGAAACTACTCCCACTGCTGGGCAAACTTTGAGCCCACACCCTGGCATTGTCCTTTAGTTCGTTTTAGTTCCTTAGGGGTATAAATTTACACCGGGTATAAAACACCTTCATTATTTTGAAACCGACTCACACTTGGCCATTTTCAGATTTTTCCCTTTACCTTGACATAAAGACCTACCTTCATGCCAAATTTCAAGTCAATACGATCATTGGAAGTGGTCTAGGTTTTTGATGAGTGAGTCAGTGAATCAGTCAGTCAGTGAGTGTATAGTAAAAATAGCGATTTTCTGACGTCAATATCTCAAGACCTACAATAGGTATATTAATGAAATTTTGTATTTTAGATAAGTGAGGGGGTCTCAATAGATACTAGAAATTTGATATGCGTAAATAAAATAGATTTTGAGTTACAGGGGGGTCGAATTTGGCCCGAAATGGTTCGTGTAATATAACCCACGGCCGGTGTGTCGCTTTTTTTGCTCGAACTTGGCGGACACACTGCCGTGTGTCTGGATATTTTGATGGAGACTACAACCCATACTTAACCCAAAAACCATTTGTTCCAGGTGAAACAGTCAATCTTAGAGAAGTATGGAGGCGAGGAGCATTTGGCCGCACCACCTAAGGAATTGCTGATGGCTCAGACAGAAGTGTTCACTCGGTACAACAGAGACGGAACATTAGTGCAGGGACCTGAGAAACAGCTCGCTAAGTAAGTAGTTAAAGCATTAAATCCTACATCCTACTAATACTATAAGCACAAAAGTTTGTATGAATGAGATGGATTTTAATGATACTTTGCTGTAATATATAATAATGATGTATAACTATATAAGCTACTTATTATCCGTGTGCGGGAAGTAGATACCTCAGGTAACATGGGAAAAATCTTTATCTTAAAAATCATAAGTACATAATAATGATGATTTATTTGGATGGATCATCCAAAAAATACGCTATGAGCATAGACTGATTACATAAAATCTACTGCGTATTTATATGCAAAACTATGTAAACCTTTAATTTCATGTAAAATAACTTAAATTTCTTCATTTTCAGGAGTAAATACGAAGAGGATGTGCTGATAAACAATCACACGTCTGTGTGGGGGTCGTACTGGCGCGACGGACAGTGGGGGTACAAGTGTTGCCACTCTTTTATAAAGGTATTGCCATGTTCCAAAAATGAAAAAGGAACATTTTCCCTAAAATAACTCGTCTAGGTTGAAATGACGAATTTAACGTCTTTTCAGCTTAGATGTGCTATATATTTCTATATGTTAGTTCGATATTTTATTTAGTTATTGTTTCTAGATGTCATACTGCGTTGGTGAAGCAGGAAAGTCTGTGGTTCTAGAAGTTTCTGAAGACAAAGCTGCGACTTCACAAGAACACACAGATAAGAAAGAGAATGGTATTTATCTCTCAAATCTTTGTTTAATTAACTGCCTGTCAGATTTATACAACAGTAACATGAATAGAATTTTTATTATTTTTTCAGCTGAAAAAGAAAAGTCAGACAAATCATCATCATCGTCAGAATCAAGTTCAGACAGCAGTTCGTCAGAATCGGAGCAGGAAATCAGATCGAAGACAGAAAAGACCAGTAAGAAGAAGAAGAATAAAAAGAAAGCTAAAAAGAAGAAGAAGAAGGAACTCAAGAAAGAAAAGCGAGAGGAAGATAAGCTGAAAAAGGTATAGTTTTGCCAATATTCTAGCCTCCAGATATTCACCATGTTTCTTACACAAAGGGCTTTAGAAGGAAGATAAAGGGAACATTTTAGTCAGTAAGAGTCTGACACTCTCTCACGCTGCACCCACAGCGGGAGAAGTCATTTGATAAAATAATAAAAAATATATATTAGTAAATGTGGCAACTCTCTTCGTAGATATCTTCGCATCTTTAGCAGTCGTGCACTTATGTGCTTTTTTTCTCAATTGTCTTTAGATCTTGTCCCCTTATTTATATAATCACATTAATCACACACCTTTTCTTCCATAGCAAAAATGATTGATGGGATTTCACCAATCACTAAATACGAGGTATAACAAAAACTATATCTCTGAACTATTCGATTTCAGGCTTTGGAACTGGAAGAAAGGTCACAGAAACGTGCTGAATACCTCCTGTCAGTGGACGAGAGGAAACGCCCTTACAACAGCATGTTCGAAGTAAAGGCGCCCACGGAAGACGAACTCGAAGCGTATAAGATGAAGAAGAGGCGGGAAGAAGACCCTATGAGCCAGTTTCTATGATCTATGTAAATAAGGCAATAAATTATAAATTAACCTAAAAAAATTGTCTGTTTTTCTACCTCCTATGAACAATTTTAAGCAAAGCTTAAGTGACTTGCCCGGAATTTCAGAAAAAAACATGGTACAAAAACTCTTTCTTGTTTACCTTCACGGTGTGAATCATTCCAGTGAGGTCATTCATGTGGCAGAATAGTAATTTCCAGTGCCAATTACCATTCCGAATTAAAATACCAATCAGGGCTACCATCCTCAAATATGGTATTTAGTAAAATCTACTGGAATCCTCTATCATTTCAAGAATATTTTAGTTTAATAATAAGCGTTTGATTTTCCCCAATTAAATTTACAATAAGATACAATTTTACTCATAATTTGTTCAGTTTCATTAAATAACAAGAAAACTTCCATTGATGTTGGTAGTTTTTCGAAGTCTCGTATACTCCGCCATATTTGTTGAAATGTCAAACGATGTTTCACTCTTGTCATTTTTCATTTCCTTTTTGATTAGTGGACCGTCCTATTCATAGTTTTTGTGATTGTTACAATAAATAAAGAGTTATGATGGCTGAAGATACGACAGCCGACGCGACGAGGCGACTGAATGTGAAGAAGCAGACCCTGGACGATGCCTACGCGGCACCGGCTAACTTCCTAGAAATCGACGTTGTGAACCCAGTCACGACCATGGGAGTAGGGAAGAAACGTTACACGGATTACGAAGTTCGCATGAGGGTAAGCTGGTGACTCTATTATTGTCATATAATTAGATTAACGGCCTATCGACGCGTCGACGTGAATTTGTGGGCGTATCACGGACGGACGCGGCGATACGCCGATACGAGGAGATAATTCTAGCAAACCAAGTTTTTTGCTTACAGACGAACCTTCCAGTGTTTAAAGTTAAAGAATCAAGCGTCAGACGGCGGTACAGCGATTTCGAATGGCTTAGAAACGAATTGGAGAGGGATAGTAAGGTAAGTCCAATGGGAACTATTTTGGTGATTGATAAAAAGTGCGTGTTTTTGCCTGTTATCAGTGAACAAAAATGTTTATTGTTACGTGTGATTCATAAACGGCCAGTCCCCACATTAATTTGATAACAGATTTTGCTTTGTTGATGATGTTTATAATTTTTTGCTCTATTATATTTTTAGAAGTGATTTTGTTTACAAAATAATGGTAAGAATGTGGATCAGTGTAGTCTTATTTATGTTATTGAAGAGAGAGCACTGAACTGGTGACATTCATTTGTTTGAGTGCTGATAGTTGCTTGTACTTTGATTAGGAGATGAATTTGCATGCACAATGTAAATAATAATTAATATCATAAGTATACAAACCTGGCAAGTGATAGATTAGTCACAAAAAATAACATTTGTGTTTCTGCAATCTAAAACATTAATATCTGACCTTTGGCCCAATCATGCCACCAATTACTTAAGTTAATAAATAATACAAAGACAATTCTTAAATAGCATCAATTAGTCAGTGATTTATGCTAGAACTTTCTGTAATGAGTCATAAGCGGTAGGTATTTGAATCTTAAATGAAATGTGTGTATTCTTAATAAATTATTTGTAATCAACATGGCTCATGCTATCTTTTTTCAAATACATATAATAGATACATTATAAACAATAGACATTTTGTACTTGTCAGACAAAGAAAGATGCAACATTCATCACCAGCCTTTCTTTTGTCCCATCGCTGTTCGGTGGCCTCCTCGCACACACAGAAGGATTGAGCGTTAATCACCAAGCTTGCTCAATGCGGGTTGGCGATTTCAGATTTTATAGTTGGGAACCTGGACTATATAGTCTGAAAGATGTCAAGGTGTTTTCCTTCACCTTTTATTCGGCCACTGGTACCCAAGATATACTTAGAAACTACATACAAACTTAGAAAAGTTGCATTGGTACGTAGCCTAGCATCGAACCAACTCACACATATTTGAGAGGTTGATAATGTACCCATCAGGACTTATGACTTCTACACATAATTTTTTTTTTTAGATTGTCGTACCACCACTACCAGGCAAGGCTCTCAAAAGACAGCTACCATTCCGCGGAGACGATGGAATTTTCGAAGAGGAATTTATTGAAGACCGTAGAAAAGGTATTTTTTTGTACTACTTACCCAGTTTTCTTATTTGTTATAAATGCACCTATGTCAAGTCTTGCATATTGCAGGTAATAAACTACACTCCAATTCTCTTTTTCCCTTGTTACTCCAATATTATACAATACTAGCATGATGATAATGCATAGCGTTTTAAGATGCTTTTAAAATTTACTCAACTGAATTTAGTTCCTGACAAAGTTTAGTAATTGAGCAAATGATTACCTTGACTTTTGACATTTGAATGCAGGTAAACTTGAACCTTAATCACTAAATCATATGTTAGCCATATGTATATTCCCATCATTGAATTTAAAAAGTATGGTTCCTTTCATCATTTGAAGGCATTTATTTATTTTTGTGAAGTAGTAACAAGCATTTCTAACCCTCACTTTCATGTATACTAGTATATTGGATTTTTTCAATTGTTATCAAAACTCCTAAACAAGTGTGGTTTTTGGGGAAAACAAGTGCAAAATATTTATTACTCTTTGTTATCAACATATGAACTAATGGGGAAATTGCCAGTATCTATCAGATATTGACTGACCTACTATAGCAACATGTATGTATGTGTGTGTGGTACATTTACATAATTGCTATAACATACTTACGAGTTATGATAATTGTGTGCATCATGCATTATTTATCAAGTTAATGCTAAGCAGATATTTTTCTTAGTAATCTGGTGTCTGTGTTTCATTTAAGATAGGTTATAAAAACGATAATCCTTGCTAATGTTATAAATGCGAAAGTAACTCTGTCAGTCGCACTATCACGTGTAAACTGCTGAACTGATTTAAATAAATCACTAGATAGATAGTCTGGTATATCCGGGACGGGAAGAAGTTCCCTCAGGCAAAGGATCCGCGCGGGACGACTAGATATGTTTATTTTTTTAATCTACAAAATGATGATATACAATCTTATCTGATATTTAAAACAACTTTTGGTTTCGAGCATTCTGCAACAAAGTCTAGTTTAAAATCTTAATAAAAAACACTGCGTTTTACTGTTTAGAAATATTACAATAATAATAAGCTGTATGACGTAGTTGGTCACTTGTCGCGTAAATAGTTTGAAAGGGTGCCAATATAAAAATAGTTGGTACACATAAACAAAATTGTTCCATTTGAAGTAACAAGTGGTACATAGTGGTACATCGACTTAATAGCTTTAGCAGTAAATACCTAAATACATTGTCAGACCGAGAAGGGAATGGAAAGGATGTGATTAAGGACCCTTTTCTATATTTGACTAGCCGATTTCCCGCGGTTTCACCCGCGTCCCGTGGCAATTACTATTCGTACTGGGATAAAATATAGCCGATGTTACTTGGGAACAGTTGTTTTCCACCAAATCGGTTTAGTACTTTCGGAACCTTTATGGTACAAACAAACAAAATAATATAATATCATATTAGACTATACATATACATATTTATAAGACGTAACAGATTTCGTTTGTTTATAGTTATATGAATTGGTCATTTTTACTTCCTTCTTTATAAACCGGCTAATGCGTTTTGAACCGTCCATTCAGATGCTACTTTTCGAAAAAAAAAATCTTGAATGAACTCTATATTCGGAATCGATAAAGATATTTATCTCGATAATACAATTTAATAAACGCGAGAAAATGCTAATATTAGTGTTAATTTAAATAATATCTTTTGAATATATGCCAACATTATTATCGTTGTGAAGAGATTCATCGTATATCTTGAATCATTGATTAATACTAATTTTACTGTCCAATTAATTACTATTCAATAATAAATCAACAGTATTAAATCGCGACTTTAAAATATTTAGATTTTTTTTTCGAATCCGTTCAGTAGTTTCGGAGCCTTTAAGACACAAAGAAATAGTAAAAAACTCCTCTTTATTATTAAAAAACTGGTCAAGTGCGAGTCGGGCTCGCGCACGAAGGGTTCCGTACCATTATTTATAAAACGGACAAAAAAATCACGTTTGGTGTATGGGAGTCACGTTTATTGGATATTTAATTCTACTTTTCTGTATTTTTTGTAATAGCGGCAACAGAAAAACATCTGTGAAAATTTCAGCTCTCTAACTATCACGGTTCATGAGATACAGCGTGGTAACAGACGAACGGACAGAGGAGCGAAAACAATAAGGTCCTGTTTTACCCTTTGGGTACGGAACCCTAAAAAGTACTTAAGAAGTCAAATTTGAAAAATTTTGGACATGTTACGGTTACCATTTAGTAATATTTTCCTCCCTGAACAAAATACTAGGCCACTTAGCCTCCATACCTTGCATGTTTCACTAGGTTTAGAACGTAAACTTGAAACAATAATTAGATTGCGTGTTCATGAAATTCATTTCAAGCATTATTTGGTTAGATGCGATTGAATTTTGTAATAATTCTTGAAGGCTTAAAAGTTTATTGATCGTCTATAAATTCTATTTTGCATTTAGTTTTCACTATTGATTCTTAATTTATTCCCAATATCATAACTAGCTATACCTAGAAATATTAAAATCTTGAATCAATTAAATCTTTTTTTTTTTTTTTTGTTACACATGTTTAGGGAATTAAGCATATAAAGCAAGATAAAATTAAGCTGATTAATCTCCTACAGTTACAATGATGATTGCATTTTTTGAATTATGTTTATGATTGATTAACTTAATAATGAGTAATTTAATATATCTTGATATCATAGTGCGGGTTTTATCTAGATATAAAATAAAAATATTGTAACTGGTATAAGAAAAATATTGCATGAAATTGAGTTCAGCAGAAATCTATAGAAAATGTACTTTACAAATTTCCTTAGAAATATTAATATTCGTATTGTTCTAGAGAAATTAATAGCTTCCAGCAAAATACTTTCGCATAGATTTGTAATAGAACGCTAATTATCTTGGTTAAATAAACAATAGTTAAAAATGTAACAAATCAATAAAATAACTGAATATGCCGATTGTTATTTCACTCACGTCATTTCAGATCTATTGTGTACAAGTTACAATTTCATATAATGACCAAAGTTTATTCGCCTCTTGTAATGTACCTAAATACTGCGTTGCGTTATCACTGATACTAAACTTCATAATAAAATTACTGAATGTTTATCAGACTATCCAGTTTCGGGGTATTGAAAAAACTGGGCGGATTCTATCGTTTCTTTTTGATTTTTGCAGAAATATTTATTTGGATAATCCTATCTAGTATGATTCATCGATCTAACTGAAGCCATACTAGTAATTGAATGTTCTGACGTACCGATATCTATACATATAATAAATCTGTAAAAAAAACTGTGTCTGTACATTGAATATATTTAAAAAATAATAATTGGGTGGGGTTTAGAAACAGTAATGGAGCACAAATCCAAAAAAAAAATTCTGTCTGTATGTCTGTATGTCTGTATGTCTGTATGTCTGTTTGTTTGTACACGCTAATCTTCGGAACTACTGAATGGATTTCAATGATTTTTTCTTTGTTGTATCAGTATTAAGCCTGGTCAACATATAGGCTATAATTTATCTTCGAAACTTGAAGACCTGATGCAGAACACCAACAGACCAACAAAACTATAAGAGATACAAAAATGGTGCCATGGCAAAAATTGTTTCATATGATGAGCATTTTCAGCTGAGATAATAAATTTTAAGATCTGGAACACCTGATGTGGAACCCCAAGAGCCCAGCTTCTCTGTACCATATACAGGTATGACGTTTTAGCAAAAGTTGTTCAATTTGATAAGCACTTTCTATTGACTTATACAAATTGAAGATCTAAAACACCTGATGTGGAACTCCAGGGGCCCAGCTAGACTATAGCATATAGAGGTGTGACGTTTTAGGAAAAGTTGTTCAATCTGATAAGCAGAGAGTGCTTATCAGATTGAACAACTTTTCCTGAGCATTTTCAGCTGAGATAATAAATTTTAAGATCTGGAACACCTGATGTGGAACCCCAAGAGCCCAGCTTCTCTGTACCATATACAGGTATGACGTTTTAGCAAAAGTTGTTCAATTTGATAAGCACTCTCTATTGACGTATATACATCGAAGAACTGGAACTTCAAGAGCAATACTACACTTGAAATGTATAGAAATGAATGTTATGAAATAGGTGGTATGGTGAATCAAAAAAAGGAATTAGTCCGTCTTTTAAGGTGTCTACACACCAAAGCCGCTGAAGCCGGCGGCACAGCCCGGCGGCCCAACCCGCCAGCCGTATTTTGTACAATCATGCCGCCGGCTTGTGCCCGCGCGGGCAAGCCGGCGGGGCAGCATGCCGATGCCGACGGCATCCCTCTCCACTCACTCAGTCAGTTGCCCGCCGGCTTTCATAGAGTATTTGACAATTACTAGAACACCACATGCCGCGGCAGTCGTGCCGCCGGCATTGCCGCCGGCAAAGTCGTTCGGCTTGGACATTCTGAAGCCGCCGGGTTAACCCGCCAGCACTAAGCCGCCGGCTGTGCCGCCGGGTCAGCGGCTTTGGTGTGTAGACACCTTAAAAGACGGACTAATTCCTTTTTTTGATTCACCATACCATTTAGATAATCCTAAAATAATGGACACATATTTTTTCTTTTCTCCTTCTCACAAACAAATAATAACGAAGATATAACACGCTTGAATTTATTTTGTGTTAAGTCACTGCTTAGTACAAATTTTACATACCTAGACGTGGCGTCACGAGCCCCCACTCTCCGAATTTGTTGCGTTATATCTCATTATTATTTTGTATGTCTCTTCCAGACCTCGGGACTACAGAGTTCCGAATTTTTGGGAGGCAAACGTGGGGCCGAAGCCACGCTGAAGCCCTTTTGAGACAATTTTAATGAAATGGTGAAACAAAACCGAAGATTATTCCTTTATACACTATAGAAATGAACCCAAGGACAATCCCCGGTGGACGTCGTTAAAAAAAGACAATCCCCGGTTCTGTGCTATACCTTTGCTAACTGTTGATGAAAACTACTTGGGCTATTGTGATGGGATGCTAATGGACTAGGAATGGGGAAACTACGGGAACTATGGCACCTGCCGATGACAATGTATTAGATACATGTAAAAATGGCAGGTGGAGACTCGCCAGCTCACTTACTGGGCCTCCGGGAATCAGTCACTGAATAGCAACAAGAGGGCAACAGGGACATGAGCGGCTGAAGTATGAGGATACCTCGGCGGATTTTAAACGCAGATTACGCGCTCCCTGTGGGTCACTTACCACGAGGCACCTATCCTCCGAGCATTGCTACTAACCCTGCTCTAGCGACTCCACTCTGGACGGATTATTGTCGTTATTATCTCAAGAGCCTTTGTCCCAAATATGTTAGAGTCGACTTCCAGTCACGATGCAACTGAGTACCAGTGTTTTACAAGGAGCGACTGCCTATCTGAGCTCCACAACCCAATACCCCTTGGTAAAACTGGTCAGACTTACTGGCATCTGACTACCCATAACGACTGCCAAGAATGTTCAATGACAGCCGGAACCTACAGTTTAACATCCCCTCCAAATAACGGTCATTGGTATCCAAAATATACGTAGAAAGTACATACGAACTTAGAAAAGTTGCATTGGCAGGTACTTGCCAGACCTGGAATCAAAGACGTACGCTCATACTTGAGAGATTGGTTCTCTACCAACTAAACCACCACGACTTCCACTGAGTCATCACGACTTTGTCATCTTAGTAACATTTAATGTTTTTTAACGTATTAATATCTACGTGTAATATTTTTGCCACACACAACTTAAATGCGGACTAATTAGAATCACTACTTTTATCCGTATGGTCACGTCTTTTGCGGTTCAGTTCTCAGCGTTTTGTTTAGTCTGCTGTGCTTTTGCCGTTGAAGTACAAAAATTAAATATATGGAACGTTTATAATGGCTATGCGTATTCCGTTGTTTTCAAGTCAACGGGCCCTTAAAACTCGATATCAGACGGTTCAGATCTTTGATTTTGCTGACCCCGTAGTCGCTGGCATAAGGGACTTTATCCGCGTACGAAGTCGCGGGCAGAAGCTAGTGCTAAATATGATGCAATAGATACTTAATAACGAGCTAATAATACTTGTTTACCATTCTCATTTCTTGTCAGGTCATTCAGAACAACAGGTTGCTCTAGCGACCTCCCAGAGTTTCTGCACATAAAATCATTATTAACATGTTCTTATTTCATCTTTCACAGGTCTAGAAGTATTCATCAACAAGATAGCTGGCCATCCACTGGCGCAAAATGAGCGGTGCCTTCACATGTTTCTGCAGGAGCCCAACATAGACAAGAGCTACGTGCCCGGGAAGATACGGAACACATAATAGACAATACCGGAACACGATGCGAGCTTCGAACTTTAAAACCATCCTCCTTGTGTGTGACCGTTCATTGGCCTATAACCAAAAAGGAGGTTCCAAACTCGTGTTTTTTTAATCTGTCCTTGTTAAACGTGATGTTGTTAATGTGTTAAAAACGTTGCATGTGTGCGTTCGTAATTACAAATTCACGCACACATTGACCATGAGTGTGACCGCTAATACTGCATATGTATGTCTTCACATCGGCAAGGACTTGGTAACACAGATTCTTTCTAAATAATGTGTAAATTGTATCCGATTGCTACAAACTGGCGAATTGAAAATCTTGTAAAGAATTGAAATGTTAGTACAGTTTTGTGAGATAGTATATCATATCAATGGACGTATAAATAGGCCTGTCTGGTACAGGGAGATAAAGTGTCTGTGTTGCATCAATGTGTTCGGTAGTAGTACGTCAGCTATGAGACAAGGTGGTGAGTTGGTACATAGGCCGGTTGCAACAAGCGAGTAGTTTTAAAGTTCCTCTCCGAATGTTATTGCAGTTGTGACAAATATCTGACCCTGCCTTCTAGTTTTTGTTACGAACACAATATGCAATAATCTTCAGTGATTACAAATAAAAAGAAACTAATGCTATCTTTTGAGACAACAGATAATACAGCACAGCATTCCACAGATTATATTTTATAAAAAGAAAGTAATGCTCTTCATTTATTTTAATGAAACACAGAAAGACTCGATATGCATAATGTTTCACAGATTTAAATGTATTAGAACAAAAATAAGTTATTGTTTAAATTATTAAGCAATATAATTGGTATTGTTGAAATTATTCGTATAACGATCAAGCTCATCAGTTGGTCACGTTGTTTCGTGGTATGCCATGTATATTTCGACATGTAATGCATTATAAATCTCATTATTTTAATATCTTATTCATTTTTATAATTTCGTTAAGGAAATTGATTGTATTTATTGTGTGTTACTCTATGGGTAGATGTAAAGCGTTAACGGCTGAACAGTTTTGAATGAAATTGTAATGCCCCGTTAGTGCGTTGAAAGAGCGAAAGTTAAAAGTAATCTGAATAACATAGGTAAATTAGGTATAGTTTAAAAACGTGTTTCTTTATTTACAGGGGTGAACTGGAGTTTGGCAATATTATTTATAGAAATCAAATAATGTTTTCAAATAAGAATTGACACTGAGTCCTTGGTGTACAAAAAATAAGAAAAAAATCTAGCTTTATATCACTAGCTATAAAGTGTGTCCATCACTAGATAATAATCGTCTGTTTAGTTACACAGAAGTATAATTTACATGTATTTTCGTTGTACACCAAATAAATTGGAATACAATGTATTATGTCTATCGTATTAGGATAAATAAATTTGCTATCATGTCATTATGTGTTTTAATTAACGAATCTCCCATTATTGTACTTTTCTGGCCCGCGTGCAATAAAAAGTCCCAAACTTAAGTGTTTTCTTACCATAGATATAGAATCTGTATCTCTACCATGAGTTTAAAGCGTAGTATTCGACAATGCGCGATAAGAACTCACTTTGTACAGTTGGCGATTCCGGTCCACTACGAACGTGGATCGAACTGCTGCTAGACCTATGGATACAGTAAGCTCGTTCTGCGTGAGTCGTATTGTTAATAATCAACAAAATGTAGGGTAGCTGATTGTAACTATAGAGGTAATATCAAGACGACCAACACCTTAGTCTGTCCGTGACCATGGATTCTGTAAGGATCCGAAACATGGGCGTAGCCAGCTTTGGGCTCAGGGTGGGGCAGCAGTCAACCGATCCCCCGGGGGAGGGCGGGGGCCCTCCGATTTTTTGTACCTTGAGCCGTTAATCTCAAACTTGTTAATCTCTTAATTTGAGAGGTTTATATTTTCAGGTACAGAAAATAAACAATCACACACAGGACAGATTTTATAGTTATATTTATGAATACTTAATGAAAATAATTAAAATTAAACAGAACAAGCGAACAATACAAATCGCGCCACGAGCCATAGAAGATTTTACGGCGGGGATGAGTGACAGCGCGTTGATGGACGGCTCGGCTCGCTACGCCACATACCTAGCACCTATTCTTTTAGGGCAGTGGTTCTTAACCTTTTAGTCATGAGGGACCATTTTACCAAAAGTTTGTCATGCCGGGGACCACCTCATTGGTTTGCCTAAATTGAGGGTTCTTTGATAAAGAATACAAGCACATTATATAATTAGCACTCATTTCTTTATTATATTTAGCAAAAAACTAAAAGTTGCAGATTTTAATTTAATGAGATTTTTGTAACTGCATTGTCTTTACTAACTTCTGATTCTTCTCTATTCTTTTGCAGGTAAGCAAATGCAAAGAAAGACAAATATATGATTACGTAGGTAGTTTCTAAATGCGCGAGCGAAGCGAGCGCGAATTTTTTTTCAGACTCAAATAAACATTTACGTAAAATGTAGCCCAAACGTACTTAACTTTTGTTTGTTGACAAATGCAAGAACAAGGGCATATGGTTTATGAATACGCGAGCGAAGCGAGCGCGAATTTTTTCTAAGACTCAAAATTAAAATTACGTAAAATGTAGCCCAAGCTTACATTTTTTTCTGTTGGACAAGTAAGATGGTGAGAATGGGATGGATCGCTTTCAAATGAAGCGCGCACCGCGCTCGTTCGGGAACTCGAGCGTGCATTTTGTTTTGATCGCGCTCTTTTCAAAGTCGACAATTTTTTTTGTGCAATAACTTACGGATAGTATGATTGTTGATGTTGTTAGTTAAAAACAACTAAAGAACTTTTAGAGTTAGTAAAAAAAAACATTGTCCTTATAGGTCAAAGCTAGGGCCAGCTAGGGCCCAGGGTGGAGCAAGTGCCCCAGTTTGTCCCAGTGTGGCTACGCCCATGATCCGAAACGCGATAAAATCCGTAAAAGTTGTTTAATTTAAAAGTCTAATGTAGTGTCAGACATCAACAAATCAGGGCTTTTTCCCATTTTTCTATAGAGGTAAGATCAAGAAATGAAATAGCAATAAAATAAAACAAATTATATTATAAAATGGTCTTTATTTTATTAAATAACTAGCTTTTGCCCGCGACTTCTTTCGCGTGGAATAGTAACTTCCGGTAGATTTTTGGTTTGACCAATAGGTGGCGCTATATGTCCGGAATATTATATAATTTTATATTTTTTTGTAATAAAAACTATCCTATGTCCTTTCTCAAGTTTCAAACTATATCTGTACCAAATTTCACACAAATCGATTCAGTAGTTTAGGCGTGAAGAAAAGACAGACAGACAGACAGAAAGACAGACAGACAGAGTTACTTTCTCATTTATAATATTAGTTAGGATTGTTTCAACTACTAAAAGACTTTGTAGTAAGAAACTCTTCAGTCTTCATTCTCAGGCTTGGTGTCTCCGAGGAAGCGGTTGTTCTTGCCGTTAGGTATGGCGTCTTCCTGTCGCCACAACTTCTGACCACGGATTTCTATCTCCTCATGCCAGGCTTCTTGAGTTTTCCTGTACAAATATGAAATTAAGTACAATAATCATCATATCATATCTATTTACATACAATATTACTGATAAATTGCCTAGAAAAAGGTAGAGTTTGTCAAATATAAAAAATTGTGAGGGATACATTTTTAAATTGTGCCATAGCACACGACAGGTTTTATTAAATAGCAATATTATTTTAGAATTGCGCTCCAAAAGCAAAAGCTTTTTCTTCTGTTTCTTACTTACTAGATAGAATTCTGACATTAGCTCCATACAAATAATGGTAAATTCTTATGCAAAACAATAGGGGCCTGATTCTGCTAATGTAATAATGTCACAATTGGATAATAATACACTTCAATCGTAACTGAGTCGTGCGTGATTGGATCTCAGCTTAACCATCAATCGTACGTCGCTTAAGTAAAATTAGCAGAAACGAGCCGGCCGTTAATCAAACGTCGAGGTTCGCAGATAACTGAGAGGTTCCTCTTTCACCTGCAGTTGTCAGTGAGCGGGCTGGTGTTGGGAAAGACGTTCTGCAGCATGAGGAGACAGGGCAGCACCACGACGGAGAGGAACTGGATCTGTTCAGCCGGCTGGTTGATGCTGCGGCGCCGGTCCATCATGCTGAGGGGGGTGTAGCCCATCGCGCGCTCGCGGTCCCCCTGAGGAACAAGGACATTAAGTGCAAAAGCACCCATCATCTGCCTACCTAGCCTTTCCCAACTATGTTGGGGTCGGCTTCCAGTCCAAACGGATGCAGGTGAGTAACAGTCTCTTACATGCAACGACCGCCAATCTTAAACGAAAAAAAAAACTTTTTTACAAAAAAATTAAACCGACTTCCCAAAACACTAAAAAGCAAAAAAAAAAAACTAATTTAAGGTGTATCGGCCTAGAAGTCGGTGTCTAATGGATGTTACTAAGTCTATGGTGTGATCATGTGGGGGCACAGCGTAGATGCCAAAGATATATTTATAGCCCAGAAGAAACTTATACGAATAATATTCCACATAAAGCCAACAGACACCTGTAAACCCCACTTTATAAATAATAAAATATTAACTTTACCATCAATATACATATTAGAAATTGCCATTTTTGTTAAGAAAAATCTAAAAATGTTCAACTTTGAAAAGAACGAGCGCCGCAAAACTAAACTGATTTTACCAACACCTAGGATACAAATGTTTAAAAATAGCCCAGAATACCGAAGCATTCAAATCTACAATAAGTTACCTGAAAGCATCCGTTCCACCGAAACCCTAGGCATATTCAAAGCTAGACTTAAGTTACTACTGTTAAAAAAATGCTACTATAGTGTACAGGAATACTTAGAAGATAGAAGCTTAAAATAATAAATAACCACCTCTAGATATAATTTAATTTGTTGTTTTAAATGTATTATAAATAAAAACAAAACAGTATTATGTCGTTCCTAAAACATTGTGCAATAATAGTAGATATAATAATTAAGATAATAAACTAAAACTACTGTCATATACCTAAGTAGATGTAAGCTTAACTAATAATTAATTCTAGATATTGTTAACTTCTTATAAATTAATGTAATATATATATATATTTATAGTTTAAGTCATTATTATAATACTTTAGTTTTAAGTTAATTTGCTGCGCCCTAACAGGGTAATGTGTACCTAGCATAAGATGCATCTGTATACATTTTGCAATAAATAAATAAATAAATAATTTTGCCACCGACTTCTAGGTCGATGCACCTAAAATTAGTTTTTTTTTGCTTTTTAGTATTTTGGGAAGTCAGTTAATTTTTTTGTAAAAAAGTTTTTTATTTACAGCTTTTCAGTGATACGAATAGTTGTCACTATCCATATAAGTGGGAAGTTCTCATCAATACAAAGAATATAAGTCCAAATACGGGGTATTTTACGTATTCAGTTATCGAGTTCCCTCGACTTTCTCTGGTCTCCATCATCAGGTCAGCTCCAAACCTTCACTGTTGCAAAGGTCTTGTCAATACAAATAATTTAAGCCCAAACACGAGGTAGTTTACATATTCAGTTGTCGAGTTCCCTCGGCCCTCTCTGGTCGCCATCATCAGGTCAGCTCCAAATCATCACTGTTGAATAGTGCTTTTAGGCGTACACCTGAGTGTCAAGTTTTTACCCTATGTATGCCTACAACTTTCGAAGGTTGCCCTCGATTTCTCAGGGTTTCCATCATCAGATCCTGACCCGATGACTATGGGACCAACTGGCAGCTATTCCGCGTCGAACAAAAAAAGAATCACGTAAATCGGTTTATAAACCTCGGAGTAATCGATGTACATACATAGAAAAAAAAAAACATACCGGCCGAATTGAGAACCTCCTCCTTTTTGGGAAGTCGGTTAAAAACAATCTAAAACATCCTCAACTCAGGTCGTCTGACAGGTAGGTACCCCTTGGTAAAAGTGGTTGTCAGACTTTCTGGCTTCTGACTACTCTTAACGACTGCCAAAGGTGTTCAAATGACCCTAAAGCTAAGCGTCCACTTGTCGGTATCGTACGCAACGGACGCATCGTACAAAACGGATAAATATTTCACAGTGCGTCCACTGTATCGGCAACGTACGGATTACCGACGGTGAGTACCAGCATACGGATTGACGATGCCAGTTCATTCGGATTTTCATAGTGAACGCACGTGTGGACTCTGTGAGAATGGAGGAAAGCGATGAAGAACAATTTGTCGTTGTAGCTTGTTTGTTAGCAGAAGAGGAAGATTTGGAAAAAAAAGGCAATAAAAGAAAACATAGTTTCTAGGTACAAAATATATTCAGGAAGAGATCGGAACATGCAGAGCGAGCGCGCGGACTGCGTCCACTGGTCGGCATCGGCATTATGTATGACGTCATCGGCAGGCACCGCAAAAGTTGCCTCTCGGAGCATAGGTGTCGGCATTGTCGATGTGCGATGCGTACGTTGCGGACAGGTGGACGCACTTGTTTGAGGTTCTATATAAATAACCCAAGCAGCAAAATAGTCGAGTAAGAATTTGTTTACTTAGCCTTTAATTGTATAAGAGCCGAGTAACCGTTCTTAAAACACTCATTTATCGTATGATAGCGGTAATCTAGACTATTTGGCAACATTTGCTAATGTGTGCTTTATGGACGCTGAATAAACGTTTACAGCACTATGTTTTAGCACTTTTACTCCACCTTTTAGCAGATGCTGAATTAAAGTGTCTAAAATACTCGTTACTCGATCGTTTGATCTATAGCAGTCGTATAATAGCTGCAGAATAGCTGATTCGCTGAATTGGGTGCTTTTATACAGCCACTACTCAGCTCTCTTTTATGTTTCTATAAGAGCTCTATAAACGTAATCAAAATGCTTATGGCAAGATTGCTGCTGTTACTGCACACTTATAGATTACCTCGTATAAAAGCTTTTATACGATATTTACTCAGCTTAAAGTAGAATTGTAAAGTTCTGAGAAACAGTAACACCACAAGTCCGTCCATTGTGAATTTCCAAGCGCGAGTCCGAGTACTTTAAGTGGTTCCGTAGACTCAAGTAACAATAATTTACAATTTAAATGACGACGGACAACATTAAAAACTAGGGCCGAGTCATACAAGTGATGTTGGAATAAGTTCAGATATTGAATGTACTGAAATCAGTTCTGATTCAGAAAGCAGTGAAAATGACAGTGTCGAAGATAATAATTTTCAGATGAATTTAAGAGAATGGGCTCTTCAATTAAATATATCTCTTGCGACATTTAGACACCTGGCAACTGTTTTAAATAAACGCCTGCCACATGTTCTCCCTAAAGATCCACAAACCTTATTGACTGATTTTCTTCGGTTTGACTTATCGTTTGTGCTAAGGCCACATCCGTTAAATTTATCTGATAGTTTCCTTCCAAGCCCGTTCCAATTTTTCAAAAAAATAATCTTAATTAAAATGATTTTTTTGGTCTCGTACCAATAAGCGAACCCTAAATCCTGTTATCATGGCGATACCTTGTGCTATAAATGTGGTGACCAGCACTCTTACTCGACTTTTAATCGAATAAGTTCGCTGTAATTACAACTGGATTACCAATATGGCCACAGCATTTAATATAATTAATTAAAATATATTTAATTTAATAAATTAGTCGTCCAAATTTAAGAAAATAGACAGCGCATGAATGTTTATGTAAAAATGCCTTTGGGTTTAACAATAAAGCTTGTTGCGCATGATGTTTTGAAGTAGCGACATGACCAGTAAAAATAAACATATTGATTGCTTAAAACTTAATATAAATGTAATATATTATTCCTTTTTCTTAGCCTTTGAAATGTAGTTTACAAATAATCATTTGAACTTTGTAATAAATTAGGTAAGAGCCTCCGTAAGATCATTAACAGCACTTATTGGTCGAGTAAAAGCATTTTATCTGCTGTTATAGAACTAAGATGGCGAATAAAAGCAATTCGGCTTCGCTATTATAGCACAATTTACCTGTATAATAGCAAATCGAATGCGTTTATTGAACTAAATATCCTATATACCACTTTTACTCAAATCTTACCGCATGTTTTAGTTGCTTACTCAGCGCTTATTCCACTTTAATAGGACTTTAGTCTGAATAATTTGCGCCTTTTTCGCGTTGAGTAAACGTTTCGAGCACTTTTACTCGACTGTTTTTAGGACTTTTATTGAACTTAAAGGCGAAAATAGAACGTGCCCTCGACCATTATAGCACGTCTATTTGCTGCTTGGGAATACTACGATCCGTTGCGTGCGATACGTCCGTTGCGTACGATACCGACAAGTGGACGCTTAGCTTTAATATCGCAAATAAAAAAAATTTGGGCATACGCACTTGATCATAAAACTCTTGATACACAGCCTCGGCTGTCGCTTTCGACACCCCAAAAGGTTTGCAGCATCCGGACAAGTCACTTGTCGTCATCAGTATACCCTGGAAATATTAGATATAGTACTTAGATTACTAGAGCTGTTCCACGCGGTTTCACCCGCGTCTTGGGCAAACTTCTTTACGGACATGGATAAAACTAAATCCTATGTTACCAGGCATAATCTAGCTTTCCAACGGAGAAAGGTTTTTCGAAAACTTCAGGAGTTTCGGAGCCTTTAGGGTAGAAAAAAAATGTTTCCTCTTATGATTACATAATTATAGATTTCTGAGCAAACCTTAAGCATTTTCCTATGTCCGTTATCATTCCAGTCGAACACCCTGTCATGTAAGAGCGGCGTGAGTTGAGCTCTGATCTGGAAGTATATGGCCAGGTCCGTGCACAGAATGTCGTACTTTATCTCCTCCATTATACGTTGCTGGTCTGTCAGCGGGAGGCGGGTCAGGATGTTCTTGTCCTGGAATCGAAGACCAGATTTCTTCACTATCATTCTGCCTTTTAGTAGGGAATCATAAAATGACAACTCTTCCTGTGAGTGTAGTGTGAGGGAGTATGAGACTCTTACTGATTAAAACCCACCATGTTCCTCCTATTCATCTTTGGTAAACCATAGGTTTGGGGGAAAAAGTGGAAGGAAGTGCATTTCTCTCTGCGGACGCCAGGAGAAGTAACTGGTTGAAGTAGCATCGGTGAAAACGTATGCTTACAGGAAAGTAAAAACAGCAGGGATGCCTTGGATTTAAAAAGGCTGTCTCTTTTTTGAGAAAGAGTGGCGATCACTGATAACATTATGCCTTCTGAGTATTAAGTGGTTTTCCCACTATCCTATTGGTTCTTTACGAAAGAAGTCAAATTGTGAGGAAATATAATCACATCCGTATTGTAATAGTTCTGAACATACCTCAATCATCTTCTTAGCGAGGAAGAAGTGGTGGTGTTCCAACATGGAAGTCTTGTACATGCTGGCGAGCGGGTGTTTGCACAACATCAGATAGTTATTGTTAAACCCCGGGTGGTCTAAGTCGTGGCAAAGTCCTGACAGCATGAGGGCTATCGTCTGGAAGATATAAAGAGGTGACCTCAGACCTAGCTCTATAACTTATTTAATTAAGAATAGTTAAGCCGTTGGACTGTGAAAGCGTTTTAAAACAAATACGGTCACTTTTAACTTTTGTGGGACGCTTATTAGTAGAGCGTAATAGAATCGAACACGAAACAAACATTGAAAGCGATTGTCCCAATCATTAGAACTAAAATAAGTGAAGAGTGGAAGAAAGTGTGAACACTTCTTTGCAGAAGTAGGACAAACGTTAATTATTGAAGTGTCTGTACCTACTAAATACTAGAACAAATACGAACAATAAGTACCTCAATATAATCAAAGTATCCGGAATTAAGCAACAGTATCATGTACATAGTATGCGTAAAGCAAAACGCATGTTCGGCATTATGATAAGGATTGTCCCTATAGCTGCCGAGGACCGACAGTATAAAGTCTGCTAGGCCTAAGCGATCGAAGTTCCTGTTGGTGAAGGTTTCGGAGAACATTATCCAGACCAGGCCGGCCATGTCTTCTTTGCTGGCTTCGCTTATGTGGAAGTCGAAACTGGAAAGGAATAAACACTATTAGTAAACAGTAAATGAACGCGAGGTTTAGAAGTCAAAGTCTTGAAGTCGTGTTCCAGCAAAGGTTTTGGTATTCAGTTATATAACAACCAGATTATCTTAAATCTTCACTAATTAAAATTCAATAATGGCTAACTTAGGAAGGTATCCCTTTAATTTGTTTCTTTGCTTATGACTGCCTGTCATTGCTTTCTTTTGATGTTTGTGTGTTTTTGAAAGTGATTGAACTTTTCGAACTACGTCTGTAACCTTTGCTATTGTAATTACGTGTCACTATAACAAGGATTCCACTCCTTACGTTCTAAAAGTGGGTGGCGCCATGACAACGCCGCTGGACTCGACGAGCTCGTCCAGGTCGTGCTTGCAAGGCTTCATGTGCAAGCTCAGCAGCTCCGAGTATACGCGATTGAGGTTCTCCTAGAATAAGGTGATGGGCTCTAGGAATCTACTTCATATAGATCTTGGTCTTATCATTAATGATTGCTACATACAGTATGTACGAAACCAGCAAATTGGGAGAAAATTGGTCTAAATATGGCGAGGGATGGCAAGTTACCATTCGATTTATTTCATCGAAGTTCTCATCTAGACAATGTGCTAAGTAAGCGTAACTGTCTGTCTGCGTGACCTATGGACTGGATTCACATGTCACGTTAATATCAGGTACTTAGCCACGAGCCTCATCAGGAATTATGTACCTATGTTTGTCATAACCCCCGTAAAATATGGATACAAGTTCTGGGGGCTGTCTTTTATACACTTGACTTCAAAAAGTGCTGATTTTCAGCTTACTCTGAATAAATGACTTAAAAAAGAAAAAGCAATAGTGCATACATGGAAGACTTTCTTCTGCTGCATGTTATAGAAGTGCACGATGAGCGAGCAGTAGCTGACGAACACCGCGAATATCAGCTCGTCGTCCGCGTCAAACGGCGTCGCACTCGTCTTGTTTGTTAGTTGGACTACTCCTGGATAATGGTAAATACTGTTTTTAGAACGCTGTCATAGGTTTTGATTATGGGAAAAAAATTAACTTAAAAATTACAGAATACTAATTAGACTAATGATAGAAGAACAAGACATTTACATTTTACTCTTGGAGTAGACTCTTACAACGCTGCGGTATATTCCTAGTAAAACCATCTCAACTTAGCAATGTAATCTATAAGTTCTTTGATGACCTACATAGTTGGTATGCACATAAAACTCCATTATACTTCCTTAAACTAAAACAGACGATGTCACAATATCCTTACCAATAACTCCAGTCTTGTCAGTAATAGGCGACACGAGACAGGACCTCACAACAGTGCCAGTGGTAGGGTCTATCTCCTTAGTGAACCGCGGGTCACGGTACGCGTCGCGAACGTTCAGCGATTCGCCGGTACGGGCTACGTAGCCCGCTGGAGTCTGTTCTTGGCTTAGACTGGAGAAAACACAAATTAAGGAAGAAAATACGTAAGTGACAAGCAAGCAGTTAATATAGGAAGGAATAGTGTTAAAACTGGGAGATAGAACGCTAATAATGATGATTTATAATCCGCAATTCAGTCAAAAGCGGTGTAGGACCATATTCATGAGACAGGGAAAATATATAGTTCCTTTATTTATTGCGAGGATCTGCAGGATAAAGAAGTTTAATTAACTTGCTAACTTCAAAACTTTCGACAATCCGTGGACCAGTAAAAATAGCAAAGGTATATTTTGCGTAAGTCGTCATGAGCTTTTGACATTTTCAGTCGGTGTACTTCAACCTACTAATAAATAACCTTATGCTATGGCTAGCATACATTCAGATGGTTAGATTTCTAAAAACCGCCAGATTTCATTTTGTTATAGGAATAGGGATACTAACTTGACTTTAAGCTTCTTCTTAGGCATGGTGCTCTTCTCCCCAGACCAGCCATCGTCCCACATGTCGGCTTGCAGTGTCTCTCCGATGTGTTCCTTGTCGATTATGAAGAAACTACTGCGCATCGCTCCGATGAATGACTTTACCACCGTCTGGAGAATTTCGAGAAGAAGGTATTCAAAGTGTTTTGCTAATGGTACTTAGCTAGTTTAGATAAATATCACTACGTACGTAGGTTTTTCAGTTATCAAGGGGATAATATAAGGCATTATGGGTGCTTGCACAAGACTACGCAATTGATGGTACATATGGGAATTGATAGCACAGGTACTAAACACCAATTTCAAGATTTATGGGAATCCCACTACCTTTTTATTTGCTCTGCTAATTTGCTACAGAAAGAGCTGCCAAGAGTGTTCTTGTGTTGGTATAATGTGAGGGTTGAGTGTTGTATCCTGATGTTGGGAGCCTATAAGAACTCTTTACCACTTACCAGCATATCAGTAAGCATTGTATCAATAGAAGCGAGATCGCAGAAGTAGTTCTGCAGCAACGCCCTAAGTTCAGAGTTCAGGTGAGCCGTCTTCTGTAACGTGACCCTCGCCTGTGCCTGATGCACGGCGGCGCCTGCCCAGCAGGCCACGCTTACCACTGTGTATACTACATTCTGAAATCGAATAGTTCAGTTGGTTCTGAATTTTGCCGATTCTTTCTAGAAATTTCTCTAAATACCTACCTAGATATTTTTTGATACCTTAGATGAAAAATCATCATCATCATCATCTCAGCCATAGGACGTCCACTGCTGAACATAGGCCTCCCCCTTAGATCTCCACAGATACCTGTTGGAGGCTACCTGCATCTAGCGTCTTCCGGCGACCTTTATGAGATCGTCTGTCCACCTTGTTGGTGGACGTCCTACGCTGCGCTTGCTAGTCCGTGGCCTATACTCCAACACTTCGACCCCATCGGCCAACCGCTCTGCGAGCAATATGGCCAGCCCATTGCCACTTCAACTTGCTAATCCGGTGGGCTATATCGGTGACTTTAGTTCGTCTACGGATCTCCTCATTTCGGATTCGATCACGTAGAGAAACCCCGAGCATTGCCCTCTCCATAGCTCGTTGAACGACTTTGAGCTTTGAGATGAGGCCGATAGTGAAGTAGTAGATGGAAAAAGGGGGAATGGAAACTACATGAAAATACGAAAGTGCCTCCCTCGTCTCAGTATACAAAGACAGCTATCGACGAATTGAAAAGGCGAGGCACATGATGAACAACGGAAAGACTAATAATTACCTATGAGAAGACGTAACTGGGGACACGTAGGTATAAACTAAATTGCTACCGGTAACGAAGTCACCAAAAGATGTCTACAGTTGACGCAAAGTATAAGAAAGAAAGTCAAAAAATTCTCACATCATCATAAACTTTAGAATAAGTCCGGTACAACTCCAGCACAGCATAGCATTCGCCATCGGGCTTCACCACCGGCATGCAGAGCGCGACCTTCGCGTCTATCCACCGCAGCCCGTCAGAGAACCTCCGGTCTCTTTGCACGTCTTCTAGAAGGAGGAACTCCTTGGTGGAAGCTACGTGAGCTGCTGCTGTTTTACCTTCCCCTAAAATAGGAGAAAAGTCCTAAGGTCCTAATGTCCGACCTCGGCGTTCTTAAAATGACGTTTAAAAGTGATGCAATGTCCAACTTGCAAAATAAACGATTTCATTTCATTTCATTAAGGGTACTATTTTTTGTTGCGAAATCATCAGATATCCCCGGTGGGAGCGACCTACAATGTTCCTTCTGGAGCTCTTCATGTGCCAGGGCCGCGGTAAATCTTCCGAAGAATCCTGCAGCCCCATTAGGGACTAAGGACAATACTGCAAAGTCCTGGTGCCTACTTTGCCTGGAGCGACAGCTTTGTGAAAAAGTACCTGGTTCATTGTGGGTAAATGAAAGGAGGTGGCAGCTATCTAAGACCATGAAGGCGCGTAAGTCAGTCTTCATAATTGATGTACGGTTTCTTGAATCACCTCCATGGAATATAAGTACTTTGACCATTAAAAATACCTAAGGATTTTTGCGTGAACCAAGGTTTTAGGTAGAGCGAGGTAATGTATGGAACCGAAATTCGCAGGATCATTATCAAAAACAAAAAACGGAAACTTACGTATCGTCATATTTATTTCATGTCGATCAGGATTTTCAGTATCCGGGTGCATGAGAACTATCTCATTCTTCAGTTTGTCTACTATGTAAACGAAAACTCCTATGAACATGAAAAATAGTACAGATTATTTTAGGTATGTTTTCAAATCGGACCAGTATCAGCCCCCTGAATCAAGTTTATAAACGTCAGCCTTGGCAGTCGTTATGGGTAGTCAGAAGCCAATAAATCTGACGCCAGTCTTATCAAGGGGTATTGGATTGCCCTGGTAACTGGGTTGAGGAGGTCCGATAGGCAGTCGCTCTTTGGAAATCGCTGGTACCTAGTCAGTTGCATCCGGTTAGACTATAAGCCGACCCTAACATAGTTGGGAAAAGGCTCGAGAGATGAAGAAGAATCAAGTAAATAAATAATTTGTAAGTATTTACCAGAACTATCAGTAACAGTCTTCAAGACCATGGCAGTTTCGTACAGCAGTGACTCCAGATCAACCGTGTCTTCCAGGAACACGTTGAACCTGTTCATGTCCAGGTATCTGTCGGCTTTTTCCTCATCCTCTTTGAGGCCTGGGTAGAATAAAATAATCATCAGCTGTTTACCTGATCTTGCAGTTTGATGTTGGGTTTTAAGAGCGTTGCCTTACCCTAGGACTTTTTATGACTCGTGGGTGCGTTTACAAGCATTCATCATACATACTCACAATAACCAGGATTTGAAGTCTTTACTTACTATGGCCTGATAACATCTATAAAAGATGATTAAAGCTGCATCCGTTTCAGGTGGTTTGGCTTTGGCACTTGCGCTGATGGCTAACAAGGCCTATACGGGAGCGACATCGCCGGTCGCAACGTCCGCAGACGAATTGAGTTCCTGGTGATGTTGGAGGCTGTGCCATTCGTTGGTGACGTAGATCGCGTTTTTTGGAGAGCAGATCGAACCAGGCACTGTCATGCGCGACCACTCCATCGGATATTTTTTTCCTCCAACTATCACGGTCATCAGAGAGTTTTTCCCAGATGTTCGGGTCGATTTTAAACGATACCATGTCGCGTTTAACGCTATCTTTAAATCGCAACAATGGCCGCCCAACTGGTCGCTTGGCATCTGATATTTGGCCGAGGAGAGTTTGTCTTGGCAAACGAGAAGGTTCCATCCGCTGCACATGCCCTAGCCAGCGCAATCTTCTTTGTTTAAGAAGTGCGGTTATGCTAGGTATGCACGCCATACTAAGCACCTTCTCGTTTGTTACTCTTTAAGATGCGAAGTCTTTAAGATGCGATAATATAATTGAACCCGCGACACGCATCTTAGGAACCAATCTCACCAGCTAAGTATAACTTTAAACCTACGTGTCGTACCTACTCTTCGATCATATAATACTAAGCGCGTACCGACTATACCTATTTAGATAACTTCGATTAAAGAATACTGAATGGAACACACATATTTCCTGTGCTAAACTTGCACACAGCAGTGCCGGTTGGCGGGAAAATTAACTGTAGCTCCATATACGGGCCGTTTTCAAAATCAAATTGTTTTTATTTCAAATAGGCCTTTGCAGGCTCTTATGAAACGTCACATTTTTTTGCACGGTTCTCATGGAGAAGAGCCGGCAAGAAACTCCTTAGACACTCTTTTAAAAGGTAATATTTTCACAGTCATTCTATTACATAAATTATACAATGCAACTGAAAGTTTTCAACGGGGGAGGGCTAGACCCATAGATAATAACGACGATAACACTATAGCCAGACCTACTTTCATTACGATTCTCCATGTTAAAAAACTGTACCCAATAGGTTGAAAAAGTTAGATTAAATAAATTGAATTTACCTTTCCTTTCGATTTGAGCATAAGGAGCGATAACTCTTCTCGTGACCTTATCCAGCTTCTCGGAGGGCACCAGGAAATGCGACTGGGTCTGATTAATCGTGTCCTGACGACTTTTGGTGGATTTCACATTTTTCTGTATAGGATTCATAATTGCAAATGGTTTAAAACTCAATTCTTAAAGTATGAAATAATAATTAAAGTTATTTAAATAAAAATACGTCAGCCGTAACGCAGCTGCTGACAGTTCTTTTTTCAAAAACGTTTAATAGCTACCATAGACATTGATTGAAATAATGAAACTTGTCTTACAACCTATTCAATAAGCTTTTCTAACGATAAATTACGGGCTCTCACTGCCGCCCGCCAACATTACAGTTCGATTCCCATACGAAAAACGGCAATAATTTCTTCCGATTGTCGACCCTTATATTAAATAAGTACCTAACTATGATGGATAATTCAATGAAAATTCAAAATATATCACAAAACTTCATGTATTTCCGATTTCACTCATAAAAAATAACTTTTACTGCAATATGTACAAGTCAATTGGAATAAAATCTAACATTGCAGGAACTCTAGTTGCCTAGTAGAAACAAGATTGAAGCTTATTTTTACAAAAGTAGAAAATAAATTGGGTAATAGAGCACAATGACTTGGAATCAACTCTTATTTACAAAAATGTAAATAATATCCTTTACATAGCAATATTTATTTTAATTTCATAGTCTAGCATACCTTATAGTAACTGAAGGATATCTTTTTTTCAATGATTATGTATATCTTGTTAGTAACTATGTAACATAGATAAGATTTGTTCCAGAAAGGCTTGAAAGAAAGGATGCTAATATACACTAAAATATTCTGACTACTAACTCTAACAAGCTTCAGAATAAACAATCAACAAGGCTTGAAAGCTTATTTTCCTAAATTAATGTACTTGTAACATATTGAATCCATTGATATATTGATTCTGCTAACACTTTCACTAATATTACTCACTCAACTGCAAACTTAACTTAAACAAATTCTTACTTTTCAATTATTCTATTTTACATTTGAATCCACCATTATTGTTTAGCTGCTCATTTTTTTTACTGGCAAGTCAGTGTATTCACAGAAGAAACTGTACATCATAATATCATACTCATTACAGAATTCATGTTTCAAAGATAAATTGAAATGGTATTAAAAATAATTTTAACTGAACTTGCATTTCATCCATTTTTGAATAATCTATATGTAGAAAATCTATACTTTCCTAACAACATTGAAGAAATTTTGATATTTACAATTAATTATTTCACAGCATTCCTTGTAGAGTTCTAGTTTTTTTTTTTTTAATAGAAACATTATTATTTGTTGTTATACATTTTTGTATCTCGGCAGTTATCTACCGGGTTTTGTAGGTTAGCACGGGCCGAAGCCAAGTGCTAGCCTATGTGTCTTGATTGCGGGTTGTATGTGTGTTTAATGTGGTATGATTGTGTGTGTGTTGGCTGTGCGATTGAATGTGTGCTGTGTGTGATGCTGTTGTACGTGTATTATTTTTTTTAAAAGAAACTGGTTGGCCTTGATTGATAAATTGAAAATAGAATTCAAGCCATTGCCAGTATTCTATTCTTGAATTTGGCTAATGTTGGCAATACAACATGTAAGACCTAACATTTATGCTTATTGGTGAAGCAATTACTTCCATTTAAACGCATAAATTATTATATTTTATGATTTCCACTACTTCACGGCCATGTTATGGGTTTTCTTTCCTTTTTTTGTGGAGGGCAGTCATTTGTTACAGTCACCTGAAATGAGCAAAAAAGAGTATTTTAATACCAGTCACTAGTGGCTAGAAACGCTTGTTTTTGCTGTGGTATTATGGTTGTACTGTTTGATTGATTGATTTAGTTGGGAGTTTGGAAGAATTTAATAGAGTATACAGAGGCTACCTACATAGTTGCATGGTAACAAACAGTCACAGTCTATATACACATTTTTTATGATCACAAATTTATCATTTGCATATTTAAGTATGTGTATGTACTTACAGAATCAACACTCATTTTTCTTTTGTTCACACTGTAACAGTCTTTATTTGATATTGGTGTGATTGTTGTCTCAATTTTGAACCTCTTTGTGAAACTAGACATACATTCTGGAGGCGGCTTCAACCTATCACGGTTTAGATTATTTTGTTTGACTTCCTGATTAATTTTATTAAGTTTTTTTGTCGGTTCCGGGCTAAGCGGGCGATTTTTGTTGAGCAATTTGCCTCTGCCTGAATCCCTGTATTTTCTTTGCCCGTACGGCACGCAGTAATGGTGAAATATGTCCAATAACTCATCTCTTCGCATGTGCCTTAGGTTTGAAACTCTTAAATGCCTCTGAAAGGGATTGTTTGTTATAAATAAACACTTTATTTTTGTTTTGTTTGTGTAGAATGTAACTGAAGACAGTAACTTACCTCTTGTATAATGCATATCAACTGCTCATTAGTCAGGAGTTCTGGATGAAGCAACATATCAAACGGCACCGACATCGTAGTAACAAAACATTACATAAATAAAGTAAACGATAAATATAAATATTTTCAGTATTTCATGCCGCCTTTCTGTGACATTACATCTGTTCCCGGTTGACAGCTGTTTTTGACAGCTTTGCGTTTACGAATACTAGAATGGACGTATACATGTAAAATAAGATATTCATAATGTTTTAACTATTTTTCAATTATTTATTCAGACAGAAATGAACATTCAGTACACTTATTAATTTATTGAGAACTACCCATGACTGAGTAAAAGATTTATTGAAACGAGCTTTGTAAAAGCTCTATATGACCTATCCATTCGACGCAGAATTTTGTGTTGATTACTAGTATAATATTTTAATAGACTAATTATATCGTAATTTGTATTATTGCATGAGATAAAGAGGTATGAAAAAATATAATTCATTTTTTAAATATCGAATTAATTGCGTTTTCTTGTTAGTTTGAGTGTAGGCGATGTTATGTTGAATTCCAGCCCTAATCTCCACATTCAGTTTGTCTCTGGTTTCTGTCAATAATACACAGTGAGTGCTGCTTGTCATTTGTGTGCTTCGTTCGATTGTTTGCTTTACTGTTTCCTAACGTTTTATTTTGGACTCTTGAAGGAATTAAATTCAAAATAAGCTATTCTTATTTTAGTGACCGACGTATTATTAGTTAACTTTGTCTGTGCATTTGCGTTAATTAGTTTTGCATGTGTGTGCAGCGGTGCGATTATAATAATTTATTTAAAATAAATAAAACGCTTTAATAAATTAATGTTTTTGAATAATATAGACATTAAAACCGGGCTGTAGTGTAACATAACAATACGCAAATGCCAATTGAGGGTAGAGTTTCGATGACAAATTCAGTTGGGGTGTGTTTGAGAGCGCGGTGGGACTATGTTGTTTCTCAGTGCCTTAGCGATCGGTATGATAAGTGGGCTGCAGAATGTCACGACGGAGGTGCCGGCGCCGAGCAGTGACGGCAGCGCGGTCTCGAGCCCGGAGCGGGCGGTGAGCGACATGGGTCTGGTGGAGCCCACTCGGTTGCCGGGGCAGGCGACGGACCTGGTGAATGTGAGTGTGCACGAGCGGCCCTCGATGTGGGACATGTACCTGAACCACTGCCCGCGCTGGCGACCGGTGAACCACGTGTTCTTCCAAGTGGCCAATGTGTTTTTCCTGCTGTCGTTCCTGGCGCCGCACACGCCGAGCGGGCTGGTCTGGCTGCGGGTGGCCCTGATGCTGGGGTGCGCCTTCTCCGGCATGTGGGCGTGGAGCATCGAGTGCTACCTCGACGCTGTGCTGTGGAACAGTGCATTTATTGTGATAAACTTCATTTACTTCTCCATACAATTTTATTTGCTGCGCCCCATCAAGTTCCACAAGGATATTGAGGAGGTAAATATTTTTTAATTTTATTTACGTTATAAGATATTGTACTTTATATGGGACCTTATTTTCCACATCATACTGCAGCCCTTTTACTCAAAGTAATACCAAGAAATAATTTTCCTACAATTTATTTCTAATAATGTGCACTTAAAATATGATAACTGTATCTGCTACAAAAAAATCAAAACTCTTTTAACAAATTATCCTTTTACCTTGAAACAAAATAAAACTGTAATGCTATATTGTTTTTTCCAAAGAAATTCCAAACATAACAATGATAAAAACATATACAAACAAGTTATTACTCATAAGTTCATCTTTAATTAAGACATGATCAATGACTGCAAACATGATGCATCAGAGGTCCTGCTCCAAGGACTAGGGGTCACCTGATAAGAGTAATATTGAAGAAACATACACACAAGACAATAAAACTTTAAATAACTACATAATGTTGTTATAACATTACTGCTGTGTTAAAGTATGAATTTTGATTATTATGGCGGGTTTCAATGGCTTCAAAACTCCGCCCCTAAGACGACCCACTGACCGATTGCTTGCCCTAGCCATACAAAGGTGTAAAAAAAAGTTTTTATTATGTAAACAATGTTTGCTAATTGCCATTCTCTATATTCTGTTATTTGCTTATTAGAGCTATCTCTAATACAAAAATAAAATCTAAATAAAATATATTCTAATAAAATTACATAATTTTACCACTAGCCCCATAGTAGTAATATCAAATTCCTATCTTTAGTAAGCAAATCCACAGATTGATAGATAATTGGAAAAAGCCACTAACTAATAGCTGCTGCTGGCTATCCAAGTTAAAATGCATAAAATTGCTGATAACTGATAGAGGTGAATTTGGTTACCTGTATGGGATACCAACAAAAAATTGAGGGTGAACAAAAAAGTTGGTTTAATTGGAGTGACCATGAAAATAATTTTCTACCTGGGACATTCCCTTTTCTATTTTTTATAAATTTTTCTAACTTTTTTCAATTTTTGCCTGTTGTAAAATTACATCATTTTTCATAAATCTCTCCTATGATATAATTGAAATAATCATGATGATGAAAATTTTATTTAAAACATAATGCCTTGTTAAACAAGAGATAACTTCATTGTTCTTGTTTGTTATGTCAATGATATGGAGTGTTTGTTTTATGAAAATTTTATGTAACAGCAGTAATACATAGCATGAAAAAATTCATGATTTACCCACATTGTATGGTTTTCTAGTAAAGTTTATATCTATAAAAAACTTATTTAACAGAAGTAGTAATAAAAAATACCTATACTTAATTAAGATTTTGGCCTAATCACCCTACAGCATAAAAAGTTGATCATCATCATCATCATCATCAGCCTAAAGCAGTCCACTGCTGGACATAGGCCTCTCCAAGTGCACGCCACTGAGATCGATTTTCGGCTGAAAAAGTTGATACACAAACAAAATTAAGACACTCAAACCATTCATTCATTCAAACAGTTTTTGCTTATTACTGTGAAGGATCTATCACAGTTCTTTTGAGGTTTGTTTACAGAAAATCTCGCAAAGTGAAGGGCGAAAAACGAAACAAACAACCCAGTCATATTTCTAAAAATATCTCCTTTATCTGTTCTGTGAAAATAAGTTTTTTTTTACCACAAACATAATAATGTCTGTTGTAATTAATGTCAGAGTTGTCAGCGTATGCTCTATTTTAAATGCAAATTACATCAGCTGTCATTGGAGAGCACTTCACACAATTTGCAGAACACGAAATATCAGTTGATTGTAGGTAAAGTAGGTAGGCGATACACGACCAATCGATATGGAGTAATATGGCCGTAATTATCGAGTCTGGTCGCATTTACTCAGTAACTCAGTTATTTAGAATTAATTTGACCTAAAAAATAAGTACCTAAATATTTTTTTTATTTACTAAAAATCTATGTATCTCCATTTGTGGGATAATCAGCAGTATTTTGACTGGTGCTATCTCTGGCGTGACCTTAAGATATAATCATTTTCCTACTTTTCATAATAATCCTTAGTGATTAAAATGAGTCATGTTATATCATACTGCCGGGTTTAAGTTATCGTCTTTACAACCTAAAACTGCGATAAAATTAATGCGGCGCCTTACCTATTAATCGTAAAAGTATGCGTTAATATTATAGGTTTTGATTTTATCACAGATTAAACACGTGCAGATTGAGGTAATATGACACCCGTGTTTTATCGCTTGATTTTAGTAGGTATTCATAATTCTGGCTTTTATTATACTTCGATATTCAAATCAGCCGTTTCTAATTATGCCGCCATTAATAATGACGGTACACGTTTCAATAAAACGACTGTATTTTAAGCTATCGTAGAATAATAAACTTCTCTATAAAGCGTGAATCATTTCCAAAGCCAATGGCTTTATTATAGAACACGCTTTTGCCTACCAACGTATTAGATTAACATAAGAATCCTGAAAAAACTATGGACATGGTCACCCTTATCCGATTCCAAAGGGTTAAAAATACATTTCGCTCGTTCGGTGATTATTCGTAATACATATTTAAATCCGCGTATGACTGTTGACTACATTGACTCGGTATCCTATCCGTCCGACGGTACTAGTAAATAATTGCGCCACGTAAACGAGACACTCAAAACTCCTGAATAATTAATCGAAGCCACTCCAATCGTTCGATGATTTTGCCGACGCCTACGAGGGCCGCAGCCCATTGAACAGGTTAAGTAGCTGTTGTCTTTGTACAATAAACGCTGACGCTCCTCCACTCAAGTACAAGGGTGTCACATTGAACCAAGGAGCTCCTGCATTACAGAATAACGCCCCCACACTACACCGTCCCCGCAAAATAAATCGGTTAACACGCTCGGTATCGCGCCACAAATCGATTCCATACTAAAAGCCTCATTAATTTAATAATCGTTTATCTTATAAATTGCCTGTTAAATGCTGACTAGAAAGCCATTAACAAGCTAAGCCCTATTCATACAAAACTATCGGCGTGCTGATCAAATCGAATAGTTAATTCAAATATAAATAATGCAAACCATTTTCGAACTATGTCTGAATCTTTGCTGGCATTCTCGCTATCTGGAGCTGCCGATGCGATAATGAAATAATCATTTCCAATATTAAATCAAAGTCTCTGCCTGATGAACGGTGGAGATTTGAATTTAAAATGTCAGCTTACCGCATTTCGACGGGGGATTAATGGTTAGAGCGCCAGCAGTCCTTTCAGTGTATACCCAGAGGTCAGTGGGGCAAGACGGTGTGAATGCCCTTTCAGCTAGTGACGTCATCCATCGCCTCACTCACCACCCATCGAGGGTTAAACGTACTTAAAGTTTCACATTTGTGATGGAGCACACAACTTTGCAGTTCTTGGCCGTGATATCGCAGAGATATCCGATGTCCTCTTTATAAACTTGTTCGAATATTGTTCGAGAAATCTCGGGATGTTCAACAAACCGAAGTACCCGAGATAATAAAAATACTTACGTATGTTCTTCTTTAGAAAATAAAGATTGTAGGCTATGGCTTACGCTATTAGTTCATGGCTGGTTCGTGCGCTGCTTGGATTTTTGGCAACTTCGCCGCTTTTACGTAATAGCTTGCAAGCGAACCTGTGCTTTCTGCAAAAAATAGAATCTGGTGTATTTTGAATTATTAATGGGTAGGTTTGATACTCCACTGTTTGTGGAGAGCAACGACACGTGTATGTGTCGGTTATCCGCAGTATGGATCTAGCTACACGCTGCGGGAAAGCGGCTGATACAGATACGACATGCATCGCCGTGACGCGACACAAATTCGAAATTATCGCCACATCTCATACATATTCTATAACCAGTAAATTAATAATATAAGCCCGTGTCCTCGAAGTTTCAGATAACTTTTGACTTATCAAATGTAGTTTCAAAGTCGGGTCAACCCTAAAACTCAAAATCCAACAAATAACTATTTAAACGTAGGAGTCTCATAGTTCGTAAGCCACCTACTTTCCCTGCTTGCGTAATACTGTTGCGTTATTGTGTCCGAGTAAACAATTGGACGAACATGTTTAATTACCTCTTCACCTTAGTTACGTGTTTACAGAATTATTAAAAATTCAGAGCAAGAGATGACAGGCAAACAATCATTATAATCCGCCTACTGTCAGTGTTCGCTTTATCGTCGGAAGAGATGTCGCCGTCGCTTTAATATCAAAGTGAGATCAAAAGTTTGAGCCTGATGGAGTGCTCAAAGCCTGCACTTAAGTTTACCCCGATATTTCGGCTTTATCGCACGACAGGAGATTTGAGGCTCGCGAAAAACTAAGGCGATTGGATCGAGCTCTAAAAAGCTGGCAGTACAAAGTGGGCAAAAATTAAAAAAAAAAGCTCAAAATTTGTTGCTAATTTGTTGCTAATTAGTTGCCAAATAATCGATTTTTTTGCTTTTGCCGATTTCGAGAAATCGTCAACAATGCTAGCTTCACCATAAGCTGGCATGGATTATAAGATAAAAGTAAAGGTAAAATAAACAAAATCACTACAAATTTGTTGCTAATTTGTTGCTGTATAACCAAAATAAATTTGAGGTGCAAAAATATTTTTTTTTTCAAATAGAAAATTTTTATTTGCTTTGCGCGCTTGAATGTCAATTGTTTCATGAAAAAAATATGAAATAAATTTGTTGCTCGTCACAGAACTGTTCCCTGTCACTTAGAGAACCAGCAACTAAATAGACACCCGACGATCGGGTGTCTTGAACTTCGGTGACTAACAAACCGGCCATGCTAGCTTGAATGTCGATTTTTCCGGTGAAAAACGTTGAAATGAATTTGTTGCTCGTCACAGAGGTGATTAATGTCTCTCAGAGAACCAGCAACTAAATAGACACCCGACGATCGGGTGTCTTGAACTTCGGTGACTAACAAACCGGCCATGCTGGCTTGAATGTCGATTTTTCCGGTGAAAAAAATGAATTTGTTGCTCGTCACAGAGGTGATTAATGTCTCTCAGAGAAACGGCAAACAAAAATTGGCAATTGTTTTTTAATTTATATAAATTTACCAGTCTAATCCATAGCTAGGAATTGAGAGTTATCATACTGACTAAGATTTTGAACATAGGCAACTAATGTATGTAATAATTTTTCCCTAGCAGAAACAAACATTCAAGGAAACATAGCCTGTTTGATAATCATCAGCTTAAAGGAGACTTGGTGATTGGATGTTTATTTAGTTGCTGGTTCTCCGATCGATGCCTAACAGTTCTACGGAGAGCAACAAATTTCCACGTTTTTCACCGGAAAAATCGACATTCAAGCCAGCATGGCCGGTTTGTTAGTCACCGAAGTTCAAGACACCCGATCGTCGGGTGTCTATTTAGTTGCTGGTTCTCTGAGAGACATTAATCACCTCTGTGACGAGCAACAAATTCATTTCCACGTTTTTCACCGGAAAAATCGACATTCAAGCCAGCATGGCCGGTTTGTTAGTCACCGAAGTTCAAGACACCCGATCGTCGGGTGTCTATTTAGTTGCTGGTTCTCTGAGAGACATTAATCACCTCTGTGACGAGCAACAAATTCATTTCAACGTTTTTCACCGGAAAAATCGACATTCAAGCCAGCATGGCCGGTTTGTTAGTCACCGAAGTTCAGGACACCCGATCGTCGGGTGTCTATTTAATTGCTGGTTCTCTGAGAGACATTAATCACCTCTGTGACGAGCAACAAATTCATTTCCACGTTTTTCACCGGAAAAATCGACATTCAAGCCAGCATGGCCGGTTTGTTAGTCACCGAAGTTCAAGACACCCGATCGTCGGGTGTCTATTTAGTTGCTGGTTCTCTAAGTGACAAGGAACAGTTCTGTGACGAGCAACAAATTTATTTCATATTTTTTTCATGAAACAATTGACATTCAAGCGCGCAAAGCAAATAAAAATTTCCTATTTGAAAAAAAATATATATTTTTGCACCTCAAATTTATTTTGGTTATACAGCAACAAATTAGCAACAAATTTGTAGTGATTTTGTTTATTTTACCTTTACTTTTATCTTATAATCCATGCCAGCTTATGGTGAAGCTAGCATTGTTGACGATTTCTCGAAATCGGCAAAAGCAAAAAAATCGATTATTTGGCAACTTATTAGCAACAAATTAGCAACAAATTTTGAGCTTTTTTTTTTAATTTTTGCCCACTTTGTACTGCCAGCTTTTTAGAGCTATTGGATCGTTCAAAGGTCGTTATCCTCATAACGCTTTCTTAATGACTCCGAGCAAAAATTTACGAGGAATTTCCATAATGAGGTTGTAGTACAATCACGCGACCGCAGCCGAGGTGTTTGGTAACGAATCTATTGATTTTATGCAAAGGTATGTTGCACCCTAATAGCGATGCCAATATTGCCTGCCCGCAGATGTGCTATGTATGTACGCCTCTGATTAGTTTATTGCTTCTGTCGTCGGTGCTACGGCATGTAGTACAAGCTATTACTGGGAACCTGCAGGAATCTTCCAATATATGATTCCTTTGTTGGAATTTCTATGAGATTGAGCTTTCAGTTTTGGGTTCCAGCAGTACCAAAACATTAGTTTTTCGACGAGAAGGACCAAACCCCACGAAGGGCCAATTAGAGAACAGTGAATTCGTAGCAATGCCGCTATTAATATACATACAGTTTTAATTGAAACCATTACTTTTGATTGACTTTGCTCAAGTTTCGCCAGAGTAAATATTATTTTGGGTTGTTTCTCGATTATCTTGTTGTCTTTAGAAATTGTATTTCAGATTTTCACTACATATAATTTGCTTACTGTTTTCATCCTCCCCTACGGAAACATATGTGAAGAGTTTTCAAACATATTCTGTAAATTAAATAGATCACAGTTAGGTTTTTCTTCAGCAGATTTTCTTACAATGAAATGTCTCACTGTATAAAGTTGCAACCACAGCGAATTCGCTGTCAAACAACGAAATTATTCAGCAGAGAGTCGCATTGGGAACACTGCAAAATTGGATATGCTGCTGAGAAAGTACACATTCATATATTCACCAGTTCTGTTTGTAGTTTTCAACGTCTTTTGAATAACGATAACAATGTTTGTGAAATATCACCAACACACATACTAGCTTTAAAGTAGTATGGTTGGTTGGCGCCAATATTGGTGCGTCATTTTTTGCTAGGAACCTTTACCTGCCCATGTTAATGGCCAACCTGTTACCACGACTTACCTAATCTCTCAAAGTCAAGTGCAGATGCGGTCCTGCCTCATGTCATAAAAAAGGTTTTCTACCTGAGCATTGAATAGTTAGAATAACGTGGTTAGTTTTCAATACACAGGTACTTAATTGTAACTGTTTCAAATACTGTTAGTATCTATGCTATCGTGAACTCTTATACAGTCACAGGGAAGTAAATAATTGCGTCTGAATTCAATAGAAAACGGCACATTGTCAGTTCACGGCTTTCTCAGTTGTCAATGGTTATTGTTCTTGAGCCCTCAATGCCAACCTTTTTGTCAATTCTAATTACTTAACAATGGTGTGGGGTTGCCAATCTTTTTACTTTAATCTGAATTGTACGAGAATTTCGTGCTAACGATATTGCTCTTCCGCGAGTAGTATTTAGCAGAAACTTTCGTAAGTTCTGAATGAATTTTACCTAACTTTGAACGGCTGTTTCGTTGTTGGCTGTGCCTATTGCTTACCTAATTCCTTGATTTGATAAAACGAAATATTTGTAGGATTTGTTACAATTGATTACTGTTACGGGTCCAGCTGTTTCTGAGATTAGATAAGATTAGGGGTATTAAATTCAATTTGAATTATTTGCGTGAGTTTCACTATAAAGTTTGTGGTTCAACTTTAGAACTGCAATCTAGAATTACAATCGCTTACATGTGCAATGCCAACAGTCTGGTCTAATCTGTTAAATTCTCTACTGATGTCACATACATTGTTATCATGGGAATCATTTGTCTGATTGTAATGAGCTTCATTACTAAAAACTTGTCTGAACATAATGAGATACTTATGTAATCTCATTATCAAAAGATCTTCATAATTTTTTTTGTGTATGTTTACTTAGTAATTTAATTAGAAACGCATAGGAAGTTTTTAAATATTCAGCATTTGCTACATATCGTGCCTTAGCGCCTAACAAGTCATACCATATGTAGGTACATGCTTGGACGAATACGAATGAATGTGACATTTTTAAAATTGAAAACGTAACTCAAAGCAAATGAGATCTAGAACCAAGGAATATAGACATACTACATAAGTACTTTATGGTTAGAAGCGTTAATTTTGCCTTTCCATACATTTCATAATATCATGGGACTGGATTCCTTTATGATTTTATTATAGCCTGTGGTTTTCTCGCGTCCACTACTCACATCATCCAGATAAAAAGTAACCTCTATATCTCCAGATTATTTATTTATGCTACAAATCATATTTTAAAATACTCAAAAAACTTTGTGAATCTTTGAAAGTCTGTGCAACTAAACAAGGCATTATGTAGAGTTGTCTAGAGCACAACACAGCTTCCGCTTGCACATAAACTTGTATCTTAATTCTCAGCTAAGGGCAAAACTTAACAGTCATGTACTCAAGCCAAGTTTAGTTCTGTAACTTGAGATTTGACGTTGAGATACTAGAGAACTTTGGTATGTTGTGTAATTATTGTTAGTGTACTATACGTTATAACCTTACTGTTACCATAAATCTTGTCAACGGTATGTTCAGGCACTGCATGAGTTTTCATTCTATAAAAAAATGGGGGCTGCCCTTTTATTCTATCCTAATCCAGAATAAATAAAGAAGGTCCCTTGATTTGACTCGTTGTCCAACTTTTTGCCTTCGGAGAACCATAACGATTATCAGAAGTCAGTAAATGACAACTGAGGCTGACAGAAGAACCCATTTGCTCAATCTTGCTAAAACACCCGTGATGGGACGTTACTTCAACAAGCGCAGCTAAATCTTGATTGATTGACTGCTATTTAGTCACGAGCTCCTCAACTAAACTCAAGCAAATGTTCTACAATAACAGGTTTCTTATCAAATATTATTTTGTGTTAATGACAAGACCTGTCACCATGTTCGAAGTCATTAGACTGGCCTTATTAGCTTTAGTAATATACAATGTTACTGCGTATACGCATTCAGGTGCAGCTACTTGATAATTCGGTTGCACGCAGTCATTTGAATGACATTTGAATATAAGGTGCTTGTCTGTTACATCAGTTTGATGTTCTTTATGCTTTCAACGTAACCAGATGTGACACAGTTTAGTGGTAATCAATACATTTATTCTGAGTTTATTTTAGTTACGGTTACCTTTATTTGTTTAGCCGTAATTTTATTTGTTATCCAAGTGAAAGAAGAAATGTAATCTGCTATTGAATCTTTTGTAGAGGTTTGTAATTTCTCCGTTGCTTAGTTACGCGTTTCATCTTAGTTTCCTGTTCGGACGTCTTGTTTTGTTCCGAAAATAAGTGGGTACTGAATGTACTTCTGGTATTCTTAGAAGCGTATACTTAATGTATCAAATAATTAGAATGTTTTAACCGAATCCTCAAACAAATAATTTTATGGGTCAAAGGGCACGAATCAAAATGCTGATGAAGCGATATCTCGATTAGAATTCCGAGTAAGAAGGTACCTCGTACTAAGTGCCTTTCCCAGAAAACCACTCTATCCAACCCTAATCAGATATTGACAATCTAGACCCAATTTAGCAACGGCACCTTTTCTCTAGATATCGAACAAAGCTTTTCGCTATCAGAGTTGGTGACACATTCATAAGTACATGAAATTGCTTTAGATTCACCTTCAAGCTCGTAACCAGACTAAAGGAATCAATATTTAGTATTGTTGTTGACACAAATTACAGCAAAAACTTTACTGGACTGATGTTTCTGACAAGGAAAAAAATTACAGCTCTGAAGACGTGCCAATTTGTAAATGGGATGGTAAATATCGGACATAACGTAACTTCTAAAGTTGGATAGAATCATCCCGAACCTTTGAGTCGCGAACTAAGCGAATAAGTCAGTGGTCTCAAGGGTCTAGTAACTAACGCACAACATAACGTAAGGACTTCGAAAGAGCATTTAGAAAATTTATCTCCTTGTCTACTTATCCCAAATGTGAGTCAGACCTTTTTAGGGCTCCGTACCAGGGTAAAACGGGACCCTATTGTTTTCGCTCCTATGTCCGTCCATCCGTCCGTCTGTCACCGGGCTGTGTCTCATGAACCGTGATAGTCAGAGAGTTGAAATTTTCACAGATGATGTATTTCTGTTGCCGCTATACGAACAAATTCTGAAAACTAGAATAAAATAAATATTTTCGGGAGCTCCTATACAACAATCGTGATTTTCTTAAAAATGGTAAGGAACCCTTCGTGTGCGATTCCGACTCGCACTTGGCCAGTTTTTTGGAGATAGACGACGAACCTGGTCCATGTTTTCTTAGGACATAATGAAGTTATATTTATATACAATTAATAAAATGTTTGCACCATGATACATTGCTCTAAGAAAGGGTTTAAATGTTACGGAATGAGTAACAAAGGCATATTTTATTGATAAATATTCTCGTAATGAGGTTTCACGGAATTATTCGTCATACATAACAGCGTAGTTTAAACAATAATCATAATATGAACTTCTCTAAAAGGTAACTGGTTCGTAACCTTATATAGTACCTAAGTCTAACACTAGTGTAGACATGTAATAAATACAACGCCTATCCTATAACTATTATGGAATAACTTCCATCGAGAGAATCATTTGACCACTAACAGTTTAAGGGCAGTTTTACATTAGTAGGTAGGTTCCTATTTACGTTGACTTTAGGTCAACATATCAAATAAGTCAGCTTTGCCATAAAATATAGAAAGTAGAAACGGATTACAACGTACGCTGTAGTAATACTCCTGTTTGTCCCGTATGTTTGCGTCCTCCGCTCGCTTCCCTACTATGTTTACATTTAATTTGTATTCCGATACCGTATCCTACATCGATTAGATGTCACGTTGCATATTAACAACGACTGTAACAGCCTATCAGTGTTCCATTAAAGGACTTTTCCTGTTTTGGTTATCAGAGCAATCCGAAATTGGCGCGCGTGACCACCAATGACCCGACCTAGCTATAATGATTCCAAACATTTCTAATGGAGCTGAAATATTCACCTGAATAATTCGAGTTCATTAGTCGATACAAACATTAGTTATTTGCAGTCCCAAAATTAAATACACGCATGGATAGAGTTACCTGCGGCTAATGATTAAAACATGGATACTCTAATTATGATTGTAATGGTAGTTTAACCTTTGCAATTTAATGATAATAAAACTTGAACTATGCTCTCACGGTTACCTCTTATCTGTAACAACCCACATTAATCATATGCTATCTTGATGTAAAATCTCTGAAACAAATCATATTATCGAACACAAATTAACCGCGAAGTAGAAGATGTAATAGGTTATGCAATTTTTATGACGGTCGTTACTAAGTAAATATGGAAAATTATGAAAGCTAAATTATATTTGTACTGTACATAATGACACGCTATACAAAGATATTGAGTCATATTTGACATGGCAGTTGATAACTGGGGCAAACAACCAAATTACAGTCCTCTCCTACCAATTACATTCTTACAATCACAGTCTCTTCACAAGACTTCGTAAGTATTTTAAGTAAGGTTGGTATCTACTTTGGTAGGCGTCGACGAAAATTTCCGAGAAGTGAATTAATAAACAAGCTCCTCTTAGAATACTATTTATAGAGCTGCGATCCAACACGCCTACCAACAAGATTCAAATGTTCATTGTCCCATGGCCATGTGTGCACTAAAACATCTGTCGTGCTAATTAATCAATTTGAAATAATGTGCTTAGTAATCCAATATTGACTTGACTCCTTTTTTGGAATGAGGTATTTAATCCCAAGAATCCGAACAACGCTTCTGAGTGCCACATAAAGGCAACTTGGCGAGTTGAATTAGTGTTTGCTCAAAATGAGAATGACTCACGTTTTAAAACTGAGTTGGACTTGGTTCCAAGTTCAGTGATCCTGGATTAAGCTGCTTCAGAAATAGCTACGATATCATACAGTAAGGAAGACTTGAAGTAATGAGAGGAGTGCTCATTAATGTCGCCTTTTGTCGTATGCCCTAAATCCATAAGACCTCTTTCTGTTACCAACGTTTTAATCAGCCTAATCCAGCAAAAGCGCAGCTGCACTTCCGCCCACGTTTAGAAGCAAAACAATAGAACCTTTTTAGTGAATGGCGAAATTCCGTGCGCCATATTGTTCGGTGCTATTGTGTCAGCACAGAGCCCGTGTAGAAAAATATTCATCTCGCCCGCCTGGCTCGTGTTTACTCCGCCTTCAGTAAATATTGACCTGTGACACATGAAACTTTATTTAAAAAGCAATAAGTATGCGTAGTACACTCCAAATGAGGGTTTTGATTGTTTACTTCTGTAGATTTGGGCATTGCAATATTTTTCGTGTTTTTCGCTTCTGCTTATTACTTTTTATGACTCACTAAGTTTCGATCAGTCCGCTTACTATTTGGAAGGAAGATTTTGCAAATCACAAAGGTGTTAAATGATATCTGTTTAGCATTTGATTTTCGATCTGGATTTTTTCCATAATATGTATAGCAAGGTGAGGTTTGTAGTATGCTGTGGATGATTAAGTTGCAGCTGATTTAACAAGATATGTGACACCACAATGGGGTTTTCTTCGGTGTCAAGTTTTCCCCTTCGCATGTAACTCAAACTTTTTTATTACACATCGCAACTGCCTTTGGCCGACTTACATAATGACTTAAGTAAGTAAATATTTGTCAAGTTGAGTGCCGAGATTGTTAAAGTTAAACACGTTAATAAATAAATGGTTGACAAGTCAAGGTAGCCGTTTGTTTAATGTGATAAATGGATTGCATTCAATGTCGAGGGTTTGCGTGAAAACTATTATGAATGGAAATCTATGAATAACACTGTTTTCAGGTTGGCAGGCAAACTAAAGCCTATAGATTACCACCCGGCAGTTAAATTTTATACAGACAGATAGGCGAAAAAAAAATCTAGAATCCCAACCTCCTCAGTCGCATACAAACCACTCGATCAATAAGCAATTTATCATTATTCCATATCAAGTTTTTTTGTATGAAGGATTTAGCGTAATTTTGTACATATCCCTACCAGTTTCCACAGCTGCGATTGTTCAGCTCATTTATGCGTTTTCAGTTTTTTTTTTAAACGGCATACCTATATCTAAAAATATTTGGGTAAAAGAGACTAATCTTACGATACATACCCTGCTTGTTCTAATCCATTTGGCTGTTTCGAGATATGTGGCAATGTGATCATATTTGGTGCGAAAAACATAGCCCTTAACAGTCGGGTAATAAAAATAAATGAAATATATAACAAAATCAAGGCCTATCTCCCGCGGGCTGTCAGTCAGGTGTCGGAAGTAGGCCGCTGTGGGTACGCGATGAGCTGGTGACTTGTCATTGTAATTGTAATTTCATATCATTGTAATTCTCTGCGGTTTTTGTTTTAATTTTACCTGTATTAAATTCTTTGGTCTTTGGCGTTTTTGTGGAACTTTATTATGTTGACCTACTGCCCAATATGTAGTAGCTACTGTACTTAATAAACTAACGTTTCAGTTTCGGCTTTGATTTTTGCGGCATATTTCACCTTTCTACAGAAGTCGCCAATTGAAAGTCAAGAAAGGTTTTATATTAAGGGTCAATCTTCACAAACGCGCGATGACCCTTAGAACGTGTGCAGAATAAAAAATATGATACTTTTCATCCTTCACTACGAAGTACTTAGATCTAGTTCCCCAACTTTGCTCATAAAGCTTTAATATTTTCTCTATTGTTCCCAGGTTTACGTGGCGTTGTTCAAGCCTCTCCGTGTGTCGAGAAGGCAGTTCCGTCGCGTTCTCATGTGTATGCGCAACGTTAGGCACTTGAAGTGCCACGAACTGTATGCGCACGAGAAGGTCACTAAAGTCGACAGCTTGTCTCTGGTGCTGTCTGGCAAGTGAGTATCTATCTGCGTAGCTTTAATCATCATCATTTTGTATGGTAGCACGCACAAAGTTTCAGCCTTTACATAATAACGTAGGTCTGGTGGTCGCTGGCTGTCGATCTATCAGTTATTAGACATTACCTCTTCCCATAGATCGGTTTTCAGTTTTGCCTACAGCGTATCTCAGATCTTCGCGCCTTCTTGAATTCTTAGAACAACCATGGATGATGATGGTGATGGCTTTGTAAATCATATTTTATATCAGAATTAGGTATTGTCGCCATATTCGAAATTTAAAAATATACTTATAATGTATGAGTAGACAAGAGTTATAATAAGGTCTAGCGATCAGGGCTGCTAGTTATGCGCTCATAGTAAATCCCTAGGGGGTGGTTGTTAAACTATCGGACGCTTGACTACGCAAAACGACTTTCATTACATACAAGTTTTTATGAACAGCAATGTTCTAGGTTTCAGTAAAGTGTGGTCATATGTTTTACAAACTAGTGTATTGTGGCATAACTTTAAATGAAACAAGGAAGTTTTCCGTACAAAACATCAGCAGTTCCACAGAATATCATATTCCTAGCCAACACACAGTCATTAGTCCCTGTCTGCCCAATGTAGGGGACACCTCGATCATTGTCCACCGAAGCCTGCCCATATCGCCAACTTAGTATTAATCACGGTAACTTGGCACAATGCTATTACCGTGACATATTCTATTAATTACTCTAAGATTAACATTGACCCTGTTAAGGATTCTGGAGCTATATCTCGGATAAATTACTGGCTGCCATCACGCAACCGTAAATCGGTTAGTTAATGATCTCTAAAAAAGATAGCTGCAGAAAAAATGGCGAGGGAAAAATTGCAAACAGGAATACTTTTTTAGCTAAGTCGCTTTCAGGAAGCCGATGTCTTATATATATTTTTTGTGTAAACACACGCACGATACAGAAGATACAGGACACCTGAAGGCTCTTTGCTTTCCTCCAAAACCGCACTTTTCTAAAACAAATATAAATAAATTAGACATTTTTCCTCAAATAAAGTGACGACCATTAATTCCACAGCATTCCCGCCTCTGACAGTTCCCAAAAATACGCGGAATCCTTTAGCAAATAATGACTCACGTGTTCTGAGAACGTCTGTAGTCTGTAATTTATAACAGTTGTTTAGATTTTACATGCGATATGAGTGCGACATCAATGTTAAATGTACGAGCTGTGTGAACTTCCAAGTGCATTGTTTTATTAAACAAAGCGTAAATAACTCATTCATTATACGGTAAACAAACTCCTTGGTTGTTCATTACATTCTTTGTCGTTTCGGCAAGTATACAAAATCTCAGGAATGAATCCGACGAGAATGATTACTAAAGCTATGTTGGGAATACTGCATAAAAACCCACGGACAGGGCACAAATAATATACGGCGCCAGTATCAATTCCGCAGACGTAGAAGCTATTCAATTACTCATCGCACGTACCAAGCTTTTCTTGCTATTACTAGGTCTATATTTTATGAAGGAATCGGCAATTCATTACCACCCGCCATTCCATTTTCTTGAACCTCTATTATTACCCCGTTTGCGCTACAATCTCCACTCTTTAGTAAGATATCATCGTTCTCGACTGTGACTAATGCTTTCAGTTCGACCTCACAGAATGCCGCAGCGTCCTCCTCTAACTTTATTTGAACGATATGTCATAATATTATAAATGCGAAGCTCTAAACCTCTAAGCTTTTAAACAGCTGGCGTATTTCCATTTAATGTAACCTAGTTTAGGGCTGCGGGGTTGTTCGGAAGAGTTATCATGGCTCTGGAACGTAAGAGCAATTGAAGTAATATGAAAGGTTATTTGTGAATCATCAAATCAGTTGTTCTGGCTCTGGGTGTAGCGGGAGTGTCAGACTTTTACTGAAATCTGAAATCCCATCGTTATGGAGACCCGTTATGGAGTACCAGGGCCGTGAAGTTTTTGACTAATGCTCAGTCCAAGCAATTTAATTCGTTGGATCATCAATTCATCGATCATCTTTTAAATAAGACAATGATTTTCGAAAAATAAAAGTGAGACTTCACAGACGAAATCACATGCACTTGTAAATAAAATAATAAATAAGCAATGAAATAAATATTCGCGTGGATTATGAGATGCAATTTCGGTCAATGCTAACGAGTTCTTTATTATGTAACAGTAACGGTTCAATGTTAAACAGTTGTTTTGGTACGAGTACGCTCATTGATTCTTTGAAGTTTTTTCGCAATATTTTATCAACATACTCGTACCAAAAATAGTCTATAGGGTCTTCTATTGAATTTCTAGTTTCTTGCCGGTTCTTCTCCATGAGACCAACTCTTTGGAACCGTGCACCTAACTTTGACGTTTCGAAAGAGCTTTCATAGGCCTATTTGAAATAAAAAAATTTGAGTTTTGAGTTTTTGAGAATTATGAAATAAACAACATTGATTCTCCGATTGCCAATTAAAATACTCTTCAGAAAATCATAAGTGCCTGATAGTAGGTATTCCCTTATTGTATTGAATCTGTATGTTTTCTGTATTAATTACCATTATTGCATACTGAGTTGTCTTCTAAGAGGCGAGATACTTGACTTTAATGATAAAACCATTGTTGTAGACATACAATTAGTAATTGAGTCAATTCAGATGGCTCTAATAAGTTTTGAGTAGGTATAGGGGCTTTTTAGTATAGATATTTGTCTTGCGAGAAGTAAAAATAATAATCAAACATGCTTCCATCTGCACTGGTTTCACTAGCATCTCGTGAAAACTGCTCTTCGGACCCAGATGATACAAAAGGGTGTCTAAAAGTAAATGATTTTTCAAATCCTTCCATTATTTCCTGAGACCAGCAAGTTCAATCAAACGAACATAACTAAAGACATTGATAAATGAATGAATGTAACATACAAAAACATCGATTTACCTCTCTCCAAGATTTGTTCACTTCAGTGATTAACACGTGAAGTTAGTTCACTCACAGTCGGTTGGGTTTGGACAATAATGTTCTCTCGCTATTCCTTGCTAGAGAAAGGACGAACAGATCATTGTGTTTGGGCAATGGTATTGATTCTATGTCGACAATAAGACATCTTGTGTTGATAGAAATTCTATCAAAGGTGTTCCATTTAATGTAATTTTACGATAATCTTCCATCAGATAGTTAGTGGTCCTAATGTCTGATCCAGGGAGAAATCAAAAGACATTTAGATTAAAATTGATAGTCCAATTGAAACATACTGCAGTCATTAAAATTATGTAATTTACAAAAGATTTTATATAAACTAATATGCATAATAAAGGCGTCATTTCGCCTGTCATTAGACCAAGACAGTCAACAAACCAATTAGATTTAATTACAACATTAAATAATGTATTTAAATTGACAACTATAGCTAGCGAATCATGAAATCACGTAACTACTATCACTTTTGAACTGCCGGAACACATCAAGGTTTTATGCGATGTCAATGACACTGATAGCGAATTGTTTGAAATTCTCAATTTATTTAATTTAAACCTTCCCCGAATTCAAAACCTTGTATAGTGTCAGAAACCTTAACTTGTTGACTCTATTCTGGAAGTCTGATTTGAACATTATCATTTTCTGCAGCCCATTTGGTATTGACATTTAACTCAAATCAAAACAGCTGATTAAAATCTTGACGTACCAAATTAATATTAATCACCGTTTCTGTCGTAAAAAATAGCATGTTCTCCTTGACTTGCTGTCTTGTTTTTTGTGAATGAACCGTCCATTGAAAGGGAAATTATCGACATACGGTATACAGTGTCGCAGGCGCATTGCGTAACCGGCTTGCACAAACTCGCGACCTCTTTACGAATTTCGCTCGTATTATGTGCACCTAGCTTATTGCAGGATACTGCAGCTTGTTCTCCTACATGTACCAACGCTGCAATTTTACTTGCTGCACATAATTTACCAACGACAATGTTTCGAGACTTGTTTGGGAGTAATAGTGCTACATATTTAATGGCTGTACCTTTATGGAGCTGAAAGTCTCACGTGCCCATAAATCAATTTGAAATCTGATCAAACCCACATAGGGTGCTGGTGGCCTTGAATATCGATACCTGTTTTGGTTAATGACAGCCTAGTAGCCAGTCACTCCTTTTTCGTTTTTTAAGGTCGCTTCATGACATGTTTTCGTCAACCTTGTCAACTAGAGCTTACCACGCAAGTAATAAAAGAATATTATTTCGCGTTATCAATAGATGTCTAGGTAGCTCTTGCGTCAAAACATAAGTATTTAATTCCAGAGCCAATAAATCACCACGATTTTTTCAACTGATATCTCCTCGTGACTCACAATTTAGAAAGATCTTAGATGAGGAGGCACGGTGAACCGATTATGCCTAGATTCGTCATCTCAGACTCAGAGCATATCGAATTCGGAATCTCGCTTTGTTAATGTATGTATGTATGTCTGACCTTATTTAATGATCCTAATAACTGTTTCATGTGAATGTTTATTCCATTACGTTTACGTCATCGAATCTCTATTGGTGTAAAGTTGAACACAGATGCTCTGTTTATCTTGGCTGGCTTCTTCGGAGCTTATCGAAGTACTCCGGAAATTGCTATATAGTTTACTGAATTGTTTGAACTGTTCAAACATCGGTATGGTTTATAGAGATAATAATATTACTGTAATATTTCTTCCTCGTTTCCAACAAGATGAACTTTTCAGTGTAGGAGATTGGCCGTCTTTGGGTCTAACTGAAATGCTCACTAACTATGTACCATATAACAAGTAAGCATTGCTAAAATCAATGCTGTAAATGACGGTGGTCGAGCACATTGCCTTTTACTTGCGAAAAGCATAAAGTTTAACAACTCGTCCCGCGTTAGCGACGAAGCTATAAAATGGCTGTACAGACTCAGACGTAGTAATTGCAGCGCTTTAAGCTTTATTTACGAGGCCTCGTACCGTGTCGCCAGATGTACTGGGGAGTACTGGATATACTTCACAATATGAAGTGTACTTACTACGCAATAGTGATGCAAAATGCCTGTAACATAGCGAGACACGTTGTAGCTTTGAAATCAGTTCATTTAAATGCATTGCAGGGGTGAAATCTACTAGGCAGATAAGATTTATTCTATATCCCCGAGGGTGGGACAAGAAAACTTGTTTGTTTGTAATGTTTGATGCGCATAATTAGTGGGAAATTGTTAATGCTGGTATAGTTCGGCCATTCAGAGAATGCGTTCCTGACACGTCGCGATTGAACTGACGACGTAACTACATTCATTGATTATTGATATAATAATGTTGTTTTAATGCTCCTCAATTGTTAAAACGGTAAACAACCAGCAAAAATATTTTTATCGTAACTGCAACGCCATTGCAAAGTTACGTCGTCAGTTCAATCGCGACGTGTCAGGAACGCATTCTCTGAATGGCCGAACTATAATTTGTAGATTAATAGCATAAAGCTTTTGCTTAATGTGTGGCGCAAAATACATGTACGAAACCAATGACCAAACGCAACGTGAAATTATTATGCTTCGCAAAAACTCCACTCATAACTCACAAAATTGCGCTTGTCTGGCCTCCGTCCTAAGCGCAGACATCCTAGTAAACGAATGTAATGGATTGCCTTTTTAGGGCTCGGCACAAGAAATAAAGTCCCGTAATTTCACGGCCTGATTCTGAACGGTGGTTACCGCAGCTGGCTCGCCGTACACTATCGATGCGACCCTCAACAACTTTGAACGGAACCCTCTTTCCAGACACTTAGCCAGTCCCACATTGCGGTACTTTGCGGTACTTACGTACTTTACGGACCTATTTTTACCGACCTTGCGAGGGAACAGTTGTCTTTGTGTTTATGAAGCCATTCGCAGGATGTGAGCGATTTTAGAAGCCACCAAGTGTTTGTTTTACAACCAATTTCGTAATAGCTCATCCGCCCATGCAGTTTGATGACCTGACGTGGGTGGCGAGATTTAACGACTACCGAACATTAGTAGGTTTATGTCTATTTTATTGGAAACCTGTTTGCCATTTTTAGACCTACAAGATTCACTCAAAGATATTCTTCAGATAATTAATGTCATCAGTATTGAAATGTCCGGAAAATTCACGGCTATATTCCTTTTAAGGTTTGTGTAAAGCAAGCATTTCGGGGAGCGCTTTATTGTCGCGAAACTCTATTAGGGAGACGACCTTTGCGACACCGAGCTTTTTGGAGCTTGTCTATACAGGGTTGGTGGCAACAATATCTTCAGTAATTGCTCAACTAACACTTTTTGTACAAACCGGTCTAAAGCATGTTTGAGAAATTCAACAATTGAAAGCGAAAGTTGTACAATTTGAATGCCAGGTCATTTCTTTAAAATAGGAATTCAAGATTTATAAAATCCGATGCCAAATCTTTAAAATACAACCTCTTAGCATCGGTATGCTGGATTTGCCAAAAACTTTGCCATGATTGTATTTTTTGATAAGCAGTGGCAGTGAGAAATCGATCTAGATTGTGGCAACCCTAAATCGTAGCTTTTATTCGGGTTTAGACGACATAATGTCAAGTACCACGACCTAAAGCCCATATAAAGGGCGATGGAAACAATTTATGATTGAAAAAAAAGATGCTTTTTTATTAGAATTTGTTCCTGGTAATACAAATTGTTTATCACTTACACAGCTGAAACAAATTCAGGTTTTGTCTCGATTAATTCTGAAACCAATTTAACTGGATTTTGGTATGCTTTGGTTTTATCCGTTTATATTTTTTATTTTATCCGGTCATGATTTTTAAAATACTTAATACGGCCTAAAAACGAAAAGGACTGATTTCTTCTGGAATCATGATACTTTAATAAGGGTGACTATTTTTAGCTCTCGAGTTAAATTGTGAAGTTATTTGTTCAAGTAAATTGAGTCTTCCCGCCGCAGCTCTAACGAGATACGAAGAAATGTGGTTGACAGAAAGTTAATTTAACAATCTTTATCAGCCGATATTCTTTTTAAAATCGTCTTTTTACTTGATTCACTATATACTAGCCAGTATTTTCGCAGCTATTACTTTATTAAAGGGCAATTTTGAATTTTGCAAAAACAAAGAAGTCATCTACGTATAGTAACATAATTTTCGGCAATAATCCGCGACCGAGGACCGCAGAACATGTAATGAGTCCGTGAACACGTACATTGTGTGTTATACCACCGCAGAGACGTTTTATACCGCACGTTTTAATTAGCGCCGTACCTGTAATACTGCGGTTATTAAACCACCATTATTTAAACTTCGAAATTCGTTTAAAAGTTACCTTTTGGCTAATTGTATTTCTATGTAGATTGGATTTGTGTGTTTGAGTTATATGCGGTCTTTTCGATTTATTCGATGTTGAAGTTTGTTCTTTGAATATTAATAGATAGGTTAGGTTCTTTATTGAGGTTCTTACTGCCTACCAGTTAAGCATCTGGCATCATAGCTCCAGAATTTTCAACTAAAGATGGAGGACGCCATACGTTGTGACGCAAAGGCATACTGCAAACACCACAGCATTGTAGATTTTGTGACCGCAAAACTTGTGCAGAAAGCTCTTTAATTAGCCAGTACATCTCAAAGCTTTATACCGAGGACTGAGGTGTATAAATAAAACTCTATATGTACCGCCATTAGGCTCTAATTTGGGTGAAAATACGAATTTTAAGGAGAGTAGACGCGGCTTCGTTGTTTTCCTAAAATCTGAATATTAACTGCACGCTCATATTCATGTTGCCAAATTATTTAATTTACACGAGATGAGCTAATTTTCCCTTCATATAATCATAACAGCTGCTCATATAGTACCCTTGAAGACTGTGAAGGCAGATAATTGCGTAATACAAAACCTGCACACCCTCTGCGATCATTTTGAAACCGTTTTTGTGGGTAACCCAAATCTGATGTGTTTGTGGCTGGAACACGATCCTGGCAGAATAGGATATTGCGAGAAACATATATTGATTGCGTTGTAACCATTATGCTATTGCTTCAGTCGCAATTGTTTCATTATAGTTAGATTTACTTCGAGAGTCAACAGTTGCGTTTATACATCCATTGCTTCCCAATTATCTTCCTTGTACGATTTTTTGAGAGATTCAGTAAGGATCTTTCAAAGGGTCTTTCCATCAAAATGCTTCATTTATTTACGTTTAATGTATGGTGTTTCAGACTAGTGGTGTCACAGAACCAGAGAGCGCTACACATAGTGTTCCCTCATCACTTCCTCGACTCGCCAGAATGGTTTGGCGTGTCCACAGACGAGTTCTTTCAGGTAAGACCTCATTATTCATCTTTGGTGGAGCATTTCCTTCTGTTATCAGAAACGAAATGTAGCCAACATTATTGAATATTGATGAAATAGTTATGGATAAAACATGTTTATGTAGCTTTTATCGGGTACAAAAGTTTCCTCAATCGATCAATCCTTTTTGCCCCTTAACAAAGGTACCTCATTCGTCGTTGCCAAAAAGCGAACCATAAAAATGTTCATAAATATCAATAACCGACTCAAAAGACCAATTTGTCAGGCAGTCGTAACAATGTAAGCATGTAAGTTTATAGTTCACCAGTGTTTTTTGTGTGTTCGTGTCGGATATTTGAGTAGACCGTTAACCGTGCTAATTAAAGTGTAAACCGATCTTATGGGCTGTTAACTGGCCATGCGTATAGTACGGAGACTAATCAATGTGTAAATCGAGTAACCTCGTTTACGCTGCAATTCAAGGCAACAGGCCTTTTTGATTGATTTGGAACAATAGGCTTAACTTTAAAGAAATTTTATTTTCTTGGTTAGTCTCAATCTCAATCTCTAAAATCTTTCTTGGCTTTCGAGTAAAAACGTGTTAGAGACCACAGGTTTCTAAACGACAAATGGTTTGAGTTGGTCCAGTTTTGAAAATACTTTTCTGAAAAATTCAGACAATGTGTTTTCACAAAACTTCTGCATTTTTTAAATTAGTAAACATACTTTTTATGCTCTTATCTAAACGGAAACTGGCTTTAAAACTTGTCGCGCTGTATTTTGTCTAGTAAAACCTTTGCCAAAAATTTGCCTTATCTCCAACCTCTGTGATCTACTTACAAGTATTATTCAGATGTACAATGTTCTACTGTATAATTTCTGCTATATTCGGGTACTGAAGAGTGCCAGTTTATAGTATGACGCCATAGAGTCTAAAAATGGCACAGGACAATTAAGTAGGTCGCTAAGTCGGCCAAGCTATTAAGTTTCTCTCGTTTATTTTGATCGGAAGACGTTACTGTGCTAAATAAGAATATGACACATTTTAAAACGGCTCAATTGTGTTTTTGCTTTCATGTCATTGTTCTCTCTCACCTCATCGTTGCGTTGTTAAACCGTCCTATGTACAGGGAAAGGAGTTATTAAATTCTCAATTATGGCCCTTTATTTATCCACTAATATTTTTTGCAAATAAATACCCAGTGAAGATCCAAGAGGAAATAACATGCTCCACGTTGTAGTGAAGTGGCCTATTTCCATCCAATACAGGTTGTATAAAATATATGCATACTATATGATATGAAAATGTACGCATCGTGTCGTAATCGCATCTAAACGTAGGTGGGTGTCCCTTGCGACCTCTTTGATATCATGTAGGAGGTACAGAAGTTTTATTTAGAAAGCCACTGGATGATCAAATTGGACCTTCGAGACTGCTGGTCAAAGGCTTAAGTTATAAAAAGTTACATGTTTCCAACTTGTCGTGTTTTTTCTGCGTTGCTTTTAAATTCTTTACTCCTGAAAATATATTTTTGGTTCTGTATGAAGGTATAAATACAGTAACGTGACTTTACTTAATTTCCGTGGTTGCTTTCGACAGTATAAAAAAATTCACCTTCTTCAAGTTCCTGTCGTTTAGTTCCCCAACCATCTGCAAGTATATGCGTTATTGTACGATCCAGTCATGATTTCACTCTCATTCGCTCGGCTATTACCATAATATTCGTAGGCGTTTTTGTTCTATACGACGCACACAGCAAAAGTGAAGTCTCGTAAATTATTCAAATTAATTTGGTTTTTATGAATGAAGAAGTTATTATGTACTTGTAGATTTCTCTCGTGGGCTAAAGAGAATTTAATACTACTGAAATACAAAGAATTATTACGTCATCGGCAGTAGGTGTACTGTAATTTGTGGCCTAACTATGATTGTGTGACCTTTTGGATTTGTAATAAAACTTATGATTCATATGTACACTGCTGTACCTAAAATATTCACGTTGTTATGTCCTAAACCAGTCTAGAACTTTAAAACGACCGTCATGAGGTTAATCTTCGCCATAATTATCTTGTTCTTAACTTCAACGTCTTTAGGTAAAGACGGCTATACTTTATTCCTTGCAATCAGGACAAGATCACATTTCTCCGAGGACTAGACATAAAAGAACCAGTCTAGATAGCAGGACTCATTACCTAACGACGCAATATCACTTTAGTAGCAAGCGCGAAGATTTTTACTCAGAAAAGTTTTTCTCCAGTATCCATCGCTTCTAATGGAAGTGGAAAATTCAATTTTGGCCCGTTTTGTTCGTTTACAGTGTAGTTTAAACGATCCGTACGTTTTGCACGCTCAAGTGCTGCTTCGACGTAACCGCTTTTTGGATCCCCTTTGGCAGACATGGCATCGCGAAATCTGGCTTGACTGTGTATGCCATGTTTTGTGTTTAAGTACATGCCATTATGTATGTTAATAGTGCTGTTGTGAATGGAGTTATGTAAACGTATACGCTGTAATAATGTCGTTTGTTGTGATAAGTAAATTATGTATGTGAAGTGCAACGGCGGATCCAGGGGGTAGGTCACAAGGTCATGACCCCCCCCTGGGCCAGGTTCAGGACCTAAGAGGACTAATAATTGAAATGGTTAAACACGATGTTTTTGTTATAAGTATAAGATAATTTTTATTCCGAGTGAATAGGTAGAGTATTTTTGCTGAAGAATTCGTGCTCGCAACGCTCGCTCTCTATTCTTTATTTACTCTTTATCCGTACCCAAAAGGAGGAAACGGGACCCTGTTACTAAGAATCCGCTGTCCGGGTTGTCTACATTACATGCTCCAACTAAGTGAAAAAAATTCTAGCTCGCTACGCTCGCGAGTAAATGACTATGTCTGTGCTGTATTTCTGATTGTTTATTATTTTTATTGACGCACCGAATCAACGAACACAAATGGCACTCGCTCTAATCACGGTTCCTTTTTATTTGTACGTAATTCCCAGTCTGATTTGTGAGTCTTCAAACAAATAATCTAAAAAAGTTCGCGCTCGCTGCGCTCGCGGCTACTTGTTGCTTTACAATGTACTTAATCAGGTGCTTTTGTGTCGTAGGCTCAAAAAATTTCGCGCTCGCTTCGCTCGCGCAATATGAAGTTATCAAGGCAGGGTACATATAATTACCTTGCCTTGAATACTTCATAAGTCAAATATAGCAAAAAAAATATATTAATGGAGTCCTCAAAAACAAAACAGTTTACGCTTCCGACTGCTTGTTACTTTACAGCGGTTTTTAAAACATAAACTTTTTGTGTCCCAAAATTAAAAAATTTGCGCGCTCGCTTCGCTCGCGCTAATTTTTACAATTACGTTGTCCTGTCTCAAATTTCATAACTTAAATCTGGCCAACAGTTTGAGCCTACAATGATTTGGAAACATTTTAACCTACCAAAAAAGTGACTTTCGTTCGAACGTTCTTATTTATATTCCTTGTAAAGTACTTCGATCAATATGTACTACTCATAATCTTTCAATAGATACATAGGTGGCGCTTGGGTGATGATTGCACCCAGGCGCTACATGAGCTAGAGACGGCCCTAATCTCATGAACCCTTACCAATAGTAAGACAATTGAAGTTTTCACAGAAAATGTTTTACTGTTGCTGCAATAAAAAAACGTACGCGCCCTTTTCTGCGTACACAATACTTTTCAAACGTTAAGTCTTCAACCTGAAAAAAATCTCGCGCTTGCTATGATCGCGCTTTCTTGTATTTGTGCTGTTTATTTGTTATACAGCAAGAAAGCATTTTCATCTACTTTTAGTCCTCGAACTGAATAAAAATTTTCGCGCACGCTTTTTTCAATTTCGCATCTGTGATTATGTCCAAGAAATCGCGTTCGCTCAGCTCGGACCATTTCCTAGATAAAAAAACTTTTTTAACCTTAGTCCTCGACCTGAACACAAAATTTTCGCGCTCGCTTCGCTCGCGCTTTTTTGTTTGGCACCTGTGTGTAGTATATAAATATGTACGAGAAATTGCGCTCACTCTGCTCTGGCCATTTTCTACATGAAAACACTTTTCTTAACATTCGTAAAAATTTCGAGCTCGCTCCGTACGTACTTATTGTATTTATACTACTACTTTTAATATTAAAAGAAGTATACGCTACAATATAATATTTTTTGTGACTTGACCATGACTGGGTGACCCCCCCCTGGCGCCGAAGCTGGATCCGCCCTTGGTGAAGTGAAGACATCGTTTTTGTTGCGTGGGTGCTTAAATTAATTGGTTTCGCTTGTTGTTCGTGCTCGATGGTGAGGAGGATCGTGTGCAAATCACTCTTACTTTTGTGACTTTTATTTGAAAGAGTATGCACTAAGTACACGAACGGCAGTGATAAAGTTAGAAAACCAGCATAGTGGTTAATTGAAACACGAGCAAATTCGTTTTTTTTTTTGTTACAAAATCGTTTATTTTTCACTTTGGGTGACGTTCCCAACGGGATAACTGAAATAACGAAACGGGCTTTTACGATCCTCTAATTCTTTTACTCTGTCCGCAATCCCATATCCCACACGGAGAAGGTTTTCAATCTTGAAAATACGAAAGACGAAGAACCACCATTACAAGTGTGCCAAACTAAGTTTGGTCTACTATGTCCTTTTTCTCAAAGCTGTTCTAAAAATTTCAGGTGTCGATAATGGCGATGGAAGAGTCCAGAGTGCTGGTGTGGCACCGAGACAAGCTGAAGCTCTCCATCATGTCAGACGCCTTCCTTCAGGCCGTGTTCGACCACATACTGGGTCGGGATGTTGTTCATAAACTTATGCAGGTGAGATGGAATGGTCTACTTCAATTGATTAATCAGATGTAGCCGTGTAACAACAGAATGGTCAATAATGTCCGTTTTTTTCTTTATCTATAATATAAAAATGAATCGCAAAATGTGTTGGTAAGCGCATAACTCAACAACGCCTGGACCAATTTGGCTAATTCTTTTTTGTTGTGTTTGTTATTGTCAGGAGAAGGTTCTTATGAAAAAAAAATAGGGTAAAGTAGAGAAGTCAGTTGACGGGAGCGAAGCCGCGGGCAAAAGCTAGTCCTTAAATAAAAATACTTTTTGGTTATATTGGATAATGAACTGTATATTGTTCTTCATGAAATTAAAGTAATATAACTTAGTTACTTGAGGACTAAGAGCTAGACCGAAAAGTCTTAACTAACAAATAATGTTATTAGAAAACTTCTTTCATAATTATGTTCAGTGGATCAACTATCGAGCTAACTTTCTCGATCGGATTATCTTCGAATTTTATATCGATTTATTGAAGAACTAGCTTTACTAAAACATTACTTCGCCATGTTAACTATTCTATACGGCCTGTTCTCGACGTAAATAATGTTGCTATTAGCTATATTACAAATTCATATCGGACTACCCCGAAATTATTTATTCACACAACTAGGCTGTTTCGTGAAAACTCAGTTGACCCACTTTACGGGTTACATGGCTGCATTATGATCTAAACAACATCGCGGTATTGGTTCGTGTTGTTCTGATTGGTCTGGGAAAATTGGCATTTTTTATGGCAGAATAATAGCAGCGTTTTACCTGAAATAAAACGCATATTAAATACTTACCTTATTTGAAGCTTACTAGTTTGAGATAGGCACCTACGTGTTTTCCGCTTTTATCTCTGTCCTTTTCTACCCCATATCTTGCATCTCTCTCGCACACCGACCAGTTTCACTCCCCACCAGGCAGGAGGCGACGAGTGTTCTCGGCGGCCACAGTTCGTCATTGAGTCGAAAACACCAGGCAGAAATTAAAATGTAAGCTTCAAATAAGGTAAGTATTTAATATGCGTTTTATTTCAGGTAAAACGCTGCTATTAAATTCTTGACCGTTATTTGAAGCTTACTAGTTTGAGACGTGTTTGTTATCGCCTGGTGGAAGTGGACGCCAATGTGAGCAAAAGCACAATGAAATTGTGTATGTAAATAGGTACTTAGGTACACGAGTAATCACATGTAAGTATGTGTATTGCATCCTGGAATACTAATGTAATCAAAGTTAACTGGTACTGGTACTCAGCTACATCCTGTTAGACTGGAAGCCGACCCCAACATAGTTGGGAAAGGGGCTCGAAGGATGAGTAATAAAAATTAAAAGAGAGATGCAAGAACAAAAGCAAAAATTGATTTCATTTTCTAATAGTAATTAACAAAAACATTGCGATACTTCTTAATAACAATAGTAACAAAAATATAGACATTAATCAGCTGGATTAATTAAATAATCGAGATAACTTGCTACTTCTATTTAGTGGGTATCTTTCCCTTCTGTAAAAATGGGCAAATGTATTGCCTGATCGCCAATTACCCTTTGCTAATATATCGTCCAAAGGTATATTGTCAACACAGATTTTGACGCTACCGCCGAGTGGAAGCTTCCTGGGGTTGTAGTTATTCCTGCCTCTTAACAATGTCTTAATCCACCCGCATCATCGTTCGGGTGCCTGCCTTTGGTTGGCCTCTAACGGATATAAATAAATTTAAGGAATTAGCCGATGTCCGTCTATCTTCTAACAAGGCTTTAGTCTTTCTGACCCAATACACTGGACTTAGATTTATATTTTCCTGATTATCCATCAAACAACAACCCGACTGCCTATGACTAGAACTGTCGGTCTTAGAGCCAAAGACTGGCCATAAGATTAAATTATCTTTGTTGTTTTTGAAATGTTCTGGGTCTATTGCAAGCAAGGAAAGATCATGGACTCGCCTTTCCGAAACAAGCTAGCAAAAGAAAGAGCAGCAGTGTGCCTGGAAGTTGCAAATGGATTATTCTCGTCTACGTTTACTGCACTTAAGTAGGTTACCAATTGGTCAATATTTCAGATGGACGGCTTCCCGGGGAACAGGTTTGCTCAGCGCTATTGATTTTAAAATGTGTCCGACTAGAACGTGTGAACCTAGCTCTAGAGTGGTTTCTGCATTGCATAGTGTAGCTATAACTGACTTGTGTAATAAAATAGTATTGTATGCTAGTTTATTTACTATGTGTAAGTCCGCTAAAAATTGGGTAAGTATAGGTCCAAATAGGGATTCAAGGATTCATAGGATCCAATTTCATACTTTTCGCCCCAATTTAACCATCGACTCCAAGCTGATTGATAAGTGTTGCGTGTGGATTGAAGAAGACTTCAGTCGGAGAGACTCCTTGTCCCTCCCCCCCCCATTTCCTTGACCTTGGCAGGGGGTATCCCCGTTGCTGTGTCTATCGGTTTCTGCTCGAGGTTCATCAATGTGTAGGGTACTGCTAATGATCGGGACTTCAAATCTGCTCGCCAAAATACCTGGTGCCACCGAAGGAACTACTATGAGATTAACTCCCGTTCCTGAATTGAGATGACTGAGGACCTACGGTATAAGGTAAGGTGGCGGTAATACCCATGCTAGCGGGTAAGTCAAAACTTGAGAAAAATGCATCGTGGAACCCCGCTTTCGGGTCCTTCAGATCTAGGGGCACGTAGTACACAACTATGTGTCCCTGGGCTCGCTTCGAGGCAAATAGGTTCACTGCTGATACAAGATGCCACTCCGGTGGAGGTTTGTGTCAGGAGAGATGGTCTGCCTGACTGTTGAATAGGGCTGGTATATGATTCACGACGTGATAGATTTGATACAGCTCAAGATAACTGAATACTCTGTACGTCAAGTTCGGTAGGCTCCTTGATCGGGTGCCACCTTGATTTCTTAGATATGACACCACAGTCCCATTTCTGCATTGAAAAATGGCTGTTGATCTCTTTAGCAACTTGCCGTGATTTTCCAGTTAATACTGCAAGCATCTCTTTCAGATCGCAGTGAAAGCCTTTTTCTCTCTCGTTCCATGAACCCATTACGGGAGTTCCGTTCAGTTGTGCCCCCATCCTACATCGGAGGCGTCCGTGGTTATAAGGTGACAGGGAAGTGGCGAATGAATATCCAAGGTTTGGTGGCAGCTGACCAGCCACCACTTTAGATCTGCTAAGGTATCTGCTGGTAGGTTCAACATTGCTATACTCCATTCACCGAGCCGTGAGCCCACAATGTAACCAAAGAATGACACTTTTTCAAAATGGTGGGTATAACCCGACCGATGACAAAAACGTCACATTTTTATGTAAAATGTTCTTAGTATCTGTGGTCTTCAATTAAGTAGGGTTCTATGTATGACAGTCAAGACTTCTAGGTTCATTTTACATGTAAACGATTTACTACATATTTCATTAAAATTAAGAAAATAATTTACGGCATTTATTATACATATTTGATTTCAATTAAGTTTGAAAAGATTGCATAAGTTCCACAGACATCGTTCTAAAATATCATTTCTAATGTTGTCAGTATATTACTTTCGTAGTTATTTTTATAAAATATGATCATTACTTCAATCGTGACTTATAAGAACCCTTTTTATGGTTTGTTCACCGTTTGGCTCACGGTTCCATGAATAGGGTAGGTATAGATTGCTGTTCAACACTGCATTGAGGATAGTGAGGAGAGCCCGGTAATGCAGTCTGCCGTATGGAACAACGAAAACTTGCGAAGTTTAAAAGTCCTATCAAGCTATGCAGGTCTTCTAAGTTTGTCGTGCTGTTTGTCACGTAGTGCGTTTTGTCATTATCTTGTTGATAATGCTTGCGATTTATTCACTTGCCATCCAAAACATGGTGCAAATGATCCCAAAGTAGGCAAATATATCATGGCGAGCCACCAGAAAATCGAGATACACAATTATAAGTATCCCTTGAGTCTTCAAAGTTTGAGCCACCCAAATTGGTCACTGTGGCGAAGGTCTTGGGTGCCGTGCTTAAGCCAAATGGTAGGCACGTAATCTGAAGCAGTCTTCTTCTGTATACTAGTCGAAGAACATATCTGTGACCTTCGGCTACCGGAAGGTAGAAGTAAGCCTGGGCGAGATCCACTTGCACAGCCATTCGTCTTTCTGAAGAAACTCTAGCACCCGAAAAACATTTATTAAACTGAAGGGTTCCGTAATTATGAACTTGTTGAGAACCTTGAGATTGAGTATTGGACGGTTCTTTCCGTCGCCTTTTGGGCACAAGAAACATATTGGAAAGAAAGCTTGCAGAATTTGCAGCTATCAATAGAACTTTTTGTTTTATCATTTGGGATATGACGACATCCATCTCTTTGGACTCTCTGGTCAAATCTGGCATTATCTATCAAAGGTGGCTTTTGGCCAATGGTATGCGATACCCAGTTATTATTTTCAACAAGAAAGGCGGAGCTCCCATTTCTTTCCATTGGTCTTGATATAATGTTAGGCAACCCGCCTGGAAAGTCATAACTTACGTGCCTTGTTGGACGCATCAAAGTCCGCCTGCGGTCCTGGACGCTTTCTGTTTCCTCTGTTGGACATGGTTCCTATTGTAATTTACTCGTGATATCCCAAGGGAGCTTTTAGAGTTTTGCGTCACACGCCATTCAGCGTGAGTGTGATTACCATTTCCCTTCGAGGGAAGGTTATAATGGCGACTCTTCGAAAGTCGATCCAAAAAGCCACCCTGCGAGGGTAGATTGCAATGATGGTACGACCCGCAACATGCATGATTGGTACCCTGCGAGGGTCCGTGATAATGAGCCGACCCCTGCGGGGGATGGCTAGTATACTTACTGGTCCCTGCTTTGTAATGATGCTGCTACTCGCAACATGCAAGATTGGTACCCTGCGCGGGTCCGTGATAATGAACCGACCCCTGCGGGGGGTGGCTAGTATACTTACTGGTCCCTGCTTTGTAATGATGCTGCGACTCGCAAAATGCAAGATTGGTACCCTGCGCGGGTCCGTGATAATGAACCGACCCCTGCGGGGGGTGGCTAGTATACTTACTGGCAGTCCTAGGCGGAGCGTACCAAGTCTTTCAAGGCCGAAAACCATCACACGCCGTGATAATGAGCCGACCCCTACGGGGGGTGGCTAACAGACTTACTGGCAGTCCGAGGGGAGCGTACCAAGTCTTTCAAGGCCGAAAACCATCACACGCCGTGATAATGAGCCGACCCCCATGGGGGGTGGCTAACAGACTTACTGGCAGTCCGAGGGGAGCGTACCAAGTCTTTCAAGGCCGAAAACCATCACACGCCGTAATAATGAGCCGACCCCCATGGGGGGTGGCTAACAGACTTACTGGCAGTCCGAGGGGAGCGTACCAAGTCTTTCAAGGCCGAAAAGCTTTCTTGACACCACCAGCCCTCTTCAAGTGCGGTAGTGACCAGTCCGAACTAAGGAGATGCTGGTTGGACCGCACCTCACACCATTCTTTTTTGTCAAAAAGTTGAACGCCTTGCAGGATTGAACTAGGGCCACAGGTGCCTTAGGAACTTCGGGCTTGCTTTCTTTTCCATAGTCACGTGCACGGGCTGTGGTAGCTTTATTATTTACCGCATCCGTATTTGCTTTATAAGTCACTCATTCTGAAAACAAATTACTGAAAAAAAAAAGTACACGGAAGAAACTCGTGACAAAAAAGGGGTAGCTGTACAAAATATTAACACTTGATTTCGCAAAATCGAATATCGAACGGTAAAACCGTTAACAAATTGTATAAAATATTATAAACTCACCTGTGTTCTGCGAGAGCACTGAGTTTATTTTTCAACGAAATACTACAGCGGTTGGTTAGACCAACCTTCTCGGGCGGAAAACAAGACGCCAATGACGAACTGTGGCCGCCGAGAACACTCGTCGCCTCCTGCCTGGTGGGGAGTGAAACTGGTCGGTGTGCGAGAGAGATGCAAGATATGGGGTAGAAAAGGACAGAGATAAAAGCGGAAAACACGTAGGTGCCTATCTCAAACTAGTAAGCTTCAAATAACGGTCAAGAATTTAATAATTCATTTCCCGTAGGAACTATGTACTTTCCGCACCGTGATAAAAAGTTGCCTAAATTTTATTCGGATATTTAAGCCACAGGATGCCGTGCCAAAGGACCATGCCCATCTGTGCCCCAGTAACGCCCAGAGAAAGTATATTACAAGATAGCCCTATTAAATAAAAACTAGAATTATGATGATAATTTGAAGTCTTAAAAAGCACCGGTTAAAAAATAAAAAAAAATAAGACATTCTTGTTGATATTGCAGTACATGACATCGTTTCAATCATGCTTTATTTATTACTGTCTGTAATCTCGTCCTTTGGCCCATGTATATATTCATTTACTGTATACAATATATTCAAATAACTGACATGTTTATCTAATAACATACAATTAAGTCATGAATTCATGATGATCATGAAGTTCCTAGTGAAAAACTAATAGCAATGCTGTCTATAAACGATAAAATGTATAAAAAACCAGTGGGAATTTATCATGTTTAATGTCCAATATCTTTTGAATCGGTGCTTTATATAATATTAAATCTAGATATCTTACAAATATGGCTGTAAAGCTATCGTATGACATAGAACTGGAATTTGGGCATTGCATGGCGTTGCTGACTTTTGACTCCATACTAATATGGGCATGATCCTTTCATCAAAATCCATTCGTTTGGTTTTGCGTAAAAGAGGAAGAAACATACGTACATACAAAATTGTTTGTAAAAAGGAGAATCCAGAAGATTCTAAAAAGTAAAAAGCTATTTTGGGTTTGTTGTCTTTTACCAAATTGTCGCACAGGGTCTTATTGGGCCCTGATACTATACGCTTTCCCCAAAACCGTCTGTCTTTCCATTGTAATCTTTGTATGCATAATAAATAGGTAGTCAGTTTAATCTCTGTATCAAAATGTATTCTGTGAATATTTTAATAAGCTGTCTATTCCGGATATCAAAATACAATGCGCTCATGTGACGTACGATGTAGGTGTGCTCAATATTATATTTGGACAAAATTGTAGCACGGTTTCCCTAGAGGATCTGTTTTTAGAGCTGTGGTCCCAAAATCGTAAAACGGGACCCTTTGTGGTAATAAAACGGTATTACAATAACTCTACTGTATCTTCACATTTGGACTGATAAATTCAATTGACATAATAATAACATTCACTTTTAACAGACTTCTCAAAAAGGACTATAGTTCGGCCATTCAGAGAATGCGTTCCTGACACGTCGCGATTGAACTGACGACGTAACTACATTCATTGATTATTGATATAATAATGTTGTTTTAATGCTCCTCAATTGTTAAAACGGTAAACAACCAGCAAAAATATTTTTATCGTAACTGCAACGCCATTGCAAAGTTACGTCGTCAGTTCAATCGCGACGTGTCAGGAACGCATTCTCTGAATGGCCGAACTATAGGTTATGAATTCGTGTATTTCTTTTGTTTACATTCTCAAAACATAGACAAAGACACCGACCTCCTTGTATTCACATCCGAATCCATTTCCAAATTCAAAATCCCCAACTGACTTTACCGCCGAAAATCTCCAGGTGAGCGAAACAATGGCGGTGTCGAACGGACATCTGCCGAACAGCTATGAGGAAGGCGAGGATAAGCCAATGCTGGTCGTCAAGAAAGCGGGAGACGGGCCCGGCATCACCGCTTTGCTTAACCGACAGCTGCAAGGTACAGTGAGATTGTGTTGATGTTGGATTTTGTTTAGCTACTTTGAAAAGGAACGATTCGTTTACCTTGCGGGTGGTAGTATTTTGACAGTTGCTATACAGCATGGTCAAAAATATGTCCAAAGTCTAGATTCCCCATGCTTAGAGGATAGCCCAAGTATGTTCCGCGATTTTTTATAGTTTTCGAGAATTTTGTTTATTAAAAGCATGAGGAATATGGTTTTCGTGATTGATGAAGCCTTTTGGTCCATCCTGTATAAAGGGATGTCAAAAGAATACTATCCGTGAGCGAAACGAATCGTTTCTAGTTAAAAAATAGGTGTATCGATCTAGTGTGAAGGGTTGTGATGTTATTGTGAGTGTTTTTTTTTGAGGGCATTTGGCAATTCTTTTTTTTTGGTGGAAGAAAACATGTTTCAGTTATAATTTTTGTTTAAAAAGCTTGCTCATATGGATTGGTTCAATAAGGCTATCTGTATCTACTAAGATATTTTCAATGTTTTTTAAAAAGGAACATTCACAAAAGCATCACGTTTATTTCCGTTCATGCTAGATCCTCGTCAACGACTCCATATAAAATAAAAGAGCACGCACACACGGATAAAGATTAGTGTGCGTGCAACCATAGAAATTTATATGGAGTCCGATATCTTCATCTCTTCATCCGATGTTGAGCATTTGTTTTAGATCTGACATTTGAAGTAGCATCTAGAGACTGGGTTTACTATCCCACCTCAAAATACTTAAACGTAAAATGAATGATGTTTGAGCAATTCTTAATTTTGAGTGGCTTTTCCGATATTCTTTTCTTTCATAAATATGATGACTTAAATAAATCATCGTTCATATTTTCATACTTGCATAAGACAAGGAAATTATGTTTGCATCTTTTTCGTTCGTCATCATTATTCAATAGTCTTAAATTCGGGATGATAAGCAATGATTCCTATCTGATATGGTATCATAATTATAAAAAAACAAATGCTCAATAATTTCATACATCATGCATGATAAAATCCAAGCTAGTGTAGGTGATAATTGTCATAGGTAGAATTATATCATTTACAATTTTATGGATTCTTACACACTATCGGTTAAGGAAATAAGAAAGTATTTGAAAATTTATTGCTTCTATAAGCCCATTCGTTTTAAAGGAACCATGACTTTCAAACTGAATTACTATCGAAAACCATTTGAATGATCCTACTTACATAATTAAATAGTAGATCATTATTAGAATCTGAAATATCTATTTGAAATACTAGTATCTATTTCACATTACATCAAGTGGCCCATAAGAAATAGAGGAGATAGAATTTTGTCATTAACTGTGACGAATTCCTAGCCCAAGCAAAACTACAAATAAAGAAGTTGAATTTCGTGGTACTTATGTGAAAATTCAGGGTGTACATGAGACGGGCATACATTATGCCTTTTTCAAGGCATTAAAATGAAACCATTTTTGAGATGCTAAACGATGGTGTGTAAAGATTTCTTACTTTCGAGAGCTCCCATTGGTCTTTTGTAATGTTACATTACTTTGGTGTGTCTGCTTATGTTGCTTTATAATTTAACTTATTTATAGGATAATTAAATAAAGTATGTTGATGTCGTATTGGTCCTTATATCAATGTTATGCTTTTTACAGTAATCTAGCAGACATACTTAGGTATATTGTTGTTGTTTAGCTAATTAATAGCCGTACGTGAAGTCCCCTTATAGAGTATCGTATTGTTAATTTACTATTATTCAAATCACAAGCCATAATCTCTTTAAATTCAGCACTATGTAATTTTTAAGTAAATTCTTTTACAATTACGCAAAGCAGTCTTGGGAGTTCCGTTAAAATAGGTAAAATGATGGCAATCGTCAATTTTGATGAATATTAAAATTTTTGATGAACTTTAAAACTTTTGATGATCATTAAAACTGTCGACGAACATCAAAAATCTTGAAAAATCTTATATTGAACGTTTTTGACGAGTATTAAATTTTGATGAACGTTAAATTTTAGCGGGTCGAGATTGCTATGCGTGCTAGGCCGTGGGTCGTGTGCGTAACGTTGTGTTGTTGTGCGTGTCGATGACTGCGGAGCCGCGCAGCGCCGCCTGCGCCACGCCACGGACGACGAGCTTGCTCCCTGCCCATCCTACATATTCTTCACGATTATTACTACGTTGCGAAAGTTCTTTCGATTGATTTTTGATTTTATTTCAATGAAGACAATGTTGAAAAAAAAGCTTGACAGTAAATAATGCTACAGCTGGTTAAATATAAATTGAAAACTTCTTGTTTTACGTTTAATGTATATAAATCAATTCAGAATTTAAAACAAACAAAAAAAAAAAAACAATTTTTCAATGAAAAAAAAAACTATTTGGCGATGTTTAAATTTTTTATACGATATTATTAAAATATGATCGTGAAGCGTAAAACAATCCTTTCCCGTTAGTCCTCTCACTACCATACAACAAGCTTATTCATATATCCATACAAACTTCTAGGCCCAAAGTTCACCGACAAAATAACATCTTCAAATAAAAACATTTTCAAGTTTCGTAGTAAACTGTTGTTTTAAGAAAAAAAAAATACGTTTATTTTGTCGATGAACTCGGGCCTAAATGAGAAGTGATGAAAAATGTTTGGTCAATTGCGTAATTTGCTAAATTTCTCAGGAAATGAGCCAAGAAAACTTTCCATTCTTAGAGCGTTATAACTTACTGGCTTTAATATTTTTTTTTACAACCGCCCTGTGTTTTAAGTTATGAATCTTACTAAACTTAAAAAATTACTTATTTGTTCCATTTTCATCATCACTTCTCATTTTAATACTTAATATAAAAAACCGTATTGTATCATTACATCACAATACTTATCACAATCCATGTCTCCATAAATATCTTATATTCACAATATATCAAATTTAAGTATTTTATATTATGGTAAGGCGCGTGGTGGCTTTTAAGAGCTTATTTATCATAAAATTATGTATTAAATACATTATATTTCTATATCAAGGGCCGAGTTTACAATCGCTCTATTGAACTTATGTTTGAAAAAGTAAAATTAATGTCAGTCTGACAGATTTTGTGAAGAAATTATGTCAAACTCTAATTTTAATTTGATTTTTTAAAGTTGGTAGACTATTGAAAAAATCGGCCCTAAGTCAGGGTAAGTGTCCAATAAGGTTGGGTAGTTATTAATAAAATTAGTTGTAGTATATTTTGATATTAATTTTTTGGCATAAGCTAAGCTCTCTCTAAATTAATTAAATGGTGGACACATATTCTGGCACAAAATTATATGTAATTATTTTATCATTGAAAACATCACTGCATACATATCTAAAAACATTTGAAGTATGTTTTCACTATTATATTGCCCTTTGATCATTAATATTAGCTTCATATCATAAAGAAGTATTAAAACCATAAGTATTTGTATTCGCAAGTTGTAGCCCTGTGTCTGAGTATTAAGTGTGTACCTAGTCTTATTAATGCTCTCATATAACTTACAAATGTATTATTATGATATTGATGGTGCATGTGATTTAATGGTCAGGATGAGTAAACAGTAGTTTTGCGTTCTTTTCTAGCCTTATTATTTTGAAGCTTAAAACCGGGTGACGGACTCAGGTTTTTTTATCCATCCGGGAACGGGAAGTAGTCCCCTCGAGGCGCGAGTCGAAGGTCGAATCTTGGGTTAAAAATATAAAACTGTCATTTTCTGTAGATCAAACCACTTGAAATCTATGTGGATATTCAAAAGATGGATTTGTGGATGTTAAAAAGTTTCCAGTTTACCTGTTTGCCCATCCTGACCTAACTGTATGCTTTAATAATAGTTGTTACCTTAACCCGCTAAGTATATTTAGTATACGTAAGTTATATTTAGTTCTGTAAGCAGTATCACTCCCGTAGTCCCATCCTTTGTCCGAACTCCCAAAGCATGTTTGGAAGATCGACTGTTGAAGGTAATATTTTTGTTTTATGTTATTTGTTTCACACCACTCATTTTCACGATAAATTATTTGTCTTTTTATGTGGCCTTTTGAAATACAAAAATAAAATAAAAAACCTAGCACAAGTTAGGCACTGAATATTATTTTTAATTTGCTTTCAGTTTATCAGAAGGCCACATAAAAATATTTATTTCCCAAAAAAATATTTCATCAGTATGTGTTGCCTCACTCCTAACTCACATTAAATATAAAAAATAATGTTTGACTACTAAACGCCTTCTTGGCTATAAGCTTCATAAACTGTAGATTTAAGCCCAAATATATTTGTTATAAATAAGGCTTAAAACTACAGTAATTCGTGTCACATTACGCTAGTTTACATCCACACAACACGCATTGCTTGCGAAAAGTTGCGCTTTTGTTTGTTATACATTTACTACCAAAATGTTGTCTCCATCCCCCCAGTCTGAAATGTACTTCAAATTCTTTAGTTATAGGGCCCATTTTCGAGTTTCAATTGCCTATAAAAACTACATCTTTATTTTATTGAAACAGGAAGTAAAAACAAAACATGTCTAAAGTACATTTCAGACTCATTTTGTTTTTATATTTTCCATCTGGCAACATTGCCAGTATTTATTTTTTGTGTAACGTCTAACAGTCATCGACACGTGCACAACACGGTGAAACGTGACGTTATTAAGCTTGTGTGAATGTTGGCTAGTTCTGTGAGGACCTTACTCTCTGGGTAATTCACTAAAACTATGATTGAAATACAAAGTACTCTTGTCATTGTCAATTATGATTTGTCAAAAATGTCATGGGTAATTTGTGAGCACAACACTAAAATTGCCGTTTACATTTTACGACTTGAATTGAATATCTTTATACCTTTCAAAATTCTATTCTTGGATGGGATGAATAAAAGCCACGTCCGCATTGAACAAAATCAAATATCGAGGTAGATGTTTGTTCATAGGTTCACACAGTTAAAGTCGTTAAATGTAAAAGATTTCCAATCAAACTGGATCAGTTTATAATGTATATCTCCTTCCATGATATGCAGCGACGGACCCGAACGCGTGGCGGCTGGGGCGGATAGAGGAGGCGGAGCACGAGACGCCCGTGTGAGGCCGCGCCCTGCACGTCGCCGTGCGCGCGCAGCACAAGCGCGCGCGGCGGTAGACGTGCGTCACGTGCTGTTGGACTGAGTGACAGGTGACGTGGCTACTCCCGCGCTCCGCATATGAATACCCGTGACTCGATACCATCGGTGTGATGCGTTCCATTCAATAGTTGATTATGTCGACTCGGATACTTTCACTTACGAATTATATCGAATAATTCGATTTTAGTGATAAGTTTACACTTTAAAGTTAAAGATTTCTTGGAGCCATTGTGAACTTAATGAATCGATTATAATGTTAGTCGATAAAAATACCTAGTCAGTAAATTGAAGTGGTTGAATAAAATCTTTACCTCTACATTATCGTTTATGCATAATAAATTAATCGACTAATTCGACTATTAAATTGAACGAAATGTGATTTGTTCAACTTTTTACATGCCAGGGAAACATCGTTACTTTGATCTTAATATTGAAATATAATGACAAAGTTTCCAACGATGGGTCTCTGCCATGTAAACAATGATTATTTAAAGTATATCTTACAAACGATCTGAAACGAAATAGCACATTGAAAAAAGACTAGAATCATTATTTTGTGTATACTATTTATGTAGATAGATTATAACTAAATATTGAATCGATATGACGTCGTATTGTCCCCAATAAAGTAAATAAACGAGAGGTTATATTTAAATAAATGTTTTGTGTAAATACATTATAATATGATATGATGATGATATTGTATAGAGATTGAGAAATTGTGTGTACAAAATATGTATTCTACTCGATTCGTAGTGGCCATGTTGTGGAAACAGAGTTTATACTTACAGCCTTCTAAATCTCACAGTTTTATCAACTTTGTAGTAGTTTCCAAGCTTAAACATATCTATAGGCTACTTATCTATTAGGCTATATGTATGTATGTAATTTTACTGTAGGTGATTTTTGTTTATTTATTTTCAATAGAGATATAACGTAAGAGTTTATCTGGCAGCTGATATAAGTGCAGGTCACCGATATCAAGTTAACATGTGCAAAAAAATGCATAATTATAGAGTTATTTGATAATTTGTATTTTTCACATAAATTACCCAACAGCTGAGTATAAACTTGCCATCAAGTTCTGTTTCATTAGATTGTAATCCTAAAATACACCTAAAGTATGAATGCTATAAAACTGTGATTTTTTCAAGGGAATGATACTGCAACGATTCCTCTCATAATGACTTCTATCCCTGTAAAACACCACAAGTTATCTTTTGACGATATAAGCCACATAATAAAAATGTACCTGATAATCATTTGTTGTGAAGAAACTTGTCGAGTGGACAATAAGAGTTTAAAGCCGCTGGAAGCGCTGCACTGACCTTAAAATAGTTTGATTATATTATATCAAATAATAAATTAGTATTTAGCATATGCAGCGAAAACAGCGGCTTTAAAACGAAACTATCATTGATCTTTGTAAGTCACAAATTAAACAAGCAGGCCTTAAATAATTGCAATAGAATGTTACCATAGAGTTGCAAAACTGACTAAGAATTGATGTCATTTTCAATCTTATTTCTATAAGAATAAGGTCGAAAATATTTTAAACCGGTTGTAGCGTTTAGCAGTTTTGCTCATAAAGTGTATCTTGATCACGAAATAGGGAATGACCACATTAAACTGAAATATTGACCTGATTATAATATTGTTGTACAAATTGTTGGTGGTTATCGAACAATGCACACTCAAGATGTCTGGACACATCAATTAGTCGTTAATTATTATTTCCTAAAGCAATAAGTACAGTTTTAGAAATACTGATTGGCTGTGTCTGGCAAGTTGACGTACTGAAACGTTCAAAAAAAGGCACTACGAATTATGTTTCAGACTTTTTGATTACTCACCTGAGTAAACAAATTACTGCACGTAAATTAGAATTAAACACCTTTTTTAACGAGACTTCTACAGCACAATACCTATTATAAATAAGCAAATTTTAATTTTCTTCAACAATAAGTTTTTCTCGGTTTCATAATGTCAACTTGCGACCGGCGATAGTCGCTCGCAATACCATTGCAATCGAAACTAATCGCTCGTTACTTTCGTTTTGTTATCGTCACAACTGTGCAATTTAAGTTAGGTAATCATTTAGCCATTGATAGCAACGAAAATGTTTTATTTTTTACTTTATTTTATTTCCGTGATGTCTTCCCAATATAATTTTAATTGTTAAATGACGATAAATAGGATTCTGTTTCGACAATATTGTAAGTGACTGATCGCCTTCAGACGTAGCAATATAAAGGTGCCCTATTCTTGTAAATGCGTGTGAAAAACTTGGATGTAAAATGCGGCAGCAGTATGATTGTGTATAGTGATGTATAAACATTCCAAAATTATCATTTTTGGCTATTGGAATTATTGTTAAAAGTATATTTAAGGGTCAGAAGCACTGCCAATGCAATTTGATTGCTTGTTTTGCGGTCACTGCATTATATTTTGTAATTAAGGATCTCATTTTGTTTTGTATAACGATTTTGATTTGTCTTGATAAATGAGGAGCACTTTTTAAGTTTTTTCAAATGTGGACAAACCACTTTGTAATGTATGTTTCAGGACAAATGTGATTGTTCACATACTTGCCTTGTGTCTGTGTAAGAGCACCCGGTGTGTTAGTATGCCTTATTGAATTGCTGTTTGTGATGATTGTAAATTATGAATGTGTTGTATGATTAATTGTATTGAATCATCTTAGTACATGTTGAGACAAATAGAGATTAAAGAAATAAAGTAACAAATTGTGTAAAAAAACATTTGTTTTATTTTTGTTTTGTGTATAATTTTTGGTGTTTTAATTATTATATGATTCAAAGAAATATTAAGTAAAATGAGATAGTAAATTGTCAATAAAATGTCATAATGGACTGATCCTAAGTTTATTAATAAATTAATTACTGCTATCACAAAACTACGAGTCGTCAAACGTCATTCGCCCAACTCCATGTTGCTTAATATACCTTCTGTACTGTTTGTATTTATTATTTTCTGCTAAAGCCTTCTTAGCTTCTTCGTCTTTGATTTCCTTCCAAACTTTGAAGTTCTCTTTGATCCAAAGTTCTTCATCCAGGAACTCTTGCCTCTCCTTATCATCTATAGCATTGAACTGATGCTGTCCAAGTTTCATATACTTCCTGATTAAATATAACTTTTCTTCCTCACCATATGGTTTCTTCAGTATGGTGAAATTCCAAAACCACCTAAGATACCAGTAAATGTAATATGCTATGGTGTAGGGTAGGATGATTAACTGCACCCACAGTATGTCAACTATCTCAGGCTTGGCATAGGCTCCTTTGATATCCATATTCTCCTCAATAACTTTCCTTATCAACCTGTCTTGCTCCACTTTCTGTTCAGCTTTAGACTTCTTCACTCCTTTACTCTTAGACTGTACTTCTTTCATTTCGGTTTTGGCTAATTCGAGAGCTTTATTTCTATACTTTGGCACTGTCATGAAGTATTTGATGGCGGTGTCGTATTTAGACCACGCGCTATAGTACTGTATTATGGATATAATGGTAATAGTAACAGCGATCACAATGCGCACGTCGACTTTCGGCGCCATACGCCGGCGATAATACCTGTAGTAGTGAGCGTAGTACTCCTGAGGGTTGTCCAACATGTAGTCGTAGTCTGATCTCTCTTCATCATCCCGCAAGATTTCGTACGCTGTTGCTATTTCCTTGAATTTTTCCTCCGCTTCTTTTTTTGTTTCGGGTGTCCTGTGCAAATCGGGATGAAACCTTTTGGCCAGTTGTCTGTAGTTTTTAGCGATCTCATTCTTGGTAGCTTCTCTCGTTACACCAAGAACTTCATAACAATTTGCTTTCCCACAGTAAATACCTTCCAGCAGGTGATCGGCTGACGAGACCACTGCGATCTGCCATGTTACACAGAGAAGGAAGAAGTAGTTGTATTTTGAATACATTCTTATTTTAGTACATACTCTAAGTTATAAATGCAGTTATTTGTGACTAGCACCTAAAAGTAATTATAATATAAAATTTACGATTTTTTAAAATATGCTACGCTACCACGACTGATTGTCAATTTGACAATATCAGCGAACGGGACTAACTGTCAACGTCATAGCAACGTCAGCTTATTTTATGTAGGATTTTAGTTTTTTTTTTGTGGCACACTATTTTTATGCAATAACAATTATTGTAAAAGATAAATTATAGTGTAATTTCATAACGACATTTTCTATAGATTTACATGCTGAAGGTAAATGTACAAGATTGATTAGAAAAGGAGTCTCAGTGTTTTCTCATTTTCAATCACACTGGCAATCATGTATGGAATAATGACACCTGTCAGTTGTCTCTCAATGTCAGAAAAATCTGATGTCAGTTGTCACACGTGTTTCTGTGTTATGGATTTAGAAAATATTTGGAAAAAATGATTGAAAATGTGCTAGAAAGTTTTGCAGAAAGCTTATTTTTATTCTTATCTGGTCAACCAAAAGATGTAAGAAGTCTTTTAGTAAAGAAACATCAAGATAATTTACAGACACACGGTGACTTTAGTTTTCCTAACTCCGTGAAATCCTGGCATGAATTTGCCAATTGTGATGAAGTGGGCAATAAAGAGGACACGCTATTGCAAGTGATCCGTAAAGACTGTGGAGACATAGTTGAGGAATCTAAAAAGTGGACGTTGCAAGTGAACAAATTGAAGGAAGATAATGGTCGTATTTATTTGTTTTTGGAACGACCGAAGACGATTTGTGTAGGTTTATCGGAGGCGTTGCGGAATATTGCGGTGTTAGCTCAGAAGTTACATGAAGCCGAATCTGTAGTCCAATTAGATCCTTGCTGTGTGGAACAATGTGATTTGACCTCCTTACGTGCGAAATATGTTAGCAATGTCATCAATAACTTGTGTGCTTTGAATAAAGTGGACTCGAAAATATTTGTTACGACAAAGTCTTCCAGCAATAGAGAAGGGTATCATAGAGTACTATGTGGGACTGTCTTGAACTCCAAAACTGGAGCTAAAGAAACTGAAATAAGTTCAGATGACTATATTAGGTAAATATATTTATTACTTACTCATTTGAAGTCATTATTTTTTTAACCAGTTCCAACTGGATAATATTTAAAAAAGGAACTATGCATTATCCATTTCGTCTAATAATGTTTTTATTTTTTAATTCCAGGTTAAGACAAGATGAGATGACACTGATAGCCCAACACAAGTATGGAGTAAGAGTGTCCACAGATTCAAAATGGAAGGAGTTTATAGCTCACTTGGGTGAATCAGCCGCAGCCTTTGAGTTACTGCAGACAAAGCCTAGCAGTCCAGTCAAAATTAACTTTGATTGTTCTTCTGTTGGGTCTAGTAAAGGTTACTTATTGACTATATTAATAAGTAAATTGTATCCTAATAATAGATGAAGAAAACCCATACCTATTTATTCAAAAAACATACTTTAGAAGTGGTACAGCAAAATGGTTGTCTATGATACAACCATTTCATTTCAAAATAAGTCTTGCGGATAAATAGCCATTAGTATTTATATGTATAAAAATCTGGATACTATCCAATTAGAAAGTTAAATAACCATGAGATACATAATATACACATTTGTTCATATACCCAAGCCAAAGCTTCAAAAATCGAGGCTACAAAATTGAAATTTTTACATTTTAATTTCAACTCACTTAAAACCAGTACATGATCAAATAATGAAGCTATTATACTTGTTCACAGGAGCATCATTCATATTGTACAATTGTGCTCGTTTGGAGACAATCATAAGGACATACAATGATAAAGTTTGTGATAATACATATCCGGAATTACCATCTTTTGATGATGTGGACTTTTCTTTGCTAATACTAGAGGTAAAAATTAAGTATTATTACTTCAGAATATTGAAGAGCATAGAAATATTAGGTATAAAAATATAAGTAAAGAACCAATGTATTCGTTTACTGGGTTCAGCAATTCAGACTATCCAAATCACATCCAAATAATCTGCCATAGTCTCAGTAGAAATCTTGTATAAGGTTAACAGAAATAAAAACAGGTTAAAAACAAAATAATTCAACATTTTATTTCTTCCAGGATGAATGGCATTTAATATTCAACTACATACTTAGTTTACCAAACCTTTTGAGAAGCTGTGTGGAGCAAAACAAGCAATCTTGTGACTTCAGACCGCACCACATTTGTAGTTTTCTCTGCTCGATGGTCAGAGTATTCAGTCAATATTACAGAAAAACAAGAATATTGGTGGTAAGTACATAAAGTAAACGAAAATGCATGCATAATAAAAAAAATAATAAGTAAATACATTGTAGAGACAATCAAGGTCAAAAAGAATTTGTTGCACAAAAAGTTTGTGCATATTATTCACTGTGTAAGTCTTAAATATTTATTTGTTATGTAATGTTTTTGTTCACATATTGTCTGATGGCAATTTGTCAAATGCCACTCTCAATGATATTGGTAGACAGACAACAAATGCATTCTTTTACATATTTTTTTGGTATTTTTCACAATATTCTAATAGCTAAGGTGTTAGAAAAAGTGTCTTTAGCTTGACATTACCAATATTTACAAGTTCGATATGGAAAAATAATAGTACAAAATGAAGCATAAAAAACAAGTTCTCATTGGATTCTAATAAAATTGAGTAAGCTATTCCTCTTTCCAGGAGCCCAGAAAACATCTGCTTCCAGTAATATTCGCTAGGATTCACATGCTGAAAATATTAAATGAAACACTCAAGACATGTTTGAATATTTTAAATATTAAAAGTGTTTCCCAAATGTGAATCATAATCTTTTATTGTTTGCTATTTACGAATTCAAATTACCCTGTTTCAAAACATTTTTAATAATGCAAATCAATGCCATATCAACGTGAATGCAACTTTTATTTTTCGCTTCGTATTAAACGCTAAAAAACTTAGTTTCTCAGCATGGACGGCGAACTTTCATGTTATAGTAATAATTTAGTGTGCAGCCGAGTGAATGCCGTGAGTGCACTTCAGTGCGAAGCCGACATGCATTACAAATTATTCAAGAAAATAAAAGTTCCTCAATATCCAACCACACTACAAAAGAGCGCATAGAAAAAAAAATGTTTTGTTTGGAAACACAAAGTTCACGTGATTGACCCAGGTATTTTATTGTGGGCATTGCTGCATCGCGATTGGCCCACCGAGCGGGGCACGAGCGCCGCCGACAAATCACGAACCGCTTACACGGTCGCGCGTCCCGAGTCGCCTAGTGTGTTTTTGACATCGGTAAACGCAGTCGTGAACTTCGGAGCGCATAGATACTTTTATTTATAGTTTAAATCGAATAAATTCGCTTTGCGTTTGTGAATACCTGTGCTCAATCGGGATACAATAAATATGAGTATTGCTGCTCTAATTCAAGCTGCTGAATACATCGAAAGGCGCGATAGAGGTGATTTGGATTTTCTTTGTTTGAATTGTCAATCGAGTGCAACTACACGCACACGTCAACATGGCTCCCGTCTATTTTTGCCGTGCTATAATCAGCTGATTTTGACGGAATGGCAGTGTACTTTGTTGCAGAAGCTGAGCACGGATACGCGTCGAGTTTACCGGCGTACGAAGAGTCCCGGTCAGGCGGCAGGCGGCCGAAGACCAAGAAATCGCAGGGCAGCAGGTGAGTCGCGGCCGGTGTAGTGCTATAGTGCAGTGATAATGTGTGATCTCAGTGGTGTTATATGTGCAGTGTCGGCGTGTCGTACATATTCTATGTTTTCTGTTCCAGGACGACTCATAACGAGTTGGAAAAAAACAGGTGAGTGTTTATATTTTGATTGATAACGATGAAGTCGGGTGTGCGCCGTGTGCCGGTGGCGGGTGCCGGCGCGCGGTGCTATCGCGTGGCGCAGTGACCTTGGCAGGCTAGTCGCCAAGGGAAAGAGTGCATGATCGTAATGAGACGTGCGGGTGGGGCGGATGACGCTGCTAACCCATTTGGCAGCAGTGCCACGGGCGGCAGGGCGCTGGCTGCCGTTACGTCACGCTGATGCTGCTCGGCTACCTGTAGGCCGCGTGTTTACGCTCTGCGTTTGCTTAGGCCCAGCGCCCGCCTGCCCGCCAGGCTGCTAGCTCCATTATGGAGGACGATTTGCGAAACAAAGCCACTCACAGTGACATACTACTTCGCCTACATAGTTATTTACTCGCGGTGAATAGGAATTTAGAACCGGTAACTTGTTAGCAGGCAGTTATTCTCGTTTCATTAAATTAACAATCGTACCCAGTTTCTTGGCTTGTGGCTGTCGGGTTCGTTTCATTATATCCCCGAGCTTACGAACAATCCGCATTTGCAATTATAAACGTGGGTTCTTTGATCTTCTGTTGAATAGTGGTGATCACGGCGAGCCCTCCGACTTCGGGAAATAATACGAAATTGATTGTAAAAGGCCTGTAATAACTTTAGTATTATGAAATGGGTAAAAGTACAGTCGGCATCATAAAATAGTAACTTATTCATCGGCCCCTAATGGAGGGGAATTTGCCTATTTGCCTAAGTTAAAGGTCGCTTTCATCATTGAATTTGTTATCGCAACGAGAGGTAGGGCGGGGACACTGATTATTTAATTTATGGTTCGTTACAAATAGTAATTCAGTTGAACGATTTTATTTGATAGATTAAACTGTAAATAATGGTAATGAATGGCTGCCAAATACGTTGACAGCTGGTAATTGAATAAAACTGTAAAGGGTACTTCGAGTAACATTGTAATGATTTTTTTCGCCTTTAGAATAGATAGATTTTAATCGCAAGGCCCGTCAGTTGTCTGGCCACTGCGAACCGAGAGGCTATTAAGAAATCTATTCAACACACATTTTTGTTGCAATCGTACTAAAAAAACTGTTACAACGCGTAAGTAGAGAAGCGACAATTAGTTCCACTAAAAGCGTTTTTGTCGTTAACTTACATTTTAGACGCGAAAACCTTTCTCTAACCGTTCTCAACATAATATTTCACATAGAAATCTGACGTGATGTCTGCTAGCGGCTCTGTGACGGATCAACGTGAACGCGTGTGTATTTTATTTTAGAAATATTATAAAATGACTAGCTATTTCCCAGAGATTTGCTCGGATTCTCCGGGATTTTTATGCACCCGGAAAATGTGTCCTTCTTCATGTTTTTCCGTCTATATTCATCTCAATATTTCATCAAAATAACTGCAGAGAAAGTGACTGACACTTTCTCATTCACAGTTGTAGTAAACAAGCTATTACAGACTGTAAAACGTCCTAGAATGCTCGAAAACTACACGTTCGTTTCTATAAATGTTCGTCACTTCTAACGTTCTAATATCAATAGAAACAACTATAGCCATTAAGAAACGATAAGAGAAAAAAACCTCGTTATTTAATCGTGTTAACAATTAACTGTTCTGCACTATGTTAATTATGTGCTCATTATTCTATCAACGTGTACATCTTCTAGAAATACACGTTTTGAATCGTGCTAATTATCTACTTTCTATTTTTTTTTCAAATGCACAATTTCCGAAAAAAATGTTTGCTTAAATTGAAATTAGCTAATTAGCCTGAAGGCAATATTGGCCCGAATATCTGTCTCTCGTCTCTAATCAAAAGAAACCATACTGATTAGTCTAGGAATAGGCCTGAATCAAAAATATTTTAACTTGTTACCTAATCTAATTTAATATAATTTTTTTCATGTATAAACAGGACCATTGTCTATTTTTACGGCATTAATTTAGGAACTTGTGTGGATTAGGCACATAGTGCGAATGCATTGTACAAATAACTTTGAATTTTTCGAAATGAAATTACTTCGAATTATTTTATCAAAACCTAAAGTGTTCTAAATCTAAAAGAAACTCAAAGCCATCCCGTTTTCTCAACACAACTCAAACTGAGTCCACTAGTGGTCATAGGCCTCTACTTGAGCCACACCCAGTCAAACCAGAAAATCGCCTCATTGTGGATGAAGAAACTAGTCGTGCACTTGCTAATGTACTCATGATCAGATTCTTTAACCTGTGCCTTGGAAAACACGAGGAGGAAAAGGATAGATAGATTCACGTTTTTAAACGAAACAGATACAGCTATATGCTCTCAAAACATACGGTTACGATTAGGAGTTAACCACGTGTACAATAAATTTAAATTAAGAAAATAGTGTTCAAAATTTCAATGAATATAAATTAATAATAGTGTGAATACAAAAAATATATTAAAAAAAAAGCGTGGGGTGCTTTTTAAGGTATTATCGAAATGAAAATCACTCTACTCATATCTGTCAATAAAATATTTATAACTATTGACACCATGCACCCCACGCTTTTTTTTAAATATATTTTTTGTATTCACACTATTATTAATTTATATTCATTGAAATTTTGAACACTATTTTCTTAATTTAAATTTATTTTCTATTTTTTAGTTCGGTTTTCTATAAAAAGCGTGTTTTTTAGTTTTTTTAAAACTATTATTTATTTTCTACTTTTTAGTTTTTTTGTTTAAAGCTTTTCAGTGATACGAATAGTTATCACTATCCATACAAGTGGGAAGTTCTCATCAATACAAAGAATATAAGTCCAAACGAGGTATTTTACATATTCAGTTGTAGAGTTCCCTCGTCTTTCTCTGGTCTCCATCATCAGGTCAGCTCCCAACCTTCACTGTTGCAAAGGTCTTGTCAATACAAATAATTTAAGCCCAAACACGAGGTAGTTTACATATTCAGTTGTCGAGATCCCTCGACTTTCTCTGGTCTCCATCATCAGGTCAGCTCCAAACCTTCACTGTTGCATAGGTCTTGTCAATACAAATAATTTAAGCCCAAACACGAGGTAGTTTACATATTCAGTTGTCGAGTTCCCTCGACTTTCTCTGGTCTCCATCATCAGGTCAGCTCCAAACCTTCACTGTTGCATAGGTCTTGTCAATACAAATAATTTAAGCCCAAACACGAGGTAGTTCACATATTCAGTTGTCGAGTTCCCTGGACCCTCTCTGGTCTCCATCATCAGGTCAGCTCCAAATCTCCACAGTTGAATAGTGCTTTTAGGCGTACACCTGAGTGTCAAGTTTTTACCCTATGTATGCCTACAACTTTCGAAGGTTGCCCTCGATTTCTCAGGTTTCCATCATCAGATCCTGACCTGATGACTATGGGACCAACTGGCAGCTATTTCGAGTCGAACAAAAAAAGAATCACGTAAATCGGTCTATAAACCTCGGAGTAATCGATGTGTATGTGTAACCTCCTCCTTTTTGGGAAGTCGGTTAAAAATGGAATAATTTTATCAAATTAGTGTATTGTCATCGGTCCTCAATAAATCTACAAAGTTTGAACGAAATCTGGCCGTTTAAAGTGGGTCAAAATCGCGCCCAAAGAAGTCGGTTACAAACATACAAACATACAGGTGAAGCTAATAAAAAGCGTGTAAAAATCAGCATTGTAGGCCTTTTGGAATGTCTAAAAAAAATAAAACTTTTGCAATATGTGGATGGCAATTGCGCGTTTATGAAAAATAAGTTGCTAAAAGACTACGATATAGTATTACGGTAACATCAAGTTTTAGTTATTTGTGTCAATTAAAAAAAACTAAATTGTAAGAGTTAATTTAAATGAACACTTGATTCGAGAGATTCGAGGATCTAAATAAATATCGCATAATTTTAAGAACAGCACAATATTCAGTCTAATTCTGCAATACGTAACTCAGACACTAAATTACGTATACTTCGATGTAGCAGAATTACTAGACAACGATACGATCACTAGTGTCATGTTAGAGGTAGGTCTTTTGTGCAACCATTGTTCTAATTCTGATAATAGCGTGTACCTATAGTGGCGGTGATTTATACCCTAGCTTCTAGGTACGACTGCTAATGGTATCTTATTAATGTATGCTGTAATGGCCGCCACTGTTTGTATATAATTTCATGTTGTATGGCTAACGTGTTGGTAAATCATGCCGTGTTTCCCTTGGTTAGCAACTGGTTGGTCAGTAGAATAATGTGTGTGTCGTTATGGCGGCGAAAAGTCGGAATTAAATTACTGAATTGATGAAAAATCAAAATCACTTACATTTTTCAAAATTAATCTATACTAATATTATAAAGCTGAAGAGTTTGTTTGTTTGTTTGAACGCGCTAATCTCAGGAACTACTGGTCCGATTGAAAATTTCTTTCGGTGTTAGATAGCCCATTTATCGAGGAAGGCTATAGGCTACTTTTTATCCCGGTACGGGAAGTAGTTCCCACGGGATGCGGGTGAAACCGCTGGCAGAAGCTAGTACATTATAATCACTAAAAATAAACGTTAATTGAGCAAGATAAAAATATGTAACATGATAACTTATTTTCGAAATATGTTTTCAGGCAATCCAGTGATTTGAAATGCCGACGATATCAGACAAAATGGCACCTAAGACTAACAAGTGCAAATTGTACTAGTCATTGTCACACATTCAAAAATAGCCAATTTGATTACGATTTGGATTTGAAATGAGCAAAACAAACAAATTAGATTGTTGTAACATTATCACAGAGTTTTTTGTTTTCCTAGACATAGATGCAAAAGAGTGACGCATATTGATACGATTTTTAAGAGTGAGTTTGCGAATTATTTTACGATTTTCCAGCTATGGTTTATGATGTAAGTTTAACCCCAAAACCGGTAATGAAAGTTCCTAGATGGATTTAATTAGCGTCAAGACAGACTGCTACGCAAATAGAGTTAACAACGAATTTCTCTTTAGTAACCAAAGATTGTGATCTTAATGCAATACGTATGTGTGAAATATCTAGTATTTCCAGTTTAGGATTATTTTGAGAAAGTTTATTTTTAATTATTTTACTTGTTTTTTATTTGGACACAAATTTTTGGTTCCGACTGTACCAGATTTGTCAATTTCTATAAGATTAATAGAGACACTGAATCTGCGATCCTAACGCGGCAAGAAGAGATAAAAACAAACCTCCGGGCTAGATTTAGGACGATGGAGTCTAGAACAGCAATGTGCGTAACATTTCAATACCGAGAAAAGGTTTCAGAGCACATCCGCCGTAGACTTTTCTTATAACACTTTCGGCAACGTAAGCGTGATTGATGGACAGTCACATTACATAAACGCCCCATTGTACGATAAAAATATATTATTTTTTATCCAAGAAGGTTTTATGCACGTCTAAACGACGTCTATTTAGGTTGCTTTCTCCTCAAACAGCTCTCCACTTTGTTCGCCTAGGAAATTGACTTTACCTGAATGTTGGTACCTGTTTTGTGTGGTTTAGGCTCGTTGCAAGTGCTGCGGCAATTGAAAGGGCCATTTCCTACCTTATTATGAAAGTACCCATGTCTCTCTCGTGATTGCTGTGTTTTATTGGTAATTTCAATTATAGTTAATTTTGCTGACATAAAGCAATAACCTGCCGACTTCTGCTATTAGTATTTATTTCATAATAGCGCTGTTGAATGGGATAATGTCTAAAGTTAATTTACTGTAAGTGCTGTCTGATTTATATGGGTGCCTGAACGTCGGCTCGTAGCATTTCTGCCGCGCTTACAAGCTATTTATTCTGAAAACAATTAAATGTCATGCAGTTTCGAATTCTTCATCTCAGTTACCGCTTACTGTTTCAATGCTAATGTGTTCATCAATCCACTCACGCGCAGACATAAAACGATCATAAAACTCGCGCATTTCAGATTAGATATATTCACACGTTGTACCGCCGAATCGCTTGAATAACCACACTTGAACGTACTCGTATACATAATAATACCGTGTTTACATAATGTTTTGGTGACGTGGCGCGGAGCGAGCGGAGACACCGCCTCGGAGCGCTCGCGCAGCTCGCGACCACTGTAATTTTCCAATAAAGCGAACTTAACTATATTTTATCATGTATTTGCACACACCAATTGCAAATCGTTTGTTGCTAACTGACGTTATGTGTATTGTTTTATTTGTCATTCTGTCTATACGTATTTGGACCGTGACGAGTCCTCACTAATTTGGTCACGTTTTTTGTGCAATGACACTTGATAGGTGACTGAGAGACGTCATGTGGGGACAAATTGCACTCTACGAGATGATGTTAGTTGAATATGAAGCGAACATTTCGTGTTGTGAGTTTATAAAGTTGTTCATAAGACGCAGTAACAGTATTACACGACAATGTTTCTATGACTAATGCAAACAGAAACTACACGTGTATTCCATCATTAACTTCGTCATATTAAAAGGACGATCCTTGCTCATGTAAATGCGAAACTAACTTAATTCATATTTGTAATGCTTTCACACATTTTAGATGGAAGTGGATTGTTATTATTGCAGGGAAATTCATTATCAGGATTTAATGGCAAATGAATTTGCTCTAGCGTATCAATTGTTGGTATTTAGGATTGATTTTTTCGACATATTTCCGGGATTTAAGAGGAAAAAGAATGTGTTAGTTCTCCTGTTTTGCACGTATTATCTTATTGAGGAAAACGGTTGTATGTGGCGTTATTAGGCGATGATTTGCCGACGTGGCTCCTGATATGCAAGGGGATATCGTTTTATTTATGGCATACGTGACATAAGCTGTATTATGACATATAGAAATAGTTCCCGGATAAAAACTCTGTCCTTCGAGTTTGATCCGAGATGTCCTTACGATGTTTATTATCAAGCCATATTACCGTGAAAACGTGAAAAGAGTATCTGCCACATAGATTTAAGTATAATATTTTAAAGTAAAAATTAGATGCGGAAAAACTGCAACAGACTTGCAAAAGTTTCAAGCATCGGCAAATAAGTTTTAATTGCGAGTTGAACTTAGATGTCACTTGAAGTGCGGTCAAGTTACTTTTCGTTTTTCGCAAAACTTAATAACCATGTGCTGGTCTCTAAAACTGAAGCTAATATTCTTTTAACAGTAGAATGAGCTCTGCAGGTACCTACGTGACACAATCCACGTGGATACGAGCGAAAACAGAACGGTGACTAATACCACAACACTACTTACATATTTATCGTAGTTATAGCAAACAATACTGCAATAGCCTGCATCTGACATGTGTTGCTATTATGCTAAATGTATGATCTGAATACTTAATTTTGGAGCTACGAAAAATTTCCATACGGTATACGACATTAAGTGCGAAAATATCATAGTACTTAGTTATGTAACAGAATATTAAAAGAGTGTCCATGGAGTTCTCCATGAGACCAACTTTTTGGAACCGTGCAACTAGTATGACGTTTCATAAGAGCCTGCGAAGGCCTATTTAAAATAAAAACAATTGACTTTGATGTACATTTCCTATGTTGCTTGCTACAGTAATTAGAAAATATTATAACACCTGTTTGCCAAAGGATCATTTAAAATACTCTTATTTTACATGAGGAAAAAAAATGGTGTAGTTTTTACTGCGTTTTATCTAGGTTTATAACTAGTCACTTCTTTAACATTACTGCGGCAATAGAAAGTGAATTAAAATCATGGCCACGTTTGACAAGTCAAAGGAACTATCCGTTTCTTACGACTAAATCAATCTTATTATACCTATGCGACCTACATACGATTGTAACCATTTTAATGGGCTTGTTATTATTATTGCCGATGTATAGTATAACCTTCAATATGGGCCGAATGTGATTAGTCAGTGAAAACATGACATCACCATTATGTGCTGTGTATCGTTACTGGGTACACTGTAGTTTGGTAGGATTTTCCATTATATTTTCCACTGATTTTCTGAATCTCATAAATACTATGCGAGTATTAATTTTGGAAATCGATTTTAGGAATGACAAAATATGTTTAAAATCCGGTATGTAAAGTGATCAACAATTTTTGACCCTGACTGTAATTAGCGTAGAAAAATTTTATGTAAGATGGGTTTTGTTTTCAAAAAGTGTAACCACGTACTTGTGTACTTTGTACCTTTTAAAGCAAATTACAACTTCGAAGTAAAATATAAAAAATAGCGGAAAAATTTCCTGAAGCTACCATCGACAATGTGATAAAGGTTATTTCGGAGAAGTCACGAGGTTTTCCGAAATAAATCCATATGAATAATGAAAGTTTTCGTGGTATTTTTTTTTGTAGATTAAAATATATTTTTTGTAGTGTTTTGAAAGGACTTTATCGTTTTTAATATTTTACTGGTTTTAAAAGATTAGTGGTACCTATATATTTATTGCAAAAAAAAACTGATATTTTTGACAAACAATTTCTTTGTTTGATCTTTCTCGCGATTGTTCTAGATTAATTAATACACTACCTACTATTCACATCTATGTATAAATCACTCGATACATAAACAAGGTATATAATAACTCGCATTACGTTCGCTATAGTAAACAAGACCTTGGGAACTAATTTTAGACGTGATTTAAAAGCGACCGATGAAAGCCTGGTGGAACAATTTCCAGGGTATATTTCCATTGATAAGTGCTGTGTACTTCTGTAAGTGACTTGTTCACCATGATGTGATGCATGTGAAACACCTTCGATTAATTGTATAGTGGATAGGTCGTTGAAGTACCTAATTTATAAAATAAAATAAATCATATATTTCACATAACTTGGTCCATGATAAATGGCATATAAGTTGAAGGTATCGCCTTTTAAAGAAAACAATGGTGTAAGAAGCGGACGAGGCCAGGCCAGTGTTTATCAGCAAAATCTATTTGTCGTTAAAACATGCGTTGCTATGGGAACAGCTAATTATTGTGAAATTGTGTTAGCAATGAGGAAGAGGAAAACTTTCCTTATACGAAAAAGTATCTATTGTTAAATTTAGGAGGCAGTAGTAAAGCCTTAGAAATATTCATCGTTGTTTCTAACTGCTGACTGGTAAGGAAGGTCATATAAAGACACTTTCTACAGAACTGATCATTTGATTGAGACAGATACATAAACCTTTAGTAATTAATCATTAATCCCTCCACATTTAACCCTCCACAGCCTCCAGAATCCCCAAAAATGTAGAGCAATAAAATGTAAAGCCTACGGCATCTAAGCAGGCTTGCGTCTTAAAATCCCACTGGCATCGTGAATCCTTCTTGCGCAGATTTGATGCCGAAATTGCCGCTTTCACTATATTGTTCATCATGTCGGTCAAATTTAACGATCGCTCCCAATCTTCTGTCTTCAAGCGTTTTATATCCATACTCTTGTGTTATAGTTCGCATTTCTTCACACCAAAACGTTCGACTTAATTATCAAGACCTAAATTAAAAGCCACTTCGTAATGGTCTGGAAGAAATGGCGCGAACACTGCTAAGCTCTTCCCCAAAATCGCTGAAAGCTCTGCCAATTTAGCAAAAATAAAAAGTTATTTGAAGTGCCTAAAGATATTCGGCCAAATCTAGTCGAAAAGTTAATTATTCCCTAAATTTTATTTTCACAGAAATCATTTCACAAAGTAGGCACTTAATGGATGGCCGAGTTGGCTTTTTTTTCTTATTAGCAAAAGTAACTAGTCGCTAGCTCGCTGTTTTCTATTAAGCCCCAGTAACGTAAGCAAATAAATTGAGGCCCATTATTTTAATTTAAGCGTAACAGTATTACAGAAGACATTTTCTACAACTTCCATGGTTACTCGGGAGATGTTAAGAATGATTTTACACCATTAACGTTTGACATAACAGACGGACGCCACTTCAGATGTAATTGGAAGTCATATTTCTTTACACCATGATGTACATGATTAATTTTTTATTATCTTTGAGCCGGTTACAAATTGCATTCTGTTTTTTTTTGTCGTTGGAACAGGATATGAATAAGAATCTTAGTTGTCATCTACGCTATTATGTACACTTGAATATAACTTAGAAACTTGGTTACAAGGAAAAAATATGACACAAAGATTAGAACTAAACTACATATACAATTAGTATCGCCTTGAATATGAACCTAAAAAACTAGGATAGAATAGCGAGGCGTCATTATGTAATTAGCGAACAATACAGCCGGCCAACAATAGATAATTCCATGGTGATATGGGAATAAGAAAAACATGCACTAGCCATACTCCTACAATTTTTAAACAAATAACATTTGATACGTCCACCGTCTTGGACGCTAATTGTTATATATTTCAATATTTGATAGGCAAATTACATTTGACGTCTTTATGATAAGGAAAGCCTGACTCATCGATCTGATAACAGCGAAATGTTATACATAACATCTAATTTTAAATAACAAAATAGCCTGCTCTTGTGTTATCTAATTTTAAGGCTTAATTAGATACGCAGAACAATAATTCCAAAACACAATTATTTAAAATCACTCAATTAACTAAATGATGAACTGATGCAACATCGATGATTATTGACATCTAATAATTGTGCAGAAACGCTCAGTTCGCAAAACAAAAAGGTGCACACAATATATGACTTAGCATTTGCAAACATGTGACCGTCACCGGTTGCCATGTAGCCGTACATACATGCATGAATGTACACCTATATGAACGTAGATATACAGATCATTATCTCCGACAGTCAGTCTGCCGGGACAGTTGTTCTGTACTACGCTCTTAGACTAAGTTTGTTTGAAGATTAGAATAGCGTGCTCAGAATGCGAGTAGTCGGGGAGTTCGTTTTAAAATTAATTTTCTTACTTTGTCCTTGGGCGTTTATGTAAAGCTTGGACTTTTTAATGTAGATTAGAATATTGTCATGGCCTAGTTTTTAATTGTTATGACTATGAATGAGGACGTTGCACTCGTGCATTAAATTAGGATTAATTAACATGCGCGCGTTTTTTTTTCTTGCAATATTTTTTTACTGTCGACAGCTATACATGCTAATTATGTTTGCCAGTATGTATATTTTTTCCAAATAAATTGCAATGTTTGCACGTAATTATGTGTTTCCTAAACAGCAAACGAGTTTAATGATAGTGTATTATTATTAAAATAAATATGTATGCATACACGAGTAACAAATGATAAAGAGTGTATTATACCTATTTCCCTATTTTATTTGATTAAATAATAAGTTGTAACGATTGGATTGATTTTCCTTAATTATTGCAATTTAATTGGAAAATTTACTTTTCAGTAACTATTTGAGGCACACGAAATCTTTTATTTATTAATATTATATATTCAGAAGTAACGTCTGTCTGTGGCACCTTTGCAAGCAAGAAAAATTGCTATTTTTTAGCCCCTTGCGCTATATGAAATCGGTCTCATGATGAAATTACGGCAACCAAAACGTGGCCAAAGTTCTTCCTTTCACCCATCCGAGTAAAAACAGGGTTATATTGGTTTCAGCCAAACCCATCGCATGTCACAACTAGTTTTTTGAATTCAACTGGTCCAGATATAGTTGATTATAACAGTTTTGTGTAGTTTCGCATAGACAATATTACAATAGCTATAATTTCACGGTTTCAACCGTTTTTCTAAACCACTTCCCCCACTCTTCTTTTCCTATCACCGTCTCTACGGTACAGTCTCTCTCTTCCATATTTCATCAAAGAAAAAAACTATTTTAGCAGTAAAATCCCAATCTAAAATACTGTCATAGTATGTCTTCAGTGTTCGTTACAATGGTACCGTGTAAGTGGTAACACCCTACGTAGGCGTAAGGAGTTGTGTACACTATGTTGGACGAACCGGTTTTGTTAACGGAGGTCGAGAATAGAGCTCTTAGTTAACTCCTGTATTTTGATCAGTTCTGTTTATATCGATGATATTTAATCACAGACAATTTTTCATTTTTGGACATGTACCAAGATACAAGAAGTTCATAAATGTTTTTAATGTGTTGAGTATCAAATGAAGAATTTGTCTTCGTGGATTAAATCATAAATGCATTAATTAATGAAGAACTCTCCGTCAGTAACTTTATATCACCGTTCATTAGATAACCTAACATTCTCGCATCACTTAGCAATATAACTTAATCATTATTGTGACTTATGCCAATGCTAAACGACTTATATAACCGGCGTATTTACTACTTAGAACTTAATTAACATACACAGCTCGTATTATCGTAAAACGCGACAAAATAACCTAATAAACGTAACAATAAATTGGCATTTAAAGTAGCAACACCCTGTAGTTTAACAACTCTGTAAATTTCTTACGTATCGCATCCTGTATATTAGCCCCGCCCATAGGAACCACTTAACATAAACACAAAACTAACACTACATACCCACAAATGACATCGTTTGCATACATTTTTATATCTCTTGTCATAACTTGAGTGTAAAACGTCTTTACTTGTATCGTTACGGTAAAATTTGATGCAAATTTAACCAAAGGGCTTCGAGATAAGATAGTGTAATGTATTTGTGCTGTTTCTGTACTTCTTTTGTGATGCGTATGTAGAGTACTTATCATTTTGGTGGAAGCTACTTTGTAAGTCACAAATATTCCAGTGTTAACAAGGAAAAACTCATGTCTTTATGAAATATCCGTCATCAAGAATGTGAACGTTGACTGCACAGAACATGCAAAATGAGTGATTAGAAATAGTTCTGTTAGTTATAGTAAGTTCAACTCAGTCTTGCGCGCGGCCTTATGTGTGGGTAACCCTTGAACATATACAGTGACTTTGTGTGCGTGACAAGAGGTACAGTCGGGTACAAATACAGTTATTTAGGGGTTACGGCTGTTTAAAGAAAAACAGTTATTACGTAATTTAATGTTTATTTATTTATAATGATTCTGAATCGCTACTTGAAAAATCAAATGATGAATTTTCAGATTCGCTACTCTCACCAAGGTCAATTATAAATTTATGAGTTTCATTATTTCCGTCTTATTTTGGTCGACATTATGCGAAGCAATATATTTTTTTAAAATTTCCCACACATTTTGTTTACATTATTATACTAGATTATACGTCTTTTTACATTCTTAGTCCACACTTTTATTTATTGTCCGCGTACCCCGAGCTAGAAAATATGTAAGGAGTATTTAATTCATCTTAGATGTTTCACCTCATTTATTTCTTATACTGTCAATGTCAATTTGAAAAAACGTATGAGAAAATAATGAAAAACTGTAAAATGCAATAATAAAAAGCTCTGAATGTTGTTTCATTTTTTGAAACGCTACCTGACTCCTTAAACATTTTCTCCGTGAAGAACTAGACATTTTCGTAAACGACTGTACCCATAACAAAAAGCGATAAGAACACGTCATGCTCGGACGACGTCACTGTCACACGAACGAAAGTTGTATATTTACAAGCCGACGCACACATAGGGCCGCGCGCAAATCTGAGTTGAACTATCTATATCAGAACGAAAACATGAGTACCAGCAATCTCCTTGTCACATGCAATGTTATGTCTCTATCTCAGTCTAAACATACAACATGTTGACCCCACATGAGATCTCGAGATAAGTACGAGCGATGCGTCTAATATCACAACTTAGGAATATTGGAAAGCCAGCGCCCACGACTCACCCACGCCGGCCGTTCAACTGTCCAAGGAAGCCCAAAACATACAAAAATGGACTTCTGCCTCGTTGCCATACGTGGATCTACGCTCCAACACACAAATATAATTACCGTTTGCATTTTTATTCACCCATTTACGAATTGTTGCCACTTATAATCATTAGTCTGTAATTAATTGCCAAGTAACGTTATCGACAGCTCCCAATCATTAAAGGTTTCTATTATTTACAATAGATACGTTTTTGCTGATTACTTTCGCTCCTCGAAGTTGCGAGGAACATTTTATTCATTCGCTTTCGGCAGCTTCTTGTTGGATCAATTGAAACAATGTTTTCGCGTAAAATATTCTAAGGAAGAATTCGTCTGATAAACTATTCAATCATCGTAAATTTATTCACGTAGAAAGGTTAATAATCTGAGTTCTAATTATTACGTTGAACCGTGCAAAATCAAGTTTGGGAAGAAATTTTAGATGTGGTATTCGGGGCACGTCCGCCGCTCATTACGTCGAGATAATGTAGACAGATAAATGTAGAAATATTAAAACTTTTGGTGACGGGTGTACGGTGGTTGGTAACTTTCGCCGGGACTAAGCGCTTAGTAGATGGACTGGCAAATTAAACATGTCGGAGGGATACACTTTCTGTAAATACTTGTGAGTTATTAGCAATCTTCATTGCCGCTGGCTTCAGACTTACAACTAAGAACATTAACAGCGCAAGTATTATTGCGTTGCTTAGGAATGTGTTTTGACTACGAATTTTGGTATAATCTTCATTTGGAAAAGCGTTATGTCTTTTGCGCAATAAATAGCTGTGTTGATGTCTTCTAGGCTATCTAGACTGACAATCTCGAAAGATGTTATCTTCAAAATAGAAGCTCCTTTTTAGGGTTCCGTAGCCAAAATGGCAAAAACGGAACCCTTACGCGGTGTCCTGCGTGAGCGACGAACGCGACGCGACGCGACGCTGCGAACGCGACGAACGCGATCAACTCAAAGGAATTCCCTACATGCGGCCTATGTGACAGTCTGCGGCGAGACGCGACGTAACGCGTACTTGTTTTGAGGGCGACCAGACGCGACACCGCGAACTATTCAGAAGCGTTGATTGTTGTGGGACAAAAAAAACATAAATATTAAAGAAATCGTTTATTAGTACAAACAAGTTGGAAGATTGTTGCTGTCTGTACTTTAAATATGAACTTTCAAGCAAAATTGTAACACAACTTCTCCATGATTTGAGAAGTAATGACCAAAATCACGTAGGACATCTGTCGCGTATAGCATCGCGTCGCATTACGTCGCGTCGTGTTGCGTCGCGTCGCGTCGCGTTCGTCGCTCACGCAGGACACCGCGTTATAGTTTCGTCATGTCCGTCTGTCCGTCTGTCCGTCTGTCCGTCTGTCACAGCCGATTTACTCGGAAACTATAAGTACTACAGTGATGAAATTTGATGGGAATATGTGTTGTATGAACCGCTACAAAAATATGACACTAAATAGTAAAAAAAAGAATTGGGGGTGGGGCCCCCCATACATGTAACTGAGGGATGAAATTTTTTTTTTCGATGTACATACCCGTGTGGGGTATCAATGGAAAGGTCTTTTAAAATGATATAAAGTTTTCTAAAAAACATTTTTCTTAAAGTGAACGGTTTTTGAGATATCAGCTCTCAAAGTCGTAAAAAGTATGTCCCCCCCCCTCTATTTTTATAACTACGGGGTATAAAATTCTAAAAAAAATAGAGGTGATGCATGCTAATTAACTCTTTCAACGATTTTTGGTTTGATCAAAGTATCTCTTATAGTTTTTGAGATAGGTTGATTTAACTGTAATTTACGGAACCCTTCGTGCACGAGTCCGACTCGCACTTGGCCGGTTTTTTTTAAGTTACTAAACATTCAAGGAAAAAATACAACGGGCCTATTTTCTAGTTTATTCTACGAGGCAAACACCGCTACTGTATGCCGAAACAATAAAATTTACTTTTCTTATTTACTTCAATGCTTAAGATCGGATGTATACGGAAGACGGACAGTTTCGGCTTTATTATGAGCGGGGATATACGGAGAGACACAAAAAATACCCTCCGTTATTTAGTGAGGATAAAACGAATGGAGGATCCAACAAATACCTGGCGTTACGCCCTTAGTGCCGGAATCGTTGAAGGAAAATGATTGAGCCCTGCCAAAAGACGTATAAGGCGATCCTACCGAATGCGCCCACTCTTCGGCTACACGACGTATAAACCCTCGATGGTCCTATAAAATAAATGCCTGCTCAACTAACATTTTATATCGTATCCGGACAATTTTTTTTTTATATTACAGAAATCACCACGCTCGCTCGTAAATAGGACCTCTTTATGGCTTCGAATCATAAGAATGTTATTGTTATTTCCAATGAAGATTTGTCATATATTTGTCAAGTGTAATTGTTGGAACCGGCCGACTTGACGTGTCGTTTGGCGATTGGTTTGTGACAAACGTTGGCCAAATGTTTTCTCTATTTACGGTACACTGAAATCGTTTAGTTTCTTCTATTAAAGTTGGCTCTATTACGTTTTGGCTTGGTACGAAATAAGTTTATTCTCCTATTCGAGTAAACCAGCTTTTTCTAGATTTATGACAACGTATTTTTTGCGGTAAACGCAATACTAGGTTACCTAACATGCTGCTTTTAGAAGTAAATTGTTCATCTTCGTGATGTATTTTGTATTTATGTTAGTTTTTCACGCCTTCTGTATGAGAAACTGGGTCACCTATTACCTCCCTGTTACAATAGCTTACCCGTGTCGTAATAAACAACTTTATATTGAAAGAACATCCCCAAAATTGAAATTGAAATACGAATGTAAAGTTTAATAAAGAGTAGCCTATCCTTTTGTGCGCCCAACGAACTATTTTCCATTATCTGTATAATGTTCAATATAAAATACGAACAAAGTGGATATTTCTCAATATCTACGCTTTCATAATGCAGATTGGAATAAAACATGTGTAGGCTCGAGTGTTTCGGTGTTATAATATTTTTTGATAGAAAACATCGGAGCGTGTTGGTAGCCTTTGTGCCTTTACGGCGAGCAGAATTTAATTACCAAAACAGCGCTACTTCTGTTTTGAATATTCAATAGTTCCGATGCCGCCCCTACATGAAGCGCATAAAATAATGTGAGCAACAAAACACTGAACATGCTACACAGCCAGTACCTTTATCAAAGCAGATACGGGTAGTAGTAAAATGAGTAATTTAGTACAATAATAAGAGTAAATTATGTCGCGTAGGCGTGCGCGATAACGCTCGTGCGGTGCACTATCTTAGGACAACAAGTATGGCCGACCTTTGTGTACGCTCCTACTCATTTTAATTATATTACATGTACAGAGCGTTTGATTTATGTGCATGGCCTTAGCACCCGAGAGAAAGCGCCGACAACTAGCGCTTAAGGCTCTCAGCGGCAAGGGCACGCGGCAGGTCCTCCATGTCGTGGCCGCGGACACTGCGGAGCCAACGGTTTCACCAGATAATTGGACAGAGAAAACATTGTTCACGTATCACAGGCCGACACTGAATTAACGGCCAGGATCTGCACGCCGCGCAGCTGCCTCCTGCCGCTCGTTGTCTAAATGTAAACAAAACACACACGATATTTACATGAATATGGATTCGACGCCGGCATACTGTGAGCAGTGCACACAACTCTCCTTTACTTGTACATCTACATGATAATCTTACGCTTTCTAAAACTCCCGGCTCCGGTTGTTTATTTTTATCATTTAATTCATCCACTCCCAACTCCAGTATGTTTTCATTATTATTTCCTTATTTGTCTACCAGCCGCTTAGTATGCGCAGTCAACTTTCGAGATGATACTTAACCTAGAAAAGTACACGTACTTGAAGCGTTATGGGCTGCCGCTGACAAACATGAATGTGATTACACGCATACACATGCACGCGTAAGAAACGTTTCCCTAATTCGGAAAACGAGCAAAGAACCGACGCGAGCGGTTCACCGCGCTGATTGCATTCACCGTAGTGCGGCAGAGCACCGGCTTATTGTTGACTCACACTTTATTGTTGTGAAAACTCAACTCCGCAGACAGCTGTCTGCTTACTGTGAAGAAAATTGTACGGCGGCGACACCCAGTTTCACCGACCTTGTTTGTTTACGTGTAAGCCGATCGAATCGTCATAGTCATTATTTCTATGCGAACCGACACGTGTCTATGACTAATTGACGTATCGATTGCGCAGGGGTGAGCCGGCAGAAGTAGACGGCTGCAGCGAGTCGCAGGATGCAGCCAGGCGCAGCTAGCTGCTACAATCTCAGTAAACAGCACCGGTTCACCTTGACTTTTGGCGCGCTCCGGCTCGCGGCGCGCGGCATCATCCACGCTCGCACTGTTTATGTATTGCCATCCCAACCGGTCGAGATCGCAAGTGAACGGACTGCACCGACCATCGGCCTTGGTGCCTTTTTTTTCTCGTTACGATATTCGGCAGCCGAATGACGTAATTCGCTTAGACAATTGTGTAAATTGATTCTATCTTCGCCGCCGGGAAGATTTGCAAATTGAATTTGGCCCGTGTATTGGATCTATTGGGTGATGCGTTTCATGTTGTCGGCGGAAAGGACACTCTCAATTCTGTTAGAGTCCCGTCCCGAATCCCGTCGAGAACTCGATGTCTTTAGTCACATTCGCGTTTCTTCGTTGCATTTTGCAAATTAATTTCGGACCTTGAATTCCGTCGCTGGCGCACGAGTGCAGAATATATTTCTCTCAATCGCGGATTAATTCGAGTGTGTTTATTTAGCGCAATTCAATGAGAGCCACACAAACGCTGTGAACGTTCGGTTTGACTTTGAATGCGTTTTAATCATCGTATTCGGTGGGTACAAGCTTGTTTGTCGTAAGCTTATAAATTGTGTATCAGGTCGGTGCGGGGGCAGGCGGGCGGTAATCACGCTCGTGCCGGCTTGATTACTGCCATTGTCTTCAGGAAATCCTCGCTCCTTCACCGCCGCTTTTGTCCTGTCCGCGTCCCTATATTAATTTGAAGGTGCCTAAAAAACGTGCTTCAAACTTTACATTATTCATAGTTTCGATCCGACGTTCAGTTGATTGAGTGTCGCAACCCTTTCTTTTTGTAGTGAATTCATTGGGCTTTGATTGAATCGCAATCCATAGCCCCTTTAATTCGGTGGGGGCGTCGTAGCGTACTGTATAGTTAGGTAGACGACACGCGAAGGTTAAGCGCGATCATCTGATACGCGGTGCGGTGCTATTCGGTAATCTCCGGTCCGTGTGTAGGGATGTTAATTGAGTATTCGATGAGATGTACTGATTGTGTAGGGCTCACTGAGCTTCGGCTAAATCTAGGGCTGTCGCTTGTGTGCCGGGTTAACTGCCGTTTTATGCTCAGGGCCGTGTGGGAGTGAATGCGGGAATCGTGGTAAAAGGTCGTTTTTTTGTGCAGTTTTAGTGTCGGCCCTAGTCCACGTGGTGGGCCATCAATCAATACGCGGTGCCCCTCCCCTCACACCTAGCTAACTAAATAACAAGCAGATAAATTGCAACGCATTCGCTACTTAAATTGTACGTAAGTTATCAGTTGGTGAGGTCCCCACTTCCCCTCACTTCCTCTCCGATCCCGTCTTATAGCCGTGCTCTGTTTTATTGTCTAAGGAAAAACTTTTAATTAGCTCCATAAGTACGTACCAACAGATAAAGAATGATACTTTGTTACACTCGATAATAACAGTTGTTATTTGTTTGCCTCTGCAATTATTTATCGATCCATTTCTTCATAAGTATTGTTTAGTCGAACTACAAAATACTATGTGAATATGACTTTTAAAGAAAAACAACTTATTGTTATGTAAATGTTTTCTGTAATTTATTGAATGTCAGATGAAGGAAATTATCTATATAACAAAATAAGGTAACTTTTTTATAGGCGACCGGTCCTCGAGTGATTGAATAATATAAAACAAGTTTTTGATGTCCCTCCGTCCATGGGTTCCTTATCATTCTATCTCGATTGTTTTTTCCTTTGACATCGAAGGAGCCATACATTTCGAGTATAATTTCCATAACTTACCTGTTAAATTCATACAAATAATTTCAACCTGTCTCACCTTTGCCGGGTAAAAGTAACTGGTTATTTACAAAGAGGCGTGCTTTTGTTTCTATTGCGATTTATTTGTCTTGCTTACAAATAATTTGTAAACGTGGGTAGTCGTGTCGTGTATAGTCCCAAGGCGTGTTGCACACTGCCGGTAACGTGACAGACGCCGCAGGTCAGCAATCGTTCTGGCTTTAAAATTTAATTATTACTCAGAATGAAAATTTTAGATGTAAACGTGAGACACGTTTCCGTACTTCGTGTGTAGTTATCCTAACGATATTACTTGTCTAAGCACCGGAACATCGCATTTAAAATCGCATTATTTGTATTGCAGTTCATGATATTAGAATCAGTTAACAATAGTAATTTGGTTGCATAGAAATACCTAAACATTTAAAATTGCACTTATTTTCGACAATTTAATCTACAATAATATAATAAAAGGCAACATTGTTTTGTTTGTTTGTACCCTTAAGGCTCCGAAACTACTAAACCAATTTGAAAAATTCTTTTACTGTTGGAAAGCTACACTCTTGTACTGCTATGTGTAACATTGGCTATATTTTATCCCCGTACGGGCAGTATGCCTCACGGAACGCGGGTGTAAACGCGGGAAAACGGCTAGTTTTTATTAACTTTGATCCTGAATAAAGTTCATTATCCCTTGGCAAGTTTATAATAGTGCTTACACCAGGTGTGACTATTAGAATAATGAAGTCTTATGTCAAAGACAGTTTACGATTTGACGACTGTAAAGTGCGACACGGCCGTCGCATAATGAATGGGGTTCTTTGTTTTTAGTTAATCTTTTGAATCGGATGCGTCGTGTGTTGTAATATATGGTCATGTATGGGATGTATAATATTCTCTCTTCAAGAGCAGTCACGAATGCTTTGTATGTGTGTCTTCACTCATCTTGAGAGCGAGTTGAATGATCACTGTATTTAAACTAGCTAACACATGCGGTTTCACCCGCTTCCTCATAAAATTACTTCAAACGCCTGCGTAAAAAAATCCTATGTGTAATTCTGATGTAGGTATAGGCCAGTTATTACCTACTGCTAAATTTCATCAAAATCCATTCGGTAGTTTTTGCATAAAAAAGGAATAAACATCCATACACGCAAACTTTCGCGTTTATATGTAACAAAGATTCTTCGTGGTTCTAAAGTAAAACGCAAGTGAAGCTCAAAATGCCAATAACTGCAAGGTTTTATTTTTGAAGAATCGATTATATTAATTCCAATTAACTGACACAGCATTTCAGAACATTAGAGAAAACGCCTTAGGCGTTAAGTCCGCCATTGTACTAATTGTGCAAAAAGTATTATAAATAAATAAATAAATATTAACAAATCGCTTACAAATGTCTAGATCGGTTCATTTTAATATTCTCAGAGTGAGTATCTTATTAAATCACTGATTCAGACGGTCATTAACCCTTGAAATTATCACAGAAGTTAAAAAAGTGTAAGCAGGAGTAAAATAGTCTATATTCCTATAGGAACGTTGCAAGTGTAACTCTATAAACATCAGATACAGAAAAGAAAATTATTTATCAATATCTTGGAAACCTTTTACGAAGCTTTTTATATTTCTAGCAATAACATAATATCTAGCTTCAATAATGATTTTATTTGATACCTCTATTTCTTGGAAATAACCTTTTTCAGATCTGTTTTTCTATCTGCTATCATTTTAATTGGCGTGCTCTAAGTTTGGATCGGCAGAACTCGTTATTATATTATATTATTTCTCATATTTCTTGCAAACCATTATTATATGCTTAGGTATATTTTTTGCCATTTCTAGTTGTTAGATATAAGAATACTTGTATTGGCTTCTATGAATAACTAAAGAGGTAGAGAATATTATATAAATTGATTTCAGAAAAAATATATTTTGTGCTTTGTTCGATATTATTATGGACCGTGTAGTTTCTAGGTGAATCTGTAATAAAAGGTTTTTAGAAAAAGCAAGACATATTGTATTGTGCGGAAGTTTCTGTCTCTTGAGCCCTAACGTTGGACCCTGTTCCCGATATCAGCAAAAAGAAATTATATTTACTATTTAGGTATACTTATCTTAAAAGTCGAAGAGTTTGATTGAATTAATCTCAGGAACTACATTACCGATTTATAAAATTGTTTCAGTGTTAGATAGCCCGTTTATCCAGGGAGGCTGTATCCTTTTATCCGTAGTTCGTATGAGACCCGAGTGAAACCGCTGACAGGAGATAGTATATAGATAAATTAAAAATATAACACATACAATGTGAATCTGTAACATGAAATACCAGTACTTTTTAACACGATATGATACCAATAATACAGCTGGTTATTTTATTACGGAACCCGGGTAACGGGCTGTATTATTTATTGGTCTATAAAATATTTAAAGCACCTGGGTCTATTTAATGTGAACAATACGAGCGGAGCAACACGTAAAAATAGTTCAGTTTGTGCTTAGTTTGGATTTGGTTTTCGATTTATTTGGATATCCACGATTGTTGTCAAGTTATACTAGAGAATCGGGACTATTAAATTATTTCAGTTTCAGGTTAAAGTACGTGATGAAATTCTGGACCATGTATTGACAAGATACCTAGTTCGATAATCCTACGGGTTTCTCAATGGTACTAACAGGCCTCTGTCACTCGACGTACTTGCGCGCGATAAATGCCTACCGCTCGCTGGGTTACCGGTAGCCCCACGCGGCTCAGGGCTTTCAATAATCACACGCGCCGCGAGCGTTCCAATATTTATTATTTTTATTTCGTGGCATGTTATGCAGGTTATGCTGTTGGTTTTTATAAGGTTTTTTAAGCTACCTAACAAACTGATGGATTATTTTGAGGTGTGTCGGTTTATATGCGACTACTGTAAGATTTAGAAACATTTTATATTTATGAACTTATCTAGTAATTCTATTTTTTTTTAATAAATTAATACTTATCTACTTTATGATTTTAACAACAGAGATCATTAGGTACTTATTTTACTTTAGATACCTACTTAGTTATATGAACTATATTGTGAGTTTTGTAGCTCAAAACACATGTCGAGTGTAAGTAGGTATAGTTCTGGTCCAACTTAATGACGACTCGGAACATTACGCGTGTCGCTACGCAGAAACCAATTTTAGGTATGTATCAACACTCCAAAAGCCAGCTCGAAAAATAGTTGGAAACCGCCTTTGATTTTGACGAAAGCTTTACTTAAGTACTTACCTATGCTTACGTATTAGGTAATATTTAGTAATATGTACCCATACTCCATTTTAGTAGGCAATACAATAGTTAACTAAAGAAAAATATTCTTGATATTACTTTTTATTTAAAAACTCAGTTTTAAAAAAGGCTATCTTAAAATAAGCGTAACTTTGTTTTCCTACTTAAATATTAATTAATTGTAAGAAGCAACCCTAAGCACGGCCACGGCACGGTTGCGGTCACTGAACTGTGCGCTATCGCATTGGAATAACAATCAAGCGCTCGAGCTTTTAAGGTTCATTTTATAACGCAGCTAGGGATTTGTAGGTAGTTTGGGAACTTGTAGGTGCTTATAACAGTAGGTATGGACTTTTTTGTATGGAGTGATTTATCTGTTACGTAGTAACTATTATATAATCTGTGGTACTAATGACTATGTACTTGATCTAATGAAGAAATGAATGTATGTACTTGTCTCTCAAAAAGCAATATCCACACTTCTAATACCTGGCCCCTTTCTGAAGTCAGTAGTAAAGAAGGTAAAAAAGTTAACTGGATGCTAGGTAGATCAAAATTTATTCGCTATTACTACTCTTACTAACTCTCTTCCTATCAGAAAAATAAGAAGTTAGTGTAAACCGCTTCACCACGCGATCATTAAGTCACATTTTTCCTCTCAGTAGCTAGTAAGTACCTACTTACTAAGCAAACAGATTCTTATGACTCAACCGAGCTATCGAAACTCGTTATCTCACTTAGTATAATCGATGTAATTTACTTTACTATTACTGAAAAATACTGCGCGTTTATTTCTAGTAATTTTCTTAATGAATCTACAATGTCCTTTGCTTAAGACTGAGTTTATACTGTCGGTCTGTCTGTGCCGATACCTCAATTTTCACAGTCTTTTTTTGACTAGCTAGAAACAGTCATTTTTCTAGCTAGTCTATATAATAGTATATAGACTAAAGTTACATTATAACGTTTATGTATTCCATTCTGGTAAATACATTGAAAACCCATATTTAAAAGGCTGTGTGGTTTTGTAGATCAGTCTGTATTTATCTAGATTTTTAGGTACAGATGGCCTTTGCTAGTTCACCGCACAATTCATTTACTTATTAAATAACGTTACTATTTCAGTATTCGTTTAATCACTAAAACCATTTTTTCCCTTTCCCAGAAAAATATACCTGTATTTGACAACTCTTAAACCAATTATAGAAAAGTTTAAATACGATCCGATTAAATGTGTGAACTCAACGATACATTTCTAACCATCAAACTACACACATTAAACACTAAACTTCAAGTTTAACTAAAACCAGTATTTGAACCAGCGACGGCAGATAACCTGCTATTTAACGGTGGTCCAGTTAGACGACTGGCGACAAGCGAGAGATAAGCGGTCACTATCTTAATTGTGTTAATAATTAGCCGCAGTTACTGGATGGACTGAGGTAAACGCTACAGTTACGAGTTATAGTTAACTTATATGGGTATATGGGATATAATATAGTTAACTTAAATGGTATATGCCATGTATATTTTATACTAATCACCATTTTGGCAAGAGGTGTCTGCATAATATGAAGATCCATAGATTGTCGTGTCGTCTCATCTGATGTGAGCAGTCCTGCTTTTTTTTAACTCCATTGTATTGCATTATAAAAGTTTACGAACGGCAAATTATTTAGAAAAAACATCAAGAAAAAAATGATAATCTAGTCTATAACTAGATCAGATGCAATCTGTGACATCATATGTAAATCACAGCAACATAAACTGTATTCCCACCTATGTATATTCTATTCTACAACCAACCAAAATGATGTTCTCCGAGTAGCGGGTACCACCACAAACTTGTATTCGGTCACACACGAACGTACAGTTAACAGTTAAACCAACAGTAGTTCGCCTTACCCGTGTCAACAATTATTCGCAGTTCTGTCTGCATAAAAACTAACATGTCTTGTCATGTCAAACGTTATTACTATGCGCTTATAACACCATTAGACTACTCGTTTTCCGCACACGGCTCGAATAAATGGTACATGTACCATGTTGCTTAGTTTTTCTATACATGGTGAAAGAAAATTTCGCTCACCACAAACATATAAAGATGGGACGGAAAAGGCGTCACGTGTATGTAATTTTTTGAATGAGATAATCTACAATGTTGAGACAACAGTCAGACAGTAAAGGGATACATTTCATCATATGTATACGACTTCTCGCTCATTATTGCAAAGATTTACGTAACGCAAACACTACAATGTATACATTATAATCCCCACGTGTATCATTAACTAAAAACACACGAAAGTGAGAATTTTCACCGCTACAAACGAGACTAAACGTTAGATTCACTAAAGCGTCGGAAGGTCGAGTGTAGGGCACAAGCGGCGACGGTCGCCAACAAAATGCTCTGATCCATTAAATATATAGCGAGATGTTCCATCGAGGAATGCGTTCGAAGATAACATGGATAGATAGTACTGCAATGCTAAATATATGTACTAACTTTATTGGACTGAAGTTTTTGTGTCAATTTTGTAATTGTTGGTCGTAATGGTGAACAAGAGCCATCAAAAATATGTCTAGTAATGTTTTAAGAGGTAAGGATGCATATCTGCTTTATACATCTTCATATTTTATATTTAATGACGCGGTGTCAATACAGCTCATTATGTTCTAGCATTAAGAAGTGTACAATTTTCCCTTTGCGTTTTATGGTTGAATATATCTCCATATCACAGCAAAATTATCCGCAGCAGTCTCTAGTTATTGAAGGTAACGTCCAGATGACCTTTTCTAGAAAGATCCATTATAAGATTTGCATGTAAAACTATCTTCATACGTTATCTGATATGTTAAGCGCGTGTATTCTCATCTTACGATATCTGAATGGGTGTTAATCAATTAAGTGTACTTAGCTCGATACTTATCACACTGGTCAATGTTATTCGTATTATGTTACCAAAGAAAATGATGTCTGCGAGTGGCTGGTTAATTTAGACATTGAAATCTTGGAAATTGGAGGTGATTAGTTACCCATACATATTTTGGAGATATCTTTGCTATTTCCAAAGAAAGACAATGTAAATGCTCACAAGAAATTTGTCGTTACCAAGGAAAATTACTGAGATGAACTTAATTTCAAGCTAAGAATCCGCCCCCATCATTCCAAAATAAACCAAGTTTGATGATACCACAAATTACCAGCACAATATCTAGTTAATAATGAACACAGCAGAGCAGCTGGTTCGACACTCCCACATATTTTACACCAGAACAATCAATGTCAATCTAACCGAGATGAACACGAACCAGAGTGATTGATATCCATCATCAGACAGGCGGATGGTACACTTTCGACACTCCCCAACGTATATTATAGAATACACCAACCCATACACGCTCGTCATACAAATAAAGATAAAACAAAACACGTCTATTAGAATGTAAATAAAAAGAAGATAAAAGAAACAGTAAATTGCGGTGTGGGAAAAGGCAAAGACGTAACAATGTTGCAGTTTATACATTTTAATTTGTTTCTCTGTCACGTTACAGACGCACCAATAGAAATTGTTAACGTTCACAATATCCTATTGAAACAACATTGTATTTTAATTCTACCACGAATTGTAATAAGCTCTTGGAAAGGGATTTGTTGATTACATGAATTTTTAAACCATGCTAAAGATAAACTAATGATTCCCGGTAGCAGTAACGAGGTGCTTAATATTTTAGTAGAAAATTATTCTCCAAATATCAAAAGTGGAGCAGATCAAATATCACCTGAACCTTCCAAGAACGCGGCTATTTTGATTAACATTAAAATTTCAAACGCTAAGAATGGAATCAGTGAATTCCGTACAATAACTTTGGTATCTCGGCATTAAAAGCCATCTGATTTAGCTCGTCGTAGCTGTTCATAATATAGCGTGACGTGTACGTCTGGTAAGCGGCCTGTCTTACATCTCACGATATTCCACATTTCAGAAAACATGGCTTTAAACTTTACGGAGTAACGAACCGTTTACCTGACGGGTAGTGAATTAGTAATAACTTGTGTGAATGTTACGTCAAAGGTGTCCAATATTGCCGAGGCAACGTGCGGTTGCTCCGAGTTTTGGCAGGGACGCCAAATGGTAATTCATGTGCCTACACAAGCAACCTAACTTTAGCATACTTCTTAAATTACTAGGTTCGGCGCTAAACCTCTCTTGTTTATGTAGTTCAAAGTACATGGCACTTGAAGACTAATATAATCTTGTCGTGACATTAAACATGTTTTTAATGTCTTAAATATCCAAATCTGAAAAGGATTTATGTCTAAAAATATAATTAGGTTTATTACGTTCAGACCTTCATTAGCCTTATTTTTACGAGCCACAATATTCTTTATTTGGTGTTGATGTTTTTCTATCAGCAACATTATGTGTATTTACAACATGCCTTACCTTTTTTATTCCAAGTTTCATTTAAACAGCATCAATACGAGGCAAAAACACTTTGTAAATATTTGAGCGTAGCAACAATTCAGTGTTGCACAAGATCCAACGCATCTCTGTATTAAAGCAACAAAAACCGTCTGCGATACTGAAAGCCAGACGCCCTCGAGTGCGGCTCTGATGCATCAAAATAGTGGTTCGCTTTCAAAGGCACGGCGCGACGCCGGAGCGGCACGACTAAGTTCCTTGAATTTATAATTGTTACCGGCTGCTTGTGGCGTGCCGATCTCACTCACACCCACACTTGCCGCGTAATTAGGCATCTCTTCATCTCTTCTTTATTTTGTGACTGGCAATTCTCGTCTTCCATAAGTCATAGTCACCTTCGTTTATTAGAACGCTTTGGAGCGTTCCCCGGAGTTATGTAACGCAAAGTAACTTTTCCAACTAAAAAACTTTGTGTTTTAGCATCGTTTTACCTTGGGAACTTGGTTCTCAGTCTGCTGTTGTTATTTTAGTTTCGTGCCCTAAATGTTCTCTTTAGGCATTATCTAGACCTCTGCATCTTTATCGAACCGTGTCTTTAACTGACATTCAAAGTTAGTCGATGTAAAACGTCTAACCACGAATAATTCCAGACGGTTGGCAACAAAATTTAGTCAGCAACAGTCTGGCTCAGCAATTATTGCTTGCCCTCAAATAACATTATAATGGTTGGCTGACGACGTGCATATTATTTGTCCATTACGCCACACGACGGAACGTTACCAGGGCTGTATGGACACCGAAACGAATCTAGATTATATATAAAAACTGAAGCAAATTGTTCCGAAGTAAGTCAAAGAGCGTGAAGGCGTGAATCATCGGTTTCATTGATAGCTAAACTGTTATTATAAAATATAGGAAAGAGGTTCCGGGAACCCTGTTATGTTTTCAACACGTCGATAATAAACGAATCTATTCTGGAAAATTTGATTCCGGTCATAAATTGAAATTGCAACACGTTGAGTCATAATGGAATAACTGGATTAATAAGGGTTACTGCGTCGGTGGTGTGATCTGAAGAATTATCAATTTCTGGGGAATTACCGAGTTTCCTGTTCGTATCGATCTATTTGCCTACGCTTCGTCATTGTCTTTGCTTTAATGCGGTTACAATGTTTCGAATGTTATCTGTATCGACTCATTTCCTATATTTATTGTTGCTTAATGTATCACGACAATGTATCTGTTACATTGGTAGATACAGTTGAGAGATCGGCAGCCCTACACGTTGGCAAGTTGGCGAACCCATCCAGTGCGTTTTGACGTAATTATTATACGCACATCCTCGGGCGTGGCCCATTGATGGATGGTGTGAAATTAAAAGCCGTTCAGACTCGATTCCGATGTAATGGAGGTAGCTTCACCTACTGCTGTACGTAAGTCGTTACGTTATGACTTATGAATAGGAAATTATGTAGGAATTTGTATTTTTATGCACTCTAAAGCGGATGGAAATCGATACTTTTTTCTACAACCTTTTATAGAAGTAAATCGTTCTAATAATGGAGGCGTTTTACGCATTAACGCCTGAGAAGTATTTGAAGAAATCTGTACAGTTTTTCACAAAGATTATCTTGCGTTCTATAAGCAATTATTGCTGGATTTGTTATACGCTATGCGAATTACGAATGTGAAATGTTTTTGCTACTTGCATTATTCTCTAACTATTTCTAGTTTCATCGACTTACTAACTTTAGTCGTTTGGACAAAAAGTCCCCATTGTCTCGCTAATATATTCTCACGTATTAATAATTTTCATGATTAACAAGTTTAGTACAAATTACAACGCGAAACGACCATTTTGGTCAGTTTTGGTAAAAACCGTTCTGTTACGTAGTCCCCGCTGTGCCATATTTACGATATCTTTTGTCCGGTGAACATAATGTTAAATATTAGGACTAGTTGTATGTGCTAGAAAATGGGTTAATATCAGCCGAGCTTATTGATCGACCAGTTCAAGTTGGTTCAGAATACTTTAAGAACATTCCTTGTAAAGCACAGGTAATGGTTTCTTTTAGATTAAATTGGACCTGTAAAGTATGTGCCTACGTGCTTGAAAATTCTTCTGATTTTAAATTCAGTCGTTACGACGTCTGCGTAACAATTTAGTTCGCATATTGTAGTGATAAGGTAAAGGTAATTTAGTACATAAATATGCACTCAACCTGGAAGAGAAGCCGGGGTATAATATGTCGATAGATGGCCTGCATTCACTGCTTTGAAAAGAGCCGGCAATCGGGACTCGGGCGAAACGTCTGTAGGGCTTCCTAGCTCAAGGAATATCAATGCTATCCGAGAAATAAATCAGGACCTATCGAATTTAAATATTCCTGTTATATATTTATTGGGTGATGTAACACTCTTTTGGCACTACACATTATGGCCTTTGAAAAATCCTTGAAAGTCTCCACGAATTAAAAGCTTTTGTTTATACAGAATCTATAGTGAAGAAAAAGAGGCGTGCCTTCACGAAACATTCGACGATATTTCTATTAAAATAAAAGAGTGGAGTCGCTGGCGCTGTTCGCTTCCTTCCATCCTGTATTCCTGACACATCGGAAGTGCGCTTCCACATTATTTCCCAACATTTCTGACACATGATTTTTAGTAACTCGGCTGCCAACAGCTCTTGGCTATCAGTTGTTACCGCGGCCACTCCTAAGCCAAGTGTCCCGCCCACTGCGCGCTTGTCTTCATATTTCTCTATAGCGATACACACATATTTAATCCTTATTTAATGCTCCACGTCGTCTAATTCAATGGTCCGTGTACACAAAACGAGTTTAGTGCGCTTCTTAACATTGTATCAGAAACGGGCGTTCCGAGCGTATATTTTACAGAACAGCGGGCGTGCCCACTGTGCCCAGCTATGTGGGACAACTACAAAATTCTCTAAGCCGTCCGTGCAGCGTCACGCTCAATAAATCCAACAAATCCAGTGCCGGTTAAGTGACAAAGAAATTTGTGGTAGCAATAATGTTCTAATGATATCACGCGATACGCCTCGAATAACCAAGCCGCTAAATGCCCATTCTCACGATACGAGTACAAAAACTCCCCGCTCACCGTGGTTCCGCTCACCCTTCCCCGATTATATTGTTGCTAGAATTCGGTGTTAATTTTCTATCGTAATTACGAAAGTTTTTATGAGCGCGTGTGCTATGTGTTCGTGGGTTTATTAGGAAATTATGTAATAGTCGGTGCAGGCCTCATGTCCAGGGCTGCGAGGTCGCGCGCGCTGCGGAGTTCACTCTAACGGTACGTGTCGGCACCGGCCCACCGGCGCTCGCGTGCCCTTCTCGCGATACGCCCGCGTGCAGACCAGCGCCTGCATCCCCGCTCAATTGATACGTCTTGTTGGACGACTCAAACGTCTATAGAAAGTTTAACAGTCGCGTACGTGTCTTTATCGCTTCCCTAATTACCTCGTTCAAACAATCGTCTGGAAAGCGGTAAAAATTCTGACGGCGTCGACACGAAAGTCAATTCTGGTGAATTTGCATAAAGCCCGAGTCTAGCTTTGACGTTTCGATTTTCGCTTAATTAACGCTCGTCGGGGGTTGGCTTTCGTCGAAAGAAAGAGTTAGATTTTCCTCTCGCTTCCGTTCGTTTCCGTCGCTCGATGCCTTCTTCATTTTGAATTTTAGGTCGGACTTTATTCGGAGGCAATAAATTGATGTCGTCGAAGTTTCTCCCGTCTTTTGATAGTCAAATAATTTTATCTTCATCAAGGTTCCATTTTGTTATCGTCTTGTAATGAAGACATTTCGTTTCGGCGAAATGATTTCCTCATCGATGGGGTTGCGTTTACGATTACGTTTATGAGTGGGTTGTACGCGTCGCGCTGGCCGCGGCGCGATGTGGCGCGGTGTGGCGCGATGTGGCGCGACGTGGCGCGGTGCGGCGACACGCGGCGCTGCTCGGTACGTGCGCGCCGTACGTGACTGTAAGATGACCGAGGAGACTCGTCGACTATTTGCATAATAAGCCCGTCCGCCGCTCCGGGAGATTAAACTTTGGCGTATGACGTCCTGGCTGCAGCTCTCGTATAATTCAATAGTGGCAAACTGATTTCCAACTCCCTATCTGGAGCTGTCGCCCCGCCGCTCGTGATTGGATGCACCGATTTACGTTCTGACTACGTAGGGAGACAGCCTGAAGCGATGCGCCCTGTAACAGACTCCGTCTTTGTAGCTCCGTGCATACCGATATTGGAAGCGGAAATAATTATCCAATCCTTTCAACGTCAACGTGTATCTTTGTAACTACTCGATATTTTCAATTATTTATGCAATGTACAATGGGTTGAAGGCTCACGTGGATGCACGTTTAAAAGGCCATTAAAATGTCACAGACTTGACGTGGGTAAACTGAACGCGTCCCTCGAGGCAGTGCGGCTAATTAATTATTTATAGTTCTTATAAATGAGCGGCGGTGCGGCGACGGAGCCTGGTGGAAGCGTTGGACCAGACCATGGCTGTCACGTCCATTCTTACAATTTCGTTATTAATTCGGAAGTGCGCGCTGAGCGTCGCGCTGTCGGCGGGGTGGCCGCGGGCCCGTCCTAGCGCTCTCTTTGTTTGTGCACTGCTATTTGGAATGCGTGGCGTCTCTCTCCCGTGTATGGGCTCGTCCCTCTCCGGACGAGGGTTGTCGGGTCCGGCCGGTAATAAATGCCCGTCCGGCCCACTCCACCGTTTCACTTTTCTCAATTTCGTTGACCCCATTAACAGAGACGCGCTCCGTTTGGCTCGCAACCCTCTCGCGTGCCGTTACTCTGTCACATTCATTGTCAATTAAATACTTTCCGCTCCTAAGTATGAAATTTTATACGGACGGTTAAACTTTAGTATTTGATATATCGGTGCGAGGTTTATTTACGCTCCGTCGGCTGCCGAGTAATCTGGCGGCGTTTGAGAACACGGAGACGAGACACCGAAAACACTCGAAGTCCTCGTGGGATAGGGCGGAGCTGCATTACTCGCAAATAGTCGCGAGCCACTCCAAACGCAATACGATGCAGACTTATGATCCAGCGCGTTAACGTCTAGACGGGATAAGTGCGACACGTTCATATCGATTATGCAGTTAAGAGAAATTATGTAAGTAGGGAGAGGCGCGGAAAGCCCCCAGTCGTCCCCGGGGACGGGACAAAGCGTGGCTCGCTTCTTAATTACTTGTGACGCTACAGATATCTTCCCTCGAATGCGGTAAAGGGTGACATCTGACAGGCGGAGGTCGTGCGCGAACGCGACCGTGATGTCGCCGAACTAATGTGCTCCCGGGCGAGCCGGCCCTTTGAACATGATACGCGCCCCGCTATCAAAACATTATGATGCGTGGCTCGTGCTCTGTTAATTACGCCGGAATGTGATGTGTATATTATCTCAAATGAGCGAATACTTCAGCTGTATCGGCTTACATAACTCCCTTCTCTCATTATTAATTTTTAATGAACGCGTGGACGCTGCGGCCTTTCAGATAATCTCCGATTAACACTAAACGATCCAAGTTGTGCTCTACCGTCGAGGACGATTTGCTAGTTTTAATGTTTTGTCCACAACCTAGTGAAGTTTTACAATTCAATTTGAGCACTCCCGTTATGTAGTTCGAATTTGTAGATTGTTTTGTTCGCTTGTGTAGCTGTAATAATAATTTATAAAGTTTCCGATGTCGGGCCGTTGCGGTCGGATGCCGTTGGACACGAAATTCATTTAGAACCGAATACGAATAACAGAGAATGAATTTACATGGAAGCAATCAAAATAAGGGGTAGCAGCGTCGCTTATTGCTGGGTTTGATTTAATTAGTCCTTGCATAATGGCATCGTCAAGTGTTCTGTTTTTTGCGTTCGTCGCGGTTCATTGAGCGCTTGACGAAGTAGACTTGGAGCGCGTTGCGTGAAGCCGCGGTGCGGGTGCCGTCACTCATCGCTCGGTGCGCGCGTTTGGGAGCGTTCGACGACGCACGTCAATTGTTATCACCGTCGCAGCGTGCGCCGTGCTGCCGCCATTAACTCGCCATTGTTGCACACACGTGCACGGCTCTGTGATATGCGCCACTTTGTGTCGACTGTCTATTGTGCACGCGAAAATTTTCTTCAGATAACGGTGCAACGTCACCCGGTAACGCAATATTGTTGAGATAAGAACATTTCATTTTGCTCCTCGTGTTCGGATGACGAATATTTCTGCAGAATTTTAACAAACGTAAACTTCCTTCGTTTCGGCAGGAAGATGAAATACAAATATCGAACCGTCTGTTCAGAAACGTCGTCATTAGTGAAGTTTTTTGTCAAACCAAAAAAATGGCCAAAGCAATTTCGGCGGATATAGAGGAAGATAAAGATATTTCCGCAGTTATTTAGTCTGGCTACACGGTTACCAAATAAGTAAAACGGACAGAATGGAGGTAAATGTAAACGTAGGTGGGAACCAAATACAGAAAGAATCCAATTAAAAATTAGGTACACTATGAAATTTTTCTTACATTAGGTATTCCAAACACAGCCACATCGTGCAACTATCAAGAACCTACTGAACTCCAAACTACAGTGCCCCCATCATAATCCACTACACATCCATCTGATTAATGTGTACACACAAAACGCGCGTCGCTGTCACCAGATAGCTGAGCCACCATCAGTCTTGACTGACCCCATTCCTACGTCACGTTAGGATCTAATGGTGTTTCTACTAGTTCACACGTTTTTGTAAGTTTTGCATACAGACGTATATTCAGTCTTGGCGACGCAGTTGGCAAAAGAAAGCCTTTTAACACACTAATGTTGGGTATGTTGTGTTTTTGTTTGCTTGGTTTTGTTCTGTTGAAGGATAGTTTTGGAATGATTTCGTCAGAAGCATCTGTACATGTGAGAGGTGGTTTGATCTAGTACTGAAAGTTATTGTAATAAGTTCTAAATACTAAATCAGGCTTTCGAATGCTCTGCCATTTGTAATCTTCTGTTCGTGTATTTACTAGACGATCCACTTTGTTAGACAAATTGGTAACAGTACGAAGTTTATCATTACTATCTGTAACAAATATTAATACGAAACTAATTGCTAGCGAAAGTTATAATAACTCGAAGTAATTCATTTCTACAACAACCATAATTTGTTGATTTGACAGTTTAATACTACGCATTGAGAAATACTGCTTTTAAATTATCATGTCTGTCGGTATAGCGGTCCAAAGCTATGATTTAGGGACGACTCTAAGCGTAAACTTATCATACTATCTGTCAGAATGTTATTACTTTTTGACAGAGATGCAAATAAACACGAGATCAATAAATCAATGACGGTGTTACAGCCAAAGTAGTATGATTCCAAAAAAGGAATATTGCATGAAATGCTAAAGTAGATGCCAACGAAGAAATAAATGGGGCTCGAGAATCTATTGAAAAGAAACGCATAGAAACTCATTAATAGACAACAAAAAAATCTTCATAAATGTGAGAATAATGGAGATCAATGTAAGACATACGGCCTATAAACATAACGAAGTGAATTAATTAAAAGCTCTGCGTACGAAGGGGTCACGTAGACGCTATCACAATTTTTTCTCACAAATGAGTGTAGTGGATACGTGAGCCAACGATCACTGAACTGCCAGCTGCGGTTGCTAGATAAGAACGTGACTACATGTATCGTGGCTTGCATCTGTAGCTGACGGCCGTGATCTACCAAATATCATGGAACTAGGAGTTTAGTTTCATACTACGAGTTTGAAGTTACATGGTGAATGAAATCTTATTTTAATGTGGATGTTACTTTGAATTTATCATTCGTTTTTATTCCAACTTTTTTGATGAAGTGTGTTCTTGTAGGATTATAAATTTTGGCTTAGTTTATATCTAAAGTTATCATGTCAGCCCCTGCTCTGCTTTAAGTCACAGTATCACAAAAGATAGTGTCGCTTTGAACCCACCATATTTCTACAATACTTTACTATCAAAATCTGGTCACACCCTTACACAAAAAGGGCCAATCTCCATCAACGTCCTGCAAAAACCCTATTTTACTAATCTAAGTGGATATGTGGTACCAGGAGAGCAGTGGCCTGTACCCAACAGCGGTCTCTAAAAACTGGAATATATTGGCTGTTACTGTCCAAGCGTTGGGTAAAGGTATAATTCACGGGAGTTAGTGGCCTCCTCTTGCCTATGTACTCCTAGTTATGTTATGAATCGATTTGCTGAATGCTCTTTCTGGGGGAAGATAGTGTCAGGATGAATGGTTGGTCTGTGAATTAAGTTTTATGAAGTGTTCTGCTTGCTACACACTAGACTAGATCGAATATAGAACGATGAGTACCAACTACTATTGTTTTTGATTTTATTCCAATATTGTGACATTTGTGTTATCACTAACTCATCCTGCGACTGCTTTGTCTTTGAAACCAAGAACTTTGTCCAAATTAATATCCCGAATTCATCCCCAGTGTCATCGCACTTGATAAGCAACATCTTCCAAATCCACAAGCGCAAACACCCCAATACACTATGTAGAATACGTCCAAATAAAACAAAAGTAGTACCCCTGTCTATCACTTCGCTATTACCGAGGGAGCGAGGCAGCACGAAAGTTATCGCCGAAGCGATTTCTATTCATGACGCGCGCACGCACGGGCCACATATTGCGTATACTTTCCAAGGCAGAGACACAAATCAGATTCACTTCACTTGGTGCGAATCGCACGATTTATGGCAGAGTTAGGCGCTGATTGTATTACGACCAGTATGAATGTTTGGCTGCCTTGATTGCTTAGCCGGAACACTCAATATCGCTGTCTCTGAATCTCCTTCGTACATTATTATTCTCCTCTTCGATAGGTTCTAATCAGCAGCAATTTAATCTTCCATGAAACTATAAATTTTTAGAAAATTGCTATCTTTATGTTCTCAACTTTTCTTACCAGAATGAGATATTTCTTCAAGTATTTCTTGTTGAATTTTTTACAGTGCAGATATAAAAATGGTAATGTACAGAAAAAATCTCGGAAGTATTTTTCAAAGTAGTTTCGCAGTAGATTCAGTATGAATATTAAAGTTCCTAGATGCACCGCATGATGCTCTAGAAACATATTGTACAGCTCAAAGAATGCGTCCTCATCTATATGATTTACTTTAAGGTATTTCAGAATAAGAAGTGCCTTTTGTGGTTAGCTAGAAAACTTTTATGTCTTCGAAATTTAATATTAATCTCTCGAGCTAGATCGAACTTCTGCATGAATAATAAAGGTGAGATCGAATAAATAAAGGTAATAAACGTGTATCGGCTTTCAACAATAAAGAAAAACAAGTTCCCAAGATGAACGGCTGTAAGGATGGTAAGTTTCGTCATGCCCTAGGGATCGGCTCAGGTCGAGCAGCGCATTACATGACCTTTGATATCTGTGGCAATTCCACCCGCGCTATAATGAATCTGTGGTCCGCACGAACTATGAAGAAATGTGGTTTGTGCTCTCGAACTAAAACCTTTTTGCCTGGATTATACTGCGAGCTTACCTTTAAGTGCCTTTGATGCTTCGATGTATCGCTCTTTTTATCTCATGCTTTGAAGGCTTAAAAACTTTTATAGTGGCTCGTTATTATTTTTTCATCCATTACTAATATTGAAATACAAAATAACTTGGACAACACAGTAGCGAAGGTATTCCCTGAACGGTAAATTGTCTCGGGAACCCACAACGAAGTCAATCAAAAGGAAAAATTGCGAAAAAAGCAATATCCAACTTCCTTTCGTAACAAAGCAGGGACAGAAAGAGTAAATGAGGCTTGTAACCATAAAGAACATGGAAATGCAGACGGAAGCTCCCCATTGCAACAAAGAAACATGAATTGAAAATGTATACCTAGCTAGGTAATCATAAGATCTGTTTATTTTGGATGCTGAACATTGTAGCCTATGCCCTGATCTCGACTGTTGTTTAGAAGTAATTCTCCAATTTCGTCTTATCTGCACAAACGCAATTTACGTCATTGCATTACGGAAACGTGCCATTGTATACGTCGGCTGTATCTCGCCTGCCCAGACCCCAAATTTTCCAAAGGGCCCGCAATTTACTTACCCTCGGTGCGTAAATTGGTCTAGAGTTGTAGTATTATCGCTTCAGAAACTATCGATGGCCGCATCGCGTCCCTTCGAGTTTTCCTCTTTCTCTGCATTGGACAATTCTGATATATTGACGAGTTTCCGGCGGCGTTTTGTTCCGAAAACAGTAAGGAGTCCCCCTCCTCCCCCTGGATCACTGTCGTTGTTTAGCGCGCCGAAAATGGAAGGATATTTTCTTTTCTGGTAAGATTTTAGAACTCGCCCGTTCCCGAGACAACATGAAATATGAAACGAACCGCGTGATAAATGAAAAAACAACGTTCGGTTCGAGCCGCGCCGTCGGACCTCGCGTGATTACATACTTTTTCAAAAACTGTTACAAATTCTCCGCGAAAACGAAAGTAGTGGGACACGTGTTCGGTGTTAGATTATTGAATTGTGTAACAAGTTTATCAGAGATCTGAGATTGCGGCTTTGTTTTTTTGGGGAGTGTGAGATAGTGCGGCGAGATAGCGGTTCGCGGGCGGCGTCAGGTGAATCACGTATTCGCATGCAAATGATATCGCTGAGGCGCGTGCGTGGCGTTTGGTGCGCGCGAGTGGCCGCGCGATTTGGTAATACGCCGCGCGCGGGGCGGAGTGGCGCGCGGGTCGTCGACCGCGCGAACAATGCTATCGTAATTGTTTACTTTGGCCCGGCTGACCCGTTAGTTGGTTCTTCGCACGCGGCTTCGATAACGCGCTCTACGCATCCGATGCACGCGCGTTTGCGCAAATCGTTGCAACCTAAATACTAAAAAAACGGTCCGTTGAACCTCAGCACGCCTATTGCTTAAACGTACATATTCTCACGCCACATCATAGTTTCATACGTGTAGTGTTGATGACCTCTGAAAACTGTACGATTTATGCAACAAGTATCATACATAAAGATGAAAAAGAACGCAGATAAACCTGGTGGCCTAAATCAAACAACAAGTACAAACGCTTTATTCGCATCAATAATTTGGACTTATTTTTAGAGCATGACTCTCCGAATCCCGTAGCTACCTTGCAACATGTTATCAAAGTAACACACAGCCCATAAACGCGTCCATTTATCATCAGCAAACGCCTCTTCAAACAGAGGAATACGCGCATTTATTAGTATAATTTTTATAGGCCTACATTAGAGTCAACGAACGTTTTATGGCGTGGCTTGGACGTTGCGAATGTAGTGTATTCACAGGGCCGATCCGCGGCCGGAGTTATGCAACGAGTATCTACTAATTAAACTGACGATTTCACAACGCCAGAGCCGTATGTAATTGATTGTGCCACTTCTTTATGGCTTCACACACGTGAAATCTGTTTGTAAACGGCTGTGTGTGTAGGGCTGCCGAGCCGCAGTGACGCTGCATGCGTCGCCTCTATTCACAATAAGCAATATTATTAATGCTGTTTACTCCATTCGTCAGACGCATGCGGTGCTACAAACGAGACAGGAAATTCTGCTAACCCTGCAAGTTAATGAAGTGATATTTCATCGTCGTCAACAAGTCACTTAGATGAAATATACCGCGGTTCTATTATAAATTGAGGTGACGCAAATTGTCTTATTACCTTCCCCGGCTCTCGTGTTAATTACACGCGTTAATTTTTGGGAAAACGAAGTAGTAACTTCACATTAATTATTTAAGCGTACTAATTGTAGTTGGTTATAACAGCGCTTAGTTAAGTGGCTAACGTTTTTTATTGTGGGCGGAGAATACAGAAATACTGTTATGCTTTAGGGATTTAATAAATAGTTCCAAGCCTACCATTCCCCAATGATGTTTATCTTCGAAAAAGTTGTGTATATTTTTGGTGGAGAGTACATTATTCTTGCTTCCCGATCCCTGAGGGAATTAGAAAACATTGCGGTGGTGGTGTACAAAACAAATTTCCATTTCATTATTTGAGTTCCAATTGCAAAACTGTACCAAATGTCGCCGAGGAAATTTCAATTAGAACTGTTTCGACGAACCCTATTTCTCCAGTGTGCATGTTTAACAGGCCTAATTTTACGCTAAGGGGGCTCTCACACAAGACGCGCGTCGACTGTGCGATTCGAGTGCACGCGGGCTGCATATCTTATTATCGTTCCACATTCGTTTCGGGATTTAAGTAGGTCTATTTATAAGCTTTTAATGATATTAACAAGTATGTGCTCGACGTACGAATGACCGAATCGTCTTGTGCGTCCTTAAACACACGGATTATGTTTTTAGAACGGTAAATATGCGTAACGAGTGACATCTTTGATCGTAAACTGTCATATTTTATGTGTTGTTACAATTTGTTTATGTAATCCAACTGTTAAAGCGCTTGAGGTCACGTTTATTTAAATCAGTAGTTGTTGACCCGACGTACACCGCGCTGTAAAGATTTCAATATATTTGTTTGTGCAAAATGTTATTCTAGACTATTTTAATTTTCAATTTAAAGGACGATGACACCGAGTTTTCGGTTTCTAAAATACATATTCAAACCAAGACCAATATTTCCCTTATCAGTTCTATAATTAGGTCAAATTGATGCAGCTGCGTATGACGATAAATAATCAAACTAATAGTAATTGCAATGTGCATAGATATCAATTTCTACTCTCCTTATATAACAGCTTAGTCACTTGATATTACTTGGTCTATTAAAGCCCAAGTGCACCGACAACATAAACATCAGTTTTCTTAAAACAAGTTCTATGAATTTTCACGTTCCATTTTTAAAGAAAATCGTTTTTTTGACGTTTATGTCGCCGGTGAACTTGGGCCTACCAAGAAAATGTCTGCAGATTTTTCTTGTATGATCTATCTGCTACTAATATTATAGCTCGCACTTGCATCTGAAACATTTAAGATTTATTTGATGCATGCATGCATCTGTCCATGGGATGCATTAGTATTCATTCGCTGCAGTTATCTAATGAGACGCGTATGGGGAACATGCGACCTGTGTGTCATGGATTATGACAGAAGGTCTTTGTTGTGGTACGGTAATTTTGGGATTGTGCCTTTTATTGTGATTAATTGGTTTATATCGGGTATTTCGTTGTATTAGCTGACATGATACACATTTTCTTTCCAAAAAAAAATCCTAGTCATGAAATAAGTTCAAATAGGTAACATTTCTCTAAAATTCAGAATAGGTTCAGAGACTAGGATATTACCAATCTATACATATCATAGAAACGTCAAAATAAATTGTTATTTTGTCTTTCTTAGATATTTATTTTATTAAACAATGCCAAAGTGTCTAGCTAAGACAACGTGTAGTAAAATATATTTTCAATCCAAGTTATTTTCACAGCGTAATAGGAACAAATACTATTAGAGCCACAAAACTACAAATTATTCGTACATATAACAGTTTTGCATCCGTGCACTTGCAGATTGCACACGTACTAGTGATATTTTGTGTCTTTTCCCGTGTTGCCTGCATTTTTATTACGAATTCTATGCAATAGGGCTCTTTCTAATGCTATGCTAAGCTTTGTGGTTTGTATTATTTTTACGAGGAAAATAAAAATGTTATTTTAGTATTCGTAGCGTAAAATCTTAAGATAAAACTTTTGAAATGAAAAATATTTTAGGAAAAGGTATTCAGTATTAAAATGAAAGCTACGTTTTTTTTTATTTTAAGGCCCATTGTCACCGACATCTGAGACGTTTTAAACAATCGAAGTTTAAAAATTGTATGTCATAATTTCAAGTAATCAGTCCGTTAATATTTTCGATGACCGTGGCCCTCTTGTTGCGCGATGCATTTTGACTATAAAACAATAGGATATTGCATACCCTTCTTTACTATAAGTTACATAAACAAACCTTCTTACTCACGTCTACACCGTGACGCCGCCGTCCCGCAACACGTGCGCAGCGCGTCACCCGCGTCACGTCCTGTCCATTTGTCCCGCACTGAATATATAGCCTACCAGCAAATGTTTATGCTGTCCATATACTTCAGCATAGTATACATAACAAACAATAACATATTGTATATCCTTTTTCAATGATTAACTTTTACTATAATGTTACGTTGATACAAACCTCCTTACTCACGTCTTCGCCGTGACGCGCCGTCCCGCACTGAATATATAGCCGAACAGCAAATCTTTATACTGTCCATATACTTCAGTATATTGTACACTAAAACAATAACATTTTCTATGCACTTCTTTAATGATTAACTTTTACTACAACGTAACGTTGATACTAACCTTCTTACTCACGTCTTCGCCATGACGCCGCCGTCCCGCAACACGTGCGCGGCGCGTCACCCACGTCACGTCCCGTCCATTTGTCCCGCACTGAATATATAGCCTACCAGCAAATGTTTATGCTCTTCATATACTTACTGAAGTTGCACACTATGAATTCAATTACTTTTTGAAGAAAAGAAACCCTTTTAAAACTGCAAATTATTTGGAGTTATATTATGTTCCTTTTGCAAGTTACAATAATTAACCTGTTCCAAAGAACAGGTAGATATGGTACCTATGATTAATCTGACCGACCTGCCAATGAATCTGCTTATAATACTACAAGTACTATTTCTAAAGAAAATTGAGAAGATCTGTAACTTATAGTGTCTATAGCCATATAATTTTATCCATGGATAACTTTGAGCCATAGAACAGTATTGAAGTAGTTTTAATTGGTGATTAGCGACAGGAACTCCCTAACTATTGTCTAAGACTGGCCATTGATGGATATCGACGCGTGGCGACTACGCGAACTTAAAAGTTAGGCTGCGTTCAGAGGTTTGAACACGCGTTTTTTAAGCTTTCTTAAAGCTACCCTACCCGCTCGCTTCCGACTTTTTGTAGGATAGATCGGGAAGATTTTTTGTAGAACGTTCTAACAAGGATTTACTATTGGTATCAGTGTGTTCTATTTTTCTACCACAAAAAATCTGTCACCGATTATCGGATGTGGACTGTCTATCTAGCCCAAGTTCAATGAAAATATACCGTCACAAAAAAAAGAACTTGGAAGATACAGACAGCAAAGCAAAGTGCGGCAATTTTCGTCGATTTTATGTGAAGCCACCCTTCTGTACTTGTAGTCTGTGGTTTCAACTCAAGTTCGTTTCATTGTGCTCCAGGTATTGACTTCTAAACCCTATTGAGGCTTCGGTTTTGACGACGGTTAAAATTAGAGACAAGTTTAGCCTGAACATAGTTCTTGATGAACGTTAAGTAGCTTACAAAGTTTGTTAGACGTGGCTCTGGCATTTCGATATATAAATTCTGTTAAGTTTTGATTTGGCTGCTTATTTTGTAGATTGATGTCTGTATTGTTTAGAAAATTTAAAGGTCTAATGGTAGTTACGTAATTATTTAAATTGCAATCTTGGGAAGGAGGAACATCGTCGTTTTGAGAGACGTCTATTTCTGGACAAAAACCTCCCCCAAAGTTCGCCACTTTCTTCGATCTTCAGCATCCCGCATCCTCTGCTTCCCGGTGAGAAGGAAAAACATCAAAATACTCTTAATAACTCATAGAAAACCCATCTTCCGATTCATAATTTTCTATAATTACATATTAAATCATACAAAACTTCTTCTCACACAAAAATATTCACCATCCCTATTCCTTACACACGAATCGCCCACAATTCTATTCGTTAATAACCACACAAATGACAAAGCAAGTCTGCGGGTTCATTACGAGATGGCCCTGACATTGAAGCCAGCTTCCGAACGAAGCTATCTATAGTGCATACCTTAGTAATGAAACTAGGGAGGGGAATAATACCTCTAGTGAGAGGTTAAAAATATCGTGTGAGAATACTTGTTATGGATGGTGTGATGTTTTTAGTAATATTAGCAGTGATTGTTGATGCGGGTACGCTAAATGCAGTTGGGCTGTAGAGAAGCGACCATTTTTTTTATTCAGTGTTAATTTATTTGTTGTTCCCTGCAGTTCCAACCTCGTCTCGAGTATAAAAAGTACCTTTTGTAATTTCTCAGATTCTAGATCTTCGACGTGTTTTTTGACGTAGTTTCGGCGTGAAAGCGCAACATTCTGGCAGATAGAGTTTCTTACGCATTTACAAGTTTATAATCCTATGGCTTCCCATAACCCAGACCGAGTCATCAGCATAGCTGGAAGGGACTCCCACGCTTTGCTATCCGGTTGGTGGTTGCTCGTCGCCCTTTCTTCCGTAACCGTTTCCGTTGCGAATGTGGGGCGAACCCCACGCATGTATGGGATGCAAAAAATGTTATTGCAACTTCGACAAAATATATGGTTGAAAAGCTTCCTCATACATGCATAAACAATGGATCGATTTTGAGGAACTTAAGTATAGAGCTAGATACATATGAACTGTTTCAACCCTGGCAAAATAATTACCATCGTACGACTGAACTCGCGGGAATCAACAAACTAATAAGCCTGAGGAATGTGAATAATTCCGGAATCCCGCAGTGCATCAGATATGCTACATTTAATTTAGCATATCATGCCTGTACGCAAGGTTTGAGCTGGAATATTTCACATCCCCGCACTACTGACCTCAATGTCGTTTCAATGTTGCCACTTGGCCTACTTTTGAACGTAATAACCAATTTTCACCGGGAAAAATAAGGTAAAACGATTTTTCTTTTTGACTCACAGCTCGAAATACGTGTTGGTAATTTAGAATTTTTTGCATCCCCCGTGAAAGGGGTCGGTAAATGCTCCGAAATTGCTTGTCAATATTCGGCTTTGTTCGCAATCTTCGTAACACTTATAGCGAATTACATTTTCTTTATAAAAGGGGACTTTAATGTCAATAAAGTGTTTGTGATAAAACTGACTTTAACAGTAGGTAATTGGAATCGAATCGGGTTTATTTGATATTTTTGGTCCCAAATGCCACAACGAGACATTTAAAATGTGTTTTATTTTGACATTTGAAGTGGCAATAAACGGATGTTTTGAGTTATGTAACAGTGGATGTACCTACGTGTTGTCAAGTCACGTAATAAATAAAGTAAGCACTTAACAGATAAGGGAAAACAATAGATGTGTGAGAGAGATGAATGACTTATATCTGCTCTTCGACAGATACATATAAAGTAGAAATTCATAAGCTATTTTATAACTTACCCACTCCATACGACAAAACCTATACTTTACACACCAACTAATATTTTGAACAGTTCAAAAATCACAGTTACCGCAAACCTAGTATCTTGGAACACCTAATACTTCAAACGCATAAGATAGGTCGGTGGCCCGGTTACCTTGTTTTTTCTAGTCACAAAAACGTTTCGTATCACCACGTGACGTGGCGCCTGTTACACGTTGCGTGCCAATCACCCTAGGCGATGATTGACACTCGAATTATGCTATGTGCTGTTGAATATACCATGATTGTAGATACTTGATTTATGTTCTAAAAGGAATTGAAATTGTGGGTTTTATGGAAACTTCGAATAGAATAGAATTTATAAAAAAAAAGTAGGTTAGAAATACTCGGAAAAAAGCCAAAGTGTACCTTTCATAAGAGGTAAATGAATTGAAGCGTATTTATTTATCTCGATTTTTATCTACATTTATACACTCGACCGAGTTCTAAAGTACCTATTCCCCAAAAAAGCTAAATCCTTCTTCTGAAAACTGTATTTCTCTAAAATACTGAACACATCACAAAAGTTTACGTCCATTTGTAATAAAGCTCTCCACCGTAGTCCAGAGTTGGTCCTAAGTTCTGAAAACATAACTATCATCGCGGCACCTAGGACCAATTGGGAAAATTTCTGAAAACTTCACGTGTAAAAGTTAATTAACTTTCTAAATACCTTCCACAGCTGAAATACAAGGTCTGTTGCCAGGCGCCGCTTTAAAAATACACTTTATATTAGTTCTAAAACTTCTGTTAATATAAGTTTCGAGTTTCGTACACATTTTAGAAAACAGACTAGGGCCTTGTTTACGCGGCCGACTCAAGGCACTGTTTTTTGTTCATAGAAAAAAATATGTTTTTGCTGTTTTCAACGAATTATTCTTTCAAAGATTATGTTTTTGGCATTGCTAGACTGGGATCGGTTATATCATTTCTATATATCGCTTCGTAATCTAGAATACTGCGATTGTATTACCTAGATATCAATTTAATTCGATTGATGATGATATTATTATCAGTATGTCAGTTATGCACATGAAGAATCGTTTCGATAGCAACATAATCTCTTTCTTGATTAGATAACCAGCCTTTCCCAAGACAAATCGCAGACAAACAAATAAATAAATTAAAACGCCTTAATATTATTCAATTGAGGTGAAAATATAAAGTCACCTGACCCTTTGTCCCTGGACGGTCCTCAATATTTCCCGGTCACTCGAACAAAAATAAACAGGGCTATAAAATTTCATGGGGCAGACGAAAAAATCCCCAATCTCCATTTAGCGGAGGCCGAGGACCTTAATATTATGGCAAACAATGGTGTAAAACGGGAAGGCGACGTTATTAAACTCCCTTAAGGACGCGAACAAACAGGCTGCTATATTGTAATCCCGTCTGTCCTGTATTAGGAGCGCAAACAACACCACTGTTCGTGTGTCGTGTAGATCAACGGTACTCAACCTTTCTTTGACTCGTGTTTGTTGAGCGTGTTCTTATTTGAGCGTGAAGTTACGTGAAATTGTCATCTGGTCCTTAAACTACCGAAAGCTATACTAAGTTAACATCTTGCCAATATATTTTCCAAAGTTTTCAAACTCATACATAATCAGCCTTTTTCTGCAATAACCATGTAAATACCTACGATAAATGAAAGACATGCTACTAAAACGGAAGGAAATATATAATTACGTACATATATTGTAAAGAATAAAACTTTGAAGTCCATGGTTCCCATAAATTTTCGGGCCCCATATCGTATATCGTATGGCTCAAATAGATTATTATGTGAAACAAAGACCGGCCTATGTTTTTCGAAAGCGATAATGTCACAATTTACAATTGTGTTAGCCCGAGCAACTTTGTGGAGCGTGTCAACAATAGCCTTATTATTTTAATTGACTTTAATTCAAGTGTTACTATTTCATATATTATTTATCATAAATTGCTGGACAGACTTGCTTTGTGTTTCCTTAAACGTAGTTCAGATTTCACGTTCTTACACCCGTGAAAATCGTTTCATATAGGTATATTTTTTTCCGTACAGCAAGCCTTGGAATTTAATCCAAAAGAATGTATGTACCCTTCAAACAATTGCCCAGCTTCTTATCCAAACGAGACGTGAGCTATCGATTGAATAAATATAAAATGAGAGGCCTTCGCTACTAAGCTACCCAAATTCTAAATTATGTTTGTCCAAAAGCGATAGGATAACAAAAAGAATAAAATATTTTATCCTATATCCCTTAAGAATTATTTGGTCCAAATAAAAAACGTTTGAGCTTTCTCAACATAAAATTATTCTAATTTTTTCCTCAACTGAAAGCAAGTTTGGCAACATTATGGGGATCTGCATAATTCCATGAGACTGCGTGTAACGCTCCTAAGACGTCAATAGAATTCAATGGATTTTCTAAACCGATATTAAAAATATTTAAGACAGATTTTACAATCGATTTAACAGCCATTGTCCAACTATATAAATTACCAAAAATCGCACAAGGAAAATTGATTCAATTACCACAGCAAAAAAACTCAGGTTTGCGATATCCCCGAAATTCAACTTTGCAGAGGACTAGCAAGGAACACGTGGCAAAAAGGGATATCTTAGTCCTAAATAAATAAGAACGCTTAACGACATTTCTATCCTCTATCGAACTGTTCCCAATATCAGGAATCAATATACTTCTCCAACAAATTGATATGCTAAAAGGTTAAAAGGTTCTCTATTCAAAACGCACTTTTTGCGTTACTGTACGAGTATACTCCAGTCCCCAGCGACCCAATTCAGGTCATCGGGTCATCCCGGATACCCTCGCGCTACGCAGCAGTTATCCAAATACCGGGAACCAATAGCTATCGTGTTTTACCAAATAAACACTACGAAAAATCTAGGTTTAACAAAACATGTACACGCACAAAGCTCCAAATATTTTTACGACCAAAATCACCTTCGTTCAAAACTTGTGTTTAAATTAACTTTAAAAGCTCCCAAAATGGGTCTCCAATTGAACCTAAACTCCTTCGACAATGTCTGAAGTGGGTGCGCGAGCCGCTGGAAACCAGTCTTCATTATCATATCTTAAAGACCCCGACCTTGAAACTTGGAGACTCTCAGGAAACCAGAGGGGAGGCTTCAAATTTAAATTAGCCGTCTGTTCTGTCAAGTGCGGTTCCAAGAGATGTTCGAAAAAGCTCAACTTCCCGGTTGACGGGAGCAAACGGATCGTGACGTGATAACTCTTTATTTTGATATTATAGGTCAATGACTCGTTACATAAGCCGATAACCTGTTTTGCCAACAATAGCGTTCGTAGATAGCGCTATCTGTTCGCGTGTTCCTTATGTAAATACGAGTTCGGTTTACTTACACAACAACGCAAAAACTGGTTAGTTGTAATTACGCATGCAGTACGAACTGAGGCGAACCCTTGCAGTGCACAGTGCACAGGCATCAGTACAACCTGTTTACAATAAAAACTCGGTCAGTGGCGCTAAAACCTTAATTAGTAATACCGTTAGGTGGCGGCGCGCACCGCGGCCTGCGTAACTTGCACATCTCGCTGGCAGCTCAGCTGTTCGGCGCGGGTCGACGACCGCAGGGCTCGTGACGTCACGGCCCTGCCGCGCCCACCGCCGCACCCTCCCCGCGCGGCCCTCACCCCTGCGCCCCGCCCTTAGCTCCGAAGGACAATTATTTGCAGGATGCCATTCATCATTGTTACTGGCTTACAAAATCTCTTTGTTCTTATACATTTTAGTCCTCCGGCTGTAAATTTAAACGGGATTAGATGATCTTTATAACTGTAGGTCGAAATGAAAACGTGTCACGGACGCACGGGGATACTGTCACATTTCTTCGACGAAAGTATTGTTACGTAATCATTGCCTTGTAATTTATGTATGTTCACGTTTTTTGTTTTAGCCTAGTTTCAGTGAACGCCAACGTTACAAAGTAGGGCTGAGCCGTGACTAATTTAGCGTAGGATTCTTATAAACATTGAACAGCTGTGTTACAATGTTGCCAGTTATCAATGGGTGTGACCTACACCTGTACACTCGTACTATATCTTGTATCACTTTACTGATTATTTTAGGGACATCAGCTGTAGTCTGTACTGTCGATCAATCAAACGGAATTACGTGGCAGATCTATCAGTTGAGTTAATAGTATTGTCATTGCGTTGGCTTCTGCATTCGACATTGGGATATGGTCAACTTGCTAATGGATGGAATTGAATTGATGTGTAATTATATTACCACTGACATCGTTTGCCTTAGAGCTACTGCAGACATTTAATGATACGAGTATTTACAATACCATAGCTAGTTTCTTAATTTACATAGTTGAACACACGAGACTTTGTGAATTCATCAGATTCGAATAAATAATTAAAATTGCAAACATAATCTCCTTTGTACGTAACAAATGCACCTGCATTCTGCATCAAACAGTATCGCATTCGCCACAATCGATGGACCTTGATGGATGACCTACAACTGCCTGACGTCATCTACACGGGTTTGCAATCGGACTCGTAAAAAATCTAGGCGACAGCCTGTAACTGTCAGCTTTGTTGCAATTTGGAGGTTGGCATATCACGACCGACGTAAGTGACTGCTGAATTGGAAAAGGTGCAGTTTGGGTCTAAATCGTGATGGTTTTGAAGGGGCAAAGGTCTTTTAAAGAGTACAAACGGTAGAGGTTCAAAAGTAAAATCTGTCAGAAGCTGCACATTTTGAAGTTGTATGCAATGTTCAAGTTTATCCTAAATATGACGTTATCGTTGACTGGAGGTAGAGGAAAACATCTAAGGAAACAGATTTTTTATTCCGTGAGGAACCTTGACTTACTTAAATGTCTGTGACTTCCTCGGCATTGAGTCTCGTTAATCGTAGTACTCAATATTTGAACCTTCTCTGCATGACTTTTGTCTTACAACAGCATCTAATATGAAGGGACCTTCGAATTATGAAGACTGCATAAGTTGAATCGACATGTAGGATGAATTTCTTTAGAAGAATCTGTAGTAGGCAGTAAAACAGGGTGTAGTTACATAATAACGCGATCTTTGAACCCGTGACCCTCGCGGTGTTTTGCTCAACGCTGCGGGAACGAGTAATGAATGCATATGCGCATACATTATTAAGTGTCACATCATTCGCGGGTTAGGGGTGTCACCCGTGCAGTCGGCTGAACTGTGAATGGGTTAAGTCGGAATGACTTCGATGTTAATTAGTCTCTGCTTTTTATAGGAGTTGCCTTTTGTAATTTTTGCTTGTATGTAAAACATAGAGTGCTTGAAACTAACGAGCGGAATACTTTTTGAGAAGTTACCCTAAAGTTCGTAGTTTTTAGTAGGTAACTCCTATGCTTCTAAAACTAAATGTTAGCTTTGAGAAAGTAACTACCTAGGAAAAATAAGTTTTGAAGTTTTCGGTTCTAGTCAGTTGCTAGAGCATTAGAACATATACATGATTGAATGGATGTACATATGTTTATTATTCTTTCACGCAAAAACTTAACTCTGACCTTAACGCTACTTTATATCCATCTGCGGGAAGCATGTATAGACCCGTGGTCTGTTAGAGACATACAAAATAATGTCATTACATAAATACATTCTTAGTTTAGTCGACATCCCTCACGAAGGTCAACAGAGCACTGCATGAATCACAGTCCAGTTATTTATAACAGGAAAGTAAATAATAATTATTGCGATGTTGACAGTGAAATATTATACAACTCTCAGATATATTCTTTCAAATGGCCTTTACTTATGTAATACCGACTTACCTTCAAGTTATTCTATGCGAGATAGGACCCTATGAATAATAAGGGCTACAAATTGGAATGAATGAGGATGGACTTGTGCTTAACTGGCCATAGAAATTTGGAAGACCATGCTTTCTCCTCATAGCTCTCTTCGACCGAACTCCGACTTTTGCTAAATAGTACTTATTCAAATACTATATACTTTAAATAACTTATACTTTGCTTGCTCACGTTATAATTCGTGTCAAAGAAACCTGAATTCGCTGTAGTCTGTCCCAAATCCAAAACTCCACGCGAACATGTTTCCACCAACAAAACGGAATAAAGAAGCCATATTTATTTATCAATATCGCGGCCATATTCTTTATACGTGGATGTCTGTGACAGGCTTATCTATAGACAATCGGCTGTCTGCTAAGGGCAGGAATGCTTGAAACAATAGCGCTGGTACCTGTGTACTACATAAATTAGCTCAAGTACGAAATGACGAGTCGCTTTAGTTTTTGAATTAAATGCTGTCTGGTTTTATTGTATGCTTAATTTGTTTTGTAGGAATTTGTTAGGTCTATTTGTGAGTCAGAGAAATTGTAAAGCGCACACTCAATAATTGGGTTTTACTTCAGGGATTTATTTTTACACTTGAGAACCTGGATTGGTAATCTTCAGTTAACGATTTAATTCCATGCCCTATTGTATAGGGCTTAAAAGTCTTTTGTAAAGCAAATATGGGCCATTGTTAGGGATCAAGAATTTAGAAGAAGAATCACTACATCAACGTAATCAATAATGTCACTGAAGATAGCTTCATAGTTTCACCACACCAAAACTGACTTAATATTAGACACTAGACAAAAAAGAGAAAACACGTCTAGTCTAGCAACTGTTATATTTAGTTCTAAATTGCTCGTGGGTGTCAGTTCAAAGGTCGGCCACGATTTAAGTGATTGTTCGCCAGCTCCTCGAACTATGTGCTATTGTTGCAACCAATTAAGTTTTTTGCTTCTCTATAAACGACTTGGACTCATAATTCAATACTGAGCACTCATTTATCGTGTATTAAACTCTTTAGGCGAACAAACACAGGTTTATATATCTAGTTTTTGTGTGAATATTGATAGTTGTGGCAAATGCAGTGCTGATATGCTTGGTACTTGTAGGGGCACACACATACGAGATTGAGTTGCTACTATAGCCTACTTTTTAAATTTGTCGATTCAGTTAGATAGGTACTTCTTAATTCCAGTGACTCTAGACGTAAAACAAAGACTGAAAGCATGTGCAATACTATGATGCCTTGTCAAATGAAAAACGATTAACCTAACTAAAGTCTGAAACGAGAAACGTTAACTAAACGCTTTGCAAGCAGCTTCTTATAACTATAGTTCGGCCATTCAGAGAATGCGTTCCTGACACGTCGCGATTGAACTGACGACGTAATAACATTCATTGATTATTGATATAATAATGTTGTTTTAATGCTCCTCAATTGTTAAAACGGTAAACAACCAGCAAAAATATTTTTATCGTAACTGCAACGCCATTGCAAAGTTACGTCGTCAGTTCAATCGCGACGTGTCAGGAACGCATTCTCTGAATGGCCGAACTATAACTTCCTCGTATCTTCCTCGTGTATCGACTTTGACATATGTCAAATGTGACAGTTGATGTCACTTTATGCGCTGTTCCCGCCCTCGCCTGGAGGGATCGATACGCAATAATATTAAATGAACTTATATTGGATAAATGAAGCGTGTGCAAGATTAGTCGTGACGACAGTTTTGTCGCACGAATGGCTTCTATTTCAATGTAGAGTTGCCTTTGTGTAGTCATGGTTTGCCGTACAAATGATATAGCAAGACAACAAACTATGTAAGAAACAGTAACACCAAATTGAATTTGAGGAAAGCAGAGTAGACGATGGAATAAATTCGGTTCAACGATTCCGTATTATGTCAATACTCGCCATAATTCGATAATAATGTGTGGTTGTACACAAATCAAAATGATATCAACAATTCTTTTATTATTCACATGAAATATAACGTGGGCCCAAGTAAATAGCCCAGTAGTTTACATAACGATTAACGTGGCACTAAGTGTACTATGGTGTTTACATTTACAGCGACTCCTAAATCTTGGAGCGGATAAAAGGCCGTTTACCACCACGGTTCGATGTACCGTGAAAAAAAAATATTTGTAGATGAGCGTGAAATATTTTAAAGTTGGTAGACCTGCTTGTATGTGTATGTAAATTTGTTTTTTTTTTTCTTTCGAATTCTTTTATCGTTTCCCAGTTTAAATTAAGAAATGTTTAGTTGATTTTAATTTAAATTGTATTTTTTTAAATGTTTTTTAAAATATTATGTTTCAATTAATTCTGATGGCTAGCCAGATTTACTAAAATTATTTCTTTGTGTTTATTAACTTGAGCTAGAAGACCCAGTTTAGTTATAATCAAAATCATATTTTTAACGTTTCTAGATTGTTCGAATAGCTTCAATTCTTCGCCTTTTATTTAAAGTAGGTGTAAAACAAACAAGTAAAAAATATCTGTCATTGTTAAGACCTTCCGAAATTCTCTTTGGCAAGCCTTATTAATACAGATAAGATTACTATCGTTTAGAAATGCAATTTATAAAGTGCATTCATATAGAGAATTCCGTTGCATTCTTAACATCGTTCTAGAATATTCGAAGTGCCTCTGAGTCGCATGAATCGTGTGAGATTTTTTAACTGAATTAAAAAGTACCTTCCTGCGCAGTTTGAGATTGTAATTACATGTTGTAATGATATGTGTTGTATTACTGCACTGTGGTGCATTTCCAGCGGCCCTTGCTTCACTTACGTTGGGCGGCGCGGGCGCAGCGGCATGCTTCGCTCGTGGTCGCCGCTCGTAACCTTGCGTACGATGATAAACAAGTGACGTCACCAGCTATTTTTAACCATGTTTGTGCCGAGAGCTGTGCGAACATGCGCGCGCGCCGAGGTCAACGCCCTACGCGCGTATCTGAACCAATCTGAAAGTCCGCGAACGATACGCTTCGTTCGTCGGTTAGACGATTTCTACAAACTACTACGCTGGTAGTGTTTATTGGCCTCGCGGCGATGGCGCAGGCTCTCCCTTCATGGCGGCCGGCTACGGAATCTAATTAACTTTACCGTGTCTGTGAAACGCGCCTTGATTTACTCCCAGTTTTTCTTGTCAGCGAATTTTCTGAATGCCGTGAACGCTTGCGACCGTCTCGTTCAATTATAACTTGAATTTAGAACCGAGGCGAACGCTTTACTACCTTGTTTTGCTACTAAAATGTAAACAGCTCACCAATTTATTTTGAAGTCGAAATGCAGGGAAAACAATCAGGGACTCAAACTGAAAAGACGTGTAGAGAATCTGTTGTTATAGAAACTTGGAATAACAAAGGTGCAATATCGACTCGTTTTAGAAGAGGTAGCACTGCGAGCCAAACAAATAACACCAAGAAAATACGCTTTCTACGAAAATATATGAAAACTTAGTTGTGTCCACGCTTGTGACCTTCGGAGCAGGACAACGACATTTATTGCTCCATTTCCTTTGAACATTACGTGATGATAATCGTTCCGTATCTGTCGACACTCTGTTACGGAGACATAATGCCATTCATATACGTAACATTTCTCCACTAGATCGACACTTGAAATTGTTTTGGCTACTGTTTAACACTTGTATAAGATTAATAGCGTATAAACGTCGGATGTGCAGACAAAACTTACGGCACATATCCATAACATAGAGTAAAACAATACGTTGATAAAGCATTGTGCACTAACACACCACTAATGACGTAATAAATAACTGAAGCCGGCTTTACCGACGCCGGCTTATTCGACAAATCCAAATTCAAATGAAATATCATCGAAATTCAAGTAGTGGGTAGTGCGGCGCGATGCGTGGTGTCGGTCGACATCGCCGACATCGACAGTAGCGCGCAGGGGTGACTGAGCATTTTCCGAATTGGCATTCGCTAGTCGGGAGCGCTTTGTTCGTCGTTATCTGAGCGCACAGCAATGTCTGTAAACGGTAGTGAAAGGGCGATACGCGTCGAGCGTCGTCGACAAAGGGCCCTGGTTAATGCGATCCGACGTTCGGTAGCTCGGTACCGTTTTACGGCCTGACTTCCCGCTCAGCTGGAACGTTTTCAATTTGCCGGGACTTAGCGAATTCTCATTTTACTCAAGGTCCACTTGCACAAAGGCTGGCGTATATCACAACACCGCCCGGCGTAATCCACATTGTAAGTGGCTAATACCCGTACAAGTTTTGTAAGCCGAACACCCTGGCTGTATTAATATTTCATGTTCGTATGGCTGCCGTTTGATACAATTACCCAAATTACTTGTTTCTCTACGCCTCGTTCTTTTGAAGTGTTGAAAAAGGAATGAATAATTTTGTACGCTCACGAACAGACTGGGTTCACGAGTACATGTACAGTCGGGTACGAAATCGTGTTCTAATACAAATAGCGAGAGAATCCGTGTTCAGTCGGGGGACAGCAAACAGCCATGATATGAATAGTGGCCATTAATCTGTTGGAAACAAGTGACCGAAGATTCGGAATTGCGTGTCGGGGCCGCGAGGTCGTTGACCCGGTATCGGACACCTACATAAAGATGCGTACACGCTTATGAGCGTCCCATAAAGTTAACTGTGCCTTTGTTGGGAGGTATCGGGTGCTGGTTTCTATTAACGAGGACATTTAGCTTGACTTGTTGCCTTCGGGCAGTTCATTTTACGTACTTATATGTCCCCGATTTTTGTCGGATAAAGCTGTTTAGTTATGGCCCAGTCTATGGTTATAATGACATTTTTATTTGAACATGTTATTTATGGAGACCGTATATTAAATAAAATCTTTATAATAATGAGTCCTATTAATGTTTACTTTGTTTTGTTTACAGGTATGACACTACATTCCAGTTCAGTAAATCGTAAGTTAAAAAGTACTATTCTGTCTTAAAATCGTTTTCCACATAAACAGAGAATACTTCATTACACTATCGTTACGTCATCAATGACGTAACAGTTATTTGCATTATTTCGATAATGCGATTATCGTGGTAATTCACAAACGAACACGTGACTTTCTCGACTCGAGGTGAAACGAATGACATTCTATATATACGCCATTGTTATTTTATAAACAGCTGAGATTAAAAGCGTCTTTAAAATCTGATGGCTGTATTTCGTCATGAAAAGTTGTGGCCTAGTGGGTTCGAATCCAGGCCCAATGCAACTTTTGTAAGTTTGTATGTACTTTTTAAGTATATCTCTTACGCCAATGACCGTTCGGAGGGCACGGTAGACTGTAGGTCCCGGTTGTCATTTAACATATGGTAACTTCTAGAAAGTGCGTATCATACACGCAACGGTTCATCAATTTACAGTTTCATAAAAATAATCTTTTTACAAGAAATATATTCAAGAACCAACGCAATTTTTAGACACCCGTTAGATTAAGCCGTATAAACTTTTAAAGAAAATTCCGGTAAACATAGTAATTTGTTTACCTTTTGTGTTAGTCTATGCTGTGACTCAATACGCAAATATTTGCGCACATTCCTTTAGAATCGCAAAACCGACCAATCTTAGCTTAACTTTTTTACAATATATTTTCGCTGTACGTTTTAGCATAAAAGACATAAAATATTTAAGGAATCTTCTAGAAGACATTTTCAAAATCATGTAAATAAATCACAAAATCTCTTGAAAGAAACAAGAAAGGCCTAAGTACACGAATCTAGTCCAGGTTTGAGAAATAACAGACGATTTTCGACCTTCCACACTCTTACATAAGAACTACTTTTACAAAAATAAACAGTATTACGTATCGTATTTGTGCATGCTTTCACAGAATGACTCAAATAACCCTCGACCTTCGAACGAATTTATTTGGCATAGGTACAGCACATTTTAGATCGCTGTCACGCTCGCAGTAAAGGGTTAAAACATCGTAGGATCACAGAATAAAGATATACACTTTTGAAGGTACCTACTAACGTTCGAAAAATTGACACTCACACACGCATGTGCATTGACGGGCTGTCAGTACTGAGTGTCGTGCAACGAGCACATGCGTGTATGAATGACATTGTTGAGAACGTTAGTACGTAGCTTCAAAACTGTTTACAAGAGAATATATTTAAACTGTGGCAAGATTGTCGTTTCTAGAACAGTTTTATATGACATTTTGATGGTCTGATTACCGAAGAATCCTGATTCGCTTTGACCTTATTACTATTATTGCATTTTATAGCTGTTCAGTGTGCAGTTTGTGTGAATTCTTGATAATGGTTTACTAAATGATATAATATGGAAATTCTTTTGGATTTTGATCAGATAACCATGAAAGTATATTTTATATCTTAGGGGGCCTATGAGCATATGTATTTATCAAAACTGTGACCAGAATTGAGGAATAATTGTTCTTTGATTGCTAGACCTCACACAGACAGCGCCATATAAAAAATACATTCTAATTTTAAATAAGGTAAAAATGGATCTCTGTGCGCTCGTAACCGAAGGGTACATGTAATACATAAATACCTGACCTCTGAACCCGATCTGGCTCCTATACATTATTATATACTTACATAATATGGTATAAAAGACTGACATGAAAAGCGAATGCCTTGGGGAGTATGACTATTCTGAAAGTAACGTGGGATGGGGATGTTGGTTCCAAAGTAGTCTTGTCAGGTGTTAAAGTATACTTTTGGGAAGTCATGTATCCTAAATATAGTAATGTTAAGTCAACTTACTTATGTATATGTATTACCTGATTACGACTGATTAAGGAATCTTCTCACATAGAGAAGGTATGAGAATTGATCATTTGGTCTAGGTTATGTGGCAATTATTTGGCCAATTTTATATACCTCTAGTTTTAATTAAGCTGGGTTTCTTGCATTGTTAGTCAGTAATTATATGAGGAAAGATCTAATTACAGAGGTATTTGATTGCTATAAATATCTTTATTGTTTTATTTACTTACATTGCTGTTTTCCATGTTGATTGTAATTTACTCCATATATAGATATTGTGTTACATAAAAACCTTATAACATACAGGTGTTGTTAGTTTTGATTGTGACGTAACAGTCGCGTGTTCCCGGTCGTTTGCCATGATATTATTAGTTACTAGTATTATGGCAGACAGTGTAATAACAATATTATCATAATAACATAATGAGCACCTCTATTAAAGTGCGTGCCTTTTTAAAGTACACCTGCATGGAAATTTTTATCAATAGCATATCAGATTGGAGTTAAAAAGGATTGTTTTTTTGGAAAATAAAGATGAAATTTATGCCCCTATAAGTTGGAATGTACGCGTATCTATTACTCATATAATATTTTCACGTCTGAATACACGTGGAACTATTAATTAACTGAGTGATTTGATTGATACAAATGTGTGGGCTGTACGAGGGATTCACGAAAAACAGGTGAAAGAAACATATGAATAATAGTGTGAAGGCTGACAGGGAAGAATGGATGATAGATAGGTACCTACACACTCACCCCACAGGACCCTTACACGAACAAACTCTTATACTTAAATATTATTTTTGTACGTTCCACTATACGTGACTCAAACAACCATTTCCAAAGGGTAAGGTCCAAAAGCCCAGTTATAAAAACACGTACGACTCAGTCTTCACCCACTCACGCATCAAAGATCCCACCAAAACGTTACGAGGTATTCCCAAAATAGGAATTTGCAGGGTAACCCATATTAAAATTCCCATTCCACGTAACCCTCGGTGCGCGTTATTAGGAAATAATTCCGAATGTAAACGCCCGGTCAATATGAGCTTGCAATCAATACGGGACGTGTGAACGGATGTAATCCCGGTGACTAATGACTCGGGGACTAACGACTAAACTTGGAGCAGGTAATGTTTGTTGACGTGACGTCGCCTATGACGGATGGCTTTTGTTTAGGACGCTGCAGCGCAAGGGTTGAGTGGAGACAACGGTGCATTATTACGTGCTCAAATTATCAGCGTCAAACATTTTCTATTAAGCAGGCCTTTAAAATCAGTTCTCTATGAAATCATAAAAATAGACTAGTGTATAATTTCAATATTATAAAAAAACGTTGTCAAAAACATTAATCAAATAGAAAGAGATAAAATTGGACAGCCTTAAAAACAAGGACAGGAAGGAGAAAAATTAAATAATGTTCCCACCAAGAATCGTTGACCTCTATCGTCCACGTGGGTCTGTCATAAATACGTAGAAAATAACTTCAATAGTCGTTACCGTATATAGAAAGATTATAAAGCGGTTTATTCCAACCACGTAGGTCTTACGGAAATATAAAAATATTAAGTCCTAATATCAAATGGTTTTGCCGTTCCGTTACTTGTAAAGCTTTCTTTAAACAGATGGTGACTAATCGGAAGTATTTTATCGATGTTGTTGAAAAAATGTGAAAGAAATTCATGACTAAGTCTCCTACAAATATTAATATTCATGTAAAAAAATGTCACTCAATCACGTAGTTTAAACAGACAAAGTCGTAGGCTGAAAGCAGTGCATAAGTAATCCTTGCCGCAGGCGATGTGACATTGACAAACCTGTCAAAGTGACAGGCGGCCATATTGACGATAAATCAACACCTATAATTAAAATGCTGACCTACATTCAAATCAAACGTGTAAACGAATCTAAATAGAAAAAATCTATAATTAAAGCTTCTATAAATATACTACCAATAATAGATTGATAGTATATCTCACAATAGATTGATAGTGCGTCTATTACTGGCTGTCATTGGGTCGGTTGCTATGGCAACGGCTGAATATCTGATTGATCCGCTTACGTTATCGCGATCGTTCGTTAAATAATATAGTGACTTGCACGTTTTGTTGCTATTTGTGTTTGGTTGTTCACGCAACAGCCTTTTAAGTATCTGGTTAGTGAAATGGAGCTTTTATGCTTTTTAATCCAGAAATAAAGTCGTATAAGTAAATCTGATTACTGGAGGCAATAGAACAGTGAAAACGGAAGGATTATCTTTTTGGGTTGTAAATTAAGTTGGCAGAGCTTAAATGATATACTGATTAATATTTTTTTGACATATTTCTCATTATTTGCTTGCATTCATCAAAAGACACAATCCTTCATTTTCAAACGTGAGTTGACGCAAAAATATACAAAAATATCTTCTTAGAAAAACCAGAAAGAGGACCAAACCCTATCACATATCAAAACCTTTACAGCCCGTTCACTAAACATCACGTTATGTGGTCGCCGATAACCCTCCCGTGCTCACGTGGTCAAAACGACCACATCGCGACCAAAGCCACAACGGTTGTTCATATTTAATACGACCATTAACAATTTTAGTGGCGTTCATTTGAGTTTTAATTCTGATCGCGTGCCTTTTTGAGGGTTTAATGCTCACTTTCTTTGGCAGTGTTAGGAATTGCTTGCTTAGTGTGTGTTTTAGGAGCTGTTAATGTTACAGGTGTCAATTAAATGGTTTATTAGTTTTGGTTTTGTGAGCTATTGGACCTATTTTTAGAGAATAGGTCGTATACGTTCAGAGACCTATATTCATACTAGCTTCAGCGGATTCAGCCGCGTCTTGGGGGATACAAAGTAGCCTATAACCATCTCCAAGATACAAACTAAAAGGTTACTCCTTTCGTTGCTATGCAAGTGATCTTGAATTGACTCTACCTTCAATGCTTTGTTTACCTTTCCGTTTAAAGCTATAACGGCAGATGCCGTACAGAAGTCCGGTCCGCAGCGGGCACTACCACCAGCTTCAGTGTAGGTGTTGGCTTACATCAGGGGTCGGCCCTCAGCCCGTATCTCTTCCTGCTTGTAATGGACGCGCTTACGGCAGATATACGGGAGGAGGCACCCTGGTGTATGCTTTTCGCCGATGACATTGTTCTGGTGGGGGAGAGTGGGCCAGAGGTCCAGAGTAGACTGGAGGCATGGCGGCTGAGACTGGAGACAGTGGGTTTAAAGGTGAGCAGGAGTAAAACCGAATACCTTCATTGTGATTTTGGCGGTATTTCGGGACCCATGACCATAACCCTAGCCGGCATGCCCCTACCAGTTTGCTCCGACTTCCGGTACCTTGGTTCACTCGTCCAAAGTGACGGTGAGGTGAACAGGGACGTTACGCATCGGATCAATACTGGATGGATGAAGTGGCGACAGGTAACTAGCGCTATTTGTGACCCGCGGATGCCCCTCAAACTGAAGGGCAAAATTTACAAATCCGTCATTAGACCTGTCGTCCTGTATGGATCGGAGTGTTGGGCATTGAAAAAGACGGACGAGAAGAGAGTGCATGTAACAGAAATGAGAATGCTGAGATGGATGTGTGGTGTTACAAGAATGGATAAAGTGAGGAATGATTACATTAGAGGAAGTCTGAAAGTAGCGCCAGTTACAGAAAAGATGAGAAGTAGAAGATTGTCGTGGTATGGACATGTAATGAGGAGGGATGATACGCATGCAACAAAGTGTGTGCTAAGTATGAATGTAGATAGATGGAGAGGAAGAGGAAGACCTAAGAAAAGATGGATGGATTGCCTGAAAGATGATATGAATAGGAAGGGAGTGAGTGTCAGTATGACGAGTGACAGGGGAAAATGGAAGAAAATGACATATTGCGCCGACCCCAAGTAATATTTGGGAACAGGGCAGGAGAAAGAAAGATAAACAAAAATATTAACACCTGTAACTAGAATAAATATGAATGTTGTGAGAATCGTATCAGGCTTCTACCTGTAGCAAGCTAATCGACGTCTTATCTTCGGAGTCGGGCCAGAGCGTAGTCGACCGAAACCTAATTTGAGTACCCATTTTAAAATTGTGTGAAAATCGTCGTACAAATGAATGTTTTGGCCCATTTCTCGTGACAGTATGTCAATGTTATATGCACTTTTGCGCATGTTGATCTCATTAAAGTCTTTTTGGGCTTTGTCCAAATACTCGCTCTTAATTTCACGTTTCGTGCGTACTTTTATAATCCTTTCGTATTATGACAAAGTGCTTCTGACAATATAACTTATAACAGTTTCATCAAGAACACGTTCAGAAATAAACGATCATGTATTCTTGGTAGAAGTAATATTTTCAGAAAACAAACATATTAGGTTGGTACACAAAATGGAATGAATACAAACAGAGGTTACAAAGACAATATAAATTACAGTAACCACTTTGATCTACATTCTAGCTTTAACTATTCATAACTCCGTGTGTAGCTTTCAACGAGTTGTAAAGGAAAATAGATTAGTTCTGTTCGGTACTTGTTTAACCTTTTGTCTTTTGTGTTGGTACTAGGCAACGGTATTTAGATGGAAGAGAGAATGTATGAAAATGTCACTATCTGTAAAAAATTGTATTAAACTAAGGTTGATTGTAAGCTATATAATTTAAGCATCTCTGAATGCTATAATTTAATTTTTGCAACCCACATTAATACTTCAGGCAGTATTTAAAACTACTGAAACAATACAACAGTCAACAACCCAGCCGAAGTTTTATTCATATCGATAACGTCATCAAGATAAAACTTTTCAAAAATGTATGCAACTGTATTGACCACATGCGACTAAAATGTAACCGATCCATCACCAAAAATACTCGTACCTAAATATACCCAACCCTTAAAAAGTAATTGAAGCTCATACATCAATAAATACTTATATACCAATATATTTATATAGCTACCTACATTTGCCTGTATCCACGGGCGGAGTCAACGTGAAATGTGTCGCAAATTGCTCAATCGAGCTGGAATATTTTTAATCTTCTATATTAAATCGATTTCACAATCGTTTTTGTGAGCGCCTGGTTTGTGTCAGTAACCAATGGATGGCATTGGCCCCTGACACATTTAACTGGTTAATGTTATATTTGAATAAGTTTTTTGGTTCAGTGGCTGGTTTAGAGCGAGTATAAAACTTTATATTTATGTGTATCCATGAACTCTCGATTTGCTTTTTAGTGTAAAATCTATAAACAAGTAAATGGTCTTGTATGTCTTCTATTTATTTTTAAAAGAGACTACAAAATAGTTAAAGTTTACCATTTTCTGCTTTTCTTAGTCGCGTAATCTAACAGACCATCTGTCTGTCATTTTCAAAGTACAAGATTTGCACCTGCACCTAATTCATGTCAAGAAAAAAACCCAAAATCTTCAAGTACCTAAGTATCCAAACATGCCAACACTATAGAAATATTTGCACAAACGCTCAAAATCCTGTACCATGACGTAAACCATTTCCAGAAAGAACCAGTAACAACCGGATAGATAGATAAGTGCTGTTAAGATTAGACCATCTTATCGGTGGTTATCGCTTTGTTGAATAACGTATCTTAAAACGATTCTAGATGACATAGTGACATCATTGATTACAAATGGCACAATACTTTAGTAGGTGAAGATAAAATAATAAATAATAGAAGTACCAACACTCCTAGGGGTCCTTATTAATGTGAAAGCCACTACACATAGTGATACTGCTGAAAGTAGTGTCTTCTCTGGTACTTATTTAAATCAGTGTTTTAACTAACTGCTTAATTAACCCTGGAACAGTTATGATGGTGAGAAACATTAAGGTAAAGCTGCTGGTCTCTAGAAGCTCCACATTGTCGGGACTGGATCTATAGTATATCTAAACTACTTTAGTAACGTTAACTTTACTCATTAGAATATATTGACATAAAACTGTGGCTATTTTGACCTCAGACAGCGAGAAAAAATCGAAAAATATAGGTGTGTATTGCAGAATCACCCTTATTGGCTAAAAAGCAATTTCAGTGACGTCACCAAATTCATTTAACAAACAATGTCAGGAGCAGATCCACTTCACTTGTTGCATAATACCCACGTGATGTTTAGGCTCCGAGCTAGAAACATGTGGACCTTCCTGCTTAGAACATAAACATTTTTAAAATACTGTATGTGAGAACATCATATCACTAAATACAAATAGAAACATGCTTGATCCGTTTAGTAAAAAAGAGTAACAAATGTTTCCAGTCGCAATTTTTAAAACATTTTTATCCCAACTAAACTCTGCGCAGCATTCTTTTTGTTCATTCGTTTGTTATAGTCCGTCAGCAAAGCTGTGTTGAGTTCCTATCGATTCGGGATTTCAGTACAAATGACCCACTCCAAACTTTGTTACTTAACTCAACTTTTTGCTGAATCTGTAGCCTCAATAACAAATACAACTCGGCTCTAATGAGGCGCTGACAAATCCGCGTGTTGAGAACTACAAGAAAGTAATTTTGTAGCTTTTATGAATAGAAACGTAAGGAACTAAGCCCTACCTCTGAACCACTCGAGCATTGCAATAGGAATAGTAAGGAGGCACGCTTAACTCGCTAGGGAACTAGAGAGAGCGACACGCATACAAATGCGAAGATATTTCAAATGTTAAACGCCCACCTCTACGACAAAACCCACTATACCTCAAATTTACGAGCTCACATATAGAACTGAATCCATTTGGATCCCGCCATTACATTCATTACTCCATTCAGTCGTCACTCGTTCAACTTGCTCAGTTACCTAATCTATTATGGATGCGTTACATAAAAACTTCTAGCTAACATGTAGGGACTAAGAAACTATAAGTATGTACATTAAACACGCGAAAACGTTTACACCCCGAAAAACTGGTAGACTATTATATTGTCACGCGAAAAACGCGAAGTATCGCACGGAAGTTAATAAAGGGTCGTGTTAGGCGATAAGTTGGCAGAACAAAGAATTGCCTTTGCCGGCGTGTAGCGCACGTGAGCGCTATCGATCGGGCAGCGGCCCTGCGCCCTGCGCGCCTCGCACAAAGCACCATTACGACGCGGCCCCGAAACCAGAGGGACAAGGGAACCTGCCCGAGGGTCGGAGATTCCCTAGTGCGGTAGGTTATTTGAAAAAACTGCACTCCCTTATAAGGGCCATTCCGTTTCGACATCGGAACACAGTCGATATTTTTGTTACGTGTCTGTCAGTGAATTATGAATGTTGTTATTTCCAAGTTTGTGACAGCTGTGTTAAGAAATACTATCACTTTTATAGCATTTTTGTCTTGTTTTCTTGTAGTATAACAATGATGCTCAAACAAAAGTCTTGAATCTGATATGTGGAAAATGCATTACAAGCTGTCGTTTTGCCATAGAGGTAAGTGTATGATCTATTACGTCGGTGGTTGAATTGTGAATTCAACATAATTGATCTTATATTTCACTGTTAATACGATAACTCTATTCTGATAAATAAATTATAATTTAATGTAGTTTCGGGGATTCAGTATTAATTACAAAATTAATTTACCTTTCATGGAGCACTTTGGAATCGCTGATTGTAACATTAAAATTAACCTAATACATGAAAACAGTTGAATTTAATTTCGCACGTAATGTGGTTATTTGTTGCATCATGCATGCGTTGCATATATTATAAATTGAGCGTCGCACTCGAGTTGTTTGCTCGCTCCGCCGTTCTCTTGGGCGCTGCAAGGCCTCTCGAAAGCGTGTATTGGTGTTTACATTAGTGCATTTCGCGCCTACGACGCGCTTCGCGAACAAAGGCCGGCCACTAGCTACAATGACAACAGTCGACCGCCATTCGAATAGCCCCCCTGCATAATGTTCACAACTTTTGTTTTAAAATATTAAACGGTGTTATTTCGCTTAATTTTATGTGTTTTTGAAAGTTGAGCGCTTTGCAGGTAATGCGGAACCAGGAAAGCCACGTTACATTGATGCATGGCTCGCCGGTAAATATTGTAGAAATGCAGAGGTAGCGGGATGTGCTCTGCCGGTGATATTTTATTTAGAATTGTGGATGGTATCTTCCAGAATGGATTTACCGCGAAACGCTCCGAGCTACCGCTTCCCTCGTATGACTCTAACAATTTTAAAGAAAATAAGCTATATTTTGACGGAGTCATACTTGAAATGAAATCAACTTTTCGCGTATATTATTTTCTGTCGACGGCATCAATTCTGGGTCACGAGAAAGGAAAATATCCGTATATCTCAGTTTTAAAATACTACTGAAAGCATTGCTTTTCGGGTTATAAAATTTGATCCCTCGAATTGCGAAAAGGCTTTGGAGGCACTTCTGGCTGATCTTCGCATAATACAAACTCTATTTATTATACAGAAAAATCATAAAAAATAAACCCACGGACGGATATTACACATACATTTTTCATCGCAAAGATCAGCACGGAACTTAAAGGTTTTCGTATAAGCGAAAATAATGCGAGGATCGTAAACCGGAGTCGCAAGCGCGAACCTGACGGGTTGAGTCGCGGAGAAATACGCCGCGTCTACGGACTAACGTTACCTTAGTACTGAACTGTACTGCATCTTGAATTGTTAAGTAAAACGTATTGTTGTCAGGTGTTTTTGTTGGCTAGTTTGTTAGGATTCGCGGAACTTATCGAAGTTCTTATTCATGTTAGCGGTGGTTACGCTTCTGTTTCGCTTACTTTACTGTATATTTTTTAATATTTAAAAGGTTTGGCATAAAAAAAAACTTTTTGTACACTAAAAGTTGACACAATCCAACACTCAAAAAAGTCCTAAAGCAGCTTTAAAAAAATAAACAGAACTTCTACTACCACAACTAAACCAGCAACAGTAACAAAACATAAACAAGCCCGACCACCTATAACTTGTCCATCGAACCCAAAGAACCCACGCACTTAATAAGTACACGAACTGTCCTATTCTGTCGCAGGGTCAGTTCCCGGTGCTCGTTACACAGACGGACAGGTAACATGCCTTATATAGAAGGCAGTCCCATCAGCCTTTGAGTCTAGAATTGATTGAAATTCTAGACTGTTCTGTCGGAATGTTAGATAGCTGCGCGTTTATGGGAATGAAACTGTTTGAAGATTTAATAGATGTAATGTGGGAAGTCTTAGCTTGATTGTAAGGTTGCTTAACGTCTGTATGTAGATGAGTTTGAATAAATTCTTCAAGATTTAGAGAGCTGACATTTATATGAGTATTCGACTGACCAGGATTAATTGCCAGTCGTCTTTTAGTACAGGTTTAATTTCAGCATTTATTGAAGTTACATAAAGCAAAGAAATGGAAAGCTCTTTTGAGTACATTTGATAATTCCTACACCTATTACTTTTGCGGTACACGCATGACAACGCATATTTTATGCGCTATTGTAATCTAGAAATCTAATATATTACAGCCACACGTGGTTTCGTCTATCCCATATTCAAACTCCTTAGTCCCAACTTCCTAGTTTCTTAAGCCACAGTTCCTATGCTCATGCATTTCAACGTGAACCAAGTTTAAATCCATCTTAAAACAGTTTAATATGTAAAATTGTATCGGAATCCTCCCCGCCGTCGGAGACACGATTATACAGTAGGGAAGGAGTTCTCATGCAAAAGTACAGTGTTCAGATGTCCGGACTAAGTAATTTATCTCGCTTCTACCCCCACTTCTTCACGTGTGAGAAGTGTTACTTGGAAAACATACGGGGCATTAGGCAAGGAGCGGCTACACTGCCGACAAAGCATAAATGTACATTCTTTTTTACATGTTTGTAGAATTTTGCGTCGTAATTTTAAACGAGACGAGAGAAATCATTGTGTGCTTGCGTTGTGTCAACTTTAGGTTAGTAACCTGTCTCTGTTAGCTCATTATGCTACACGCGCCACAAAAGTAACAATACGTTGCATAAGTCAGATCCATACTAAGATAACATTAATTTCAATTCATTTGAAACAGTCTGCATATTTTTTCCAACTCATTTTCAAAGTGGTTGCCAAGTTTTATTGTGGTAAAAACTAAACTTGTGCTGTTTCTTCAGTTGCGGTAAATAGCAGTATTTGATTTATGAACAATGTGCCTTGATATGTGTGTTCGTAGCCGGTGGTAAATTCAAGGAAGCAGGTCCAGTGAAAACGTAATTTATTTTGTCTAGATTTTAGAATTTATTGACCGCTTTCGGGCTTAGCTTAAAATCTTTATTTCTTCTCTATACCGGATGCTCATGATCGTGAATTATAGAAAGGTCTCCTTATGTTGAACAGCTCATATTATTACATGACACATAATTAAAACATTCTTTTGTTAACAATTTATATGCGCAACAAAAAAAACAGCTTTAAACCATGAGTCACACCACATTTTATTGTTCTCATCTATCCACTGATCACCTCATTCTATAAAAAAACATAAGGTTGAATAACCAACAAGAAACTTTGTAATTTTTTGAAGCAGTGCCGTACTAATCGCACGGCAGTATGTTTCCAACGAAGGTGGAGTTTTCAGTGGTGGCGCTCGTAAATCAGGCGAACAGAACCGAACGATATTAATGTACGGACGAGACCACCTTCGGCAAATACGTTTTATTGGACGAAATGCGCCACTTGCCACCGACTCGATACGCGCACATTTTGGCTTTGTTTTGTATCCCCACGAAATTGGAGCCGGATTGAAAATTATGGACGTTTCATTTGTTTGTTCTGATGATGTATTAGCTTTTCAAATTCCGAGCGTTTATTTGTGGTAATTGTTCTTTCCTTGTTTATTCAATATACGGCCGTAAAGTAAACGTGATATATCTAATCGTACTCTTTTCTCGAATCTTGATCAGGCAGTGCCTATATTGAGTCTACATTGTTTCACATTGGAAGATTTAAAACACTTGCCCCGAGGATCTAATACTAATTCACAACTATATATTACTTCATTCAAAATTGTCGTCAAAAAACCACACTGAATAATAATAAACCTCCAAATAGCGATAATTCATGCAGATATTTAACATACCTATACTCTGTTTACAGTATGAAACACGACGCCTATGAGTTGAATGACTTGTAGAGATTCCTAAATCGGTTGGCGGATCATTTGCAGCCAGACATCGACATCTGGGAGTCTATCTGGGTCGTTACCTAGTAAGGGGATACAGCTCTCGATTACATTGCTCTTAAACTGTATGCTTGATATAGATTATGTAGTTATTAACGTGCATGGTTATCTCAGGATTTCTTGGTCTCATATCACCAGTTTTCTGAGGCAATTATTTCCCGCACCCGTATAAAGAGTTGCTCATGTACTTTCTGTCTCAGGAACTAAACTACTTGTGAACAAAATTTCAATTAAAGGTTCAGTAGCATAGGTTTCAAAGTTACCCATATAGGTATCTGTTCCAAGTTATAATAACTATATTTACTTCAATTTTTCCCGTCTCGGCACAACTCGTCGCTAGGCACAACTAACGGGAAACTCAACTAAAGGGGTGCTTAAAAAATCCTTCAAGTACACGTTTTAAGCATATTCCCGGCCTTGATAACACATGGTAAGATTACCAATCGAACTTACAACGACTAAACCAAAGATTCCATCCATATTTGCTTGTCCTACATCGCGTATAATCCGGGGTCGTTCGCACCCCGTTTAAGTTTCAATTATAATCAATAGTTCAACGATTATCGTAAGGGTTGCGGAATCGTGGTCACTGCTTACGTTCAATTAGGTGACCCTTTGAACGTTGGTAATGAGATAAATAGATTTTTTGTTACTTTGAACGTAATCCTTTTTGTGATGAGCCGAAATTTTCCGCTTTGTGGATTTATTGTGAATATAGTTCCTGCGCTTCCTATTGGCTTAACATTCCACTATCAGCGGATATTTCAGCCGATAGATAGTTGGTGCTCTCTCAATATAGAATAGGTTTATCTTAAATACTTTCGATTGTACTTTTTCTTTGGTAGATAAAAACACTTTAATAGAGGTTCATTAAGCTTATTATATGATATAGTTTATATAGTACATACTATTTACAGTTAAGTTAATAATTATTTGCTAAATTAAATAAGTTCAATGTCCTCTAAAATGTAATTTAAAGTTTGACACTCAAACTTTTACATAAATAAATAAATTATGTGTATCAGAGTTCAACCAAATACCATAATGTTAAAATTAAAGAAGTACTAAAACTATCATCAACAACCGTACCAACACCCCAAAACACGAATGTCATCCCAAAACAAAATCATCCACCATCTTATAAATAACTTGGTGCGAGATTAAAGTGTCGAAAAGGCGGGTAATAAGGCCTCAGGTGTTGAGTAATTGTTGAGTGCGGCGATATGACAGCCGCGGTGGCCGGGCCTGATTGGACCTGACAGCACTGGGGGGCTACCGGGGTCCGTCTGACGCGTGAAGCCACTTTTGATTTTAGTTTCGTCTGATTGATGTGGATTGATGGTTGCGTGGGAGATTAAAAAAAGTGTGTGTATGGAACTATAGGAATTATCCATTGATATGGGAAACTTAAATGTTTCCATATTTAGATCGTGCAATATTACATTGATTATCAGGTGTCGTAGTACTTAATCAAATCATGCCCATTGTGTCTCATTCGTGTATCTGTTTTTCACTTTTAATCTAACAGAATTTTTACCTGAACGTTACGTAACCCAATATCGAAATTTGATTCACCTACATCTCCGTACCTACAGTAGTGACTAGTAAAAGTAAAAATAATCCAGTGTGTCATACAGAAGTTGGCACTCAACCCACCATTCACTCGGCCACTCGGGTAGTGCTCGTCACTACTGCACATGACGAGTTAGTACACAAAAATATGTAACAACACATCAATATCACGTAACCCTCTTACGGCGCGGGTACATTTTACCCCACCTCCCAAGATTTGTACCCGACATACATAAATACATCCGAACGTGTGCACAGCGCTTGTATTGTGTAGGAAACGTGTAAATTGTTTACCGATATCAGGGAAGCGATATGTTCGCGCCGACACTGCGAGTGAGTCGGGCAAACACCACGAGTGTCGCCCGAGAGCGCCCCGGCCCATTTTACAAGAGCTTCCCCACACCGCGCGAGTTACGCCTGTATTATAACACATTCTGTGTGTTAACGCATCGCGCTACTTTTAGATGCAATATCCAATGTGTGCACACAATCGTAAACATATCACACGTACACTTGATGGATATACAGTCGAAATAAGTGCCTATTATTCCATACGAAAGTAATGAGCAATCTTCAATGAAATACTGTGATTTATTCGAAATATTTTTCATCGAATAAACGCCGAGGGTATTTATAGCAATATTTCACAGTACCTGTCAACACTACAAAATTCCTCTGAAAGATGAGAAAACGCGTAAAAAAGGCCGTTCAGAGAATAGAGCTCTTTGTTTACGCTGGCCTTTCTACCTTAGCGTAATTTAAAAATAAATATTCTTATGTAAGAAAGCGATACCGTCAGCTTGTATTTCGATATAAAATTTATCTACATGACTTAACTTTACGGAAATGAATTACACGGTAGCCGAGTTCTAGTCGACATCAAAATAAAATTATTCGACGATGACTTATTGATGGCTGAGTTAAACGAGCTATATGATAAGTTATTCCCGGGCAAGGCTGTGTCGCGTAATTTCGCCGGGGCGAGGGTAGCGCAAAATGTCTACGTTAAATATTACGTCACGATTCAATTTGCGGCGAGAGGGGCGAGGGGGGGCGGCACGGGGCGGCGCGGGAGCGTGTTTGTTCACTGATCGACGACCGCCAAGCTTCAGCTTGCACTCTGCATTCAAAGGGTTCCATGTGCGTTATATTTTTACTTAATACACCACCCACTCCACTACCGTCGTAAAATACCAATGTTGGTTAAACGAATATAAACGGTTAATAGGCCCCATTAACCACAAAGTAGGCTATATTTTCAGCTAAATACTTGACTAATTTCAATGAAAATCCAATTGAGCTTTTTTATTAATTTCCGGATGACACGCGAGCGAGTGATGTAGTCTGTTGAATGACACAACGGAAGCATAATGAACGTTACAAACGCGCTCTGCATTGAATGGCTAATTATTCCATGAACTGATTACACGACGTAGTTACAGATTAACCTAATAAAGGCAAGGTTGCGCTATGCAAAATAAAAATGTCTCCACGAATCATCTCCATCGCTGTAGCAATTTACGTCACAGCTAGAGTTTTCACATCGTCCCTCTCGCTCGCACCACTGCTTAATGCCACATTTACGTTGCAAAATATAGCTCACCCCTTCCCGACCCCGGTTGAATTAAGCAAGTTTATAGTTCAATTTAAAATTTTGATATGAACTACGTAATAACTCGCAAGTTTCGAGTTCTCGTGTTTATATGATTCATAATTTAGTGGTAATCGTGTCTTATGTGGTGAACTTGCTAAGTTTTCGACGGTTACACTTTATTAGATTTCACTTCATATGAGGATATTTCTTTAAAAGGTGTTTCACTTTTTATAGCTCCTGCCATTTGCTCGAGACCCGTCCTTGGCAACTTTGTACTGAAATGACTCAAGAAAGTACAACTGTTTCTCAAACACTTTCCTAACGTATTAATTTTAGTGCAGATTTTAGTGGCAAGTGAAAACTGCTTCGAGTCGAGAGTATTTCCGTTTTATTAGGTTTCTATTTAAAAGCTGTGTTACCAGATTTACCTACACGAGTACGTATAAAGCTTCGCATGAATACGAATGTCGCGATAAATCCGAATGATTTTACAGTTACCAAGCGGAAATGCAAACATATCGACAGATATACGATGTTTTCAATATTATTATGTACAGAGAAACTCGCCTTCTATGTTGGGTTAGGTTAGCATACTTCGCAAAAAGTTATTACTGGCGGTACCCAAACCGAGTTTGCTCAAGTCCTTTACGGATATGGGCTCTTCTGCCGACGGAGGATTTGCGGATAATTACGCGCTTCTTATTAAGCCGTCTGCAAATACTTTTGGGATGGGTAATTTTGTCCCTCGCTCGCATTTCGGGGGTTAACTATTTTTCTTTAGTTTATACGAGCCGGATCCGCCGTCCCTTTTGTTAATGGGTTACTTTTAGGCGAACAATCTTTTATCAAATACAATGAGATCTTAATGGATTACATTCTCACATTTAAATATCTGTATGAATATTAATTAAGTAAAACACGAAAAACAAGTTTATTGTAGTTCTGCGCGTCAGGTCAACGCTCCGCAACAAAATAAATACGTGTCAGATGATCAAAGTTCAGTAGCGAATACTGACAGCTCGAGCGCCATATTGTCTTGCTCCGTCGTCAAATACCGAAAGAATACAGAAAATAATTTCCCGGATTATGTAGAAGAAAAACAAGCAATCTCTTTATATAGGTAAAGATAACACAGATACTTTTGGGAAGTCTCCCTTCGGCGCGGTATAAATCTCAATTTGCATAATATATTTTGCGCCAGTTTAAGGTGTCCGTGAGGCTGGAAGGTACATGGAAACCCGCGTATCCAGCATGAGGCTCGTTTGTCATTCACCTCGGAACCACATTTAATTTTCGACGCCCCGCGGCTCAGCCCTCGCACTTGGGGTTCGCTATGTCGAATATGAAAAGTATTTCGCGTCGATGAATTGAAACAATGTATTTGGGTAGGTTTTTTCCCTTGAGGGCTAATTAGACGATGGTGTAGATGTTGGTTTTGGGAACATTTTGAAGGTTCTACAATGTTATCTTTGTGCGATATTGTTGTATGTAAAATTTGACACTGTTTTATAATCCCAAACTTACATTTGTAGACATTACACACCACGCTACATACCCTACGCATAGTAAATGTATTCATAGGACCCATCTGTTTCAACCCACCATCTCCAACACCAATAAAAAACTCTGACTTAGGAAATAAACTTGAACCGCCAGTAACCTTCACCTCATATCAGTGAACTGTTGGAATTAATAAAACTGTTCTATGAATATATAATGTCAATAAAGTTAGCTGTGAGTGACGTACGCCGACTTATTTGGACAACAGGGCCTTTACTGGGCCCGACAAGTCATTCTGGACTTTTTTATTGATATTTAACTGGTTTATTTAGTTTGGTGGGTTTAAGTGTCGTTATTAATGACTTTGAGATTATCAAGTTCGGTGAGGATATGTATCTCTTAGGTTAGTTGAGGAGTGCTATTAAGTCTGCAACGATAAAAGAATACACCCAAGGGACGTTTCAGTATAATCGCTCGGATCAAAATCAAAAGCCAAATATTGCCACTTTTGATTGAGAACATAAACTGAAATCGAAAGGAATAACTTCGTTATCGCGTCTTTTTGCAAAACAAAATTTTAGTACCGAGCAGAAATAAAATAACGTACATCCAAGAAAAATATCTCCGCGACAGATATCGAGAAAATACAACTTATTGATACGGCGTTCTGTTGACTGACATATTTATATATTTTCATATACAGAACTGATGGAATTTGTCGCGGCCCGTGAGATACTCGCGTTGTATCAAGTTATTTCTGCCCCAGATTGGCTCCGCTACAGACACGACACGTTTACTGGCTAATACTGAAACTATTCAGACATGGGCACCGCGCACTGCCATCAACTTTATTGCAGCATCTTAAAGTTTTATATTCCTTCTACATTGAGCATCGGGATCCATCTGCGATAGGCATCGCGATGCGTCGCCCGAGACGGACTGCCACCACTGCTGACTGCTGACAAACTCACCCTTGTTATAAAAAGCTTATCACGAATCCACCCGGCATAGTTACTGAACAAAATTGGATCCGATAAAAAGTTTCTGCCATTTTTTTGTGACTCGTAAAAAGATATCGCAAGCGTTCGCCTCGAGCGAATGTCATTGAATTTTCAACAACGATTTGAGAAGATTGTTGTAGCGAGTGGAGGGGCCCGGGACGCTATACGTTCACCCCGCGGTGCGGCCTGCACAAACTAATTCTTACAGGTATTATGCGCTAACACCCGACACGATAATACGGCGGCCACGCGCCCCAACTTGTTTGCGCAAGGGAGCCCAAACAAAAAGACGTCAACAAGAAATACGTATCTTTATCGAAAGCATTGTTGTAAGACGCGACAAAGAAATTGAAGATTTAATTATTTCAAGTGAGCGTATTCACTCCGAAGTGAATAACATAAGTTATAAATAATTCCGGGGATCATAAAATTATCAACGCTCCGAGCGCCGAAAAAACAAAGATTGATGTCCATCATGGCCGTTCCGTCTATTATCATAAGTTAGGAAAGTGATTCCAGATGATATACAGCCAGTGTTCATTGTAGACATATTGTAAGTGTTACGCAAAGCTACGCGGAAGACACCAGTAATTTGCTAATGGAGATTCGAGGAGGCGCATAAGTTACGGAAATTTGCAATTCGAAAGGAGCTCCCGACCTCTTTTATTTCATAAGTAATATTGCTGCAATCGCGTCGCGGGAAACAACATTCGTGCGTAGGGCTGTCGACTAACTTGCAACAATGACTTCTTGGAGTTCCAATTGTTTTTGACATTGATTTGTCAAGCATTAATGTTTGTCAAGTCAAGTTGCAAGCGTGTGTCGAGTTTTGCAAGCTGCTGTTGTTTCTAACAATTTGTGTGAACGAATTGTTTTTCGACTGAGTTTTGCCTTCATATGTGTGAAATGTTATGGGGTTTTGTTCTGTTAGGATAATTAATTCATGTCGGTTTTGAAGTCGTTTTAACTGTCCTTGTTAGGGAAGTGCAGAAACAATTCTGTTGTTGTTCATATTTGTTTCATAGAAATGTTCAGTTTATCAAGATTTATTTCTTTTTCTACGTTTTCTCTTGTGGCAACCCTGCACCCTCCCCATCGTCGCTGAAGTCTGTCCGTCGCTTTGTCTCCAAGGGATTTCGTCGGCATGTAACTTTATATTTCGATATTTTGTTATCTTAATTCACAAAAGCCTTTGAATTTCTATTTATGTTGGCGTCATTGTACACTAGGCCCTAGGTCTCTCCCGGCTTTGTTTGCTATCGAGTATTTACTAAATTATTCGCTAAATGCAAACGTGGCGCTGCATTAATATTAATGTTTCTGTAAATGGGTTTGATTAAACATTGGTTTGTAATGGTTTGCATTTTTGGTACAGTACCTACTGTTTGTTCATTTGGATTGTATTAATGTCGTACCTACTTATGTTGTTTTTGGTGATAAATATGTTTGGAGACTTAAGTAAACATTGCAACGTAACACAGACGCAAGACGAATTTTAAGTGAAAAAATATAGTATTTAGGTAACAAGCATAAGTGCATGTTTACTGTTCAATAAAATGTTCTCTACTTCCGAAAAATCTCCCATAAAACTACCAGAGCAGGCCTTCAACGACACAACTACCGTGTACATTGACAGAACCCATGTAATCCATCCACTACACACAGTACACAGCCTACAAACAAACACACACACAAACAAACGTTATCAAAATGTCGCTAAATCAATACTCGTGTATCTGTTACAAATAGATAAGTCTCGTACGGGCACTAATGTTTGCTCACTCCAGCTTAAAGCAACCGTAAAGACACTATTGTTTATTTTCACTTATGTTAGGCGTATCCACGGAGTAAGGAAAGAGCGGAGTTACCATATTGTAGGTAGGTCAGACGCCTTCATCTTCATCTGAGTCAAACTAAAACGATCAGTTACGAGTGAGTTAACGAGGCGTTCGGGTTCATTGAGACATCTGTCAACGATTTTTGGTTAAGTAGGCGTGTAAAGGTGAAGACAGTACTTTCCTCGTCCCCCGCACGCCTGCATTTTGGCGCGACTGTCTTAGAAGATTTTCCGAGATGGCACTTCCGCTAGTCATTTTGTTCTCCATGGTAGTATCTCACTAAAGCGGGTGATCCATACTTGTGTGTAAATTTACATGTTGTGCTTGTATGCGTAAGCTAGGGAACGCTCAGTTGCGGTCGAGTTGGCAAGTCATACAAAGGCATCATCATCTGACTAGCCTTTTTCCGACTATATTGGGGGTCGACTTCCAGTCTAAACTGTTGCAGCTGAGTACCAGTGTTTTACAAGGAGCGACTGCCTATCTGACCTCCTCAACCCAGTTACCCTCGCAACCCAATACCCGTAGATGAGACTGGTTGTCAGATTTACTGGCTTCTTACTACCCGTAACGACTGCCAAAGATGTTCAATGACAGTCATACACACATGTTTGGATAACCCGCTTTCGTGTGATGCTTTTTCGTCTTGCGAGTAACATGGGAAGGTTTAGAAGTAAAATAAATATTAGTAAGTCAATTATGTAGAGTAAGTGCCAGATTGAGTAAAGGAAATGTATTAATGATTGATCTCTTTCTGTTTCAGGTAAATATCGATGGGAATTTGGAGAGTATGTTGAAATATCATTGACGTGATGGTGAGAATGCTTTTTGATATAGAGATGATTTAGTTTTCGGCTTCTTTTATATGTTAATACATTTGTAGGACGATATATAATTTTGAAAATGATAGCATGGATTAATTTGATAATGGTTTAACATAAAACAGGCTATATTGTAGTTGAATTAAACAGTTATGATTTAATAAACAGAAAATAAGCATTAGATATTACTATTCAAGCAAATTATACACCACTACGATATGACTCCGAAATTACATATATAAGAATATAGTGTTAACTGTTATTACTTGTAAGTGACAAAGTGTTTTTAATATCTGCAAACAACATTGCCACTCCGTTACCCAAAGTATCTAATAACATTTTATCATAATATCCCAGTGTCTCAAAATTAATTTCATTCAACATAAAATCGTGGGGCCTCCATAATTATCATAATAGAGTCACAAAAAAGATTCAGCCTTCTAAGGGAAAGACAAGTGATTTAGCGAAGTATTTTCTTTTATCTTTTGTCTTTGTGTTATGAAAAGATGTCTTTATAGCAAGCGATTTGAATGCTATTTCTTTTGTTGTAAGCTATTTTATAGTGTTGCGATACGCCCATTGTGTAGTTTCAAATACTGCTTAAAAATACCGATTTGATATAGGCAAACTTACGTACTCGAGGACCTATCTTTTGCCTAGAATATTGTACATGTAATTTTGCTTAGACATAGACATAATTTTGCTCAGTTTCATTCAGATTTATTCATAGCTCCAAAGACGTAGGTACCATTCAGGAAACGAAAGATATTTACGTCATTAATATTGTTTATCAACATCTTTATTCTCTTTTCTAAACCACACATAAAACTGCATACACCTATCTTATCTACCATTTCTCTGCACATACTCTGTATTGACGGACCAACCATCAGTTTGCAGTCAACTGTCAATATGGCGAATGTCCTGAGAATCGAACCGTGATGAAAGGCGAGTAGGAAATGTACATAGAAGGATAGGATAGGACTGTGGGTGACAGACCGAGTTAGATATCATAGATCTTGTATGTATGGTATGGTTTAAAATACTAGTGTGGGTTGGGTGTTTACGTTTGTAGTCTATGTTTCTATGTATGTGTTAGTAATGTTTCTGTTTACATATAAGAGGAACTGTTGAGTGTGTCTTGATAAAATTAACAAAGAGGCTTAAGCTTGACATGATGTGAGAAATAGGATTATTTAATCAGAATGAGTTGGTAGATGAATTCAGTAAGTTTAATTTAAATTGAAAATTAAAAGTGTAGAAAGAGCCTATGGAGATAAATCTCCTAAAAAATAAATAGTTTCATCAGTTTCCGTAGCACAAAAACATAAGTAATATTTTTTCCAACTTACAAACAGCTCGTGGGCGATTCATTAGGGCTCCAAGGCAGGATGTTATGACATAAAACAAAACAAACTCGGTTCGTAGTTTAAAACGACAGCTCGTAAAAGTAACTGCGTGGGAGTTGTCTAACGAGACGTATGTAGAGGAAGTATTGATACGATACGATAAGTTCACTGACAACATAAACGTATGTTTTTCTTAAAACAACTGTTTATTTTGAATTTTCAAGTTCAATAGGCATGGTGAATGAAAAAAAGTGATTAAGTTGCCAGTTTTTTAAATAACCCTAAAATAATGTACACGTATTTTTTATTTTCTTAACCAATTAAATCCTTACTACTATTTGCTGAATACACTTTCACTCACCACATACAGCAAAAACACAAAAACTTTCTTACACAAACTCGAGCTTATGTATTAAGTATATATCTCGATTTTCAAAACATCGATGCAACAGCGATAATAATCTATATCTAGATACTAAAATAATAAAGGCGTAATATTTTTTTTGTTTGTACCCTAACGGCTCCGACACTACTGAATCGATTAGAAAAATTATTTCAATTTTATTTTTATTTTATTTTTATTATTATATTTATATTTTATTTCAATAGTTGGAAAGCTACACTCTTCTCGAGTAACATAGTCTACATTTATCCTTCTACTAGCAGTAGTTTCTCCAGTACGCGGGTGAAACCGCGGTAACACATCTACTCGATAATAATTCGGATATGGAGCCACGGTCCACGTGGTTACGCGCGTGGTCGCTGGTCGCGTACTTCGGTAGCCGGGTTAGTGGCCGCGAGACCGTTACGCGGCCCAAGGTATGGTCGCCCGGCGCTTACCAACCTGTTTCTAATGTAGGTAGATAGTGAGTCTGAATGTCCTGTCTGTTTTTTGTGTGATCTATGGTGGTTGTGATAGGAGATGGATTGGCGCATTTTTTTGGACTGTATGGATGATTTTGGAAGCCAAATTTGAGATGTATTATCGATATTGAAAATAAATAAGAAAGGATTTAAGGATTCTAAAATAAAATAATGTAGATTGATTAAAAAAGTAACTTATTAGTTTTTTAACCTTCTAAGTTAATATTATTTTCAGTGTATTGAGAAGAGTTATTTTACAGCAAAAAGTTAAATTATTAATTAAAAATCAAATCAGTTTAATTTATTGCTTGCAATATTTATTTTAGAAACTCTAAAATTAGATTGGCTGTCAAAATTACAGTTTAACCGTCAAATCCGTAGCGGACCCCAATCGGGGTCTAAACATCAATGTCACCGTAAGCTCGGTTTAGACCCCAATTGGGGTCTGCGAATCAGTCATACACTTTCCTAATTATTTACGCTCATATTTATTTTCTTTCCAATCAAACCACATTTGTGAGTACTAAATAAAATAACTAAATAAATTTAAATTATTTTTACGCATTCAAACCTTTCATATTTAGCATCCCGTTAGAAATATACCTTTTTAAAATCCAATCGTAATTACCGGGAATTCTGATCGAACTCGCCATGTTTGTTTACATTAGTTGTTTTTTTTAAATTTGAAGACGCATAGACAAGATGGCGACGGTGATAGAAGTTTTGCATCGAATGATCCGATTCGTTAAAATAAAGAATCGATTTAATAATTTTATATTATAATATTACTAAATTGCACTTTTGTATAGGTACTTACCATAATCTGAAAATAAATTAGGAAAAGTAAAATGACTTAATTTATTTTGAAAAAAATGCTAGAAAATCAGTGGTAGAAAATACGTTGTAGCCGGAATAAAAAAAATCTTCGGTTTTTAGGGTTTCTGAAGACGGCAAATGAAGACTTATTTATTTCTTCGGGTGTTTTATGTGCAGGATTCCTGTAGACCTGCCAAACTTAATGGCGATTCGTTACTTCCAACTTTTTAACTGAGCGGCAAAGCTATTTGACGAGAGCCGTAGTTAGGTGTAGTTATCGCAAAATTTTATGACGATTTCATTGTTTGAAAGGGCAAATAGTTCGCTGTTCATCGAAAGCTGGTCCAAGATGGAAAGATGGCCGCCGCCGACTTATTTTTAACCGACTTCCCAAAAAGCGGAGGTTCTCAATTCGACCGTTTTTTTTGTATGTTTGTTACGCGATTACTCAGCCATTTATTTATCGATTTTAATGATTCTTTTTTTGTTTGATAGCGTATACTTCCGAGGTGGTCCCGTTATCATCAGGTCAGGATCTGATGATGGAACCTTGAGAAATCGAGGGCGACTTTCGAAAGTTGCAGAAATACATAGGTTGAAATCTTATCACTCAGGTGTTTGCCTGGTAGCACTATTCAACAGTGAAGGTTTTGAGCTGAACTGATGATGGAGACCAGTGAAGTTCGAGGGAACTCGACAACTGAATATTTAAACTTTCTCGTGTTTATGCTTATATTATTCGTATTTACGAGGCCTCTGCAACAGTGAAGGAGATGGAGACGAGAGAAGTTCGGTTGTCGAGATCCCTCGCCCTTCTCTGGTCTCCATCATCAGGTCAGCTCCAAACCTTTACTGTTTCATAGTGTTATCAGACATACATCTGAGTGTCAAGTTATAACCTTATCTATGCTTACAATTTTCGAGAGTTGCCCTCGATTTCTCAAGGTTTCCATCATCAGATCCTGGACCTAATAACAAATATGGGGAATATACCCTTTCGACCAAAAACAAACATCCAAATTGAGAACCACCTCCTTTTTGGGATTCGGTTAAAAATATTTGGTGACTTTAAAATCAATCAATTATTATTATTGTTTCTCATCACCAAATAAGTACATTACTTTGGTAGTTACAAATCGCATTATATTTCAGAACAACAGGCTTACCCTCTTCATCATCATCATCATCATCAGCCTATCGCAGTCCACTGCTGGACATAGGCCTCTCCAAGTGCACGCCACTGAGATCGATTGAAGTAGGCTAAATACCTCTATGAGCAGGCTTACCCTCCGCCGAAACAAAAATCTTAGAATTGTTGAGAAATAATATAAGAATAAATTAAAATTCCGTAATAGGTAATAAAAATTCAATTAAAGTTAAAAATTATTACGAATGACGCAACACCAAAATAAATAATACATATAAAAATTTAATGCTAAAAACTTTCATAAAACTTAAATATCTTTTTTCTTAACAACAAAAACAAATTGAACCTATAATTTAAAATTAATAAATAAAATTGAAATAAGTTGCTATTAAAAAAAATATATAAAATTGGTATTCGATTATTTATAATAAATATCCGATTTAGGTATCGAATGCACACCGATGATTGAAAAAAAAAAATAAAACTCTATTCCAAACTCTACTTGTCTGTGACTTTGATCTTGTAAATATTGTTCATTTTTATTGTGTATTTTATGTGCTGATTTTTTAGTTATTGAACATAAATAAGTGCACGAAATGTATTGCAATGGATTGAAAATGTTATAAATATGACGTTTGTGTTGTGTTTGAGAAAGTGATGCGATTATTTATTGGTAAGTTTTCACCAAATTTGAAATGCCTAACTTTTCGATAGACTTAAAAACACCGTAATTATTATATTTTTCTGAATTAACTGACCCCATTTGACCTTTGCACGTTGTTGTCAAATAAGTGAGCTCTAAAGTTATAGGTAAAATACTTCTAATCAGGCATTACGGACTTAGAATTCATGTGTTGAAAGTTAGTACAAATTTTTGACTTCCATGTCGCGATTCAAAATATCCCGCCGAATCAACGGTATAGTCATATGTCAAAATCTTGTCGAGCAGAGGGGTTAACTTATTAGGTATGGATTTAATTTATATTTTAAAAATATTAAATTGCTTTTGCGTATCTTTAATATTCAGTTTTTTTTTCATAAATTGAGTTAATATACAACACTTTTAATGACACTTGTGGTCAACCATTAACATTATCATTATCATAAATAAACTTCCAAATAGGTATATCAACAAAATTTTAATAAACCTCTTTCCATACTAGATTACATTACATCAATCACGTACAAAATTAATCGCTTCTTCTCACCCAGTTCGGTAATCCGCTACCGCTTATGACACAAACCGCGGTAGTTGGCGGAATTAGGCAAGGATAACACCAGTACTGTGGATTTTACATCAGTTTTTTTATAAATTCATTTAATATATAATATTTGTGGTCATAATGACACTTGTGGTCAACTATTAATGTTATCATATCACTATCATAAATATACTTCCAAATAGGTATACAAATAAAATATTAATATACCTCTCTGAAAACATAATTAATCAGTTCTTCAACAACGTACCAGTAAGGGTTGCTATACACATAAGCGGCAAAACCAAATAAGCATATGAAGATGAATGCTCGGGAATCTCTATGCGCTCACACGTACATAACGAAATATATGTGTCACACCCACGTAAGGTAAGGGTAGTAATTGCTTCGGGTGGGCTCTGTTGTTCGACATATACTGCCGAACCAACAATGCCGACCCGCTTATGTGTGTAACAACCCTTATTCGCTCCCGCTTATGACACAAACCGCGGTAGTTGGCGGGATTAGGCAAGGATAACACCAGTAGCGTGGATTATCCAGTAGTCGAGTCGCGTGTATACGCTCCTTTGTAACAGTAATTACTATGGCTTTACTATGCGTTCTTAGACTTAGCTCGTTCGCGACTCAAATTAGACGGTGCAGTATTAATGAGGTAGAGCGCGTTGCTTGGGGGAGTAGAAATCGCGGTTTTTAACCAACTTCCCATAAAAGAGATTCTCAGTTGTGTTTTACTCTATTAGGTTTAAATAATTTCTATAATTTGTAAAATAAAATCAAACCACCAGATTAAGCGCTTTCCCACTTAATTATGCAACTTTGCGAATTAATTTTATATATTATGACAAATTTATATCAATACTGAAAAATTAGGTTAATGCATTACAAAAAAAAATGGTTTTGATTAAAGCAATATTATCAATCGAGCAGAACCTTTGTGGCCAATTCAAAATTCTATATATCCCACCTTTATGTAAACCAACTGTTTACAAAGTATCTTACATTGTACAATTCATACTCCAACATGTGTTCTTAACTTGTATTTGCGACAGAAATTAGACACTGTTATGCTTGCCCCGCGGTTTCGCTTCAAATTCCCTCGTTTATTTTAATGACCCCGTTGGAGCACAGATCTCGTGGATTACCGAGGTCTAGTGTGTTGTGTCAAAAACTTTGAACTTACTTTGTTTTAAGTATTTAGCATACCTAATGATACGCGTGTTTTCCCTGAAGAAATAACAAGTCTATGTTTACATTTTAACATTTAAGTCTCAGATGAAAGCGTGCCTCTAGCCTTGAAAGAATTGAAACAATAAGGTTAATTGATATTCAAAAAATAAGGCTGTGAAAAGCACATGAAATACCTCACATTTTTTTTATACAATTTTTGACCATATGACCATTAAGGCTGACAAGGTCATGAAATATCTCACATTTTCTTTAATACAATTTTCGACCATATGACGTTTGCGCCCAAACACCGCTAACTTCTAAGACTCCCAGCTTCAGTTCTATGAAGGTTTTTAAAACCCACTTTTGCCCGACCTGACCCAAGAAACGAACCCAGGACACAGTGCAAGACAGTCGCTCTTAAGACTACTGCGACCAACAAGCCAGTTATCTGATTTAAGAACATAAAACACTTAATCCCAAGCCCAAGATTGATGTCATCGGCCCAATAAACAAACGGACAGCCATGACCTGACCGAACAGCGACGATTAACATTAACGATCGGTTTAAACAATCGATACGACATTCCTACTTAATTGAACCCACACAGTTTACGAGCGACGCCCCGTTTGGCGTTTTGTAGTTTAGTTGAAACTTGGTGTTGTGGGTAATTGTTTAGATTTTTTTTTTACTTTATATGTATTTGATTATGACATTACTTGTAATAGATGTATATAGCTTGGTATATAGCTATATAGATAGCTAGGCATGGATTTTGGGTAGTAGGAAGTACAATTTAATACTTGATACGAACTTCATTATGACGTTATTCGTAGGTAATAGATTTAGCTAGGTAGCGTTTTTGGGTAATATGAAGTACAATAAGGTCCTAAATTATTATGATTTCAACTTTTAATTCTTACTTTATAGACTTCTCAAACAGAGAAAATAGGAATTAAACTATCTCATAAAGTCTTTTACACATTCACAGCTTATTATGTTACACAGGTTTTTATCGTTACCTCATATCTGCATTTTTCTTCACCATTCTCTCCTACAACCATAATTTTAAGTGATCGTCTCATACATTATCTTAATAAACAGAGTTAACCATATGCTCAAGAGTTCTGCGTTCGGTAATAAAATAGTGACACCGAATTCGGTAATAAAATACAGGAATGGCTTGTCCAAATACAGAGTAGCCACGCTCCGTGTATGATATATGGACTTCCCGGATATCTGTCCTCGATTTTTCTAACAAAGTGTGCGCAACGATGTTTGCATTGCTAGGTTTCGAAAAACTATTGTAATTTATGCAGTTTTGTCTAAATTAATTGTTTTTTTCTAAGATTATTGTGTCTAATGACGATATTGTGTGTTCAAAATTAGGTCTTATATCAGAACATTTTCACATAATTACCATATCGATTTATTGTTTGAACTGGTAGTTGTAAATCGCTTAAGGTCTGTAAGATTTGCAGATAAGAAAACCCGAACGGAAAATCCGCTAGTGTGAAGTGTTAAAAGGCCCAAGTAATCTTCCAACTAAAGAAAAAAATGCCTTATTTTACATATCACAGAATAAATACCTTAACATTATTTGGAACATTCAATCCCCTTTTCACTCGACACTCCGCGCAAACATATAAGACATTACTTTTTATTTCAATAGTGTGTGTTATGTGTATCAGTAATCGTATCTCCCTTTTACACGTGATTTAACACCTTTATGTATCTGTGTGTGTGTGTGTGTCAACGGTCTACCCATGGAGAACAAAATTTACTAGCGGAGGTGCCATAACGGAAAATCGTCTTAGAAAGTAGCGCACCAAAATGCGGATCAGTGGAGGACGAGGAACGTTACTGTCTTCGTCCTTATCCTAATACGCCTTTATTGCACCCGATCAGTTTTTGTAATACCAAAAATCGTTAACAGAAGTCTCACCGAACGCCTCGTAACTGATCGTTTTGGACATATCCACCGTGTTTGACCTAGAAGAAGTTGCCTGACCTACCTGCATTATGGCATCTCCGCTCTTTCCTTCTTCTTCGGTTCTACCTTAGCAAATATAATTCGCATTTTACGGAGGTTCGTTTTGAGTCTCTTTGTAGCGTCCGTCCAATTTGTTCAAGTATATGTTTAGTCGAGTTACTGGATGTCAGAGGCGCGTTTCACAATGTCTAAGTTCGTGTACATAAAGTAAAGGTCTTTAGTAGTTTGACGACGGATTTCAATGCTTTTAGAATTTACTTACTGTGCTGGAAATTGAACCTTTCAGGTATAAAATATGCCTGAGTAAATGATTTGTCCGGAAAATGCTGTGTCAATATTTTTATAGTGTCATTTTAATAGCTTTACAGAGTACCTAACACTGAAATCTATACTTATTTAATAAAGAGGAAATATTTTTTAGTTTGTATCCTAAAGGCTCCGTCATGAACCGATTGTAAAAAAAATGTTTCAGTGCTGGAAAGGTACACTCTTATTGACTAACATAGGCTTTATTTTATCCCGGTACGGGTAGTAGTTCGCACGAATGAAAAAGCGGAAAAACGGCTAGTAAGAAATACAACTCTGATCACGACTAGTTAAAACCGAAAGAAACTTATCAATTTGGCAGTCATTCAACTATGTTGAGGAAGTGATCTATTATTCACAAGATTGAAAGGTATTCGTTATATTTAATGTGCGTCTGATATAAACAGATTATAATTAGCTTCATGACACGAGTAAGTCACCAGTAACAGCTGGTTTTTGGTTCTTCTGTCCTTGCTAACGACTAAATGACCTACATTGATTATGTAATGAGAAATCTGTCAATATGGATCGTCATACAAATCCTATGTAACAATATATTACCAATCAAGACGATACGCTTAAAAATGGCGACAACCTCTTTATTTGCGCACGTATAAGTTATAGGCATAAGATTACGTAAAAGAAGAATTTCGATATCTCATAAACGAAAATTAATTCCCTGGCACAGATGGTCATACAGTGGCTGAACTTAAAAGAAATGGTCATATAGGTCACAGTAATGAACAAACACCTTCTTACAATGCAAGAAATCAAACTACAAAAGTTGAAGATTTCAAATAAGAACCCAAATCTTTTAGGCTAGCAACAGATCTTCTAGATCACATCTTCACTTATACATATTATAACACAAATGTGTGAATAAGATGACACTATTATGGCGCTAGCTACGCATAATTTTTTGTTCGGTTTTTTGAGCGAATCTTTAATTGAGGAGCAAAAAATCTCGGTTGTTCTCGGTCACATGGTAGCTGAGATTCGGAGATTCGATACCTACCACGTGTTCTGTCGTTTTGTTAACATGTGATGTGATGGTTAATTTATTAATTGCTAGAAGCTGTTTGTGCTCTATTTGGATTTCAATGATTTATTTTGGGACTTACTCTTTGATTTGTTAAATCATTTGTAGGTATATATTGTACACAAATATCGGATAGGCCGTTAAGTAAACGTTATAAAGATCTTCTTAGTAGGCATGAAATCTTCAAAAAATAAAGTGTTCCTATCGACTATTCCTCTTTAGTCCATAATGTCCCAACCGTACTTTTCTGAAATCTGGACTTCATCCAGCCTTTGCTAGGCTACCGACTTCAAATTCCCAACTCTTCTCAAACTTATCAGACAATCCATTATTCCACTCACTTAATTCACTAACGATATTGACTGTTCTATTAATATTAAAATGATAAACCTTTAGACGTTATGACTCCAGACAAGTATCGACAAGTTGCCACACTATAGTCTATGGCAAGACATGTTTAGTGTTAGTCTGGGATTTTATTATCTAGCATCTATTATTATGAGTTAGGTTTAGAAGTTTTAGGGGATGGATTTTATCAAGAGACAGATACTGCAATGACAGTCTCTCCCTCACCCTTATCTCACACTACATCAGAAAATAGGCTTACAAATATTAACCTTTTGGAAAAGTTCTATGTGGCATCTAGCAACAACGGCTTCATCATGAAACCACTAAGTTGGTCATGAATTCACTGTAGCTTTTAAGCCTTGAAGTACTTGAGTTCTATCATCTAAGTGCCTGAATTCATCATTCAATGGTACTCTATCAATATTTGTTTAACTTATTTCAACAAATAATTCTTTACTATTTATACCTTCGTTCCCACGCTACGCACCAGTGTTAGTATCGTTACAATTTATTAAGTTATTGTTAAGAGAGCTCTTAAGAACTTCTACAATGTAAGAACCATGAATGTGCTTAACAAAAACAGTTCATCCCAATTCTGTAACCACACGTGCAAGTTATCTGGACCAACCATCTAACCGAGACTTATTCCAAGAATCATTAGTACTATACATCATAAATATTCATACAATACATTGTGTTTCATGATTGTAATGATAAAAGCTTCTTTGTACTCGAATCTATTATCGTGTACGTCAGTACTTTAGTGATGATTAATATGTAAACAGTGTCACGTATTACGAATGATATTAAGGACTAAGGGTACGTGAGTGCTGACCTCCGTTATGATATACGCACGAATACCTAGTGTACTTTGTTTACCTTTGTATGGTGTTCTGTCAACCTTCAATTTGGTTGTACGTGTGATACCTTAAACGTTATTTTTGCTAAGTCCTTTTTAAAATATAGAGCATTGTAGAATTTCCCGGCGCTAGACATTAACAAATTCACACTGAATATATCACTATTCTTCTCCTACCAAACATTTTAGTACAATTTCCACTAAAACAGTTACATAATACACTCACTCAGCACAAATTGCTCCACTACGAACAAATTTAAAATAAAGCCGCTTTTCTGCAAACCACTCAAACTATGAAGGTCGAATGTAAATTAATTTGTACAAAACAGCGCTGCAGCATTTTGACAAACATACATTATGACAAGCGTTACGCTGCAAATTGCAAATTTGTTTATCTGCAGTGCAAATGCAGCTGTTGGAAATTCTTTTGAAAGTGTTTTATGTTCTACAAATTGTATGATAGCTTGACTTTGGCTGTCTTGTCTTGGAACGACTTATGATTTTTTGATGAGGCAGCTTTTTATGACAGTGCATGATGCAGTAACAGTATTATTATTTCTGGCTCTTGTGCCAGAAATGTGCTTGTCGGTCATCATTATCTCTGAAATTCGTATTTATTCTACGATCCGGTAAATATCAATATCGCTACGAGTAATTTGCATAGCAACTACAAGGCGGATGCATTATTTCTTTCAAGAATTCATAATGATTTTCATTTCCTAGAAACGTTGTGTTCAATGCAGAAAATTGCTGTTTTCATTGTTTTATTATTCTCTTTAGTAAGTTTACAAATTGGTCTTTATAACTTTACGTCAATTATGGCCCACGCAACATTAATGTTACCTATATCGACTTTCAAGGTTACCAAGCGAATTACTAAGTCGTAATCATAAAAATGACACTAGGCAGTATTATTTTGACAACCAAGGGCGCTTTATCTGATTTCAATGTGATATTTAATATTACGACAAACAATCTATTAAAGAAACCAATTTAGTTTCAAATATCACGGTTAGCAGGAAAAAGCTTTTAATAAAGAGTAGATCAAATACTCGTAATAATATGGCTATGAATATGAGTTCTGAAAATACGAAAAATGTAAAACAAAAATGGGGAGGTATTGAGATTTAAGGGCGTAGATATGTTTAATTTTGTGTATTCTCAAATTTAGTTCTGCATTGTAATTTTAGGTTTTCAGCTTTTTTTCACTACGACGCTTTTAAAATCATCCTTCGAGCATTATTATCAAAACAAACCACGTAATTATCAGTTGTCACGTCAAAACAAAACATTTCTTCAGAGACGCAGAACAAACATCACGTAAATGTGAATTATTGCGGTTTTTACGCAATCATTGACGCATTTTCAGTGCATTAATGCACGTAGAAAAAATACTATCGTCACGACCACCAAAGACGATTGTCATTTTCTTAAAAAACGTGAATAAGTAAGATTGATCATTACATTAAGAGTGCAGATTGCAGACTAAACAGTCGGCCGACAGTTGAGCACATAGTTGCCAAAGAAGACGGATCACAATCCATACAAAATTGCCCCACGTCCTATAACAATGTGACATATCTCAAAAAATAGATAAAAATGTTAAAAAAAATATGGCATACTCTCTAATTTATTTTTTTTACACCTTCATACGAAAAAAATGCTTTAAAAATTGTTCAGGCGCTGTTATGAAAACATCGTTCATAGGACTATTTATGGACTATTTTATTAAATTATTTTTTTGTTTGATAGGGTATACCTCACAGGTCGTCCCATAATCATCAGGTCAGGATCTGATGATGGAAACCCTGAGAAATTCAGGGCAACTATTGAAAGTTGTAGGCATGCGCAGGATAAAAACTTGACTATAAGGTGTGTCTTATAACACTATGCAACAGTAAAGATTTGGAGCTGACCTGATGATGGAGACGAAAGAAGGTCGAGGGAACTCGACAACTGAATATGTAAACTACCTCGTGTTTGGGCTCATATTACTTGCATTGAATAGACCTTTGCAACAGTGAAGGTTTGGAGCTGACCCGACGATGGAGATCCGAGAAGGTCGAGGGAACTCGACACCAAAATATGTACACTACCTCAGAAGTCGGTGTCTAATGGATGTACCTAAGTTTATTTCCCCACCGACTTCTAGGCCGATGCTCCTAAGAATAGTTTGTTTTGCTTTTCAGTGTTTTTGGGAGTTTTTTTTTATTGTAAAAAGTTTTTGTTTTTATTTTTGGCTTTTCAGTGACAAGCACAGTTGTCACTATCCGCATGGGTGGGAAGTTCTTATCAATACGAATAATATGAGCCCCAACACGAGGTAGTTTACATATTCGGTTGTCGAGTTCCCTCGGCCTTCTTTCGTCTCCATCATCAGGTCAGCTCCAAATCTTTACTGTTGCATAGTGTTATAAGACACACCTTATAGTCAAGTTTTTATCCTGCGCATGCCTACAACTTTCAATAGTTGCCCTGAATTTCTCAGGGTTTCCATCATCAGATCCTGACCTGATGATTATGGAACGACCTGTGAGGTATACCCTATCAAACAAAAAAATAATTTAATAAAATAGTCCATAAATAGTCCTATGAACGATGTTTTCATAACAGCGCCTGAACAATTTTTAAAGCATTTTTTTCGTATGAAAGTGTAAAAAAAATAAATTAGAGAGTATGCCATATTTTTTTAAACATTTTTATCTTTTTTTTGAGATACGTCACATTGTTATAGGACGTGGGGCAATTTTGATCCATCTTCTTTGTATAAAGAAAATCTTTATTCCAGTCAAAGTTTTCAGTCGGTCTGATACCGGCTCAATACCTGATCTTTGTAATGTGCGTACTACCATTCATCTTCATACTGATTTATGAGCTAAAAGCTATCGGCCGACTAAAAGTTTGCAGTGTGTTAGTAATCTAAGAATTGTGAAATATGCTTTTTTTTATTTTTTCGTTGTTGAGATGTTTTCTTTTAAAGTAATGTCAGCTATAAATATGTTTGTGTTGCTCTTGAGTGACAGTTACGTAAGTAAACATGGTGGCACCGAAATAGTGGGATGTGTTCAATTACTAATTTGTGGTGATGGCGCTTATTTGAAATGTTCTAAGTATGTAGAATTTACATACATATATGTTTCAGAGTAAGTGAGAAAATACTGTATGCTGTAGCTACAGATGATAGCTTTACAGGGGTATAACCCCTATACCATACCTTTCTACTTAACCATTTGTCTCGCCTTTTAACAAAATCGCGCTTTATAAAAACCCAATGAAAAACTGCCTTATATCTTCCGAATTTATCGTATCATATTGTACTGATCACCGACACGTTTTATCCGCAAATCATAAAATAATTTTAACTACAATTTATTCCCCTAACATTTCACCACAAAATAACTATTCCAAACTCCTGAAAAGAAAGCTTAGGTATTTAGAACGCGCAAGTTTAGCCGTTCCCGTGGTTTATACATGTGTGTGTGAGCTATTTGTGTAAACACGGCGTGACCTTGACATTGGGTGCGCACGCGCGTCACGCTTCGGCGCGCGCACTCCCGCGCACCGGCACACCCCGCCCCCGGACATAGATTATGTGGTAGATGGGTCAGTTCTTAGAAAACTAGGAAAAAATAAAACGTGAAGAACATTTTTTGCAATGCGTATTGGAAATGTAACGATGTACAGCAATTTTCATTAGGAACAACGGAAACGGCTTTTCTTGTGTTCATCCTAAAGCACAAACTGCCTTCATAATATCTGACCAAACCTGCTTTAACAATTTTCTTATTTACAAAGTGCATGACTTTAAGACTTACTTAATGTGTCATTGATCATAAAGATCACATACCGTTTCACAATAGAAAAAAGAAATGCCCAACGACATTACATTACGTGTCAAATTTCCACGTGTCTCTTCAAAAACCCTCAGGCTTCAATCCCATATACCCCTTAGTTTAATATGCGAATTGGTTTTTCTTTGAAATCCAAGCGACGTGCGAAAAACAAGTCAATGGGATCCATTTGTTGGTGACATTCCTTCGTGTTAGATAATCCTATAACTATGATTGAAGGCTTCGAGCGTGGAAAGGATTGAAAACCTTTTGTTATGCTGGGATTCTAATTGTATTGGTGGTTAATATAAAGGATAGTGGGTGGTTCTGGCTTTTTAGCATTACCTACAAGCTAGTTAAGTGATCCCTTCGTTGGCGTTCTTAGGGAAGAACTTCTCGCATCTGGATAAAAGAGAAACCTACTTTCTCAGGGTCTAGTTTTGATTCAGTAGTTATGTGTTCAAACAGATAGACACAGTTCCTTTAGCATTGTTAATATTGGTAAGGATAGGTCACACTAGACTTTCAACAAACAATGTTGGGTTATGCTTCCAACCCAAACTATAAAACTTGCCATAACTTGCCTACCTAATGACCAGTCCAAACACATTAGCAAATAATCTATATCGCTTAATCTATGTTACTATGTAAGCAATAAGCCACGCCTTATATTGTTCTCGCACAAGGACAGAGTTGACCATCATTGGACCTTGAACCGTAGCCACGAGTGATCATGGATGAGTGAATGTCTTTGCGAAGTGTGGACTCAATTGAATTTGTTGGAGTACGTGACAGTGTGGATGTAGTTATATGAAGCCTTCATATGTTTATGACTATCAGAAGTTTTATCCGCATCGCTAGGGAATTACATACTTTCTGCACCTGAAAAAAAGTAGTCTATAGCCTTCTTCGATAGATGGGCTATGTAACACAATTGTGAAAATCTAAAATCGGTTCAGTAGTTCCAGAGATTAGCGCTTTCAAGCAATAGATGTGATCCACTGAGGCTTTGGGTACACCAATTTTATTACTATAATGTACTATGAGAAGAACATGTACCTATAGTGCCCTATCTCCATAGTAACTTCTGTTTCGAAAATTGTGACTTAGCTGTAATTATGACTTACCTACATTTCCTTGCAAACAAACTGAATCAGAAAACAATTTCCCTGTTCTAGATAAAATTTTTGCTAAAATGAATTCTCATGAAGATAAAGTACCAATTTTCAGAATTCAACTGAATCAAAAGTCGTATCTGATACAATATTTGTATCAGCACCAAAAATATCCATATCGACAGATGTGTGAATCAAGCCAAATACTATGGAACATTCACAAGATCTTTGCCAAGGAAATTACAATAACTCTTTACCCAAAAACGTTTGTGAACCAACCTTCAAGAGTTGGTATCACATTACACATTGAGGCAGGTCGGATTATGACGTCAGAATTCGGTACTATGATATACATACTACGTAAAAGTATGTATGTATTGTGATACGTTATATAATTTTGATTGAAATATATCTTGTGCTCAGGTATGGCCGTCGGAACCCAATTGGCGTTGTATCAAATACATTGGCGGAATTGCTGGCTAGTACAAAACTGTACGACATTTATCAAACCCTATAGGTTTGAGACATCTTTGTGATGAACATCGCTGAAAATAGGCACCTAATTCAAATTTTCTTTCCACTATTGTTGGAAAAATATTTTCTTATGCACGCAATTAAATATGTTTTCATTTTTATTAATGACCCGTTACCATTGTCCTTGAGTGTACATATTAGCAGTGGTACGACATAACCCTTGTATGCAGCCGAACAAATGTATAGCCTTGTACAGCCTTGTAGGTATGTTACTCTTTATCTAAGGACCAATATAACCTAAAAATAGCAATAGCAATAGTATTTTTATTTTAAAACATTAAAAATAAAGATCATTTTACTATCGGTTGCTAGGTTGCACAGAACCCTATTATTGCATATTATACCAAAAGCATATAGGTAAAATATTTGCAAATTCCCCATTACATTGAATGCACACTCCAGATAATGGTCACGTATTCTTGTTTATAGTTTCTATTCTAGCTGCCTTTGTGTTTTGCAAATACCTAGAAATTCGTACCAGGAATTTGTTTTGACTCTCCTTTGAATATTATTCTAGGTAAGCAATGGATAGTTTCGCTAGTATTTGTTGTAATAACGCAGTTCTAGTGTAAGGGGGGTTGTTTGAATCGGGTGACGATTGAAACACTGGTAATACGATTTGTTCGATGATTAGTTTGGTGCTTGTATACTGATTTAGAATGTTGAATTAGGATAAAAATATCAGCATTTAATAACGTTACTTCAGTTAAAGGTATGGGTCTAAAGTACCGCTTAGTAATAGCTGGTGTCACACAAGAAAATCGCATCGATCTCTCAAACAATTAGCACGACGCCTTACGTTGCTAACATAGTAACAATGGCGTAAGTTGGCTCAACTACCAGATCAGTCATAATGATGCATGTTATGTTTAAACTATCTTCAGAGGATGCTGCACTTATCTTAAGTACCATACATCTCAAAGATTGTTTGCTCATTGCATCGTAAATAGAAACATCAGATTTATGAACGATGGATGAAGCAAAATCTCCACTGTGTTAACTCCCGAAATAGCCCACTGTGCAGTTTTTATCGCCGCCATGGAAACAGTGCACTTCAGTAAAAACGGGGTTTTTGCTGTATAAATGTAATTAAATATGAAACTGCACTGTGGGATGTTGTAGTTACATGTGATAAAGCAGAGATAAAATACGCGATAAAAATAGAGTTTCATGTGCATTTGTAATGTGATATTTTAATAAATAATCGCGTTGTTCCATAGAATGCATACTGTCAGTGTTAATTATGTTGGTAATGGTGTAACGAATATTCTAGTAGGTTTACAGCGGGATTGGCGCAGTGGAGCCATTGGCGTCTGGGGGCTTAACGTCACACGTTTTTTTAACAGAAGCCTAATAAATCTATCGCGATTAACTGTAATAATTTATCCGTTTATTTGCCCTTTATAATTGTCTATTAAGGCAGACAAAGTCACAACATAGGTGTTTGTAAATAAACAAAACATTAAACAATGCCTTAATAAAACTACTTAACCAGAACAACAGGTGTGACCTTATTATTCAAACTTATTACAAAAAAACAAAAGTTAATTATTTTCTGTTTAACTAATAACCACTATCACCTATTTAACCGTCTAAAAACGGTAATGCACCTATTAACATACGGTTTTATTGCATTTCCCATAGATAGAACTGGCTGATTACAATTTAAATAGATCCAAAGCGTCGACTTCGTCTACAGATGTTCGATAATGAATGCAACATATTTAAAACGTGTTTTTGGGGTCATACGGGGTCCAACGGTCACGCTATAAAGAAAGGGCCCAGTATCATGATCTATAAATTAAAGCACTTTTGTTTTGGCCACCATATTTTTCGGTTTTTGGCGTTGATAGAGTGACTCAAATATTGTTTTTTTTTGTCCAGGTACGGACCTGTTTTGGTCCAAAGGGCAGATTGAATGGGGTCGCGTTAAATATGGGTTTTTTAATTGCAGTGAGTTATGGTGATGTGAAATATTTTTGTTTGTCAACCTTTTTATAATTCAGAATAAGAAAAATAAAACCTGGTTCTGTTATAATGAATAACAGTAATTAATAATTTGAACAATTATGTTGACTTAGGGCAAAACTAGTGACTAAAATAAAAAAGTCAAAATAAAACACTTTAACGCCCTTTTCTAACATAAATCTAAAACTACAATTCAAGCTTATCTTTCGCAGAAAAAACTTTCAGCGTTTAGAAACCTGAACTTTCAAGTTACGTGGGTAACCAATAAAAATGCTAACACCTTGAAATAGTGTTACTATGCCTCAGCCTATCAGGCTTCGTGACCTTAGGGGCTAGGCAGAAATGTTTACGACTCAGTCTAGACGCGTATAAAAGACTAGACTCGGAGCAAGGAAAGAGGAGCGGAGATTCCATAATGCAGGTAGGTCAGGCGTCTTCTTCTAGGTCAAATTCGTACGGTGGGAATTACCAAAACAAGTGAACTAAAGTGGAGTTCGGCTTCTTTGAGACCTCTCTCAACTTGGGTCCAAAGAAGGCGTATAAGGGCGAAAACAGTAACGTTCCTCGTTCCCCGCTCACCCGCATTTTGGCGCTCTACTTTCTTAGGCGATTTTCCGTTATGGCACCTCCGCTAGTCATTTTTGTTCTTCATGGCTAGTAGAACCTTATTTCAGCTTCACTTTTATAATGGGTGATGTCATTGCTTAATACACTCGGGGGCAATGGAATTGGGTTAGCAACAAATATTACAAGTTATTGTCTTTTTATGTCTTTATGAAATAAGTTAAAATTGAACTAAGTTTAAGTTTTTATAGTTGTAAAGCTATTTTATGATGTAAAAGTTTTGTGGTCTCAATTTTATTGTTCAATTCAATTCTGCTATTTGGATATTAATGAGTGACGTTTATATTTTATTTTATACTGGAAATTGAAACGATATGGCAGATATATTTATGTAGCATCATGACCTCGACAGGTACTAAAAAACTTATATACCAGGCGTATATTTAGGAAAAAAGCTGTACTAACGAACCACGTCATTATCACAACTCCTCGAAAATTAACAACTGATTGTTCCCTCTCAAACAAACAAACAAACAAATAAACAAACCAACACACGTTAAAACACAGCATAATTTTATTCAAAATCGCATTGCAACTTGGAACATTAGCATTCGATCTAAAGCGGGTATTGCAATAGTATTCAATAAATTTCAATGCAGTGTAGTATCGAATATATTTACAGGAACGGGAACTATCGCTCATTAATATCGTTCGGTTTGAACAACAATAGCCAGGTGACTGGAGAAAAATAATAAATCATATTATTGCTAGGGGTGTGTGGAGATGCAAGTTAGTTGGGTTCACTTGATAGTAAAAAGTTGGTGGATGTAAGTAGAATTGGGTACAAAAATGTTAGATCAGTTCGATAGAGGGTTAATCAGAGTTTTTTTGAAAGGTGTTTATCAGGTACTTATCCTATCTTGATTTCATCAAATATTAGCTGATTTTCGCGGGTTGTCCCCCGTATCGGAAAAAAAAATGTCTCCACATAGGAGCTTCCCATTAATGAAAGAATATTACAGATCAGTTCAGCAGTTTCGAACCTCTGTTTTCTATTAGTATAGTTTAGACTAAATACGCGAGAAACCAATTGATTTTCACAAAATGAAATCTAAATAGCCCACTGTCCATTTAGGACAACCCTAGCGTTAAGTATCGATAGTCGCAATAACGCTTATAGTGAGGCGCAGCATAATAAATGCGAGCACAAAGCTACCGATATTACACCGTCGATGGAGTTCCAATCGGTTCCGGATACCTGATACAACACTGCTATTTGTTTGAATAAGGAATATACTTCGATTGGTGTGAGAAGCTAGTTTCTGTAGTTCTTTTGAAGGTGGTAAAATATGTCTATCATTATTGGCTTTGGAAACTAGAATAGATTTTTTTACTGACACTTTTTATTTGGTTTAAATGAACTATCATAATTATAGTTTTATCCTGATTGCCAAGTTTACTGTGCTAAGAAAAAAGAAGATATTGACTCCTTTAGCAGCAAAATATATCTTCTATTGCTAAAAAGCTTAGCCTTAATTATCGTAAATCTCCTGTGAAGATTCCTAAAGTATATGATTTTACTGAAATAAAGATAAATAACCAAATGACCAAAATAACAATACTAATATAATTAGAGTCGAAAGCTTGTTCTACCTAAAATAATAAGCGGGCGTGTAGATAACACTAATTGTATTAGGGTACCTTATAAAAGGAAATACGATGCACAATTTCAGGTGTACTACCGAATATTTAGGCCATATTTCTAAGCTTCCTAATATAATGGTTAATTTCCGAGCCCCAATTGCCCGTTACTCTTCTCGCACAATTAATTTACTGCCGAATAAAATAATAACAGTCTTAATAAATATTAATAAGTTAATTTTTTAAGTAACGTGTATTTATTGTGGGGTTTTTGGGTATTAAGTTAGTTGTGTGTGTGTGTGTGTGTTCGTGTTATTGTATTTTTAGCCGACTTTCCAAAAAAGAGGAGGTTATCAATTCGGACGTTTGGATTTTTAGCATGTCCATGTAACAGGTCAGCTAAAAGTACATAGTGGGTTTATGTTATCAAAATGTAGCAGTGGATTCTCTTTTGACAAAATAGTCCATCAGTTTCTGTTGTCTCTCACAATTTTAGCTTAGCTTTCAATTTGGTTGTTATATATTTTTTTGTTTTCGGTCTGATATAATTTGCTAAATATTGTTTAAGAGACGTATAAGAACCCTGAATAAATAATTTGCTAGTACTTTGGTACAGTTACTCCAGATACAAGTAAAAAAAGTAAAAAGCAGCTAACATTTAATACAAGTCCTTTGTAAATCGTCCCATGATTCAACGTAACGACTACAAGAGCTTTCAAGGCACTATAGTTCGGCCATTCAGAGAATGCGTTCCTGACACGTCGCGATTGAACTGACGACGTAACTTTGCAATGGCGTTGCAGTTACGATAAAAATATTTTTGCTGGTTGTTTACCGTTTTAACAATTGAGGAGCATTAAAACAACATTATTATATCAATAATCAATGAATGTTATTACGTCGTCAGTTCAATCGCGACGTGTCAGGAACGCATTCTCTGAATGGCCGAACTATAAGAACTATATAAAGGAACTAACTTGTACTAGTACGGAGGGAGGAAAAATGGCGGAGATGCCATAAGGAAGGTAGGTCAGGCACCTTCTTGTAGGTCAAGCAACGTATGGTAGGCGTAATCAGTTTCTAGAACTAATGACACGTTTGGGTTCCTTGTCAAATCAAAACCTGTCAAAGATAGGTCTTGATTGATTGGTGATTTTATTTTGAAAATACAAAACTATCAGTTACGAGTGAACTAACGAGGCGTTCGGGTTCATTTAGAGCCCTGTCGACGATTTTTGGTATTACAAAAAATAGTTGGGTTCATAGAAAGCGTGTATGGGTGAAGCTAGTAATGTCCCTTGTCGCCTTACACTCGCATTTTGTAGTGCTACTATGTTAGATTTTCCGTTATGACATCTCTGCTAGTGATTTTGTTCTCTATGTACTAACACAATTCAGCTCTAAGTGGCTGTTTAAGAATATGTTGCAGCGATTACAGCGGACTTGGTTATTATAACGACGTTTAATAACAGTCTGAAAGGACTTTACAGCGATGTATGATGAAGAAATTGCTTGCGTATTTATGTTTAGTGCTTGCGTTTTGGTAGTTTAGTATTTAGTAAGAGTCTAGAATATAGTAAAAGCGTATGTCTTATGAAGGAATTGATGTGTATAATTATAATAATGTGTATGTCAGGTAAGGTTGTCAAATTCCCATGTAAAAAAAATTATTAAATATCTGAAACATTTTGATGATACATTTAGAAAACCTTAGTGTAAATTAATATTTTGGAAAGGATAAGGCATTATTTGTCATCTGGGTGCGCTAAAACTCGGAGTAAGAAAAGATGTTTTGTTCTCCATGGTAAAAAGGCTCTGTCAAGGATCTAGTTATTTCATAGAAGTTTAGTACTAGTAATTTAATTACTATTCCCCATTTCCATACCAGATGTCAGAGATTGTTTGGCTTAACGATTATTATAAGAGCAAACAATTCAAGCAAGTTACTGTAGAACACAAATGGTACTATTCGAATTAATTAGACTTCATGTTCTATTGTTTTCAATTATAATTATCTATCGCGTTCGGAGATAGCGAGAACTAATTACTAGCTACGTATATAATGTATGTATATGTGGTTAGTTACCTTTCTATAATAGATCTATTGTTTGACTTAAGGTACGTGTATGTAACGACTAGTCAAATGGTAATTAGATGGTTGATGGCGTTTGTTATAATTATAGATATACACTGAAATGTCTATCGATATTTAATAGTTTAATTTAAGTTACCTATACAATTTAATACACACCGTAAACTACTTAATACTAAACTTTTGAAAAAATTACAACAAATGAATATAAATAAACACGAGTGTGTAATGTCAATTGGATATGAATAAGATATACTTCGCTAAGTGAAGAAGAAGCTATGGATTAGCAGGTGTAGTGATCATCGTTCATTTCTTCTCTGTCCGAGAAGAGTATCAGCGTCTTTAGTCTCTTCTATTCACCATAATTCCAAAAACTACCATCTTTCTAGCTATGTAATGCAAATATCGACGTTAGTCCTACTCTCTCTCCTATTTCATTTATTTTTCAAGCAAAATTCTCAACCCACAACAAAAGCTATGTACAACTACTGCTGTAAGGCAACAGAATTGAAATAAGCTAAAATGATTTCACCACTGAGTAGCCACAACAAACGGCTTCATTACACAAAATGATTTGCATTTCCTCATTTGAGAGAGCCATTGTTATAAGTCCGCGAACCGAAAGTGCAATGAATAGTTTGCTATGCAGTTAATTCGACTCGCGGTGCAATTGTTAAGGAGATGTTGTACAAATTATTGAATGCAGGCATTTGAGCAAATAATTACGAGATTTATACGAAGTAGTGGGTTTTCAAGTTATTTTGAAGAGTTATGCCCGATTCGTCATTTTAGTGATTTGGCATCCATAAAAAACGTGTCCCAGTTTGTCATTCAATAAAATATTTTATTTTGCTTAGTCCCAATTGGTCATCCGTACTTTATTTTGTATAAAGTACTGTCAACAAGATAAGCTTTACAATATTGTAATATGTTTTTTTTATTTATGTTGGTTATGTTTTTTCCGATTATGGCAAGACGCTATTAATAAAATCGCGATTTCAACGGCGTCACACAACGCACGGCCAAAACCAAAATACCAGGATCGCATAAATCAGATGAGTAATATACCAATCTACGAGTGTCCATGGAACTGCCCACCGTGTACTAGGACCGCATAACTTACAGGAGTATAGCAGTCAAGAGTGTCAGGATTTTACGTTTTTTTCCTAATTGTAGATAAACATACCAATTTACACCATGTCGATGAATTGTATTTTATGTATGTGAACCAATGTTTTGAAAATCCCGGTATAACTTATTTATATATAAAATCAGGTAATAAAACAGAAGCCTTTTATTTTCCAGAAAGAGACAATATATAGAAGGGGCAAAGTATGGTCCGGTTTCTATTGTTTTGTGTAAGTAACTATTTACTATTATCGGTATTAGCAAAAAAACATGTGGTGTAAATGCATTATTAGTGTATGTGACTTGTGACCAAAACTTAAGCACATAGGTATTCATAAATAAAATAAATATATTTTCTCAATTGTGTATGGATAGTAAAGCACTGGTACTCAGCTACATCCGGATAGACTGGAAGCCGACCCCAACACAGTTTGGGAAAAAGACTCGGAGGAAGAAGTGTATGGATAGTAAGAACAAGAAGTTTAAGAAGATAATTGAACTGAAACGTTCTGTTTAACCGAACAAGGACCAATTTAAAAGAAAAACTGCAGTGTGTACAACACAACTGCAGACTACATTCAAATTATTTTTGTTAATAAAATTTTATATTTATGAATATTTTTATGTATACAATCTCTTTGCTAGTTATGGGCCCCTGGTACTTTTGTTACCGGTACAAAAAGTATCGAGTCACATTTTCGGGTTATAAAATGCCCATGTTGTCTTCACCTGTGTTTTAATGTAAATTTTATTATATTTATATGAGAGCTATTAAAACCTTTACCTACATTGAAGTTTTTCATTTAAAATTTCTTCTAACACTTTTATTTCTGACGGTACTCTGATACGTGAAATTTTACGCGGGTGACGAATCGGCACTCAAAATTTAAATATTAAATTAGTTATTTTGCTCGAATGACCAATCGGGATTTGGTGTATGGAAAAAATAGTTGGTGACCAATCGGTACTAATGACAAATTGGGAATAACTCATTTTGAAATTGTTATTAAGTTAATTTAGGGTTGCAGTCGTAAAAAGACTAGGTTTCTGTCTATAATTTCGTCCAGAACATAGTATTTTTATGTTTACTTTTTTTACACCGCAATGCCATAACTATTTGTCTTAGAAAAATTCATCTATTCCAACAAACTTTCACATTATCACAAGGCCATAAGCCACAAGCCATCTATACGGGCGGCCTATGTTCAGAAACACACCGTCCGATGTGTACACCGTCTTGATGATCTAGACTAGACAAAACTGACAAATGTTATAACATGCACATCAAATTAAAATAAAAACCATGAATATGCATAGCTGAGTTGTGTATCGTGGGTACGGCAATTAGCATTAATTAACTTCCGATTATTGCTTACAATACCACTGACCTGTGACTGCCGTGTTAAGTGCAGTCTCATTCGATGATTCACGCTTTACGATTATACTATTACTATTGAATTTGTTTTGGTTTCTAAAGTACCTAGTTTAGTAGGCAGGCACTCGAATTTGTATGTGGAGCTGTCAGAAATAATGGCCTGTTATGTAAGTTTATCGTTGAACAAATGACTAACGCAAAAACAAAGCTCAAAAATCCAATTATTTGAAAGCAACAAAAACTTGAAGTCCCAATAATGACAACAGCAATACGTCATCCCCTACACGCTACTCAATAACACGCCACACTCCTGTTATTGATTTTGCACAGTTAAAGAGCACCAAAGTGATTGACGACCTCCTTGCATGAGCGTTCTGACGCAAATACTGCACTCAACAATCAACTCGATTTATTGTCTATGCACTCCGCTTCGATAGCCGCGAAACTCGCGAATACTATTTTTTTAGAAGCAAATTGTGGTCGGAATTCGAAAATTGTGTTACTGGCGCGTTTTTTTTAATCACAATGGAGAAGTAGTGTGGAAACTCTTTGGCTAGTCGTAAATTGTAAAGAGAATGCATGCGTTAAAATTCGTAAAATGGAATCGTGTTAATTTTGTGCGGTATGAGTTGTTACAAGTTGAGATGGAACATTTAAACTCTGTATCATTGCTGTACAAAGTTTTAAGCGGTGAAGTAGTGCTGCTACATATTATAAAACAAAGTTCTTCGTTGCTCTATCTGCAGTGAGCTAATCAAAAACGTCTACGGTATAAATATAAGTCTGAAACTTTAGAATGGGTTTAAGACTGCTGTAGAAAGTACTGCAACTTACTATGTTACTGGTTGTACTAATTACTCGTCAGATTTATAGTTTATAGTTTAAATTTATAGTTTTCTTTACCAATGCTACAGGCACCCATCTAAATTACTTTATCGGGACAACCTTTTAGAATCTTCTGTTGGCTGTCAGCAGGGTGACCCACTCGGGCCCGTGATTTTCAGTTTAGCCATAAACCCAATAATTTGGCAGCTAAATTCTGAATTCAATGTTTGGTACCTTGATGACGGAACCTTGGGGGGCAAAGTAGATACTGTTCTTAAAGACCTATCCTTTCTTCAAAATAAATTCCAAGCAATAGGACTAAATCTAAATTATTCCAAATGTGAACTCTTTGTAACGGACAATACAGACAGACAAGACATATTTTCCAAATTTTGTGCAATAGCCCCGGATATCAAATTAATTGACAAGAGTTCTCTTTGTCTCCTCGGTTCCCCAATATTTGAAAATTCATTCTCGAATTTTATTCATGATAAAATACAAAATTTCAATCATATTTCGGACAGGCTACTCCAAATTAACATGCACTCAGCTATCACAATCATTAGATATTGTTGTTTTGGCCCAAAATTAACGTACTATTTGCGTGCTTCCAGTCTATGGAAGCACACAAATCTTTTGGAAAAACTTGACAAAATTATTAGACACACATTAACATCAATTTTAAATGTGGCCTTGGACGACCGAGCCTGGATTCAGGCTACTCTTCCCGTTCGCATGGGAGGGCTTGGCGTCCGCAAAATTTCAAGTATTAGCCTACCGGCCTTTATATGCTCCGTCCATGGTACTGAGCAATTGACCAGGAAAATTCTTCCTATCACACTGGCCAATTGCGAGGTACCATGTCTGACTGAGGCTGTAGAGGCTTGGAAAATCACCTGCCCGAATACTGATCCACCCGTCAACCCGTCCTCCCAGAGACAGTGGGATGAGCCGCTCTGCAGAGTTATACGGAATAATCTGCTAAATACGTCAATTTCTTCTGCAGAGCGAGCGCGCCTTCTGGCTGTGGGCGAATGGGAGTCGGGTCTATGGCTTCTGGCACTTCCGTCGTCAAACATAGGCACATTGTTTGACGACACCACTTTCCGGCTTGCTGTTTGCTTGCGTTTGGGTGCTCCGTGCTGCTCTCCTCACCGCTGCCACTGTGGTGAAGCTGTCAGCAGCCTTGGACACCACGGCTTGTCGTGCAGCCGCAGCGCGGGACGATTTGCACGGCATGCGAATATCAATGACATAATCCGTCGTGCTCTTGTTGCCGTAGGCGTTCCAGCCATATTAGAACCCAGTGGTCTGGCACGCGACGATGGCAAGAGACCAGACGGTATGTCGTTGTTCCCGTGGAAGATGGGTAGGTCTTTAGTATGGGACGCGACTTGTGTCGATACTCTTGCACCATCTCACCTTCATAGCTCGGCGCGATGTGCTGGTTCCGCTGCTGCGGCTGCAGAGAACCTCAAACGGCGCAAATATAGCACCCTGGTTGGTACCTTTGAGCCGTTTGGGGTTGAAACCCTCGGGCCGTGGGGTCCAAGTGCTCATCTGCTTTTTAAAGATCTGGCAAAGCGACTTGCTGACACTTCAAGTGACCCAAAGGCTGGTTTTTATTTTGGTCAAAAATTAAGCATTGCCATCCAACGTGGCAATGCTGCCAGCCTCTTGGGTACACTCCCGGTGGGCAGCGATGAGGAGTTTTTTGATGCCATTTTTTAGTTGTATATATGTATAAATAAGGCTTTTTTTTTTCTCGTCAGATTAAATTAAACTAAAGTCCAATAGACCCGTAATATTACTTACATCGTGATCTCAATAATTTAGTACAGACTAACAAGTTTGCTATGATTGCTATATCAAACTAGAATTATATGTATAGAGGTAGTAGCAATTATCTTTCAACGCATTGTCCATCAAAATGTCTGTCTCACACAGAAATTAGGAACCGTCTCAGACAATTAAAACATAATTATCATTAATAAGGCCATCCAAAAAAGTTTTGTAAACGACTTTGCAAAGGTAATTAGGCAAGTTAACTTCAACTAATATCGTTATCAACCAGTGTTATGGATTAATGGTCAAAATTTTAATTCGATTGGGACGAAGTTGTAACGTAATTAATGGACTTGAGGAGTCCCGTTTCCCCCTTTTGTCCTTTTCATTTGAAGTCCCCTGTTTTTGTTGGGGACTTGGGGGATTTGTGTAACGTTATTGTTCTAAGCGATTTCGCTGCGGGACGTTTTTAATTCCGCTTTGTTATTGTGTTATGGATTAATTAGTTTTTTATTAAATGTGTATATTTTATTTTTACGATGCGAGTTCTTAAGTACTGGTTCACTGATTCGTTTAGGAAGATTGACACTCATTTGTAAATTTTGATACTGTTGAACAGACACAAATTGGTTGTGGATTGTCCTATATTTACAGGGTGACAAACTGTAATATTTCCTTGTCCTAGTATATTAATTACCAACATAATATTTTTAATAACAGACACCACAGTGACACCACAGGCGAGTTGTTCTAGTTCACGTGTCACGGGACAATGCATGGATTGTAATGTATTTGCATAATTGTCACGGTGTTTTCCGTGTTTATCTGTGGTTGGTGCAGTGGCGTGTGAGGGAGACAAGTCGGGAATTATTTATTTTTAATGCACAAAAAGGGTTAGTTTCAATCATCAGAACCAAATTCAATACATTAATTTTTCAATGGAATCGCGATGCCCGGATTGTTGTACAGTAATTTGAGGACGTTTAAACAAAAAAAAAATGGTTTGTTTTTATTTTAAATCCTAAGTAGACCCAAATTCGATCTGTAAAAGCATCATCTTGTATCTTAATTTTTTCAGGGATTTCAGTGTCGTGCTTTTTGTCCAGTATAGGTATGGGCTAAGGACTTACACCTACCTATTGTATCTGAATAAACGGACGTTATGACGACTTTTGCCAAATGAAAAAGAAAAATTGACAATCATTGTAACTCCGATGACTCTAAACCACCCTTAGCATTTACCTACACAAATATCAGCGTATCAGCATATCGTAGCGTATATCAGCGTAGCTGTTTAAAGCCAAAGCCAGGCAAACTGTAAGCACTTACAGTTTACAGCAAAAGAGCAAACATTCATGAAATTTTGAACTGCATAGTGTTGTGCACACGAGTACTTAGGAACTCGTCCGTCGAGCGGTACGTTTTGTTGCTAGAAGTGTAATTCGCCATACAGAACGCAGCGCGGCCTGAATAAGTATCGTGTACTTTGATGGCCGAGTTGTTTGTAAGCTGTTGTGTTTTGATGGTAAACTTGTCGATAATAATAATCTGTAGTAATATTTTAAGCTGAAGAGTTTGTTCGTTTTCTTAAATGCGTTAATCTCTGGAACCACAAGGCCGATTCGACTGAATCTTTCAGTGTTAGATAACTCATGTATCAAAGCCATATTCCTTTTGGTTTATGATAGGCACGTATTTCCTTGATGGTAAGCGATGATGTGGTAGAAATTTGAGTCTTGTATAGAAGTAACCAAGTATTCTAGTCTAGTCTAGTGTGTTTTAAGATGATATAACTGCCCCAATTTTTCGCAATTTATGCCGAACTTAACACCAAAACTTAACGTAATCGTTTTACAAGTTAACCTTCGCACTAATACCTCTATTTCAATATTGTGTATTGTAACATTTTTAGCTTAAAAGTATCCGATACGGGATTCTCGGCTGGGGTCAGTCACGCGTGAACCCCTCTCTCCCCCGTCGGCTAAGAGCTCACTCAATTATTTTTGCCCGCTCATCTGAGATAAGTAATTTGAATTTTTTTCAATTCTTTATTATGTTGAGTAAGTCTGGCAACTTAGCCTTGTTAATGACGAAGTTTAAGGAAGAGCTGTGAAAGTTTCGGAAAAAATGGGGTTTTAGGTAGCTTTGTTAAGTTAATAGTGTAATTAAAAATTATATGTGTTTAAATGAGTAATCAGTTTAATCTTAACTTTTTGAGTTTACAAAAAAGTGAGTTATTTAGGGAAGGGTAATATATAAAAAAAACTAAATTCAGGGCATTTTTCCGCAGCCGAATTTCTGTGAACACTTTTTCTTGACCGTGTGATATTAAATGACCCCCTTTACCTACCCAAAAAACTACCCAGCTTCACTTCTACAAAAATGCCCCACAAGTTCCTTTACACCACGCGGCACAACCATGTTTGTATACTTCGTGTATGTATACAGTTGGCGGTCGCCGCCACACAGTCTACCGCCGCGAACGTAGCCAGCCTTTGTATAGGTAGCTAGCTATAGTGTATACGTATAGTCAGTGAGGAAATGAAGTTCAATGGTTCATGTTTAGGCTGGGTTTTAGAATCGATTTTTTTGAGGTATTTTGCATTATTTTGTATGGAAAACTAGTGATATCTGACTGTTTGACAGATGTACAACGATGTTTGTATACTTCGTGTATATGTATACAGTTGGCGGTCGCCGCCACACAGTCTACCGCCGCGAACGCCTTTTATATAGGTAGTGTGTACGTACAGTCAGTGAGGAAATGAAGTTCAATGGTTCATGGTTGGGCTGGGGTTTGGAGATTTTTATGATGTGTTGTATTATTATGACTATTAATCTAAAGTTGTGATAAGAATAGAAAACTTGTATCCTTTAAGTCGGGCGGTTATTTGATTTTTTAGTTTTTTTTTTATTTGCTCTAACTTAAAGCTGGTTAAAGATACGTTTGATGTAGTACAAGGTTTGTGCATAAATTGTGACGAATTGATTTTACAAGTAATGGTCACTTGCTTGTCGTAACTTAATGTTGAATTAAGTAATGACGAAATGTTGTGTGTGTAATTTAATACCCACATCTTTTAAAAATAATTGTAGTTAACCAATGTTATAATCACAGTTAAAACGTTTATGAGTTAATTTCAGAAAATAATACTGTAGAAGGTAATTCTTTTAAGACAGGCTTTAAGAGCAGAATCCTTGGCGAAATCTATATTATCATCTAATATTATAGTTTTTCTGGATACTTTGCCATAGCTGCCATATTGTCTAGATCCCCATGCTGACAGCTGTCAGCGAAAGCGATCGCAATGCATTTCGTATGCATCACACTCATACAAAGATGGACGTTCACGACTCCTTCAAATGGTATTCAACTATGAATAGTGGGGTTTTTAATGTGGTAACTCATTAAGTTATAGTTCAACGACCTTGGTTGGCATAGAAGATAACATAATGATATTTTTAAGTACTTAACATAAAGCTGAAGTTAAGCAGCATTTATCCAGGCTACTTTATAAAGGCTACAAAGATAATCTACTCCAATTCCCACTAGATTGAAAATCGAAAATTCATACGAATTCCAACCAAAGTTTTTCATTTCCCTTTAATTTACCAGTAACTTAGTCAAAGGCATATAAATCGGTGTAATACTCGGAACTGTATTACTTATTCCGGGTACATAGTCGAAATTAATACCAATATCCGTTCAATATAATCAAATAGATTCACCTCTACCTGTCTCTAGGGGCAGAAATACATGACAACACGGAGTAAAGAAAGATGAGCGGAGATGCCATAATGGAGGTAGGTCAGGCGCCTTCTTCGTGGTCAAATTCGCATGGTGGGCATGACCAAAACGGCCAGCTACGAGTGAACTAACGGGGCATTTAGGTTCTTTGAGATGTTTCAACGATTTTTGGTATTACAAAGAATGATCGGTCGTGGGTGGCGAAAACAACGTTCCTCGTCCCCCGCATTTTGGCGCGCTACTTTCTTAGGTGATTTTCCGTTATGGCACCTCCGCTAGTCATTTTGTTCTCCATGCATGACACACATTCGAGTCGGCCCTTTGTCGACGAGTGTACAAGCTTTCATTTGCAAATACGGGCGAAGGATCGATGGTGATAGAGTAATGTACAGTCGCGCACAAATTGATGTTATCAATCAACTGGGAAACTGTTTCGAGTGTCTCGGGAGATTGTACTCTTTGAGCGGTGAAAGTATAATTGTTTTTTTTTCGTTGCTTTTTTGAATTCCGAATGGAACGTGGCCGTCCTTTTGTTTTTTTAGGTTAGTTTAGGTGAAATGTCTATTCAGCTTATGTAACATTAATTTCCGAAAAAATTGAATCTAGACATTACATAACACATACGATTTGTCTAAGGCAATCATAAACTTAAGTATTACCAGAATGACTCAGCAAAACGCACAAACGTTAACCATATCAAAGTCGTAGAACAAAAAAGGCAAACTCATATTGAAATAACATTAAAAATAAAGACTAGACTACACTATACTGACAGCCAACTTTTGCCAACGATCTGACATTACTCCAAGAGCTTTCTGAAACAATTCGTGGGATATTTCCAAGAAAACGAGCTTCGATTCCACTTAGCTGTAATAATGAGTCCGAGACCTAATTTACTTCAGGTTTTTGAACTCTTATGGCCTTGTTACATTGTAATTTGAACTTTATTGATAAGGTTTTAAGTTACATTTTTGTTTGACAAGTAAGAAGGAACTTATGTACTTACAAAAAAAAACTATTCTCATATATTCTTTTACATAGGTAAGCTAGTATTTCGTTCTAAAAATCCTCGACCTTTTTTCAATTTTATTTTTGTGCTACATAACTTGCCATTATATGAAAATCCGAGGTAACTGCCAAGAAGCTTACTATCTTACCTTATGGAAATAAAGTAGGTAGCAACAAGTTAGAAAAACCACTGATAATAAATCAGACTATGAGGATAATCCGAGAACATATTGAACTAAAAACAAAAAAAACGCTAAGTGTGAAGCGCGAAGGATTCCGTACCATTTATTTATAAAACGATTAAAAATCACGTTAATTAAGTGTCGCTCCTTTTCTGAGTGGTATAATTATAGGACACGACCGGAGAGAGATCATATGAATATATGATCATGAGAGTTAAGGAATAGGGAGTGCACCTGTGTCTGCGCAAATGCTCGTGCACTATAATATGTCCTGCGTAGTTGGCTAATCTCCTTACATGAGAACAGCCGCCGTAGCCGATAATCGGCTAGGAGGACATCAATTATAGGAATATAGAAAAAGAAAATAAAAATTATCTGAAATATTTATTTTTATTGTAGTTTTCAGTTACAACGTCTGTGAAAATTCTAACTGTCAAACTATCAGTGTTCATGAGATACAGCCTGGTAACAGACGTACAGACTGACAGCAAATTCTTGTTAACGGTTGCCATTTTTTACGGAACCCTAAAACCAAAACAGAAAGAAAGATGTGTAAGAAATACCAGCAGAAAGTCTCAGGTAAACATTGCGTGCAAAAATGTTGTTTTTCCACTCGTAGTAAAAAATATGATTAGTATTCCGAACGTATCGCTCCTGCCCTTTTCAAGATCAGCATCCGCTCAATCTTGCAGTCCACGTCAACTGATAATGTTTTATCAAAATACCCAATACGTTTATTTAGTTTTCTTTGGACTGTGGACTTGAGGACAAACTGGCATTTTATTATTGAATACTAGGTTCCAACCGTGTACCGAGGGAACTAGGTACCTTCCGTGCCCTGCTAAAAAGTAGTCTTATGTATTTTTTCAGGCTCTAGATTATGTGTGTCAGTTTTAGTGAAATCGATTGACTAGTTTAGGCAAGGAAGCTGCTCAGACAGAGTTTCTTTTATTGATAATAATAGTAAGGTCTACATCGTGTCGTCTAATTTTTTTCTTATTTTCTTAACATTGACATCATGTTTAACCTAGCCTTGTAATACACAGTTTTTGTGTCCTGTCATTTCATGGTCATCATTTTCATATCGTTTACCTCAACGGGGGGTACTCTAATTCTTTTCCACTGTGGTCGCCATAATTCACGGTCTTAGACTATTGAACCAACTGGAGAGGCCAGTGTCGTGCCTTCTCACCTGCCAAACATGCATGCGTGTTTATACTTGTATGCCTATGCGAATCTGTCATTTGCTTACCTGCTGAAAACCGGTAGCAGGCTTTGGTAACCGACTGGTGCCGGTCTAATAACCACCACTTAGCACCAATTGGGATGCTAAATGCCTCGCTCAGAGGTCTACAAAGATAAAAATATCCCACATTGCTCTCACCAAAATGCATCCCTCCAGCTTGTAGGAGACCTTTGCCCAGCAGTGGACGTTTTTAGGCTGTGACGATGACGAAACTTTGGGTTGCCTCGATCCCCGTACAATATTTGTTTAGTGTATTATATGCTCATGACGGGTACGGTTGTTTAAACACTCCAAGTTCAAATGACGACCGTTCTATTACAATGAGTCAGGGAAATTACAGAGCAATTCATGAGACAGTTGCAGTTGCTACCCAGTACTGTGGCACTATGGGTAGCGGGCCGTTACGGTCGTGCAGTGTGACGGGACGGCCTTGTGGAGCCGGCTTCGTTGTAAGACATTCATGCTTCGGGTTAGGAGTCAGGTGATGGTTTGGATTTAGATTTGTAGAGACAATTGTGGTATCGGGTCTTGTTTTATCATTTCAGTATAATATAATGCCGGTATTTTTTTTTGCGTACAGGTAGGTAGTAGTAAATATTGTGTGAAATGTTTGCGTTTGGTCTTCATTTAGGTTAAGCCGAAAAATTTGTTTAAAAGACCCTCTGTGTGTAATGGTTTCCTGATCTGAAATCTAAGTCATTTTTAGTATGTCTAAATTGAAGGAAAAATAATATGAGATTCTGTCTCAGCAATTATTTTATTAGTCTTCCATTCCCACAGTTCAATATTTAGTAAACAGAATCCTATAACAATCAAAGCACTTATTCAATAAATCATCGAAACAATTCTCCCTAATCTAGTCGAGGATCCCACAGTGCCATCTATGTGTTCTCTTCAGTAATCGGTTTACGAAACCTGTTATTTCCAAGGTAATTAAGATTTGTTTTCGGGACAAGCCCCGGATTCTGCCATTTCAAACTTCCATGAATATATAAGGAAAACGCGACCCAAATCTCATTGACTTATGTAACCATATTACTGGCAGAAATAATTCCGTAGTTCGGAACATGATTCAGCTATTTATATGTTTCGAATTAGCATTCCGAATCCAAATTCAAGATTTGATTTATTAGACATCGTGCGTGTCAAATGTCAACGTTTAAAATCGGTTTTAACTAGAACATTTGTTTAGTTTGGTAATTTTTTGTTGTTGCCTTGTTTTTGTGTACTATCCATTGGTGATTTTAAATATAGAATTGGGAATATATCTTACTGAACTCCATACTACACCATATACAACTAGACCATAATCCATAATCAGTTTACCTGATGATCCTATCGTCATTTATTGATTGTCTATGTTTGCCCAAATTTTTGTCTGCCCAATGGCATATATTCGTCAAATGACAATATCATGGAAAGTCTAGACCACATGTCATACAGCGTTCTAGGCTCTTCGAAATCGAAATAAACGTGATCAAATAAACACTCAACAAAACCACTTAATTCGAGTCCGCTATCTAACATTATCGCCGCTATCTTCTTGATATAGGTATCAACTTTCACCAATCGACATTATTTGTTTACTGAATGCAATCTTACATTTGTCGAGCATGTCGCGAGCAAGACAGTTACCAAGGAGATAACGTGTTTATGTAATAGTAAGAAAGTCATTTCAAGGGTTTCTGAGGTAACACTGGGCTGGGCTGTGACGGTACTAAGGTATATCACTGATGCACTTTTGTTTTGATAGGGATTGTAGGTGACCCGATAAACAAAATTAATTGTGCTAATATTACCTTCAGTTGTTATTTTAGTGGTCTTGGCAAAAACAACATTTACAAATACCTACGTCTCTTCGTGTTAAATTGCAATCAAAATAATTTTGGTAGTTTTTCTAGATGATCCAACTAATATGCAGTTTTCCCAAATATTTTATTTCTCCCTTGTCATCCGTGATCTAAAAAACAGTGTCAGGTGCTAGTTCCCTCGTCGTAAAATTGTTTGATGGCCCCGGGTTAATACGAAGGCAGTTCCTTCAATTCATCATAACGCCTTCAGCATAACTACCTCCTTTGTGTAGTCTTCATACTCGACTGCTCCCGACAAGTTTGGATTAGGAATACGAAAATGTATGACTGGTTTGGAAAAGGTTGGTTATCTTAATCTTTGTCTATGCCAGCTTGATGAACTGTGCCTGTAAAAATGTTATGTAGATACTAGCCACTTACGATAACACCCACAGTTTCAAATAATAGACTAAAAATAAACAAAACAAACTGTAACATGAAACCTAAAAAATAAGTCTACCAGTCACTACAACGATTCCACGTAATAAAATATAATTTTAACGTCACTTATATAACCTGCGTTTACGCAACCTACTTGCTACTGACTGACAGAAAACAGCTGTTGTACCATCACTATTCATTAGGGTGACATCAAAATAACAATGTCAAGATGAAACGTCAAGAGAAATGACGTGTGTCAAATGTATTTTTCTTTTTTCGAGCGAAGGTATAAAATTGATTTATGTATCAATTGCGTTTTTAATTTTCTGAACGACGATGTGCCAATTTGATTTCGTTCACGGTTATTTAAATGATGTCAACAAATGGTTACGCAGTTATCCGTGAATGCAACGATAAACGTTGGAAGGCATACAAATTGGTGGGTCCCGGCTGTTATTGAACATCTTTGACAGTTGTTACGTATAGTCAAAAGCCTGAAAGTCTGACTACTAATCTTACCAAGGGGTATCAGGTTGCCCGGGTATCGGCTTAGGGAAGTCATATAGACAATGCAAAACAAGGTACTCAGCTGCATCTGGTGAGACTGGAAGCCGACCCCATCAAACTCAAACTCAAACTCAAAATATTTATTTGCATGTTAAGGTTGTACAGATCTTAAATATAGGTTTAGGTTCAGCTTAACGGCCTTTTGCAGGCGTTGCAAAAATGTGAGGGCTTATTGCTAAATTACTTATTGCTAACTTATATTCTAGACATAAACTTTTTATCAAAAACAAGTGCGTATTAGATGTAATGTGGTAGGTAGTATTAGGTGATGTATCTTTATTTCTTTATATTACATATTCATGTTGATTTATAAATTATATATACCTATTGATTTTAGCTTTTTTATTTTTATTTTTCGAAGTATTCTTTTATTGAGTAAAAACACCTTTTTATGAGGAATATTTTTAACTTTTTCTGAAATATTATTTCTTTATTTTCATTTTGTAGTTCTTTAGGTAATCTGTTAAATATTTTGACTGCCATGTAGTAGGGACTTTTGTTGAGCATTTTAATTCTAGATGGAGGTAAGTACAGTCTATTTTTATGACGGGTCATCATAGTTGTGTAAGGGCTAGGCATAGAAAGAGAAGCAAGCAACAGTAACAGCACAATCGCATGACTTACATAATCAGAATTTAAAAAAGTGACATATCTAAACAAAAACGCTTACCAAAATACCTAACAACAGGCACCAAACAGTCTCAATTTTAGTAGAAACACGAATGTTCTAGCTCTTTCTCTTAATCAACAAGCTACGCCTCATGTAGGCAAACATGTATCAATTACACAGCGAAACAGAACCGCCTTACATCTTACATCTGATACTTGTTAACGTAAATACGTCTATTTTGTCTAAACACTTGACAATCGATTGAAATTCAAGGGCTTGTGAACGGTGTTTCGGAGTAAGGGTTTTACTGTTGAAGGAAATTCGTGTTTAAGGAAACTGCTGTAGAAATTTGAATAGCAATCGTGGTTTCTTTTCTAGAGTTCTCTATCATCCTAGCCATAGTAACCAGTTTATTGCTATCCACTGCTGACCTTAGGGCTTCCCTAATGAGTGCTAACAATCCCGGGTTGTGCAGCCCACCATCATCCACTACCTTTACGGTGGCTAAATAAATTGAAGCAGCATTTGTAAATGTTTAAAGTAAATAGTTAGGATTGTCAAAAACAATTGTCCTCTCTACATTCCTCAATTCATGGTCTAGCAAACTCATGGCTGGCCGCGTAACCCCTGTGGCTACCTTACCAAAACTGTCAAAAATTAACCCCTTTCAAAACAAGTCAAAACAATCAGATTTCAACTGATATCTTAACGCTTGCAACGTGATTTAAACATTCATATCAAAAACACAGCGTTATATAAACAAAACACATGTTGGAATCAGTCCTTGTGTACCAACAATCCTTATCGCTCCGATAAAAATATTGTTATAATTCGGCAATGCTAATGTCAACTGTTTGCGAATGTTGCTGGTGAAGTTAGTAATCGGGAAAAGTTTTTTTTTACTAATAAGAGTCAACTGTAGTGTTGACTTATGTTGGTTGACTGAAAAATAATAAACCTAAAAAAGATTTTGAAGTTTGAAAGACCTAGACTTTCTGCTGAAAAGACGACGACTCCCAATCAATACTACATATTAGCAGTACAATATGGAAATACTTAAAAGCGCTTTAACTCACAGTACCCATCAGCACTACTCTCTCATTTTCAGTCAAAATTCTGTACTGTCAAATACTCTAATGCGATTTTGCCTCCAGCAAATACCTGAAATCAAAAGTGCACGTGACCTACTTCGTTACGTTCGTTCGTTCGTTAGATAAATATATCTTTGACTGATAAATAGTTTTAACAGTAACATATGTAGCGTGAAACGATCTTGACATTGACATTGAGCTACCTCGATGTGATATACGAACTCATTATAGTTTGGCGCGATTACGTCAGTCTGTATTTTTAGGGTTGTTACGTAAAAACGATTTGTTTAGATTACTGGCGTTCGTTCGCGTGAATTGTTTTACTAGACTAGTTTACCTATAGAATGGTTTTTAAAGATTCCTTTTTTAAATTGATGGCATATGAACTCTTTTGAAAGTGACCTTGTTGAAATTATTCTTTTTTTTTTATTTTAATTTGGTTTTATGTCTATAGTCATCTTGTAAAATGTCATCGTATCTTTCAAGATTCTAATTTCTTTTAAAAAAATGAGAAATCGTGAGGCCTTGATCATTTCGGTAATGTGAGCATAAAATGACTCAACAAAAACAAAATAGTTACATAATTATACAGATATCAAAACAGGTAGAAAATAAATTTTATTGCTATAGGCATGTATAATTTGGTGACTAATGAGTACAAAATTCTTGATAGTGCTGTTTAAATACCTACTTACAGTCATGTAAATGTCACGCGAAAATAATATTTAGTTAGTTTATTTTTTAATATTTATTATTTGAACACGTGTTTAATTTATTTTATCACTTTCGAAATTATTAATACAGAGTGATCATAAATAAGTAATATTATGTATAATAAATGCTAAAACTTAGTAACTCAAGTTACTTTTTTGTGGTTTTTATGTGTTTTGTAAGAGTTAAATTGATTCAAATTATCTATTTGGATGAAGAATGCTTTTTAGCTCGTAATTTTAATAACTTTATAAGATAGCTTTGATGATGTGTCAAGTTAAAAATTAAGAAAAAAAAATAGGATGTTATTTTGAACTAGCAGTCACCTGTGTGAAACGAATGAATTAAAATCTTTTCTATGTCTATACGTTGTCTGTCCTGACTTACAACTGGTTCAGTAGTTTTAGCGTAAAGGCGCAATAGCTTTCTTGAACGGATCATCGTCTTTGAGCACCTTTACAGCTATAATCTAACTTTGAATACGTCATTATTGTGTCCCGATATTATTATTATTACCTTATATACTGTGGCAAACTCAAACTCACTCAAACTGAAATTGTATCGGATTTGTAAACTACTTACAGTAAAATACCCAGACATATAATAAATCACACTATACAAGAACATTTACTTATGCACTTTACTCAATAGAAACGACGTATCACGATTCCAGATAATTGTATGCGTGCAATGATTTTCCTCAGTTCGCGCATGCGCTACGTGAATGCGCGCGCGCCGACCTCGCCGAGTGAATGACACGTCATACCTTCTTTCTTAAACTCTAACTCAAAAACGTTTATTCAAATTAGGCTGATAAATCAGCATTTTTCGAACGTCAAAAATAAAAGACAGCTCCCAAGACGCCCGCCCTTCACCACTTCCTATGTGTTTTTGATAGGAAGAAGTGGTGCAACAAACTCCCCAGCAACACATGTCTGTCAATTAGGTTGGAAGAACCAAAATGTATACAGAACAAGACGAAAAAAATATCATTATCACATGATAACCTTACCTATACTTATACCTTTTTTCAACACATGGTTAAAGTTTTTTTAAACCATTTGCGTAACACGGTGTTAAGAAGTGATGCTGATTTATGATGAACAAAAAAGTTTATGTAGTATTTTTTTTTGTTACAGGTAACCTGTTTGAACTAGTTAGACTGGTGTTTGGAGATTATTTAGTAAGTTTATGGGTAAAAAAAAAACAACTTATATCTTCGTAAAATTAAATTACCTATTTAAAGTACATCATCGATAATAATAAAACGTATCATGTATTTATGTACGTGCGTGCGACCACGTGCGCGGCCTTCGTGAGATGCAGTCTGCTCGGCTGCGCAAGCGGCGACCTTGCCGCTGACCTCCCGTGACCCCCGCGCCTATTGGTCGAGGGATACTTGCAAATTGACGGCCTACCCGATAAATTATGGAGTTAGTTTTAGAGGAAAAAATAATAATACATATATCTATTTGAGATTTGTTTGACTGTTATAAAGCCTTTGAACATAATGTTGGTTTGTCTTTGGATAAATAAGTTAGAAATTCAATCACTTAGATTCAGCCATTTAGACTCTTGAAGAAACTGGTTTATCTATGAACCGATATAATTCAGTTCAGTTCATAGTTTTGAGTTTTTGCATCAAAGCCAGACAGAAAGATAGACAGAGATACCTCGTATTTATAATATTATATTAGGTGCCTAGTACCTACCTAAGAATAAAGTCCAAATGGATATAAGAAGAGGTACATGGTTATTATGTTAATATTTTCTCATTGATATGCAAATGAGTTGCAGCTGTTTAGGTTATCACATCGAGGTCAGATTAACTGCACATCGGATATCCTTTATGGGAAATAAACTGTGAGTTCTAGATAACCTCGGTTTCCGCTGATATTGTAATGAGGACAGGATGACGCGTCTTAAAGTATGAGTCTTGTATTTAAAGACAAATTATCTAAAATACCATAGGAACGTTGTGGTTCCCAAATTAGACACTTCACTATATTTGTAATCTATTATGGCGTCTTGTTCTATTATCGGCCACGGCGACTATTCTCTCTGAGAGGATTGGACAGCTGTGCAGGACATATTATAGTGCTCAAACATTTCCACAGACACAGGTGCACTCTCTATTCCCTCTCTATCGTTGTCTGATGGGAAGGCAATCGAAGATAGGCGTATGACCAAGATAATAGGAGAGCACATTAGCTCTTCGATCAGTAGGCGTTATAATCTCAAAGTCACTTAACTTCAAGTCGATGAATCTCCATCGACACCGTTTTAATTATACTTCTTTTTATATGTTTTCTTACAAAATAATCCTTCAACATCCCATCCACCGCCATTACTTAACAAACTCCATCAAAAATCGTCATCTCACACTCAAACATCGCTCAATCGATTCGATAGTATCGAGTAACGAGTTTCCTACCAACAGTCGTCAGGTCTCGATGTGACACAATCGGTACCCTCGTCAGAGTCAGTACATCACCTCATTAAGTCGTGACGTGACAACTACTGAGGATAAAGTGTTAACGACTGTTTGCTAGTTCCGTGTAGTTTTTTTTTTTGAAAATATATAGGAAATCCTTGCTAATGTTATAGATGCAAAAGTAACTATTGTCTATCTTTTGTGCTTTCAAAAAAACCTGCTATTTTTTGATTGGATTTCAATAAAAATTGGCACACAGTTAGACGTCTATCTAAAGACTGTAAAAGCCTGAGAAAGAACATAGGCAACTGTTTATCCGATTGCGGGCACTACACTTCCATCAGGGCGCTGGTGGAACTGCAGCGCACATATAGTTATTTAATAAGGCAGGAATAAAAAAATATCTGAAAAGTTAAGCTGTTTCTGTCGTTAAGTCCATAGAGGTACTGGAACTACCTGTACTACTGTAACTTAACTGTTAGAAGCTTTCAGGAGTCCGTCAAAACCATAGAGACTCAAGAAATGTAATTTTTTAGGTTTTCTACTTTTCAATGTATCTTTAAACATAATCCCAATTCTATAAAACTCCAACATCTGATTCGCTTACGTAAATCTCGTCTAGACGTACAACATGAAACATTTTAACAGGCTTTCAGTACTGGTCTATAATCTACAATGTAACTGATCCGCTTGAATACAATCTGGCAATGTGGAAACTGTGAAACATGGAGAACAAAATGACTAGCGGAGATGTCATAATGCAAAATCTCCTAAGAAAATAGGGCGCCAAAATGCGGGTGCTCGGGGGACAAGGAACGTTACCAGCTTCCTAACACGCCTTCTTTAAAACCCGCCCTTTATTTTCAAAATAAAATCACCAATCAATCAAGACTAATCAGTTGGTTTTGATTTGACAAGGAACCCGAACATTTTACCGATTACGCCTACCGTTCGTCACTTGACCTACAAGAAGGCGCCTGACCTACCTTTCTTATAACATCTCCGCTATCTTTCCTTCCTCCGTGGGAACTAGTCTCCAGACGGTTTCAATTTCCAGCCAGCATCGAAAGTGAAGTGTAATGCAGTTAGCATCTAGAGGCTGCCAAAAAAGTTTGTTTTGGTTTGTCTTTGATAACTTGAGATCGTAAAGACGGGTGATTTGAAATGAGAATTGGTATTGACAGCTTGACTTGACGTCATGTTGCCTTAGTAGCTGGTAGCTTTGATTACCTAGTACAATGTTTTAAGTGTTCGAATTGGGAATTAAATTTAAATAAAAGACGAATTGTTAATAAATGGTACTAGCCACTTTCCCGCGTCCCGTGAGAGCTACTCAAATAATGTTTCTTCGCTATTATATTAGTATCAATTTGGTCCCATGGAATATAAGGTTCAACAGTTGTAACAAAAGTTTGTAATAAATAACTGAAAAAAACTGTTTTATTTTTAAGAAGTAAGGTTTAATTTGAACAGAAATTACCATCCACTCTAAGACGTAGTTCCCAAAAACCCATAACTCGCAATATCCTTAGCCACATAATTACAGCCACAAACAAGGCCTTTGATATGGCTAACGAGTGTATAACTAACGGCAGCCTTTGACACAATATCCACAAAGAGCACCTATCGATCCTTAGCACCATGCCTGACAATGTGACTTTGTTCTGTAGCTATAATATACTAGCGCCCCGCTCCTTCGCAGGGGATAACAGTATTTCTCCACTTTTTAATGTATGATATTATACATGTAAACTTTCTTCTTTAATAACTCTGTCTACTCAAAAAAAAAAACGCATGAAAATCGGTTGCGTAGTTTTGAAGATACCTATGTAGTGAAGGTCTATTCTATGGTGTCGTTGATTTTTGTCTGTTTGCTTACGTTTAGTAGTTATTTAAATGAACTGGGTACTGTAAATTGAACGTAAAAATTCATTTTTGAGTCGTCCCACTCGCTTCAACCGCGTTCACGACAAGTGGGGGACCATATATGTATACAATAATAAATTTCTAGTTGTGTCATCATTCCAGTTGAATATACTTACCCGAAAGACAGACCTGATCAACTCCATTTTGACGCGATCGTTAGGCTTCTTAGCACCCTTCCAAAAAGGTATTTCTCCCATATATAATCTACTATGAAAGTCTTAAGATATGAAATATTGATAGGCGTTCTCCAGTGTCTAGGTATTTCATGCCTTTTAGACAACCTGGAGAGGTATCTTCGAGTTGTCACGTAGGCTATGTCTCACGAAGATGGCTAGGCCATTACAGTTCGTATTTGTGAACATTTTAGTGCTCAAAATAATTTATTAGTAGATTTTTTTGCTTCGAATAGTAGAAATTAAGGTGAAGATAAAGAATTTTTAATCAAGTCTTATAAAAATATTCGTTCAGGTTTCAGTAAGCAGTTTTGTAGAAAGAGAATTATAATGAATTTATTAATGGGCGATGCATGGGCTTCTTTTTACCCAGTTGAATAGGTTCTCTCGCCAGACTTTGATAAAGCCTTTAAGCAGCAGCATAAAGCCATTTAAATATAATCCGAATTAACGTAACAATATTTCGTTGAAACCCGATTTCCCGAAATCGACTTTTGTGCATAAAACTTTAATGTATCCGTTCATTCCATATTCAAAAAGTAACTAAAATAGGAAAAATTCAAAGTACATCCCGCTTTTTAAATTAAAATGAAAGTGTACGCTGAAACAAAAAGTGCAATGTACATTAAAAGCATTTATGTGACGTCAAAAATGAAATTGTGTTAGTGAATGTACGTACAGGCTATATTTTGATAAATGTCAGCTACTATATTTTTAGGGGAAAAATATAAAACTAGTGGTTACCTGGTATTCCACCTGCGTTCATGGGGAACTACTTCCCCGCCCGAATAAAAAGTAGCCTTTATCCTTTCGAGCTTAAGACTATCTGTGTACCTTATCCAATGTGTGACTACAGAAAGGCAAAGTAATTTGACGAGAATTTTATCTACATATGTATGTAGCTTTAAAAAACAGCCGAACATAAGAAGTCATGTACACGGCGGCCCCTAGACCTACAATAACACTGCAATATTGCAACAAAAATATTGTGCAATAAAAACTTTCTCGCTAAAAATCATTGCGCAATCTTTAATACTAAGTCTACATAGTCAATTTTGCACAATTCATAACGTTGCGCATTGTAATTGACCGTGTAGGGTGCGCCTTAGGGTCTACTCAGACCACGTTTTTAAGCGCGCTTGTATCCTACAGAACAGATTGTCGTTCTATATGAACTCACCAGCTTAGAAACACCATAAAAAAGGTTAAGTGCGAGTTTTACCACACAAAGGCAGCTAAGCCACTATAATAATACTGTGCTCACTTACCGTTGCGTACGTGTCCATGCAAACGGTTTATCTTAAGAAGACTGTTTGTCGCTTGGTGAGCTGCCAACGCCTAAACTGGTGGCCCAATTTGGGTAAAAGGTTATGCTTGGAAATAAGATTGTAGTGTAATATGGGTTTTAGCGCCTGTATTAAGGTTTTGCAATATGTGGGTGCTGTTTTTGACCTTTCTTTGTTAACGTATATGTTACAAAAAAAATTAAGTTTACTGCTCGTCTGTTTAGTAGACCTTGTTGATTTTCGTATGAAGCTACTGCAAACGTTAACTTTAACTTTGAGACCCAATATATCTACTATCTAAGTTAGAAGTAGACTGCTCTGCCGTTGTACAATACTATCCGTATAAAAGAATTCAATAAATAAATGTAAATCTCTCTTCGGATACGTAACAACTATTCGTGGTATATAAGAGAGATTATATAATATTGAAGTACATATCCAAGTTCATTTTCCAAAAAAATCTGTTGATTTTCCTCATGTTTCTCTCAGTAACACTTATCACTGCTATCTAAAACAAAGCCAGTTATTTCGCACTTATTTCAGCGATAACGTTGTTATGCATGTTAACCCCAATGCACATACAAACATGGCGTTTCTATTGGAATTCAGAATAATTCATTACATGCCCCATATATCTGTTTGCTTCCGAAACTATTAGGGCAATAATCATGGAAGTACATCAATTGAAATCTAATAGCACTACAGAATACAAAGCTTTATTCCAATTATTCGAGTATATCGATTGTTATGTACTCGATTTGGGATCGAAATCTGATTACAAAACTACAATTCGGTTTCCATTCTAAATCTGAATGATTGAATTTATGCTATCGATTATTCGATTGTTGATTCGGGAACGTGGTTATCGATTGTTAAGACGTTTCGGAATCGGATATTATATCGACTAATAGGCTTGTCTATACTCGTAGCTTGTATTACATGTCTTTGATGCTTGATTACTTGATTCGCTATGTGGTTATGATATAGCAATCGGTAATGGTTATAAGCAATAACCGATTAGATGGTTTGATCTTTGCCTTTGATTTCGAGTATGTTTGGGATGTGTAACTTGCAAGTAAGTTTTTATTCGACTACCGAGAAGGGTTATGTTTTCGCGGGTATCTTATTCTAGCCGTTTCCCGTGGTTTTGTGGACAAGTGCTACAGGACCGCACAGTGACATAGTGCATAGTGAAGTGTTACTAACATACATTTAAGTTTTTATTTACTAACAGATTTTGTGTATAGCATATATATGCTAGTTTTAAAGGTATTTATCTGTGGGCCATTGATGCCTCAATGTTCAAAGGAGGAATCAAATATAGGAGTAATGCGCGCGCGCTTGATGGCGACAGACGTGTACTTGACCCAATTACGTGTTATCGAGTGATCGTTATAATGACGGACACTATAAAATGTAATAGCTGTAACATCGTGATAGATGAAATGTTAACATACATAAGTAATAAGATCTCAGTGATAGATGAGGATAGTTTAACGAGAATCTGTGTATCTGCGTTTTCGCCGGAGGAAATTAAAAAGTCAAAGTCGTTATTGTTTGACTGTGTGCCGACGGATAGAAAAAAGATCACAAGGAAGAACAAAGGAAAGGAAAATCGTGATCTAGAAGATATAGTGGCCCTTCTGAAGAGCACGGATCCTGATAAAATACCAGTCTTTGTAGCCCGAGACCTGAACAAACTACCTCCAATCACATTTGATCATCTAGATGTGACGAAACTGCTCAAAGACATAACTTTATTGCAAGCAGAGGTCAAACATATCAAAAGTGATTATGCAAGTCAACAGGATTTAAAAGGGCTCAGGGAAAAACTGCATACAATTGAATCGGTACCGTTGTATAATGACACCAACATAATTTCTAAAAGTGGTGGGTACATTAATAACGAATCTGAATCCAGAATATCCCAATTATCACGTCAGGGATCGCCAACAATTATTTGTGATGGAATCTCCAGTCGCCCGGAGTGCAATAGTAGTGATATAATAAACAATGCCACAACCTCACAAGTGAGCGGGACCCAGATGAATGCAACGTTATCAGCTGATGTGACGTCACGCGAAATAGCGGGACAGTGCGCCGACAAGTTGGTTACGTTTAGTAAACAACATGATACAACGATGTCGGAGGTGTTATTTTCGCATTGTAACAGTCAGCATAATAATGATGGGCAATGGATAACGGTGGAAAGTCGTAAATCGAAGTATAAGAAGCGATTAACGAGTGTGTTCGGTACGTCTAGTGATACTGACGGGCCTTTTAAAGTGGCAGATTTAAAAGTGCCCTTATTTATCAGCCATGTTCACAAAGATACTACTGAAAATGATATTATTAAGTATATTCGACAGAAGACACAGGTGACAGTTTCTTTGCATAAAATAAATATAAGGAGCGACACGGAATATAATGCATACAAGGTGCTTGTTCCTAAATATAAATTGCAAGAATTTCTGACGGATAAACTGTGGCCGCAAGGTATTTTATTCCGGCGTTTTGTAAGTTTTAAGCCTACCATTACGGTGGATAATGAACGGAAACAGCCAACTAATGGATAGTTATAATACTTATAAAATGGTTAGTTTCAACTGCAAAAATGTCAAGCGATCAAGCGAAAGTATTAAGGATCTATGCAAAAGCTGTGATATTATAGCCTTACAGGAAACATGGCTATTGCCTGAGGAGATCTCGTACTTAGGCAATATAGATATAGAATTCGGCAGCACTGGAACATCGGCAATAGATACCTCAGCGGGAATACTGGTCGGTAGGCCATTTGGAGGAGTAGCAATTTTGTGGCGGAAAAGTGTTTTCAGTGATGTGTCAGTGATAAAAACCGATAACCCAAGGGTATGTGCTATCAAACTTATATGTAATAATAGGACTATAATAGTTATGAGCGTTTACATGCCTACCGAAAGGGCTGAAAATATGGTTGAATTTACAGAGTGCTTGGGACTGGTAAGTGCGATTGTAGACATTGAGAATGTTGAATCTGTGTTTGTTCTAGGTGACTTTAATTCGCACCCAAATGGTCTATTTTTCAGTGAGTTGAACTATTTTTGCACCGAACGTGAATTGATTTGTGTAGATGTGGACAAATTGGGTGTGGATTCAGGTTCTTACACTTTTATAAGTGACGCTCATGGAACGTCAAGCTGGTTGGACCATTGCTTAGTCACTAAGTCTGCATTTAATGCTGTCGTAGACGTTCGTATAATGCATGACACGCTGTGGTCTGATCACTTTCCTCTACTCCTTGAGTGTAAATTGAACGTTATTAATCCTATATCTAATTTATATGATTTAAATAAAAATGATGTTAATCTCGGAGTAAAATGGGGCATTAGAAATGGGAATCAAATACAAGAATATAGGAAATATTGTCATGAACAATTGAGGCTAATTGATTTTCCTCAGGAGTTTATTAGGTGTGGAGACAAGAAATGTTGTAACCAAGATCATATGTATGTACTGGACAAAATGTACTGTAACATAGTGACCGCCCTCCGTGAATCTGCAAAAGCTACATGTCGGGGAAATAGGCAGCACAGACGTAAGTGTGTAGTAGGGTGGAACAGACATGTGGGTGAAGCTCACGGGTCGGCCAAGCTAATGTTCCAGAACTGGGTCGATTACGGGAAGCCGAAATCGGGACCAGTGTATGACGCGATGTATGAAAGTAGAAAGATTTTTAAATCGCGCTTAAAGTGGTGTCAAGATCATGAAGAACAAATAAAAATGAATAAGTTAGCGACGCTAAGTAAGAATAAGAATTTCTCTAGTTTTTGGAAAGAAACTAGAAAATTGAACTATAAGCCTGGCCTTGGTGGGGGGTTGAACCTAAAGATCTCAGCTAAAGTTGTGGAACGAGCTATTCGTCAAATGAGAAGAGGAAAATCCCCTGGCCATGATGGTCTTAGTATTGAGCATCTAGAACATGCTGGACCTCATATTAGACGAGTACTGGCTATGTTTTACAATTTATGTATAAGCCACTCTTATTTGCCGGAGCCGTTAATGAGAACAATTGTAGTGCCCATTGTCAAAAACAGAACGGGAGACGTCTCCGACAAAACCAATTATAGGCCAATATCATTAGCGACTGTAGTAGCTAAGGTTCTTGACAGTGTGCTGGATGCACAATTGGCTGAATCTATAGTTCTACATGACAATCAATTTGGATTTCGACCGCAGCTGTCAACGGAAAGTGCCATATTGTGCATGAAGCATACTGTCAGGTACTATACCCACAGGGGCACACCTGTGTATGCCTGTTTCCTCGATTTGAGCAAAGCTTTCGACTTAGTGTGTTATGACATTTTGTGGAGAAAGTTACAGGAAGTAGGAGTACAGCCTGAGCTTCTTAATATTTTAAAATATTGGTACAGCAATCAGACTAATAATGTACGCTGGGCGGATACGTTTTCAGATCCGTATAAATTGGAATGTGGCGTAAGACAGGGTGGTCTAAGCTCACCGCGTCTTTTTAATTTGTATATTAATGCCCTTATCGAGGAGCTCAGCAGCAGCCACATCGGTTGTCACATAGATGGAGTTTGTGTTAATAATCTTAGCTATGCCGACGATATGGTGCTGCTGAGCGCCTCGGTGTGTGGTACGAGGAAACTTATCGAAATTTGTGAAGCGTATGCTGATGGTCACGGCTTGAAATATAATGTGAAAAAAAGTGAGTTTGTTGTCTTTAAGGCGGGTAACAGGTGTCCATCTAGCGTGCCCCCTATAAGGCTGAATGGAGTTCAGTTGGCTAGAGTGCGTGAATTCAAATATCTGGGTCACCTTATTACCGAGGACCTTAAGGACGACATGGATATTGAACGTGAACGTAGGGCACTGTCCGTGAGAGCAAACATGATTGCTCGCAGATTTGCACGATGTACAAGGGAAGTTAAAATAACTCTCTTTAGAGCCTTTTGTACATCTTTTTACACCTGCAGTCTGTGGGCAGTCTATACTCAAAAGACGTACAGTGCCCTACGGGTACAATACAATAATGCTCTCAGAACGATGTTGCGGCTGCCCCGGCACTGCAGTGCGTCACGTATGTTCGCGGAGGCGCGCATCGATTGCTTCTACGCTACTCTGCGCAAGCGGTGCGCGTCAATGCTGAGCAGAGTGCGGGCTAGTCGTAACAGCGTTTTGAGTATGATAGCCAGTAGGTTGGACTGCCCGTACTTGGGTCGATGTATTAATGTTCACATGAATATTGATACCTCGAGCCATGGGTCTGGCAGGGGGCGAGTAGAGTAAGGATTTTTATTTAGCTTTTATTTATTTTTAATTTTGTTAACTAACATTAGTTTATAAGTTATTAACTACTAACAATGTGGATCTGTGTTATCTGAAAATAAATGTTTTATTTATTATTTATATAATGTAAAGTTTTAAATAAATAAATCAATTTACTCGCGTCAAGTGGGGACTACTGCCCGTACCGGGATTAAATAAAATCTATTTATTTTTTCGGGGAGAGTGTATCTTACCAACAGTGATAGAATATTTCTTATCGATTAATAAGTAGCTTCTTCTATTATATTAGTTTAGATGTATGTATTTCCTTGCTTCAAAATCCGTTCATTACTTTTTGTGGGAAAGAGTAACAAACATCCTTTGTCCGTACAATTAATTAAGTACAAGTTTTTACTACTATGTCGTTCATGAGTTCTTTGGCTTGAGATCGTTTGTCATTTTATTGTGATTAAAAGAAACATTGAACTGTTTGCTTGGATGTTTCTTGTTTCTAGTTGATGAGGTCATTGACTTTGAGTGTAGCAATCTGCTCAAATGTGTGTTATTGCTATGAGATTTTTGTTTGAAGCGATTCTGAGTTTGACTAAATTAATGGTAAGTAATAATATTCTAGATACACATTACAATTTTGATGAAGAGTAAGAGGAAGACATATTGTTAGGGAAGAAGACTAATTGGGATAAGGAAAGAAGGATAATGATGAATTTAGCTTCAACAAGCATTTTAATAATGCCTATAAGGCATGCATCCTTTAAGATTATCAAAAAGATTTTTCTCACCCTCCCATCTAGATTTAACCTTAAAAATAATGAAGCACATAATCCCAAGCTAAGTTATAACCCTATAAATATTAGTAAGAAACCCCCATAACCCTGAAAAGTACACGACATTAACTGTAAAAGTACTGAAGAATGTTTTTAATATCGATATTATGAAGTATCCTTGGGTAGCGCAGATGTGCTTGGATTAAGGGAACACGGCTAAATTAATTTGTTCGTAATAAATTCAGCTGAATACGAAATTATGGATGATATATAAATTTCAATGTTCGGAGGTTATTGTTTGAGGTATTATGCCGTGATTTTCTTTATTGGTTATTTATTTAGCAGGATATTTAGTCGCTGAGTTTTTGTTTTTGGTGGAAATGTATGGAGGTTTTGAGGATCAGGACACCACACAGGTTAAGTTTAGTTTTTCAAGTGTACTTACACACATTGGTATTTTGAATTGTTGCAAAATTTGGTAAAGCCTTATGCAGTTTACAGTCTTTTATGTCCCACTTTTGTGCTCGACATATGACAAACACTGGAGTCTGACCCTTGAAGTTACCATAACTTTCATCCTCATTATCATCATCGTTCTTCCCTTATCCCGATTTTATATGGTACTATGTTTTCTTCATAGCTTCCAAACACTATAAAATCCCAAAATATCTTCACCATCTTTAAGATCCAATTTCAGCTAAAAGATTTGAGCCTTGCACTGAATTCCCGACATGATCAGCAACAATGTACCTACAATGGTACGTGAACAATCCAAGACATCTGGTCACGATTGGTCACGATGCGCTCAAACGGTTTACGACTCTCACTCGCCGCTGTCGGTTTATGATGCTGCAGCTTTAGTGCACCCATCGACGGAATTTAGCTTTATTTTTGGACGAATTTTTGGATTGAGAGCAGTGTTTTGTTGATAGTCATTCGAAAATGACGTCAGATAGGTGTATAGGAGAAGATATGGGATAAGAGCTGGAGGATGATGATGATTAATATAAAAATTGTCCTGCCATAAACGTATCTTATAAGAATTTAAGCAATGCTTAGACAAAAGCTTGCCATGTTGACGCATTAAAGTCATGTTAAGCTTAGAATTTAGGAATGAAGCAACATCTAATTAGTAGGCACACTCGTTGAAAGCGTTACAGTAACTGGATTTTCTCCTACATAAGCAACATACATTACCCTATAGATAAAGAGTAACAAATAACAATGTAGTCTAAAAGACCATGTCGCGTGTCACTAACTTTGTTTGACTTCGCATTTCCACTTATTTTATGAAACATGAAACAGGGTTCTTCTTCGAAAAGCGCCCCTACAATTAGCAGGATTAACGGTCATCATAATATTAAATAAGTTGTCCAAACATTTTGTATTATACTTCCCCAAAGTATGAAATGTCACCGTTAATTGAGAAGTTATGGTAGAAACCGTTTGTCATGGTATGGTTAGGTATGTGATACAAAGTACAGATGAAGGGAATGACCAAGAAACGTAAATGGAATTCTTGAAAGAGAAATGGCTGTCACTGGTGAGATAACGTCATACAGAGAAGTACGGAAGACATGCTGATCCGATCCTTAATGAAATTGGTATAAAAGGGCAGAATGCTAATATATATTTAGAGTTCTACTTCTACAGGTATACATGGACCGCACACGAAGGTACATCGTAATATGAATATTCCAGTTTCTGTGTACAATAAAACATTTTATGCATATTCGATAGATGTTAGAATAGAATGCTTTACGACTTCACATCTGTGGACGTCAGACTCAAATCGAGCATTTGACTGTTCCAAGAAATAGCATTACAAAAGCATTTTGCATGAAAGAAATAAAACTACATGCAAATGCTGTCATACCACAACTGTCTCGTGCAACGAAAACAATGAACAAAGAGACAGCTTTTCATTGAAAAACAGACTTTTTATTTGATTTGAAATGAAACCAAGACAATTATCAGAGACAGCCTTTGTTGCTTCAAAATAATTATTCTTTGCAAACAACACAAAATTGTTCAAACAATTCCGCAATCCAAAATAGTTGCGGTATAACAAGTGCACTTAAACGCAATCAAAAGTCCTCAAAATGCAATAATATTGCTGTCCTTCATCGCAAATTACCAAAATACATATTCGCAAACAAATCGAAATATTTCATTATAACTACGCACGCGACCACGATATGAATTTCAAGTATTTTAATGATAATCCCGAAGTGGTGAATTCGAAATCATTACCGACATCAAAGGCATATTACATGCATATGTTTCATATGGAATTAATGTGATTCAAGTTCCCAAATACGAGCTCGGCTTTATATAGCTTGCATTTCACAAATATGAAATGAGGGTGCACACTGGAGCACTGTGTTGTAACACTGTGTTAAAACACTCGGTAAAGTGTAGGTGTTGGTGTGTAGTTGGAAAACGCGAGTCTGAGGTGTTTGCGCTCCCGTTATGAAATTCACTTGGAGTTTATTCATATTGTACCTTTAGAAGTTTACAGCAGGTTTTAGAACTAGATGTAGTGTTGTAGTTGTTTTCTGTAATGTTCTGACCCGTTTTTGTTTACTAAACGTTAGTTAAACAAATATAAATGAAGGTAATTTTAAGTTAGAATTTTATGTTTTGACGTTTCGTGTTCTGCGGTTGTGGCTGAATATTCAAAGTTTTGTTAAGTCTTATACACTGGCGGCGTTGTGAGTTGTAAATCTGTGTCTTATAGCTTTCATTGGTTAATGCAAGAAATGGTGGCATATATAGTACGTACCTTTCTTAATTAAAGTGTATGACTTTAAGAAAGGTACGTACTTTTCAAGTTGTGGTTTTATCAGCAAATAGTACTGTGCTAGGCTTGCTTGAATACTTCCAAAACTCCCAACAGACTATGGTTCTCAACGTGAGCTTTGCAATCGGCGATACCTTTAATTGTTTTGCTGTCATCAATTCAGATAGCAAGATCGTCAGTAGGTATATGATACAGGTAGAAAAACCTTCGTAATTGTAGTCACACATCAATAGACAGCAAGAACCTTATATCACAAACAAATAATCAACTTCTACCATTCTACTACCGTCACGCCTATATTTCACTATCAATGACTATTCATACCACAGAACAAAGTTTCCCAAACTTTTCCTTCCCAAATAATCATTGTTACAAATATATTTCGCCTCACAGATTAACGTATGGCAAATACTTTTTATCGGTATCGATACCCCCGATTCGTCCAAATTGCTTTCGTAACGACATACGTGTATTCGGAAGACAAATGAGGCGATCTCTCGCTTACCAAAAACAATCAAGGTTGACAAAAACAATATAGAGTTTGAGTCCACGATTTGTCTTTGTCTCGACAATGGATTTGTCGATGGTAATGCTGTTACGGCCATCGAATGTTGTTGCGGGTTATTAGATAGCTGAAATGTGGAAATTGAAGAAACATTTTTGCCTGAAGATGTATGAGTGAAAATCTTTGTCTAAATGTATAAAATATATCGGGTGTGTCGTTCACAATCACATTAAATGAAATGCGTTTATATACTAGTTAATATTGTCGATTAACACAAAGAAAAAATATAAATATGTAAAAATAAAAAAAAATAATTTTTCAAACCAAGTAAATAGAATAAAAATGTGCGAAAATTAGAACACCATGTAAAAGTCAACCATTACAAACAACTGAAATTCTCCCTTGAAAACTGACAGCTGTCGACTGATCAAAACATTCGATACTCCTAACTTTATCTCTGCACACATGATGTTGTAAATTATAAAAACGAAAAATGACTCCTGTGACTAAACCACTGAATGGATAGGTTATTTTTTTTACAATTCGCCACAGAATATCATAAAGTATATGCGATAGGATTTAATGTGATTGTGAACGATACGCCCTGTATAAGAATGAAAGGGGCAGTTTTGCGTTATAGTAAATTAAAACATATATAATGTATTGAAGAACTAATCAAACCTATTTGTGGGGTAGAAATAGCTTCTAAAGTTTTACTCTATAGTGCATTTTGTATAAAGTTTTTCCTTCACCTAATGTAATTCAGAGCAATATATTCTCAACAGCCCACATTCGATAAAGCTCTCCAGAACAAGGCGCTTTATTGCCAGCATAAAAAAGTCAGTAACAAAATTGCCAACGTCAACGAAATAATTCCTTTCTCTAATATCTCGGGGCTTTTTGCAATAATAAAATAACATGTACAAAAAAAACTGCCGCCAGCCATTACGATGAATGCCCGAAAAAATCTTCATAAATCAAATCTAGCGAACACTTAATCTGGCATTTCTCGCCGTTTTCAAGAAAGTAATATTATCCCTGTTGGTAAAAAGAGATTTTCTTTGCAGTAGGCGCGATGTTGACGCAAGCATTACTTGTTCAAACGTGTCGACGCTTTTTTTATGGCTGGCAACCCGAGAGCCGTCGCGGGGCGCCACTAGTGTGACCTCGTAAGATCTTTTTGGTGGAGGATGTTTTTCGGTGACAGCTTATGAGGGGTTTTTATTCAATATTTTGCGGCTTACTACGTTGTTTTACGTCATAGCAAAAGTTACATTACAATTTTTCCAAATTTTGCTTAGCATGCATTATGGTAGGTACTTTGTTTAATTATTTTCGTACGAACATTTTCTAATTAAGTTTAAATGTTGATCCTCGAATTTCCTTTTAACAGTATCTCAGAAACCTTATTACTACAGAACAATAGCCGTAACTCAAAAACAAAGAAAAACAAAATCCTTTTAAAATTAAAACCCGCTTAACATGCGCCAGTAAATGCAATTACCTTCTCGCTAGCCGTTTCTACTGAAGAATCAAGTTTCCAACCATTCTAGTTAAGTGGGAGTCAGGGGCTAATTAAATACACCCTGTAGTTTATTTTTAAGTAGGCGAGCGCATACGGAAATACACGAACGTGAGCGATTGTTCAGGGTTGGGTGTAAGGATCTTTACATACTAATAATTTAGTAGAGGAATGTCTGTTTGGAAATAATAGTCTGATAACCAGTCTTACGAAAGGACGTTGGGTTGCCCGGGTAGCTGGGTTGAGGGGGTCATATAGGCAGTTGCTCCTTGCAAAACATTAGAAATTTTCTGCATTCGATTTTAATGTAAGCCGACCCCCACGTAGTTGGAAAAAGACTACCCATATGAGGGCTGTCTTTACCTGTAATTTAATCGTACTTTCAGAAATAATTTTGAAACTGAATTAAGATTCCTTTTCATCCTCTAAGTACCTATTAGATATAATCCCGACGGCCATATTGGTCAATTATACAACTTAGCAACGAATTAAATAACTCTCTATACTCAAATACTGGTTAGCAACGTACCATTAATAACTCAAATAAAAGGTAAACCCTAATTAGCAATTTACTAATACAAGACTAATGTTATTCAAGATAACCAAATAAAACCTTGCCAGAGTTAATATTTATATTACCATTAAATATTTCAACGAACCATGTACTCAGTAATAAATTATATTATAACATTTTATCCTTTATTAGTACTTTTATTTTTGTTGCCATAAATTACAGGAATAATCTACTACTAGCCGGTTTTGTCCTGAAAACGACAACCCTAATCATTGTAATAAATTATACTCGGTAAAATGTAACAAAGGAAATCCATACAGTAAACAAGTTGCTAGAATTAGTTTTTTTAATATCGGTGTACTAAAGGTTAGTAAAATATTAGCCATTAAATTCTTTCAAATAAAGTCTTTACTGAGATATTTACAGTTAGTAGTTTCTATATTGTTTCTATCTATCTGTGGATTTTATTCATCATCCTCCTGCCCTTATCCCAATTTTATTTGGGGTCGGCGCAGCATGTTTTCTTCTTCCATACTCTTCTATCTGCCGTCATCTCACAAGTAACATTCTTTCTTACCATATCTACTTTCACACAATCCATCCATGTTTAAGATACAAATATTATTATATAAAGATAAAATTTTGCCATTAGCCCTATACAAGTAGTGTCATGTAATTCCTATCTCTGGTAAGCAATTGCATAGATAGATAGATTATTAAAATCCATAGCAAAAGATCTACGAAGTGATCTATCATGACCTGAATGAGAGAGTGTGTTCTGTATATTTTATATTGATAAGTACTTTGTAATATGCATGGGAAAGTATGCTATGTACACTTGACCTCGAATGCATCTAGATAATTATTATGACCATAGGTCAGAGGTACTGAGTTCTTTTTCTATCTGGTGTATAAAAATGGCCTTTCCCTATGTAGTTTCGTAATTTTAAAGGATTGTTCGTAAAACAACTGAAGTAAAGAAAACGTTTATTTTACTGCTACTTACAGCTAATTCAGAAGAGAATTTTGAAAGCATGTATTGTTTTGTGTCCAAGTATTTTGGTCCTTATCCCCAAGACCTTTATTACACTTTCGTTAACATACCCAATAAAGCTAACTTTACTTAATACAAAATTATTATCAGCAACATAAACTCTTACAAACGATAAACCACCCTTGAATTACGACAGCCAATCTTCCCATTCACGAAATCAACCGTTAAAAGCTAACAAAGTGAATTTAAATTCAAACCTACTATCTACTTGAGGGAAAATCCGTTGTAACAGACATGCCATGTAAGTGTACCGGCAGACTGCAAACTTTTAGTCGGCCGATAGTTTGTTTGGGGGCTCATATATCAGTATGAAGATGATGGTAGTACGCATATTACAACGATCAGATATTTAGTCGGTATCATCATCATCGTCTTCCAAATCAGCTACCAGCTTGGGGCCAGCTACCAGTCTAACCGTATGCAGCTGAGTACCAGTATTTTACAAGGAGCGTCTGCCTATTTGACCTCGTCAACCCAGTCACGCGTGCAACCCAATACCCCTTGGTAAGACAGGTGTAAGACTTACTGGGCAAGACTTACTGACTTCTGTCTACCTGTAACGACTGCCAAGGATGTTAAATAACAGCCGGAACCTACAGTTTAACGTGCCCCCCCGAAATAGAGTACACACATGGTAGTGTGTACTTTAAAAAGATCAAGTATTTAGACGGTATCAGACCGACTGTAAACTGACTGGAGACTGAAGATTTTTTCTAACTTATTGCCATCCATCGGGTCAACTGTCGGCCGACAGTTTAGTGTCCAGTGTGTACCTTATAAGTGCATACATTGATGGGGGATTCTCCCCTGCCAATAACCCCTATCGATCATTACATTTTGCATTTTATTATTTACGAAGACTTTGCAGTGGGTTTTTGCATTATTTATGGGAAAAATCACTGGTTTCCTTCAGGTTTGGTTCCTATTGATTTTTGAGTGAATTTACCCGTGATGCAAATTGGTTGGTGTTTAGTTAGGAATTCTTTTACTTTAACTTTGAATTGGTTTGGGAAATTGGTTATATTGTTCGTTTATTGATAGCAACAGCTTTAAATATTTTAGTATTCTTGCCAATATGTACGTAGATACTTACTTAAAATGGCAAAGTACGTTTGATTGTTTCAATTTCTACTTAAAATGTCTGAAAGCATTAAAACGTAATCTAGTATTAAGAAAGATGGTTTAACAGAGACGTTTATACTATCAACTGATTTTCTACAATCCGTAAACTTGTGATATCTTTAGTTCCCCAATTTACCTAACCCTAACAAATTACAACTTATCTTTCTAAAACACATACAAAATATTCTAAATTGGAGCGCAATACACGCCAAGAACAATATTGCGACAGTCTATAACAAGTGCACGAGCAGTGAGCATCGCGCGGTGTTTATGTTAATAATTTGGCAGGCGGCGCCGCGTGCTATGCCAGTATGTGATGTTATCGTGGCCCGTGTCACACCGTGTTGTAGATTTGTATCTGGGGGTGAGTTTTATAAGGTATTGTTGCCAGGATTTAAGTTCACACATGGTTTAGTGTTAAATGTGGAGATGAGTATCATATGGGTACTCAAATGTACAAGTTCGTTATTCAATGTAATCTTAATGAACTTCCGTTATCTCTGAATTAATCACCCAAAATTCATCATATGTATGCCTTGTCTTCACTACTATGTTGGGGTCGGCTTCCAGTCTAATCGGATGCACCTGAGTACCAGTATGTCACAAGGAGCGACTGCCTGTCTGAACTCATTAACCCTGTTACCAAGACTGGTTGTCAGAGTTTCTGGCATCTAACTACCAGTAATGACTGCCAAAGATGTTCAAATGACATCTAGGAACATCATAAATACTAATGACATACTATTTGTACATATTTTACCATCTAATAAAAAAGTAGTCATAACTGGAAAGCAGAACAAACAAAACTTTGACTAGCGCACGTTGTAATACAACTGTACAAATAAATTGTTTACTTCGTTATCAAAGGCAATATTTGCTTTAACTTCTATGTATTTAGTTTATTAGATAATAATTAAAAACAAACTCGTATGGAAATGTGATGTCTGTTTGTTTTTCAATGTTCCAATTATGGTTTACGTTTACGTGTGTGTCGCTTATTTACTAAACCACGGATCTCTATCGACTCATTTATGTTGTTTTTTTTTTCAATTTTCATTCTATATACACCACCAACTTAATCTTACAAACGAATTGAATAAATTACACGCTATCCATCTAATAAAAAAAATATTACATGAAATAAAAATTTCCAAGCATGACCTTTCACCATTTTCTTTTTCATTTAGATATACCAACACCACGTGGCGTGTTACGCCACGGTGTAATAGGCACTCTGTCTCGATTCCTACACGTCACCGACGCACCTCAGAGCGTTATTTTTATTGCAACGTTCACTCCTTGGCACAGGTTGCGACAATGTACGTAAATGTTATCTCGTATGGAGATCAATAAGCTGCGTTCATTGTAATACTGACAGTTATTGGTAGGGTTCATTTTAAATTTTAACTTTGAAAGTGGTTTGAGTGGGAGGGTCTATTTTTGGAGATGTGTTTTTGTTTGTAGCTTATTTATTTATAGAATTAATAAAATTCTGTGTTTTGAGTCTTTGTGATATACAGGTTAAATATCGTGTCTGCATCACGGATAGTGACCAAGTACATTAATATTACAAAGAGCAAAGATTGAATTGTTTGTTCTTTTGACTTAAATAGGCTCCGAAACTACTTGATCGATTCGAAAAAGTCTTTCACTGTTGGAAAAGTACACTCTTCCCGAGTAACATAGGCTATATTATATTTTATCCAGGTAGGGGCAGTAGTTCTTATAAGACGTGAGGAAAACGGCTGGTAGTTGATACACATGATGATTGAATGTCTTAAGCCAAACGAAAACATAGGACTCAAAACAGAAACGTTGCCTACACGACGTAAATATAATATAACAATGAAAAATGTCTAGTACCGACTACCTACAAATTAACTACCCAAAAGTTTTTTAAACACTGATTAAACCCGCTAATAGATAATTCAGAAGCCTCTGAAACGTTTTAATAATAAATAAAGTACGGGTAAAAAACTGGTCCTTTGCTACCTACTTTTGGAAGTACGGAAGGACCAATTTTTTTTTCCTTCTTTTTAACAAGGTTTTTTGAGCGATTACTTTGAAAGTTTTTCTATATTGTTCGACGTTATTCTATATTAAAGTCTTAGAAGGTATTGTTTCTTAAGCCTTGTAGTCAGGGAGGATGGTTAAATATAGACTTACTTTGTATTTTTGCCTTATTTTGTGTGTTAAAATAAATCTTCTAATGTGAAATTTGTTTTGTTACAGGTATGTTACTGAACACAGATTCAACCTATCAACACTAACAGCTTTAATAGTAAGTTTAAAATCCACACAGCGCAAGTTAAATATGTCAAAGTACTAACATGATGAATGATGCCTTAAGAACTTAAACCACTACTATAAAGATTTATGGCATATAATCCTTCTTATCTTAGGAGCAAAAAATTACAAAGATTTTGTTAATAAGTGCTTGAAGACATTAGATTAGGTAGAGGTGACTGAATAACGTTGGTTATCTATTCAGTTTTAGTTTACAAACCTGAATGCGTCAATAATAAAGTCTTGTTTGTAAGCAGTATGATTACTTTATAGTACAATCAATGGGAAATCATCGAGTTACCTGTCCCTATGTAGGTCCAGCGAGAGAGTGGCAAAAAATGTATATACCATTTATATAACCTTTGTATACCAGAGCCACTGTAACTCTTTCGAACAATCTTCAAGTGGCTAATATACTCCTGAAATGTTCATGTTTATTAATTTTTGGTAGACGATTGATAGACGACCTGTAACGATTGATAGATGCGTTGTTCCTTTAAAGTTATTTATTTTATTGTCAGAAAGGCATACCTACTCCAACTTGAAACTTAGAAACACCATAACCTTACGTCATTTCTTCGTTCCTACACAATCCCCTTGGTCGGCTATCACAACAAAGCGACAAGACACGATAAGCACTCGTTATCAGCTTACCCGTGAGTTACTGCGATACTTCATGACAAGAAGATTGCTGCCTCATGTTGGTATTAGGATTAAGTGTTTTAAGGCGATGTGTTGGTCCTTTGAGCCGGATTATTGGTGTTACTCGTGTTTTTGTGTAAGGGTTAAGCTGTTATTTGCTAATATATATCACACTATGTCACAAAAGTGAACATTTTTGAGTGTATGTATGTTTGTTACATCTTAGCGAGCTACTGGCTCATCGAATTTTTATCATACGTAGCAAAATATAGCTTATGGATCAGAATAACTTACAGCTTTTTGTTATCCTGGTGCGGGTGGCCAGTAAAGCTGCTGGCGAAAGCTAGTTGGTCTTACTTCGTAAATTAAAATCATGATAGATATATTTTTAAAGGGACTTTCACTATGTCTAGTTAATTCAACACAGTTTTATAACTTTCTACAAAACTTTTATACATTAGGTGTAAGCTACTGTTTTCTGATGTTACAAAGCAAACGAGTTGCTGTCTAATTGAAAAGGTTATGTCATGTTTTATGTTGAAGCCTTTTCATGTGAATATATTAAAATTTATGAAAGGAATTTAAATAAAGTTTGATAATTTAATACGCGTATGTAGCACTCTTGTGTTAAAATGAAAATTTGTCTAGTGTGTATGTCTTTAAATAAATAATTACCGTGGGTTTAAACAAACCCTTCAGTTGCTACATCGACTTTGTATTAGGTATTAGCAAAAATATTTTTCTTAAACAAGAAAGAAATCGTAATTACTGCTTATAATAAGTTTACCTTTAAAACCATAACTAGTATCTTTTTAGACGTTAAACTTGTAGCACAACTTTCGAAAAGCATATAAGTGACATAACTAAAAAGTAAAACTAGGAAACACGCAATAAAATAAATTCCTGAGCAAATAAATGAAACAAATATAAAAGGGGTTGTTAATATGTAGTGTATAACGAGGTTGTATTACCGGTAACCAGATTCAAGCATAAATCTTGGCTTGCCTACTGCCTACATTGCCGAGTTTCCGAGCGTCGCGCGTTTCACTGCCGACTCTAGGGCTGGTAACGCGTTTGTTAACGAAGTTTTTACGTAATAAATGCTTGTTTTTATAAAAATATATATTACAGAAACAAAAACCTATCTACTGCCTATCATAATTTAACGCTTTTTGAATATAGAATTATTAAAATAGGGGTTTTGATATTTTGATAGCAGGGATTGAACCCTAATAACGAAAATGGTTTAAGACTTCATGTTAGTACTTGAAACATTTTCTGAAAACCTACGTTCAACCTACATTCAACGGAGACATAGCTCACTTTTAAAAGTTTTATACGCTCAAAACTTAAAAGAACTCCACCACGCTTAAACCCTAAATTTTTCCCCGATTCGAAATCAAAACTGTGCGACCAGCTCTCCAATATTAAAGAAAATCTGCTCGTTTTATCCGTAGCTAGTTTATCAAGTTGCCAGCGCAACCCTATCTATATCTAAAATGTATCTCGTCCGCACCATTTGACGATTCTGCTCGTTTCGACGTCGCCTTTTTACAATTTATGTCCTACTGATTTCTCGGCCTACGCTAAAAATTTATAGATTTCTTTTCCTCCCTTCAAGTTCCTTCACCTCGCTTTAAATGTATATTTGGCGGAGCGTTTGTCGATCATTGTGTTAAAGACGCATTGTTGTCTCTTCAGGTACACTTTGCGAGACGTCTTGAAATTTCTTACTATATGTTTTTCTGAATAAATGTTTGTATAAAATAGGTCGAGTGCCGAGCCAATGATAATGTTGAGAGCTGTTCTCTTATAACTAAATCAACTGTTAGCAGATTGCAGTTTATTGCGGAGAATTAATTTGTTTTATGTTGAGTTCTTGGTAAAGTGGATAATACTGCGTGATATTTTCTTTTATTAAATAGAACTGGGTTTTATTTGCGGTTCCTATTAGGTAACATTAGGTATTTATTTACTGTCATATATTTAGTTGACTTTTATTTTGCAATTGTTACAGGGATAGTAACATTCTTGGTTTATCCAATCTGCATTTTAGCTTTTAGGGATATCTACATCCCTACAGCCCAAAGGCGTAGATACCAACAGTTTACACCCTTATCTGAACTCAACCATATCGTACGTCCCAGCGGTCAAATCTGAACTAATGGTCGATTTTATTCCGCAAGCGTACTGGACCATGTTACACAAAATAGTTTGTGGGACATCACAGTGCAGGAACGACTATCGCATTTCTTATCGGGTAAGAGTGGACTGGGCTCGCATTAATCATGTCGAAATCGCGTAAATTTATCTCAAGGCAAGGGCTGTCATATTGTTAGGAATTAAATGGGTAAGTTTATCTTGGGTTTATCGAGAGTAGTATGTGTGGGCGGAAGTTTTCATATTGAAGTTGGGTTTTGAATATTTTAAACTTTGTACCTATGTAGTTGTATAAGCTAGTTTTTCTACCTCCGTATGAACAGAAAGTGTTTCTTTCTTATGTTATGAATTTTGATTATGTATCTGATAAATGAATGATTATATGTACCTTACATATTTTTCTCATTGCTAGTAGGTAACCACCATATCAACGTGTGCCATATTACCTAGTCTTGTGATTATGGTTTAAGTAAAATAATTGAGGGCATTATTTAATTTCTAAAGACTTTTATAACTATGTAAGGCAACCCTACAAGCGGTTGCAGGATTATTCGATCTAAGCTTATTTATCTGTGCCTGTACTATTTCTTGGGTGTATTAATCTCACCCAATCTGAACACTAAATAAATTACCACCAGCCTAAAACCTGTGTTAATAATTCTACTATTTATAAAAATATCAAAATAGCTTTTAAGCTCGCGATATTGCAATGAATCACTTCGTAGATCAAGCGATAAACGCAGATTCTATAAAAGTTTGTTCAGAAGAAAATCTTTTAAAATAGTTCTCAGACGAAGTTATATTCACATTTTTGAGACCTTATAAAATAAAACTTGAAGCTTTCAGACTGTTACTGAGAAAGTACACATGAGATGTGCGGATCTGAGGTCCATAAATGGCTCAATGATCTTTACTAGCAATGATTTCGTTAACTACTGCGAAAGACTGCGTGTAATTTCTTTAGAGATCTTGAATTGTGTGGGACAACTCTTGGATGATAGAGTAACGGAGTAACGATTTCAATAACCTATCTAGCTGTTGATTTACTAATTAGAAAAATGATTTTGAAGATAGCCGCAAAGACACAAACAAACACAAACAGATACATAGGTTTTTGAAATAGTTCCTCTACGATCTTAGGCCCAAGCTCACATAAACATCCTTTTGTTTCCTCGTCATCCTTTCTGAAAACAACAGTCAACTTTGAGAATTGAATGTGTAAAACCATAGCAAACCGTTGTTTTATGAAAACTGGAGTTTATATTAACAGTGCATGTGGGCTTAAGAATCATCCGATCTGTTACAGATTTCATAAAAACTTGCATATAAATCAAAAACGTATACAAATGATCATCATTGCGTCGCGTGCTTCGTCCACGTGGTCGCGTGCGCTTCTAACCTACATACAACAGTTAATCTTTAATGATGTTCACGCGAACGCTGCATTCAAATAAACCACTTGACGGATTATTTTGCGCTGATTTCATTAGTTTGTATTTTGGCTTTTATTTTGAAATAATTTTGAATTGTACTTCAGTTGATTCTGAAGAATCATTTCATTTCAAAGCATTCAGACCTTTTGAGTTTCAAACATTTGATATTTGTTCAGCTAGTTTTGAAATCTAGTTCTTACTAGTTAGTAAATTATTTTTATTGATACGAGTAGGTACTAATTTATAGATAAGTACACAAAAAGAAAGGTTCATTAATCTTCTTTAACGACCTTCTTTGACCCAAAACAAATTTTATTACTAGACAAACTAATAATTAAAAAAGTACCATAAATTGATACTTTGCGCTCCTATTAAGTTATTACTTCTAAAGTCCACTTCCAGCATCCAGTTAATCTGAAAGTGCAACTGACAAAAGTCACATATTATTTTCTTTTTTTCTTTTTTATAATAAAGAGTAACTTAAAAAATATATTTAACCCTATAACTGTCACCCCTACCACTTCTTGCTGTGGTTGCCAAGAGCAGCGATTCGTGGGACTATCGTCTGATATTTGGCAGTTGTCGGCCAGACGGTGCACTCGCGATATCGTCTCAATTATCTGGTTAATAAGCCGTGTGGATACTGATGCTGGCTTTTTAATTCTTTTTTGCTTGAAATATGTGCTGGTTATTTATAGTTTTTGTTCAGTAATTTAGTAAGACTTTTATTGGGATTTGAATGGGATAGGAGTAATTAAATAAGTAAATAACAAAAATAAGAAATAATACTCGTATTTAATCCTCGTCTTGTTGATGGCATGTTGACTTGCTAAATTAAGACTTTTATACTTTTTTACAATTGATCATTTTGTCCTTAAGTTTCTTTTGATCAACAAACCTAGATAATGTACGAAGATCTATATTTTAAAGTCAATTCCTACATTATGTACACTAACTGCAATTATTGCAATCTCTTTATTTCTAATGTCAGTAAAATCCGTTGACATTTCAAAACAAATAAATTACGTGTTATTTTGCAAAGTGCAACGTTAATGTGTTGTTAGAATTTGAATGCCAATCGACATTTGCATAAATATGCTATAAATTATTCTACAAACACATTTGTTCTGAATACCTAGTGTCAGAGTAGGTCATTCGATGGCCTAGGACTTGTCATAGATGTCTATAGGTGTCAATATTGATTATTTTTTTTATATGATGAGTTGACACACGCAGGGGTCGTCAATGATGTTTTACAATGATATGACTAACAATATTCTTTTTTTCAATAAGTAACTCAGTCTATCAAGAATGATCGAATGAGCCTATAAATCGGAGTCTAAAACATTTTTTCCCAATCACCCGTGTTCACATAAAAACACATACAACATGAGCGGCCTTTTAACCCTGCTACGGCGACGGCGACTTTAAACTTTCCTTTTTAGCTCCCGGGGACTTAAGTGTGCAGCGTGGCCGGCGATAAATCCCCCGCAACGTCGTCACTGCTATCGCGATAGGCAAGCGGTCAGCTTACAACTGGTGTTTTCTTTTAAAAGCTCAAGCTGCGGTTTTTTATTTTGCGGGCGACTTTGACCGCGCAGTTTGGGGTTCACTTGAATGTTTGATGCGTTCTAAATGTAAGTTTGAATGTTTGCGATCAGTGATTGGGTTTGGATGTTAGGAGATGTTTTGTGGCGAAGTAGAAAGGTATCGGTTGATCAAATAATTGAGATGTATTCAAACGGATTTATTTTAAAATTCTGCAGTATTCCGTATGGCCACTTTCAAAAACCATTCCCACAAAACCAGACAGACCGAGCCAATAATTCAAAAACGGTCGCAGCTTAAAGGTTAAAACAATACAGGACATTTCACATTTAACCCTGCACTGTCCGTGTTTCATTGCATGTCGTTAAATCGGCTTCGATATTACGGCTATTATTGCGCTCGCACGTGTAGTGGGGATGTGATAGTGGAGGGGGTTAAGCGACATTTGGCATCGAGACGCGGTGTAGGTATGACGTGTTTCATCGCCGCTCCGTGACTATGTACTTGATGTTTATTATTTTGTTGTAGTTTATTAGATTGTCTGTTTTGTATTGGTGTTTGTAGTAAATGCTTTAGATGTGTTCAGCTTTAAAATTGATGTCTATATTAACTTTTCTATCATAGCTGCTGTTTAGTCACAATCTTAACAGATATGCTTCAACTAGTAGGATAAAAAAAATACACAGGCTCTTCTCAGAAAAACAATATCAAGTCGTAACGTGCAAGCCTTCTCTTCAAACCACCCTTACACATTAAAAGCCAAAGAATTCCCAATATTACCGTAAACTACAAGCCTCAAATTAAAACCTTTCACTAAAAGGCTTTGATTATCAATAATTACAGGAACAATACTGCATAAAGCCGTGGTAACTACCAGTATGCCACTGTTTCAATGTGGCCTATAATTTCAGTACATTAGTGCCTAATGATCAGTAAGATGTCGCCTTACCACGCAACTTGCGTAACCCTTTCTTTGTGTCTAACTGTAGAAACTAACTTTATTGACTTGAAAATAGTTAAAGAAGGTTGAAAAATCTGTTGTACTAAAATGTAATTAATTCCCTTCAGAAACAGTGGATAGATATGCCCTGACCATGATGGAGTAAATTACTTACCACAATGGATATGAATGTCTTAAAATGTGGGCGAATTAAGGCTGATAATGTGTGTATGTAAAGGATGTTACTTGTGAGATAGAGCATATAGAAGAGTATGGAAGAATTACGATAAGGGCAGGAGGATGAAGGTTAATTGAATTTGGTTCAGTCTTACCTGTCGCAAAAGTCCCAATGTTCACTTGTTGTGATTTTATGCCATACTGCCGACTGCCATATTTAAATAATCAGTAAACAAGCGCGGTGATCGATGCTTATTATTTTTCAGTTACAAGAAGTCTGCTCTGAGGTTGGCTGTTTTACAATTCATTCAATTATTCATATCTACTTCCAGGAAAAGTAACCAAACAAAAAAAATGTGACTGACATTGTAAGCATAAAATTGACAACCATACAAAAAACAGCAGGCATTTGTTTTATTCACTGTCATATAAATTATTTAGGTTAAACATATTTCCCAACGTTATACCAACTGCCAGCGAAATCGCCGAACACTGAGCGACTTGCAAATTTTACTTTTCTCATAAAACAAGCGAGGCAGGCGATAGCAAATATGTGCTTGCTAATAATCTTGGACCAGGGTCGTCAAAACTTCTAAGTAAAGTTAATATTACTCTGACAGACGTTACATCAACAATATTACGCTTACGAATTTGATTTATCTTCAGCAGCGTTTGCGTCAACACGAAAAACATTTTTACACTGGCCCATAAATAAGGTATCTCTTTATTGTGCCCCCAGTTTCCTATGTGAATAGATTTATTCATAGTAAAACAGTAGGGCTGTCATATGTAAGTTTCACGTCTCACTTGCAATAAAACTTGTAACGGTAATTGCTTTGTTCGCTTTCTTTTTTCTTTGTGTACCAAAGTCGGAATACAGACATTGTAATTCCCTCCAGTGTAGTACTTTTCGAAGTATCGAGTTCGGCTCTATTACAGGTTTAATTAACATTCTGCAATTTTCTCGATTAAAATTCCGATTGTTACTCCAAACAAAATTGCCTCGAATTTCGATAGGGTTAATTCGATACCGGTTTCTCGATTCTCAATACTGACATTCTTGAAGCTAATAAATCAACCTGATGACTTATTGAAGTTAAATTATTAATACAAGTGGCATTAATGCGATGAAATCAGAGATGCAAATAAACTGGACGTCCATAAGTCATACCTTAAAGTCGATTCCAGCTTCATGAATCTAATCGAGTAAGTTAAATCGATTCGGTATCATTTTGCTCAGGACAATGTGAAATGGAAGAAATTTGTGTTAACCGAGTGGCTTAAGATGTAGTAGACAGTTTTTAAAGAATGATACATTGCTTAAAAATTACTTAGGTTTGAAGTTAGTCTTGTCATCATAAGTATGATTAATGACATGGAGTATTTTTGTTAGGAGAATCCTTCAATTGCTATCTAATCTGATATAGTTACCATTGTATTGTTATTATATATAATGTCATGTTATTTTTTTTTTTTCAAATGAATGTGTAAAATAAGAGATATTATTTTGTTGCACATACCATTACATGCATTTCTTGCATGTGGAAGGCGACCCCAACATAGTTGGGAAAAAGGCTCGGAGTATGGATGATTTTCTTGTATTAAAAATGAGTTAGAATTTTAATATATAGATAGACTGTATTTGGTCATAAAATTCATTATTTGCGAGAGAATACCTTTGAGATAATTATAAACATTATTTATTTCGTTACTCCTTATAAATTAATTTATTATGCTAATTATAATTGTCATTCAATTATAATTCAATGAGCATTCGCTAGCTTGCAATGCACGTTAAAATAAATGCACCCTTACAAAATAATAAACAATAGATGGCCTAACTCAGACCTCATTTTGGGAACCTGTTTGCTAACCCTAGGGTGAATGACCTCTTGAACTGTCACGTCTGGCTATCGACACATTTGTATCTGCATTATGTATGAGACTATTGATAACCGTTGCTTTGTACTGGTTACATTATTTTGAAAACGTTTACTATGCAATTGAGACGTTCATATTTGAATTTGAAGGTGGTTGCGGAAGATTTGTTGAGAGTATTGAGTCAGACTGTTTATAGTTTAAATGGTGGATTTGTGTTGACCAAGACTAGATATTTCTCAGGATTTTTCTTTTTGAGAAAGCCAGTTTATGGACCCTGTTTGAAACTATCCTGTATCTGACGTAACTCAGATTTTGAATTTGAAAAGCTACTTTACCTTGAAAGTTTGTCAGACCCATAGAATGAGATATTTTCTCATCAAATAACTATGAATATTTAATCATATCACACGAAAACGGATGAGCCATGCTTGTGTGTGTAAATGTACATGTTTATTATCTTTGTATGACTCGACGACTCGACCACTACTGAGCGCTCCCGAGTTTTCCCATACAAAGACAACAAGCCTGTATATTTATAGACACAAGCACACTCTCACAGGCTCACAGGCTTTCGTGAGGATAAACTAAGACTATAAAATAGTAATTTAGTAAATTATTATACACCTATCGACACTTTTCTCTATACAATCTTTACCTAAACCCCGTAAATTTAGATCGGATATAAATAGAAATATTGTTAGTAAAGCTGGCTCGTAGTTAGGTGGTCAAGTGAATATTAATGAGACAATTGATAGTTGATTGCGTTTCAAAGGCCGCGTTCATTATTAAAGCCTCTGTTTATCGTGCGGGTTACGGTGATTGCCAATGATCTGTAGTTTGCTGGATGTGCTTTGTGTTTGTGCTTTTCGGTATCGAAATTGTGATATTTAGGATTGTAAATTACTCTGAAGATCAAATAGAGAAGGGTTTTTATAACTGCTGGCCACTATCTTTACAAAAATCTATACTAATATTATAAAGCTGAAGAGATTGTTTGTTTGTTTGTTTGAACGCGCTAATCTCAGGAATTACTGGTCCGATTTGAAATTTTCTTTCAGTTTTAGATAGCCCATTTTTCGAGGAAGGCTATAGGCTACTTTTTATCCAAGTACGGGAAGTAGTTCCCACGGGATGCAGGTGAAACCGCTGGCAGAAGCTAGTAATTCATACACGAATTAATGGGTGTTGTCTTAGGCCATATTATGCTCTGAATAAAGACTCATTTGTCCAAGAAGTGATGCAATTTTTACCATTATTGAAGATGCACAATTGTTACAAAAGAACAATATAAGTAAATTTTTCTACTTAAATATTGTTCTTTAGTCCAAAATTACATTAGGCAGAAACCCCAAGGTCATCTTCCCTTTCAAAACACAACTGCGCTCGCCACAAAAACAAATCAACTTAGCCACATCGAGGTAACCAACATCATCACTACAATATAGGTCATGAAGATCGATGCAGAAACGTTTATATAAATGTCCGTCGTATGCACTGCATTATCTACCGACCATTGTTTCCCAATGGCTGAATTAAATGCTATTAACTGATAAATTACTGATAGCTTTCAGTGGGCTTCGTATTGCTGGAAAATTGTATGGTACTGGTTCTGTTTTGTTGGTTGTTTTATGAGGAATTTAAAAATTGATTTTAAAAAGGTATTGTTTGTGACTTGTGAGTGATGACTTTAAGTTTGTGAAGAAAGTTATAGATTTGTGTGTTACTGGTATTGGAAGTAAATGCAATTGGATCTGTCTTTGAGAGAAAAAGAAAAATATGTTTTTCAAGATGACGTTATATAATCTTGTAATTATTCAAGAATATTAATTTAATATGTAATTTTTTTTTTCTTCGGCTACGGATTTATTATCTTGGGCCTAGATATTATCAAGATAACTACGTAATTACTTAATTCATTCTGAAGAATTTGACCATTCTTACATTAAAAAATCAAAGAAAGAAGACACTTATTCAATTTTTCATCACCACTAAAAGAACTTACTCCAAAATTAATTAGAGTAAAAAGCATAAAATCTATCAAGAACAACCATGAGTGAACACAATTAATCATACAAATGTATTCGGACGCTTTGTTACTTGATGTCAGGTCAGCCTTGGTGAGAATAATAGCCTTTATTTTATTATGAAAGACCTTGCTACATTGATACTGCAAAATTGTTTCATGAAAGTTTACTAATTGATAGACTTGAAGGCCGTTGACGATGCTTCAAGTATATTTCGGTGTCTTGGATATGCGTGATTCTCGATTTGACATTTGATTTAAACAATCAAGGGTTTTGAAGCTGGTTAGAACTTAACTGGCTTTAAATTCTGTGGATTTTAAGGTCCCTTCAATGTCCATGCTTAATTTTTATCTTATTCAAGTTGGGATTCAGTTTCCGGTCTGTCTGAATGCCGCTGATTCCCAGAGTTTTATATGATTTAGTTTTATATACACCATAGATGGTCATCCATCCAAAGAACGACAGCGGGGTAATTATTTGTATTGACAGAAGCTGTTACCTTCCTCATATTAAGGACTTATGTCTAAATAATTTCTAACACGTCTCAAAGCTCCTTAACTTTGTAAACTCATCATCTTAAGACAAAACTCCTTAACCGCCGAATAATTTCCTCACCTCAACCATTGTACCGTCCATCATTGTGTTAAACACTTACAGCAAGTTTAACCCCTCTCGTGTCATGACATGGCATCAAGGTCCCTTAGACCTTGTTTATTAGCCGACATTTCGCCTCTTGGAGTTAATACACCATTTCCCGAACAAATGACGCCTGTGTGCAAGTCATTGTCGAAAAAATGCCTTGTTCCCATCTGCTCCATAAAATCCTTCCAAAAAACAAAGTCAAATCATTAATTTCATTTAGGCATTATAAACACTTATGAACGTTAAAAATATAAATTTTGATTCTAGTTGCAACGGGCCCAAAGCGAAAAAAACAATTCTTTAAAAATACAGAGAAAAGTACAGAGAGCACAAAAATATAGGGATGTTACTTTAGTTGGCGTATATTGTTACATGTTGTATGTGAAAACACCTGGAACAAAGTAATTTTGTTCATAAACGTTTTATTTTGCTGACGATACATAAAATCTTTTGGAGCCATGTGGTAGGAATTTAAATTTTATTTGTTCTACAAAATTTTTGATCAAAGTGTAAGAAATGCATGAAAATTTTGCTAACAGAAAACGATAGGTTTGGAGTAAATGGGAACAAGCCGGAAAAATTACCACCAAGAGCGGTGTTGCTATTAAAAATTTAAATTTCCCAGCTCTTTTTGGGCAAGGGAGAATATTGGTATTGCGTTTGGACCACATTAGGATTCCGATGGTGAAGTAATGTGTTTGTTTTTCTTTTTGTGTGCTAGTCATTGCAGGGTGAGGATGAACGCGTGTTTTTTTCGTTTTAATCTGGATTTTGGGTTGTGGTGTTGCATTCTAATGTTGAGCATTTTTCGAGAACCAATAACATATTTTAGAGAGCCTTTTGCTAGCAATCGAGTGATTAAAGTCCCAAAATATATCATCAAAGTTGCCTGAATGATAAGTCAGAGATTCACCATTAGTAGATCTCCATCAATAGATAACAGAAATCACAATAAGATCTGGTTTTCACCATAGTTGAATTAATCCACAGTTTATTACATATCATTTAACTAATAATGTTGTTACACCATCGACATTCCACCACCTACAACATGAATACAATACCTTGTCTTACTAAATCCTAATGCGATAAGCAGCAATAGTTCTGAACAATCAGGTTATAGTCGAGTCGACAAGTTATGCCGTGTAATCCAGTTTGCTCTTACGCCAGTCTTGAGGTAAATTGGTATAACCTTAAGCTAGTTGCAATAGAATTATGGACAAATATTATCGATATATAAAATTAAAAAGTGTGATGTTTCCTTGGATGCGATGCGTATGACATTTAAAAACTTTCACTACGTTGTAAATGAGAACTTTTTAACCATGTGCAAAATCATCTTTATGCCATGAGATAGTGGTTCTGTTTATCTATTTGATCCAAAACTCAGTTGAACTGTTGAACTGCCAATGATGAAATCTCATTTAGTAGCTCCTTAACGGCTAAAACATCCTTATAGCGCTCCTGTTGTCCTTTTAATGTCAATTGGTTACAAGTTTTAAGCATATTATAAGTGAAATCACAATTTGCCATATTATCTGACATACCAATGCTTATAAAAAAGGTTGAATATGTAAACAACATTAAAATTCCTCGATGTTATTAATAGCGCGATAATTTCAGTCGATTTGTTATTTTTATCCGCGGTAATCCCAAGTAGAGATATTTATTTGTTTGTTAAGCGATAAAGGAATGTGTTTTTAAAACCTAAAATTAATTGAGTGTTTAAATTCTTGCTGTGATTGATTCATTGTTTGCGAAGGATTTTGGTTGAACTCATAAAGTCCTATTTATTGTATTGATGAATTGGAACGTAGAAATTACAATAATTTTTAATATTCGTCATCAGGATGTGCCCTAGAAAAAAGACTTGCAGAGGTCTTATATTCATTTGACTGGATAACAGAAGTTTCAATTGAAACACAGACAGTTTGTAATTGATTCGATTTCTATCCCTTTTCTGTTATATTCATTTATCTGAGCTCCTTTCCAAAGCATATCAACGTTACATACTAGTCTTATTAATTTAAACTTTCACTCACCATTTACAAAAGATCCTGTAATACATACCTATACAAAAATACATACCTATCCAAAGATAAGTCGGTCAATAAAATCCCACGCGAAAAAAAGTCTTTGAACATCCACTTTTCATAACCACATTAAGAGCGGTCGAATAATTATCTAAAACAAACCTTTTTTGAGCGGGATAGTGGGGGGATTTTGCCTTTGAAGTGACTCAAATTGTCTATTAAATGTCTGGAATGAAGCTTTTGACTGCTATCGTTTTTTCTGTGAGATTACACCAGCTGCTCTGGCGGTCTATTCGCGGTAATTTGAGGGAGTGAGCGATGGCTGACTTGGTATGCTGGTTATATGTAGTTGTATTTGAAAGAAAGGAATGATAAAGAGTTTTAAGAGATTTTAAATAGGTACATAGTTATTGGTAAACTAAACATAGTAAAGATTGTATGGAAGCTGATTGAAGCTGGAAATAATGTTAAAAGTGAGTCCCTGTGAGACGGAGGTATATGGCAGAAGAAGTCACCACCGACTCTATTAGGGCGGGATGATTATGATTTGTCCCTAAATGAATAAGGAAGGAAAGCCACTTCTATGTAACTTGAATTGCTACGATCAGTAATAGACTGAATCTGGCATTGTATAATCAACATACAGGAAGGCATAAGTGCTTTTGTCCTTAACATTCACACAGTCTCTTCACAAAAATCTTAAGCCGCCGTCCATTCAACAAGAAACAAAGAAATACTCTCATTGCAATAAAATAAAAGGGTTAATCCGATCATGACGTGTCACGTTGAAGACAATGGCTGACTTATGAAAGCCGTTTGTCAAAGTCGATGGCTTTAGTTTGGAAGTTGCTGTCAATTATAATTGATGGGTCGTTATGAAGCCGTTGTGACATTAGGTTGGACAAATAAGTTTTGAATGTGGTTCTTTGTTTGATTATGTTCTGGTTGTGTTTTTATTTTTATCTTTGTAGAAAGTGGCTGAGAAACAAAATCCTTACTTACTTTCACCAAAACTAATGACTGGATTTAAACCTAATTTGGTTCACAGACAGTAAGACTGAAAACATTATATTATAATTCTAGGCAAAATTAGGCATTATAATTCTATAGGAAATACACCAAATAATACTATAGGAAATAAATTAAGTAATACCATATGATCCGCTGGAACAAGGCTAATAACACTGACTCCTATACTAAATAAGAACTCCGAACTTCCCACACAATTTTTCCCTTCCCAACTGAAGTCCTATTTGGCCACATTTACTTCAGAAACTGCAGAACCCTTTTAAAAACAAAGCCATGTGTGAACCGGTGGACATTAGGTAGTACACTGAGGTAGGTGGAGCGGGCGCGTGTATGTAATTGATTATAATAGCTGAAAGTTCCGCTCTTGATGTCGCTGCAACTGAGGGCCGGTGCACGTGGGGCAGCGGACGCTGTGATAAGCGGTAGCGGGTTTAGTAGGAAGTGAGAGGGAGTGGGTATAGTGATAAGAGACAGCGGTAGCGTTTTCAGTGACATAAGCGGGAGTGTTTCTTTGCAGAAGGATGCTACGCTAATGGAAGAATGTCTTGCTTAAGAAGTAGCCTATTTCCGTTCACAGGCTCTAGAAGACTACCTGTATATTAAAAAATTTAATCGTTTCAGTAGTTTGTCGTGGAAACCCAAGACAGACGTCTTCCGCAAACAGTCGAGACAAGACAAGACGTACATTATAGTAGTATGGATGAAAATAACTAGAAATAATGTAAGAACCTAAGAATAACACATTATAAATCTTATAAACTGCACCACATTTCGATGAATTTCAGCATAAAATCATCGCTTGCTCGTTAAGTCTCTACCACACGAGGTAGATATCCTGCGTTCTATCTTCAGATAATAATTCACGTGAATCGTTTATCCGAAGATAAGTTTCAGCATAATATATCGTGGGACTTTCTCATAATTTTTGCCGGCAGTTAAAAGTTTTTGATATACTATTTGGCAACGATATAATATATTCCAAGTTGGGTTTGTTTACGCAAATAATTTTTAAGTTATCGTTATGTGAAAATTCTGTAAAACCTGTGTTTTACGTGTTATTGAGAAGAAGGAAATGGAGGAGAAAATTTACGGATCAATGCTTTTGAGAAAGATTTTTGATACCAAGTACTTTCCTCTTTTATCTCGAAATAGTTTTTATATAAAATCGTGTATTTATTTCAAGAAAGCATTTCAGTGACCTAGTTCGATATCGTTATTGTATTTCCCAATGATTATTACAGCTTTAGAGTTAAAAATACTGTTCAATTTCCTTAAAAAATAATACAATTCCTAAACAGTTTTCCAATAACGTTTATTGAGACGTTCCTGTACAAAAATTCCTTTGTATACAAGATACAGATATATCTTAACTGTGCCCTTTTTCTAGTTGTCGCGTGTCCCGTCCGAATCGGCAGGATTGCTTCGGAGAAATTCCTTGCATTTCTACTGAGAAAAATGTATGGGTTTTATATACGGCTGGCAGTGGCGACATCTAGTGAGAGATTGCTGTAAATTGGTTCGATGGTCTTTGCTATTGAATTGGAATTGCATTCGCTGAAATAGAATTTGATGTTAGAGAAAATTATATACAGAAACTGACTTTAGAAAATTATATTTAGTGGTGTTTAGCCAGTTCAATATTCTGTTTTATTCCACAAAACATTACGTTGAAATCTGAACAAAAGCGATTCAGGGCACCACTTAAAACGTTAGCGGTGAACTAGCGGACCGCGGCGCGGATACATGGAGCCTCTTACACTCGATTAAACATCCCCGCTTACACCGCAGACCAAGCGATGATACTTTTAATGCGCCATTCCTCCCACAGATTCCAAACAAAATACTTTCGCGCTCAAAACTTCACCGACGTGCTACGGAGCCCACTTAAATCGGTTAAAATCACGGGCCAGCTGAGCAATTGTGTCCATTTGACATTTATGGCGCAATTTATATTTACGTCGGGGAACAAAGCGACCCCTTATCTCAACTCCGACCCACATACAGCCAGGGCTGTCGGCGCAAAGCTATGAGAACGGCCCCGCTCCCGACAAAAAGTCCCCATTCTAAGAGGAATGGGGCGTCTAATGCATGTAATATCTCAGTAACAAAGGTGGAGTAATACGACAAGACAATCGATGCCTACAAAGAAATATAGATACCAATTTCGGAGGATCGACGTCTTTATCTCAGCTCATGGACGTATACACAATTACAGGATAGATCAAAGCTGCTACAGCCCTAAACACAAGTCATAGTGCGCGGACATTCAGTAAATCAACACGGTATTGTTCGTCAAATAATTGTTCGCTGGTATGCAGTTCCGGGTGCATGTGATTTGTACGGCACACTGGAAGTCGGCTGTTTGCCCCTATTGTCATGTAGACAGAATCTACCGATGAAACATATTATTCCCTTTTGTGACGCTCGGATTACTGCGTTGAAAGTAGAGGAACATAAAAAGGGGGCGAAACTTATGGAGATTAAGTATGACGTATCACGACATCGCCGGGACGCAGACGCTTAAAAGCGCTCGTACAAAGAAAACTATACAAATAAAGGGAAGGGAAGTGTAAGGGATTGAAGCCTTTCGATTCTATTGCCTCTTCATTGGCTCTCGTGCGCTAGGCTCGGCTTTGCGCCGCACACAGACACACGTGTCGTCGTCAATAAATGTGGAACGTTAATAGAATATTCATTTGCCTATCTCAGAATGGTTTTTCATGTCTTGTACCGATTTAATAGGCGTAACAAGCTTCTTGCATTAGTTTGAACAAGTTCCATTACGTTTAACTACTTATTTGCATGATGGATGCATTGTTCTGTGTATAAGAGTCCTCAGCATTGTCTCAGTGTTTATGCTTAGCTGCGTCGTACACAACAGCCGGTAATTACGCGATATTTCGTGGAAAGCTTTCAAGTCGCGCGACAAAGTCGTGTCGGTTGCGTCGTGCGCATGTCGCGCGATATTGCCGCGTTTATTATCTACTTAAGAGCATAATTCGTTCAGAAACGACTTTGCTAAGCTTCCCGCGGCCTCTTTATTTTTCATTTGCAAAGAAATGAAAGTGTCAAATGTTTTTGGTTTTGCTTTAACGACGGCATTTTTTCGCTTTTCTGTTGTAAGCTTTTAGCGTTGTTGTTAAGAAATTGAAATTCTCGCGTTTGTGTGTTTTTATAAGTGTTGCTGTAAGCAATAGCTGGGATCTGTTTGATTTTATTGTTGTCTTTACGTTAGTGCCTGCTTCGGTCTGGAATGAAACAAGTTTCGCTATCGAAACGGAGACGTGTTTTACTTTCTTGGCTTTAATTAAAACGCTTAGACTGAAGTTTGTAATATTGTTATTTAATGAACAGTGAAGTTAAACAAGTCTGGGCGAGATAATAAAAGGCCTATGTCAAACAAATTGGTTTCCAAAGGGCCACCTGAGCTTGAAAAATCTAGAAGTAAATTGGACAAATTGTCCTTTTTCTATCTGTAGATTCGAGTGTTCCCAATCATGTTCTCGAAGAAATTATATAAAAGGAACATTATTTGTGCAAGATAATTTAATTCCAATTGGATTTTGGCTGTTATAGGTCCATATGTATAGAACAGAGATAATAAAATCAGAATATACACTATTTGCTCAAAAATATACTTCACAGAAAAATTACCACATCTCGCAAAATGTGACAATGTTGATGTTATCAATGAAACGGACTCGGGTTTTTGTAAAAAATATCGTTTTCCAGGCTATTTACCGCGGTATATAGCGAAGGCAGCACGTCATTAAACCACGGTCGAATCGCTCATACACGCGACGGTGGCCATAAGTTTACATTTCGGCGGACACCGCTTTATAAAGCGAGCGAAGCAAAAGATTTATGAAGGTCGAAAAGGCAACTTTGCGGTACAGACTTCTACATCAAATTAGGCCACTAAAGTCTTCTTTATATTTCCTCAAAAATAATGTTGACTTAACAAAATAAAGCACAACATCTTTGCTCCTACCAAGCCTCCGTTTTAGCATACGGGTATAGTAAGTGTAGGATTCGATGCATAAAGTAATTTGTTTATTCAGCGTACGAAATACTTTTATGATCGTAGGAAATGTATTCATGAATTTCTCCCAAAGATTACATGTTTATATAAAAATATGGGTAGCGTAATAAAGAAATTAATGTGAGCACCAGAAAAAAATATGTACATATTTATATCCATAAAAATGTTTGATGACTTGACGCGCGTACACATCGATGGTCGTAAATTTAATGTCGTTTTTATATCGCGTTATCTATGCATACGTGTAGAGAGGAACGTCCGGATTTTCCGTGCGAATATTTTATTATGGTAACCCCAGGGCGAGTGTGAATTCTTGTGTTATAAAGTTTGCACGATTTTCGTTGGTCGGTAGTTCCCTTCGGCGACATTTTTCGACGCATTAGAGCGATGGCCATAAAAGTTTATTTACGAGCGGCATATGAATGCTCCCTTTTTATTATGTTAATTCTGCGGTGCGGTGGCGGGCTGTATTGTAGAGGGTGCTAATTTACGACGTGGAGAGACCCCGGCGGGCATCGATAGAGACGTCGTGGCCACGCTGCCGGCCCGCAGTAAATATACGTCCAACGGCGTACGCAATTTAGGAAGCTGACAAACGGGTGTTCGCCCAAATAGACGGTGTAATTGTAGCCTAAGATTAAGCACGTAGTGTGCTGTTGTGATGAGACTCGGGGGTAACGTTGCCACGGATAATGTTTTGGTCTAATCAGCCGTGACTGTTGAATGTTAGATAGCCGTGTTTCAATTCTAATTTAAAATTTGAACTAAATATATAAAAAATATAAAAACTGGTTATTTTGTTCATTTCTTTTTCTGTTTTACTGGTTGTGCTATACTCTCTAGGAGAATGTTGTACGTCTGCACATTTTTTCCAGAGCATTTCAGTTCTAATCTCGATAAAACTTACTTTTATGTTCCACTGCCTTTCCTTGTTACTTGAACAAAATATCAACAAAGGGAAATGCTACTTCAGTGAATATACGATGGGCCGGAACCTTTTACTGCTAACCTTTTATTACGATGATTAAAACAAAAAGTACGTAGTTTCTAAATGTAAGTGTTCTCTCTGAATGTTCCGTATATGTAGTTCAATGTTTGGAATTAGTTGTTTCTACTTAGGCCTACAGTTTATTGGAGCATTTAAAGCCGTGTTTATTCGTGAGTACGACTTGTGTAATTCTGTCGAACTATCTGGAGTTATTACACTTCCTCGGAAGCGTACCTATTTGTTATTTTTTTTCGAAATATCAATAGGTAGATTTTTTGTTTTCGTTTATTTTCAGAATTTATCATAATTATGGCGTGCTTCATTGAGTTATTCATAATCAGGAAAAAATGCGTACAAAATTCAATATACCTGGAAAACCCTGTAAATCTCCAAATAATTATCACAAAAATCGACTTACAATTTTTCAAATACAATCAAAATCAGATAAGGAAAAATGAAAATGGAAAAGAAAACGAAATAATAAAAATAATTATTATTGTAGATCTCTCGAATTCCGTCATTTCCCCTTGAAATTGTGTGCACCCTAGGGACGGTTATCCCGTGACTCGAGACGATCAAGTTCCGAATTAGAGTCTTACGTTAATCGAGAACGCGATTTCCAAAATCGACTTTCATCAGTATTTTTGTTGTAAATAAATTGAGTTTGACGTTTCTGTCGACACGTGTAGATTTTGTTTCGATATCGAATTTATAGTTTTCTAGTTAATTGTGTTATTCGTAAATGAAGTTTCTAGGTCTTAGCTAGCACGTGTAGCGTTATATTGATTTATTAATGGGTGTATTAAATTAATTTGATTACTGATAGTAATTTGACGGGTACATGATTGATATTCAATTTTGGGCTATTCTATGATCGTAATGAATGATATTTTCGGAGAATGTTCTATTGAATTCTTTATCATAATTATTTTATAAGAAAGATAATTTTTATTTTATCAAATTAGCCAACATTTAACCTTATATGTGTGCTACTACTATTTGTTACTGTCAATGCCAACTTTTTGTCAGTTATATACATATTTACAACACAAAAAAAAACTTTCCTAGTAGAACAATAATATATATATATATATATACACTATATCTAAAAGGCGTCAAAAAATTCATCAGCGTACCCAAGAGGCTGCCGGCATTACCTCGTTGGATGGCCATGCTGATCCTTTGTCCGAGGTAATAGCCAGCCTTGTAAAAAGGTAAAAAAAAAAAAAGAAAGATAAAATTTTATATTTATATTTAATGTAGAAATATAATAGTAATGCTGTATGTAACATAATTAAGAATCAAGTGTATGTGTAACCTCACGAAATAAATCCATTGTGATCCAATAAAATCGTTATATTCTTTATTTGGAACAGTTCCGTAATACGTAATGAAACAAATTTAACAGCACATCACTAGGCGAGCGAGGATTTATTAGATTTGCTGGGAATACGCGCACGCGCACACAATTTGTACGAATTTAATAAAATACGCCATTACTAACGGTTTAAAAGGTGATTGCCGACTGTTCTGATTACACAACTTAAGATTCTTTATATCGAAATATGTACCTGAAAAATTTATGAAAAATGCTGTTTTGTATTATAAAAAATATCTACTACATATCTGCATTAAAGTATAAGAATTAGATAAAATACTAGTAACCTTACCGGTTTTCTAACATACAATATAAGTAAGGGTGTCTACGTATGTTTATTTGACAGATAAGCTGTGTGACATTTAATTTGAACACAGCTGGGAAAGACAGCAAGATTGTATAGAAGTAGCAAATCCCTTACGATCTTTATCACAAAGCGTTCTACTACAATATGTAGAAGACCCATAGAAAGTACATAAAATCTACCAACAATAGACTATCGTTGCAATTCCTTATAACCACCATGACCATGTCAAAACACCATTAATTTAACATACCATAAAAATGCTATAAAAATTAAAATTTCGCCTATTTGCTTTCGTTGCATTGTTCGGTATCAATCGTAGTTTTTGTTGCGTCGCAGTCGGTCGGGACCCTAACGTTCGCTGTTATTATGTTACACGAAATATGTGACAATCGGTTTTATTTACGATCAGCCGGTATTGCGTAAGGCCGAGGTCTCTTTGTTAGCGGGATTTATATTGTCAGGATACCCGGTTTTTGGAGACGGGTAGTTTTAAGGTGGGTTGGAAATAGAATTTTGGGCTTGAATAATGGCGTGTTTTAGAATGAAAATGATAATCGTTCGGGGAATTTGTTGTTGTGTGTTCAAGGTACAGGAACAGCATTGCATATAAAAGTAAATATTAGTAGTGTTTTAGGCTACCATTGAAGAATTATCAAATAAGCGTACTTATCACATAAATATTACTTAAGTTAACCTCACCATAAAATAACGCAACAACAATAATTTTTGCTCTCAAGAATTTTTTACCATTGTTCCGCATTAATTAAAACGTTGAAAGTTATTATTTTCCGACGTCCATTTCTCTTAATTATAAGTAATTACATAAGACGTTATTATAGCCTAAAACACAATTTATCATCATGAAGTCAGCAGGGAGTCCCGACACTTGAAAGTAATTCCAACTACACTGCGCTTGTACTAAAGTGGTCTATTGTACGAGATTGTGTACTGATTTAAAATAACTGTATGTGTTTGAGGAGGGTAAAAAACGGTGATATTTAAGAAGTTTTCAAAGCAGCTTCTAATATCAAAATCAAAAAGACCACTGTTTTTATTTGTCCGCACTTAATATTCTCGTAGCTAAAGATATTGGTTGCTTAAATGCATTAATTTCAGGAAACATGGCATGAACCATCCTGTTTAAAAAATATCTTCTCATATCAGCATAGGAAATCAGCTAGCTGCGCAGGACATTAAATAGTGCACATGCATTTGCGCACTCACTATCCCCTCACTCTCATAGCCCGATGGAACGGCAATCCGGCTCTCCCAGAGAGATCCAAAAAATATTCAATGAACCTCATTTGCGAATAATGCGTGGTGATTAATGCTCAATCCTTCTCCGTGTGAGAGGAGGCCTGTGCCCAGCAGTGGGACGATAAAAAGGCTGTAACAGAACCTCATTTACGAAGGAACGCTCTATTATAGGCTACTTCTTATCCCACTGCACAAAGTAGTTCCTCACAAGATACAGCTGAAGCCACTACCATGGGCTAGTATCGCATAATCCTCTTAGATGCACACTTCTGCGTGACATGGCTTACTGCGGGAACGCCTCGATGCTCTATTGTTTAGGCTATTGGCAGGACCTGTTGTCTGTTGACGGGGTGGCTTTGGGTGAAGGAGGATGTAAGTCTATATTCTACATCCTTATCTCTAAACAATGAAGATGTGTACTGTTTTTAATTGTATTACATTATATGGCCATTTTTTACTAATTTAGAAGTAAAAAATGTTCATTTAAATTAGGCTGAGAAATAAGAACTTTTCGAAAGTCAGAGCAAAAGCCTACCTTTCATGAATTCCTATGTGTTTTTGCTGGAAAGAAGTGTCAGCGCAAAAAGCTTACCAGCACCGTATGTATGTGTCTTGTAGTTAGGTTTGAAGAAATAGATTAAAATTTTCGAGTTCTTTGGCATAATGAATGTGTATCTGCATCAGTTGTCCTACACTAATATGTTTTTTTTTTTAATAAGATGCCTAATTGTAATCTAAACGTAACTTTATCTGCTACATCTGTCTATACGCCTAAATTAATGAAGGGTCATTGAAATTTTCCGAGTAACAATAATTTGATTTATTTATATCACACAAACTATTTACAAGACATGAGAAGTACATACGAATAACCTTCTTTATACTAACTAACGTCCTATCCTTTGAGGTTTCATATATTTATAATAAGCCTTCTGTATTCCAGTCCACAGAAAAGAATAGAATATAGTTACAGTTACAAATTTTGTTTTTAGTTAAACAAGCATCGCCGCGGGGAATGTCTTGCTCAACATTTCTCTTGTATCTGTGTTGGATATCATTAATGTCGCTGTGTTGTGTGGAGTTGCCTTTATAATGTTTTTTAGTTTCTGAATAGGATATAATATAGGATCTATTATTATTTTGTTATTTATTGTTTTAAAACATTGAGGAAATGATACATTTTCTCACCTGTTTGTACATGATAGTTATTTCCTAACAACAACTATAGGTCTGACGTTTTCAGTTAGGGTCAGTAATTTGATCAAGAAGGTTGCACTCAAGCGTATTTAGAAAGTATGCAGAATGTTTTAAAGGAATATATGATTCTAAGGACAGTTAAAATACGTTAGACTTACGCGTATATGAAAAAAAAAAACATAATAAAGTAGGTAGCTAAGCATAAAAGTTTTTCTCAATCGTTTATTTATATTCGTTATCTTATTTTAAGACAGTTGCCTGGTAAAGTGTGGTAGTATTTTGTGCTTAGCTATCGGCTTAAAGCGATAATGTATCCGGCTTATAACTGCTATGGGCGGTGAACCTCGTGCCTGAATCCGCTCGCTGCCATCCAGGTAGCTGTTAGGGTTGCCAGTTGTAAAAACGAGCGGGAGTTTTAGGGAAAAGTCTACTGTGATATTTTTTTTTATTTAGATGAAAGGAGGGGTTAAATTAAGAAAGTTTAAATTTTGGAGGTAAGTAGATATAAGATCTGTAAAATCAGGGGCTGCAGCAAGGTCAGTATCGCGGTCAGCCCTGCGATCGATGCGGGCCGGTCGCGAGTGGCCACCGCGTAACAATCGTAACTCACCGACTGCTATAATTGTGAACGCGAACAAGTAATGGCTGGCCGAGCCGCTGCTTAATGGCCCGTACTGCTTTCATTACCGACCGCTTCCCCGATGCCAAAATTTTAATCTGAAAAAGTACTCCGGAAAATTCAGCCCGCCCCCGAACGCGAATCCCGCACTCCTTAAGTGCCTCAGTATTTTCGCTCATAATGGACCTTAAACAGCTTTTAGGGGGATCGTTTAGTGCTTCATTCGTCGACGGCGTTAACGATGTAGAAACGATAAGTTTTAGACGTGGAATAAACATGATACGGTGTCATTACGGAGCCGGTAGGCGAGTCAAGTGTTGTTCGCTGCACTCGTATCGTCGATACGAAGCGCTCGCTGCCACTTGCCTACACGTACGTAAATAGCTGTCGATGTTTAACTACGCAGCTTTGCGGCGAGATTTCTACATCAGATTTTTATTTTTTACAGCGATACGGAGCCGTTTGAAGCGTTTCTCGATAATGGTGTTTGCTGTTTTTTTTTTTTTCATACATATTCCCTTCTAAACGCTGTGTTTATTCTCTTGCTTTACCTCTTCAAATATTAATCACTTGCATTTCTTCCACATCATTATCATTTACGGACAAACTTACATTTCTGTTACTGGCTGGTATCAAACAGTTCCCCCTGCGCTCGAGTGGCGTGTTGTTTGCGTTTCGAACGTCTAGCTTTCCTCTGGTACTTCAGACCCTCGGCCGCACAAACAACGCACGACCGCCGCTGATGGGTTAAGTGAAATAGCGCTTATTCGTGTCTCATAACCCGTGTTTCTTTTCTGTGTCTCAAGATGGGGGTAAATTGTACCCCTGTGTGAGATGTTATCTGCAGTACCAATTGACTGTAGTTGATACCTTCTTCGACTCAAGATGTTTCTTTTGTTGGCGAATTATCTTTGACTTGGTATTGTCTTTGTTCGTTTCTTGAGACAATTGGATATTTAGTTACACTTCAAGAGTGGTGTGTGTCGGGATTGGTAACTATTTGCAGTACTACTATTCCTTGTAGTTTTCTTCACCATTTGATGCTAAACATTGCTTGCAAATTTATACCACATGGTGGACGAATTTTCTTACAAATGCAAGAAATATCACAAACTCCACAACGGCTTTCAAATTAATTTGCAAATGAACTAATTAATACAGCTCCTACACAAATAGATGTGACTCCAAAGCTGCAACTTTGATCGGCCATTCGCTACAGCCACGAGCCATTACCACAACCAAACTTAAATGATATCGATTCCACAAACTTTCTCACAAACTTCGCTAATTATACCTCTCTATCTAATGACATAATGTAAGGGAGACTATATGATATATAGTTCAGTATCTCCTTTCCAGGCCATTAACTTCGGTGCATCTGTCATTCACTCTCATCATTGTTTCGTATGTGTATGTCAGTATGACAAGGGCGATATCGGAAATTGCTCAATCAATTTGGATAGATTCGCGCGTAGATTGGCTTTTATTCGGCAGTAAGGGCAATTTAATGGCGAAAATTACTGTGAATTGTAGGCTGATGCTGTACAAGCAAATTGCTTTATGTAGCACACTTTATGGCAACGTAAATTATACTTATAGATTTAAATAATGCAGAATTTCACTTTCCCTGTTTATATACAGCATAATATTTTCATTCTTACTCTATGGCCCAACTTCATCGACAGCATAAACGTCAGTTTTCTTAAAACAACTGTTCATTATGACTTTTCACGATCAATTTTCAACGTCAACAGTTTTTTTAAGAAACCTGAAGTTATTGTCGATGAACTTGAGCCTAGATAATTCAATTAACACACCCTGTGAATGATTATCATCACTAGCCATACTATCACTATTTAAACCTGATAGCATATGTTAAGACCTGAACTTAAGCATTATGAAGTTATTAAGATTCGGCAGCACTCATTCCCATGCAAAATGCATCGGATTCCGTTAAGTATTCACTTAGAGGGGTTAACTGGAAATATGGGGCTCTGTGGCTCGTGGCTGGACTGTTGTTTTAAGTAAATTGAGAGAAGATTAGTTTTGTAACTGTGTAGTAAGTTAGTGAGATAGTTAACTGCTCCCTTAACATAGTAAGAGAAGGCTAATTTACTTAAGTAAAAATAATAATTATCAGGAATTCTTCAGCATACACCCCTAGCTATGTCTTGTGTTTCGATTTATTCTTAGCATTTCATGTACAAAAAAAGTTGAAAAAAGAAGAGTTGCACAATGATTTTAATTTCTCTTATCAAGCATACCAAATCCTCCTAAATTATTAGTTAGTATTATTAGTTAGTTCTCCTAGTTCATTCATTTCTTCTTCAGACTTTCTTTTCACTTAATAATTACCCAAAAACCCACTACTTAAAACACGCAACAAAGTAAACAAAACCATTTTATAAGGAGGCAATTTTCGTGACAAGAGTCCCCCGATGCTATAGAGTTTTTACGATCATTTAATCTCCATAGACCGGCTCCCAACGATCCAGTTTATAGCCGGCCAGTGATTGAAGACTTGGCTTTATAGTCTATGTATGTGGGAAGTCGTGGCCTTTCAATTCCTCATCACTATCAATCAGGGGAGTTCCGGGTTTCTAAAAACTGGGTGTTTTGGAAGCGGTGGTCTGTTTAATTAGTGGAGTTGTTTTTGAGTCTGTCTGGAAAAAAACACGTTATTTCATTATAAGCATTTACTTAAATATGATACTAATTAATTTTAAAAAACCGTGCCAAAGAACCTACAGTTAAAATACTGTTTAAAAAAAATCATACACACTAAACCTCACTACACTTTATACCAATACTTCTTTTATACCACACAAATCAGAAAGAATAATCATGCCTACCAATATGTATCCGCAAAGCCCATACATTTTCTTAGAAGAAAAAAAAAACGTACATATACGTCCCAAGAGTTTGGTACGAAGGAAACGAGTTGATGGCGCTTTCAGACGATAGACAAGTTAATGTTATCATTAAGCCTGACAGACTACGTATATAATACATGACCATCTTTATTACATCTTCCTGAAACATATATGATATATTCTGGCAAAAAAATATAGCCTATAGTATATTTTCAGTGTTTCATTCTTTCTTCGAAACGTTGAGTTTTAAGTATAACAAAGCATTATTGTCACCTTAGGAACTAAAGTAACATTGTATAAAAATATTTCTGAGTACGCCATTATACCTCCGTACAAAAGTCTAGACTAAACGCCCACGTTTTTAAAAACAGAAGCCAACTTCAACCCTAAACATTCCAAATACGAATTCTGTTTAAAAATAAAATTATTCCAGCCAGTTCTGAGTTGCCAGGCGCTTTAGAGGCATCAGTAAAACTTTGAAACGGCGATAATAAAGGCGTCAATATAAAAAAGTTTATATTTCTGGACGAAAATTTATATGTTGAGTTCATTACGAGCTCTTAAGTTAAGGGAATTACAGTACTATAGAAAATTAGGGCGTCTGTTCGGCTTAGGACTCAGTGAACTGGTCGACGATTTATATTGAAAGAGATTGCGTACCTTTTTTCAATTCCATATCTTTCTGTGAGTTAACCTCTTTTTAAATCTTAATACTCTTTTAAAGCGTTTAGGTTGGAGTGTCCTTTATCAAAAGTGGTGCATTTTTTGAACTTCAAAGAAACTTTATGGATCTTCTGAGCATTCTTAAGCCCATTATTTTAATCCATATTTAACTAATACTTAGCTCTCTATTCTAGAGAGCTCTAGAACGTTCCAGAACACAGTCTTGAAAGCCGATATCTTTGTCCCTAATCAGAAAGGCGGGCGAAGCCGCGTGCCGATGTCAGTATGGCATAAAGTGCTACCTACACTTTGGGGAGTATTTTGCTGGCGTTGTACCGTTTGGCTAATGCAGACGGAATTTACATATTTGGCTTTAGGGCTGCCAAAATGCTGAGCTATTGGATTTGGTTTGTCTTTTTGGTTGCGTATTGATTTTATTTGTGTTCAAATTAAACAATAAAATATTATTGATTATTTTCAATACACAGACAGGTATATAAAATATCAGGTTGTAAAACTTATTTACAGGATTTGGATTTTGAAGTTTTAGAATATAACTAGCTTCTGCCCGCGACTTCGTCCGCGGATCCTGTCCCTTATGCCAGCGACTACGGGGTCAGCAAAATCAGAGATCTGAATCGTCTGATATTGAATTTTAAGGGCCCGTTGACTTGAAAACAACGGAATACGCATAGCCATTAGAAATATTCCATATATTTAATTTTTGTACTTTAACGGCAAAAGCACAGCAGACTAAACAAAACGCTGAGAACTGAACCGCAATAGACGTGACCATAGGGATAAAAGTAGTGATTCTAATTAGTCCGCATTTAAGTTGTGTGTGGCAAAAATATTACACGTATTATTACGTAAAAAAACATTAAATGTTACTGAGATGACAAAGTCGCGATGACTTAGTGGAAGTCGTGGTGGTTTAGTGGGTAGAGAACCAATCTCTCAAGTATGAGCGTGCGTCTTTGATTCCAGGTCTGGCAAGTACCTGCCAATGCAACTTTTCTAAGTTCATATGTACTTTCTACGTATATTTTGGATACCAATGACCGTTATTTGGAGGGGATGTTAAACTGTAGGTTCCGGCTGTCATTGAACATTCTTGGCAGTCGTTATGGGTAGTCAGAAGCCAGTAAGTCTGAGCAGTTTTACCGAGGGGTGTTGGGTTGAGCGGTTAACCGGGTTGTGGAGGTCAAATAGGCAGTCGCTCCTTTTAAAACACTGGTACTCAGTTGCATCGTGACTGGAACTCGACCCTAACATAATTGGGACAAAGGCTCTTGAGATAATAATGACAATAATAATGAGATATAAGCATCGCAGGACATCTGAGGCTGATGACGGGGAGTAGCGACCCCGCGGGGCATATATACTGAGTTCTCCAGGGAGAGTATACTGTCCCCCATCTCCGGCCGGTCGGAGTGAACCATGACGGGGGTAGGTCTCACGTCTCTGGCTTGGCTTGACCATCCAGAATGGAGTCGCTTGAGCAGGGTTAGTAGCCCTGCTCGGAGGATAGGTGCCTCGTGGTAAGTGACCCACAGGGAGCGCGTAATCTGCGTTTAAAATCCGCCGAGGTATCCTCACACTTCAGCCGCTCATGTCCCTGTTGCCCTTTTGTTGCTATTCAGTGACAGATTCCCGGGGGCCCAGTAAGTGAGCTGGCGAGTCTCCACCTGCCATTTTTACATGTATCTAATACATTGTCATCGGCAGGTGCCATAGTTCCCGTAGTTTCCCCATTCCTAGTCCATTAGCATCCCATCACAATAGCCCAAGTAGTATTCATTCACAGTTAGCAATGGTATAGCACAGATTGTCTTTTTTTTAACGACGTTCACCGGGGATTGTCCTTGGGTTCATTTCTGTAGTGTATAAAGGGATAATTGTCGGTTTTGTGTCACCATTTCATTAAAGTTGTCTCAAAAGGGCTTCAGCGTGTTGGCTTTGGCCTCACGTTGGCTCCCAAAAATTCGGAACTCTGTAGTCCCGAGGTCTGGAAGAGACATACAAAATAATAATGAGATATATATAACGCAAAAAAATTCGGAGAGTGGGGGCTCGTGACGCCACGTCTAGGTATGTAAAATTTGTACTAAGCAGTGACTTAACACAAAATTCAAGCGTGTTATGTCTTCGTTATTATTTGTTTGTGAGAAGGAGAAAAGAAAAAATACGTGTCCATTATTTTAGGGTTATCTAAAAGACGGAATAATTACTTTTTTTGATTCACCATACCTATTTCATAACATTCATTTCTATACATTTCAAGTGTAGTATTGCTCTTGAAGTTCCACATCAGGTGTTCCAGATCTTCGATGTTTATACGTCAAAAGAGAGAGTGCTTATCAGATTGAACCACTTTTGCTAAAACGTCATATCTTTATAAGCTATAGTCTAGCTGGGCTCCTGGGTTTCCACATCAGGTGTTTTACATCTTCATTTTTTATAAGTCAACAGAGAGTGCTTATCAGATTGAACAACTTTTGCTAAAACGTCATACCTCTATATGCTACAGTCTAGCTGGGCCCCTGGAGTTCCACATCAGGTGTTTTAGATCTTCAATTTGTATAAGTCAATAGAAAGTGCTCATCAAATTGAACAAGTTTTGCTAAAACGGCATACCTGTATATGGTACAGAGAAGCTGGGCTCTTGGGGTTCCACATCAGGTGTTCCAGATCTTCAAATTTATTATCTCAGCTGAAAATGCTCATCACATGAAACAATTTTTGCCATGACACCATTTTTGTATCTTTTATAGTTTTGTTGGTCTATTGGTGTTCTGCATCAGGTCTTCAAGTTTCGAAGATAAATTATAGCCTATATGTTGACCAGGCTTAATACTGACACAACAAAGAAAAAATCATTGAAATCCGTTCAGTAGTTCGGAAGATTAGCGTGTACAAACAAACAGACATACAGACATACAGACATACAGACATACAGACAGAATTTTTTTTTTTGATTTGTGCTCCATTACTGTTTCTAAACCCCACCCAATTATTATTTTTTTTAATATATTCAATGTACAGACACAGTTTTTTTACAGATTTATTATATGTATAGATGTACTAAAGTACCAAAATCAAAATCAAAAATCAAAAGTCATTTATTCAAAGTAGGCTGAAAATCGGCACTTTTTGGACGTCAAATCTACAAAAGACAGCCCCCAAAACGCCCGCCCTTCACCACTTCCTATGTGTTTTTGCTGGGAAGAAGAAGTGGTGGAACAAACTCCCCAGCAACACAATTCTGTCTGTATGAATGTACCGAATTTTCTTCTTTTGTCGAGAATATTTTTTAAAGTCAATTCAATTTTTAGTTTAGACTTTAAAATAAAACTTAGAGCGCATTTCTTAAACTAACCGTAGTTTTATCCTAAATTCGCACTTTTTGTATTACTAATCTAAAAAACAATAATACAAATTCATATTCATATGTATATTACTCTTTCCCACAACACTAGCATACTCACACAGCTTTCAATTTCACAAAACACCATAACAACATGACTTGCCAAATTCCACTAATAAACGAACAATTATACGGAACTCGTGTCATGGTGTTCATTACCATATTTATATCAATTTCCCTTCAGTGGCGGCAATGTGAAGCAGTGACAGGTTAAATGGTAATGTTGGCATTGGGGAGAAGCACTGAAATGATAGTTGTATTATAGATACGGATATATTTCTTGGTAACACTGGTTGTCAGACTCTCTGGCTTCTGACTATCCGTAACGACTGTCAAAGATGTTCAAATTATAGTCGAGGCCCACCAATTTGTCGTATGTACTAGCCGAAACTCGAAGAGCTAGTCAAGGTGGTCACCCATCCATCGACTGACCGCGTCAAACGTACCATATGATTGAACGATCCGCGTGGTTTTAAATTTGTAACGGGATCTTCTTAAATGTGATGTGATGTTTTGATTAAATGGTCGTATTATTTTATTAATAAGACAGAATATTCTTGGTCTAGCTCTTTTTTCATTAGATCTATTTAGATCTAATGAACCCTCAAAGTCAAAGTCAAAGTATCTTTATCGTGGGCATATGTAAGTTACAGATCTTAACAATATATTTGAGTATCAATATGTCCTGCCTAATAGGCATACAATAATTTACATGGGTAGGTATTGGCACTACAATTAATATTTGGTCAACAGTTTAAGAAATCTTGGATCGTGTATAGTACGCTTTATCAATTAAAAATGTTCTTAATTTTATTTTTTACCCTTTCAAGTTACAACTTCGAACATGATGTAAGTCCAATTTGACTAGTTGATTCTAAAGTCAAACTTCTATAACACAGGCAATCATACACCAGACAGTTACCTTACTAACACTAAGAGACGGAAAGATATTGTCTGTATTTCTCACTCTACATCAAAGTTTGTGTTTACAAACCGATTCTTCGCATTTTTAGGTCCATATTTGTATAATAAAATAAATAAAGTAGTACCTATATACGACCTGAATTATGACAGAGCAAAACTGCGGACGTCACAGTATTTACAAACACTGAATTACGACGAAACCGAGGACTTGCTGACTGTGATCAAATAGACATACTTAGGTATAATTGGGTAGTACGTAGTAATAATGTTAAGTTTTAATGTATTCTCAAATTAAGTATAAATAAAACGTATGACTATGTATAAATTGTGTGTTAGATATATAGAAGTATATAAAATAAATATTTTTAAGGTAGAATCATAGCATAAAGTAACTGAAAGTGACCGTGACGCCTGTGGTACAGATTAATTTCTATACAGGCACAGAAATGTTATTTACCTAGAATAATTAAAATGTAAGACCTAATTAAGATATTGTGTACAAAACATAAATAAATAAATTTTGATTTGATTTGATTTGATTTGAGTTACAATCAACTATCTTAACAGCCATTTAATACCGGAAGTACCGACCAGTGGTACCAATCTAAGGGCAATAAAAACTGCTCTTCCGTTAGTAACATTCAGTTGGTCACGACTCAAGCTTTAGTACGTAGTAATGTTTAGTATAGTATTGTGTTTGTGTATTGTTTAGTTTATTGTTTTACACTGGCTTTTGTAGTTATTAAATTATAGTTATTTCTCAGAGGAGCAAAGGACAGTAAGACAGTGGCCAAGGAGTTTGTTATGTCACTTGAATATTAAATTAAGAATTATGTAGTATCCGTGACGATCAATTTAGCAACCCATATGTAAAGAAAAGGTTTATTGTATCATGAATTACTCCACATGTTTGCTTATTGCTGAAAACCGCATGTAAAGACCGTGTGTTATTTAGAGTATAATTATCACACGCAAAACAGGGACTTGGTAATATGAAGATATTTTTTTCAGAGCAGAAATATTTTCGACTTCCTCAAATAAGACAAGACATCTCAGAAAACTGTAATTAAACTCATAAAATATCAACGCGAACGCAAAAGACGAATTCCTTTAATTACGAGTGATGTCAAAAACAGCATAAACTCCCGTCCGCTAAAGTGCAGCGGTGAATTTAATTCTGCATCATAAAAATGCAAAAAGAGTAAAAAATGTAAAAAGAGCAAAAAATGCAAAAAGAGTAAAAAATGCAAAAAGAGCAAAAAATGCAAAAAGAGTAAAAATTTCAAAAAAAGTAAATTCGCTTCCATTTCGTTTTCCAGGTAATTAGAATTCCAAGGTACGCTTCTCCTAAAGTTCTATTTTTAGTTTTGCATAAACCAACTGCCAGCTGTTTTTTTTATGTTGGTACTACTCGATTCTGCGGACACTTAGATCGTATGGTTTTCTTTTTTGTTCAGTTTCATCTTATTTTACCGTTAGAGGGTAAAATGTGGTAAAGAAAACTACTTTTAATCTTTAAATTAGTTTGCTTGTCTTCTGACTAGAGACTAAGTTATTTCATTAACGATGACTGAAAATTGTTATGTGTGGAATTTTGGAAGTTCTGTATTGTATTCTTGAAATATTGCCAATATTTATTGTAAGGGTTGATATGGAAAATTATGAATAACAGCTGCGAAAGAATTCTCCTGTACTAGCTCTAGTTTTTTGCGCTCGAGTGGCGTGTTGTTTGCGTTTCGAACGTCTAGCTTTCCTCTGGTACTTCAGACCCTCGGCCGCACAAACAACGCACGACCGCCGCTGATGGGTTAAGTGAAATAGCGCTTATTCGTGTCTCATAACCCGTGTTTCTTTTCTGTGTCTCAAGATGGGGGTAAATTGTACCCCTGTGTGAGATGTTATCTGCAGTACCAATTGACTGTAGTTGATACCTTCTTCGACTCAAGATGTTTCTTTTGTTGGCGAATTATCTTTGACTTGGTATTGTCTTTGTTCGTTTCTTGAGACAATTGGATATTTAGTTACACTTCAAGAGTGGTGTGTGTCGGGATTGGTAACTATTTGCAGTACTACTATTCCTTGTAGTTTTCTTCACCATTTGATGCTAAACATTGCTTGCAAATTTATACCACATGGTGGACGAATTTTCTTACAAATGCAAGAAATATCACAAACTCCACAACGGCTTTCAAATTAATTTGCAAATGAACTAATTAATACAGCTCCTACACAAATAGATGTGACTCCAAAGCTGCAACTTTGATCGGCCATTCGCTACAGCCACGAGCCATTACCACAACCAAACTTAAATGATATCGATTCCACAAACTTTCTCACAAACTTCGCTAATTATACCTCTCTATCTAATGACATAATGTAAGGGAGACTATATGATATATAGTTCAGTATCTCCTTTCCAGGCCATTAACTTCGGTGCATCTGTCATTCACTCTCATCATTGTTTCGTATGTGTATGTCAGTATGACAAGGGCGATATCGGAAATTGCTCAATCAATTTGGATAGATTCGCGCGTAGATTGGCTTTTATTCGGCAGTAAGGGCAATTTAATGGCGAAAATTACTGTGAATTGTAGGCTGATGCTGTACAAGCAAATTGCTTTATGTAGCACACTTTATGGCAACGTAAATTATACTTATAGATTTAAATAATGCAGAATTTCACTTTCCCTGTTTATATACAGCATAATATTTTCATTCTTACTCTATGGCCCAACTTCATCGACAGCATAAACGTCAGTTTTCTTAAAACAACTGTTCATTATGACTTTTCACGATCAATTTTCAACGTCAACAGTTTTTTTAAGAAACCTGAAGTTATTGTCGATGAACTTGAGCCTAGATAATTCAATTAACACACCCTGTGAATGATTATCATCACTAGCCATACTATCACTATTTAAACCTGATAGCATATGTTAAGACCTGAACTTAAGCATTATGAAGTTATTAAGATTCGGCAGCACTCATTCCCATGCAAAATGCATCGGATTCCGTTAAGTATTCACTTAGAGGGGTTAACTGGAAATATGGGGCTCTGTGGCTCGTGGCTGGACTGTTGTTTTAAGTAAATTGAGAGAAGATTAGTTTTGTAACTGTGTAGTAAGTTAGTGAGATAGTTAACTGCTCCCTTAACATAGTAAGAGAAGGCTAATTTACTTAAGTAAAAATAATAATTATCAGGAATTCTTCAGCATACACCCCTAGCTATGTCTTGTGTTTCGATTTATTCTTAGCATTTCATGTACAAAAAAAGTTGAAAAAAGAAGAGTTGCACAATGATTTTAATTTCTCTTATCAAGCATACCAAATCCTCCTAAATTATTAGTTAGTATTATTAGTTAGTTCTCCTAGTTCATTCATTTCTTCTTCAGACTTTCTTTTCACTTAATAATTACCCAAAAACCCACTACTTAAAACACGCAACAAAGTAAACAAAACCATTTTATAAGGAGGCAATTTTCGTGACAAGAGTCCCCCGATGCTATAGAGTTTTTACGATCATTTAATCTCCATAGACCGGCTCCCAACGATCCAGTTTATAGCCGGCCAGTGATTGAAGACTTGGCTTTATAGTCTATGTATGTGGGAAGTCGTGGCCTTTCAATTCCTCATCACTATCAATCAGGGGAGTTCCGGGTTTCTAAAAACTGGGTGTTTTGGAAGCGGTGGTCTGTTTAATTAGTGGAGTTGTTTTTGAGTCTGTCTGGAAAAAAACACGTTATTTCATTATAAGCATTTACTTAAATATGATACTAATTAATTTTAAAAAACCGTGCCAAAGAACCTACAGTTAAAATACTGTTTAAAAAAAATCATACACACTAAACCTCACTACACTTTATACCAATACTTCTTTTATACCACACAAATCAGAAAGAATAATCATGCCTACCAATATGTATCCGCAAAGCCCATACATTTTCTTAGAAGAAAAAAAAAACGTACATATACGTCCCAAGAGTTTGGTACGAAGGAAACGAGTTGATGGCGCTTTCAGACGATAGACAAGTTAATGTTATCATTAAGCCTGACAGACTACGTATATAATACATGACCATCTTTATTACATCTTCCTGAAACATATATGATATATTCTGGCAAAAAAATATAGCCTATAGTATATTTTCAGTGTTTCATTCTTTCTTCGAAACGTTGAGTTTTAAGTATAACAAAGCATTATTGTCACCTTAGGAACTAAAGTAACATTGTATAAAAATATTTCTGAGTACGCCATTATACCTCCGTACAAAAGTCTAGACTAAACGCCCACGTTTTTAAAAACAGAAGCCAACTTCAACCCTAAACATTCCAAATACGAATTCTGTTTAAAAATAAAATTATTCCAGCCAGTTCTGAGTTGCCAGGCGCTTTAGAGGCATCAGTAAAACTTTGAAACGGCGATAATAAAGGCGTCAATATAAAAAAGTTTATATTTCTGGACGAAAATTTATATGTTGAGTTCATTACGAGCTCTTAAGTTAAGGGAATTACAGTACTATAGAAAATTAGGGCGTCTGTTCGGCTTAGGACTCAGTGAACTGGTCGACGATTTATATTGAAAGAGATTGCGTACCTTTTTTCAATTCCATATCTTTCTGTGAGTTAACCTCTTTTTAAATCTTAATACTCTTTTAAAGCGTTTAGGTTGGAGTGTCCTTTATCAAAAGTGGTGCATTTTTTGAACTTCAAAGAAACTTTATGGATCTTCTGAGCATTCTTAAGCCCATTATTTTAATCCATATTTAACTAATACTTAGCTCTCTATTCTAGAGAGCTCTAGAACGTTCCAGAACACAGTCTTGAAAGCCGATATCTTTGTCCCTAATCAGAAAGGCGGGCGAAGCCGCGTGCCGATGTCAGTATGGCATAAAGTGCTACCTACACTTTGGGGAGTATTTTGCTGGCGTTGTACCGTTTGGCTAATGCAGACGGAATTTACATATTTGGCTTTAGGGCTGCCAAAATGCTGAGCTATTGGATTTGGTTTGTCTTTTTGGTTGCGTATTGATTTTATTTGTGTTCAAATTAAACAATAAAATATTATTGATTATTTTCAATACACAGACAGGTATATAAAATATCAGGTTGTAAAACTTATTTACAGGATTTGGATTTTGAAGTTTTAGAATATAACTAGCTTCTGCCCGCGACTTCGTCCGCGGATCCTGTCCCTTATGCCAGCGACTACGGGGTCAGCAAAATCAGAGATCTGAATCGTCTGATATTGAATTTTAAGGGCCCGTTGACTTGAAAACAACGGAATACGCATAGCCATTAGAAATATTCCATATATTTAATTTTTGTACTTTAACGGCAAAAGCACAGCAGACTAAACAAAACGCTGAGAACTGAACCGCAATAGACGTGACCATAGGGATAAAAGTAGTGATTCTAATTAGTCCGCATTTAAGTTGTGTGTGGCAAAAATATTACACGTATTATTACGTAAAAAAACATTAAATGTTACTGAGATGACAAAGTCGCGATGACTTAGTGGAAGTCGTGGTGGTTTAGTGGGTAGAGAACCAATCTCTCAAGTATGAGCGTGCGTCTTTGATTCCAGGTCTGGCAAGTACCTGCCAATGCAACTTTTCTAAGTTCATATGTACTTTCTACGTATATTTTGGATACCAATGACCGTTATTTGGAGGGGATGTTAAACTGTAGGTTCCGGCTGTCATTGAACATTCTTGGCAGTCGTTATGGGTAGTCAGAAGCCAGTAAGTCTGAGCAGTTTTACCGAGGGGTGTTGGGTTGAGCGGTTAACCGGGTTGTGGAGGTCAAATAGGCAGTCGCTCCTTTTAAAACACTGGTACTCAGTTGCATCGTGACTGGAACTCGACCCTAACATAATTGGGACAAAGGCTCTTGAGATAATAATGACAATAATAATGAGATATAAGCATCGCAGGACATCTGAGGCTGATGACGGGGAGTAGCGACCCCGCGGGGCATATATACTGAGTTCTCCAGGGAGAGTATACTGTCCCCCATCTCCGGCCGGTCGGAGTGAACCATGACGGGGGTAGGTCTCACGTCTCTGGCTTGGCTTGACCATCCAGAATGGAGTCGCTTGAGCAGGGTTAGTAGCCCTGCTCGGAGGATAGGTGCCTCGTGGTAAGTGACCCACAGGGAGCGCGTAATCTGCGTTTAAAATCCGCCGAGGTATCCTCACACTTCAGCCGCTCATGTCCCTGTTGCCCTTTTGTTGCTATTCAGTGACAGATTCCCGGGGGCCCAGTAAGTGAGCTGGCGAGTCTCCACCTGCCATTTTTACATGTATCTAATACATTGTCATCGGCAGGTGCCATAGTTCCCGTAGTTTCCCCATTCCTAGTCCATTAGCATCCCATCACAATAGCCCAAGTAGTATTCATTCACAGTTAGCAATGGTATAGCACAGATTGTCTTTTTTTTAACGACGTTCACCGGGGATTGTCCTTGGGTTCATTTCTGTAGTGTATAAAGGGATAATTGTCGGTTTTGTGTCACCATTTCATTAAAGTTGTCTCAAAAGGGCTTCAGCGTGTTGGCTTTGGCCTCACGTTGGCTCCCAAAAATTCGGAACTCTGTAGTCCCGAGGTCTGGAAGAGACATACAAAATAATAATGAGATATATATAACGCAAAAAAATTCGGAGAGTGGGGGCTCGTGACGCCACGTCTAGGTATGTAAAATTTGTACTAAGCAGTGACTTAACACAAAATTCAAGCGTGTTATGTCTTCGTTATTATTTGTTTGTGAGAAGGAGAAAAGAAAAAATACGTGTCCATTATTTTAGGGTTATCTAAAAGACGGAATAATTACTTTTTTTGATTCACCATACCTATTTCATAACATTCATTTCTATACATTTCAAGTGTAGTATTGCTCTTGAAGTTCCACATCAGGTGTTCCAGATCTTCGATGTTTATACGTCAAAAGAGAGAGTGCTTATCAGATTGAACCACTTTTGCTAAAACGTCATATCTTTATAAGCTATAGTCTAGCTGGGCTCCTGGGTTTCCACATCAGGTGTTTTACATCTTCATTTTTTATAAGTCAACAGAGAGTGCTTATCAGATTGAACAACTTTTGCTAAAACGTCATACCTCTATATGCTACAGTCTAGCTGGGCCCCTGGAGTTCCACATCAGGTGTTTTAGATCTTCAATTTGTATAAGTCAATAGAAAGTGCTCATCAAATTGAACAAGTTTTGCTAAAACGGCATACCTGTATATGGTACAGAGAAGCTGGGCTCTTGGGGTTCCACATCAGGTGTTCCAGATCTTCAAATTTATTATCTCAGCTGAAAATGCTCATCACATGAAACAATTTTTGCCATGACACCATTTTTGTATCTTTTATAGTTTTGTTGGTCTATTGGTGTTCTGCATCAGGTCTTCAAGTTTCGAAGATAAATTATAGCCTATATGTTGACCAGGCTTAATACTGACACAACAAAGAAAAAATCATTGAAATCCGTTCAGTAGTTCGGAAGATTAGCGTGTACAAACAAACAGACATACAGACATACAGACATACAGACATACAGACAGAATTTTTTTTTTTGATTTGTGCTCCATTACTGTTTCTAAACCCCACCCAATTATTATTTTTTTTAATATATTCAATGTACAGACACAGTTTTTTTACAGATTTATTATATGTATAGATGTACTAAAGTACCAAAATCAAAATCAAAAATCAAAAGTCATTTATTCAAAGTAGGCTGAAAATCGGCACTTTTTGGACGTCAAATCTACAAAAGACAGCCCCCAAAACGCCCGCCCTTCACCACTTCCTATGTGTTTTTGCTGGGAAGAAGAAGTGGTGGAACAAACTCCCCAGCAACACAATTCTGTCTGTATGAATGTACCGAATTTTCTTCTTTTGTCGAGAATATTTTTTAAAGTCAATTCAATTTTTAGTTTAGACTTTAAAATAAAACTTAGAGCGCATTTCTTAAACTAACCGTAGTTTTATCCTAAATTCGCACTTTTTGTATTACTAATCTAAAAAACAATAATACAAATTCATATTCATATGTATATTACTCTTTCCCACAACACTAGCATACTCACACAGCTTTCAATTTCACAAAACACCATAACAACATGACTTGCCAAATTCCACTAATAAACGAACAATTATACGGAACTCGTGTCATGGTGTTCATTACCATATTTATATCAATTTCCCTTCAGTGGCGGCAATGTGAAGCAGTGACAGGTTAAATGGTAATGTTGGCATTGGGGAGAAGCACTGAAATGATAGTTGTATTATAGATACGGATATATTTCTTGGTAACACTGGTTGTCAGACTCTCTGGCTTCTGACTATCCGTAACGACTGTCAAAGATGTTCAAATTATAGTCGAGGCCCACCAATTTGTCGTATGTACTAGCCGAAACTCGAAGAGCTAGTCAAGGTGGTCACCCATCCATCGACTGACCGCGTCAAACGTACCATATGATTGAACGATCCGCGTGGTTTTAAATTTGTAACGGGATCTTCTTAAATGTGATGTGATGTTTTGATTAAATGGTCGTATTATTTTATTAATAAGACAGAATATTCTTGGTCTAGCTCTTTTTTCATTAGATCTATTTAGATCTAATGAACCCTCAAAGTCAAAGTCAAAGTATCTTTATCGTGGGCATATGTAAGTTACAGATCTTAACAATATATTTGAGTATCAATATGTCCTGCCTAATAGGCATACAATAATTTACATGGGTAGGTATTGGCACTACAATTAATATTTGGTCAACAGTTTAAGAAATCTTGGATCGTGTATAGTACGCTTTATCAATTAAAAATGTTCTTAATTTTATTTTTTACCCTTTCAAGTTACAACTTCGAACATGATGTAAGTCCAATTTGACTAGTTGATTCTAAAGTCAAACTTCTATAACACAGGCAATCATACACCAGACAGTTACCTTACTAACACTAAGAGACGGAAAGATATTGTCTGTATTTCTCACTCTACATCAAAGTTTGTGTTTACAAACCGATTCTTCGCATTTTTAGGTCCATATTTGTATAATAAAATAAATAAAGTAGTACCTATATACGACCTGAATTATGACAGAGCAAAACTGCGGACGTCACAGTATTTACAAACACTGAATTACGACGAAACCGAGGACTTGCTGACTGTGATCAAATAGACATACTTAGGTATAATTGGGTAGTACGTAGTAATAATGTTAAGTTTTAATGTATTCTCAAATTAAGTATAAATAAAACGTATGACTATGTATAAATTGTGTGTTAGATATATAGAAGTATATAAAATAAATATTTTTAAGGTAGAATCATAGCATAAAGTAACTGAAAGTGACCGTGACGCCTGTGGTACAGATTAATTTCTATACAGGCACAGAAATGTTATTTACCTAGAATAATTAAAATGTAAGACCTAATTAAGATATTGTGTACAAAACATAAATAAATAAATTTTGATTTGATTTGATTTGATTTGAGTTACAATCAACTATCTTAACAGCCATTTAATACCGGAAGTACCGACCAGTGGTACCAATCTAAGGGCAATAAAAACTGCTCTTCCGTTAGTAACATTCAGTTGGTCACGACTCAAGCTTTAGTACGTAGTAATGTTTAGTATAGTATTGTGTTTGTGTATTGTTTAGTTTATTGTTTTACACTGGCTTTTGTAGTTATTAAATTATAGTTATTTCTCAGAGGAGCAAAGGACAGTAAGACAGTGGCCAAGGAGTTTGTTATGTCACTTGAATATTAAATTAAGAATTATGTAGTATCCGTGACGATCAATTTAGCAACCCATATGTAAAGAAAAGGTTTATTGTATCATGAATTACTCCACATGTTTGCTTATTGCTGAAAACCGCATGTAAAGACCGTGTGTTATTTAGAGTATAATTATCACACGCAAAACAGGGACTTGGTAATATGAAGATATTTTTTTCAGAGCAGAAATATTTTCGACTTCCTCAAATAAGACAAGACATCTCAGAAAACTGTAATTAAACTCATAAAATATCAACGCGAACGCAAAAGACGAATTCCTTTAATTACGAGTGATGTCAAAAACAGCATAAACTCCCGTCCGCTAAAGTGCAGCGGTGAATTTAATTCTGCATCATAAAAATGCAAAAAGAGTAAAAAATGTAAAAAGAGCAAAAAATGCAAAAAGAGTAAAAAATGCAAAAAGAGCAAAAAATGCAAAAAGAGTAAAAATTTCAAAAAAAGTAAATTCGCTTCCATTTCGTTTTCCAGGTAATTAGAATTCCAAGGTACGCTTCTCCTAAAGTTCTATTTTTAGTTTTGCATAAACCAACTGCCAGCTGTTTTTTTTATGTTGGTACTACTCGATTCTGCGGACACTTAGATCGTATGGTTTTCTTTTTTGTTCAGTTTCATCTTATTTTACCGTTAGAGGGTAAAATGTGGTAAAGAAAACTACTTTTAATCTTTAAATTAGTTTGCTGCGGAATAGTGAAAAATTATAGGGGTTTTTCAGACAGACATACTTTTCCAAGGACTATATATCCTGTAACTCGATGCTATATAATAAACATTACGTTAAAAAATGAATATTATTTCATCTTTCGGTCTTACATACAAAATATCTTCCATTTTAAACCGACTTCCCAAAAAGAGAATTCTCAATCCGGACATCTGTAAGTTCTTTCAAAACAACTACCAACCACACAACACAATTACAATTCCATTCTAAACCGGCCACATAACACGTTAACTACCAACATTATGACGCAAAAACCACTAATCCTACAGATAGGCGTATTCCAGTACAATTTGCACACGTAGATAATTCAATTGTGACAGTTTCAGGCTATATATCATGGGTCTCAAGCTTAATGGATTTCAGTAAAGGCCACGGGTGCCTGTACTGTGTAGACACGGCTTAAAATGTAAAGTCATGCTTATAATGGGGGTGAAGGTGGCATTTTAGGCGTTTGTCATTTGGATGAGTTGTCGATAGTGTGTAGACAGGCCTTTATTTCTTATGTGTTAAGGAAATGTTAGTGTGATTGTCTTCTGACTAGAGACTAAGTTATTTCATTAACGATGACTGAAAATTGTTATGTGTGGAATTTTGGAAGTTCTGTATTGTATTCTTGAAATATTGCCAATATTTATTGTAAGGGTTGATATGGAAAATTATGAATAACAGCTGCGAAAGAATTCTCCTGTACTAGCTCTAGTTTTTTGTTAATTTGATTTAAATGCACTCTGCGAATATTTCTTCATCATTATCATAACGGCCAATGGCAGTCCACAGCTAAACGTAGTCTTCCCCTTAAAATATTCCTTACTCACCTTAAAATTAAAGTCTTTTTCTTCCTATTTTATTTACCTACGCAACAACTAGGTGAATGACCTATAAATGAGTTTTATCAGAAATATCTCGGTAACGTCAGTGATAACACTGCGGTGTATTGGACACGCCGATAAAGGATATTGCGACTTACTGCATTTGTGCGTATTGTTGAAGAGAATAGAAGGTCATTTCAATGAGTATTTTTGTACTAAAAAGAAGAAACAAAAAACATAAGAATGGTGGTCATTTCAGTGTAGTATTTGTACTAAAAATATGAAACAAAAGACGTTAAGTTACACACATGGTGGCCCGTGAATACCTAATGTTAAAAATTGCCTCGTTGGTCTAGTGGTCGCAAGCGCGGCTGCTGTGCACGAGGTCTCGGGTTCGATTCCCGGGTCGGCCCGAAATCGCTTTGTGGGTTTTCTTAAACTTTCACAAAGCAGCCCGTAGTCTGGAAGTTGGTAATTGATTCACCCGTGCATATAGGAGAGCACGTAAATGTCGGTCCTGCGCCTGATCTCTTTCCGGTCGTGTCGGCACCTGTGTCTGCGCAAATGCTCGTGCACTATAATATGTCCTGCGCAGCTGGCTGATCTTCTTAAATGAGAACAGCCGCCGTGGCCGAAATCGGCCGTGGACGCCAGACGCAATGTTAAAAATATAATAGGTTGATAGCTTATCCATTCATCTACTAGTGAATTCAATAGTTAATAGATCACGACGAGATTTGCTGATTTTCGATACTTTCAAAACGAATAATAGTAGAGTTCTTACATTTCTTTGCGCGTCCTCACGCTTTGTCGCGTATAGAATATGTATTTAAGTCTAGAACGCAACGCCAATGCAGGAATAACGCCTGTCATCACACAACAGTTAACCAACCTACAATAAAGTTATTAAAACCTATTAACACTTACAAAGAAACCTTATTATTGTCCCCCCGTTTAATTATCGCGATTAAATTCTTTAAAAAGAATTGATACACTTTGAAATTATCGCAGCAATTAGAAAAAGTATGAAACGTTCAGTCTATCATTAAGAGGTCGGTTATTAGTGGTACTTTTATCAAGGGTGTTTTCTATTAATAATTTCAATGTAAAAGTGAGTTATTATTTTTGTTTAGGTATCGAAATGCTCTCATTACAGTATTTATAAATATTTATCTGAGTGTGAAAATACATAGTTATAGTTTTCATTTACATAGATAATGGAAAGTATGATTGTGCATTTAAACAGCTAAGTATCATATGCTAATATGAATCTAAAAATTGCTTTCTAGACCACTAAAATAATATGAGGCACGTAATAAATAAAAACACTTATTTAAACGAAAATAAACCTTAAACATAACACAATAAGAGCCACTCAACTAAGTATTTAACTCCCAAATGCTGACGACCCCTTTGTACAAGACCACAGCTCCCTAACTTGAAGCAATACGATCTGAGTCTGGACTCGCTATTTCAATTTCTAAGGAAATTCTGAGGAAGCAAGGAAGTTACCTACTTATTGAAGATTGTGAACGAAGGAGAATGAAGTTGGTAGGGGTTTTGTATTATTTTGAGGTCGTTTTTCTAGCCTTATATATGTTTTTTAAATGAGTTGTGGTTTTAAAAGGTACTCACCTAACCTCTTTATAAGGTTACCTGTAATTTGGGGTCAAATGTCTTGAACGATTATTTTTTTCTGATAAAATAATTTTAAATTATCTTACGCAAAAGAGCGCAAAATGAAATAAAAAGTAAATTAGTTTATTTAAAAAACCTATATTAACTTTATACTTGCTTTCAAATTCGAATGACTTATCACGCTCTTCATACATATAACGACAGTCACGGTTGTTTTTTTTTAATTACAAAAAAAAAAACAATATTTCCTTAAAAAAAAGTCAACGTTAAAAAAGGGATTAACATAAATCTAAACCTTCAAGTTACATGGCCACGTAAGTTCACGGGATAACTTAATTCAGTACTTTGCCGGCGCGTCGCTTCTTCTCCAAGTCATAATAAGTTGCGCTCAGTTCATAGGTGCATAGGTAACTGCAGCCTTATTGCGATGCACTTTTAGGTAGCTTGGTTATTTTTTTCGTTGGTAACATTGTTCTTGGGTACATTTGAAAGGTATTTGATAAAGAAATGTTTTTTAAACTGTTACACACTAGCACACACTGCTTAGGGTTTTCCCAAATATGATACTGCTGAGTACGAATGTTTTACATGGAGCGACTGCCTATCTGAACTCCTTGACTCAGTTACCTGGGCAGCCTGATACTCCTTAGCAAGAAATAGGTATCTGTAACATGATAGGCATAAAAATTACTACTAAGTGATGAGCATAAACTATTAATAATGGAAAATCTTCTCCTTTATCCTAACCTACTTGAAATCAAATACTCTCATTCCTATTCTTATCACCATCTTTGGACCACAATATGCAAGGCATTCATTACAATCTAAAACTGTCTTCTTCCAAAACTCCCTTAACTCAGCAGCTCACAATCACTAGACCAAAAACTGCATAAAACCTTATTTGAATATGACCACACGAACTATCGTCTATAAACCAAAGGGTTGTAACAAGGCTTCCTTTGCGGACGACATCGATAGCTTTTGCCAACGTTGCGGTTATCCGAGCCCCTTCTAATCGATTAAGTTCTTTGTAGTTTTGAAGGCTTTATGCTAGAACTTCAAGAGATATTGAAATCGGAAAATGTTGGCGTAAAAAGTGGGCTTTTTGAATATCATTTTACTTGACCAAAATACCTTTTCTTGTTGGTTAAATCTTACAGCATCATATTTTCACAGATTTATAAGCCCTTGAATGTTTGATTGTAAACTAATGAAACATTTCTTCTTTCCAGGTAAATATCGATGTCTAAACATCAGCATAACTGGGTAGTGTCGGTAAGTTAGTCCAATAACGCTGGAACGGTTTCTACTATTAATTAATGCCCATTCAAATGACCGCTACCCCACCATCAATCAAACGCTTTGGTTCACGTCCCGCGGCTATTGATTACAAAGATGCGAGGCCCAAGTAGTGGGTAGTGTAACAAGGCTCAACTGTTGACAGCCAATGAGAGTTCATAATTGTTTATTTGAAAACTCTCTTCATAAATGTTTGTTGTTTGTGTGTTCTATATAAAACTGGAGTGTTTTCAAAACATTGCTTAAGCAATTTCATTCTATTTATATCTTTATCATAACTTTCTTATCTTGAAAAACAAATACTACAGAGTTAAAACAAATAACAAACAATATAATTTCAAGTCCGGATAAATTGAAAAGGCTATCCCACATTACTATTCTAGCCACAAGTATTTGTCAACTCGTATTTGCCCAACAAGGCATTACACGAAGCTTGCCGACAACAGCCGAGGGGGCCCGAAGGCACTATCGTACTAAGCTTGGAATAGTAACAGTGGGTTGTGTTCCTCCAAAACAAACGTAGCTAAGGCTACGTATTTGCCTACGTGACCAAAGAGCACAAATAGTGTTCAGAAAATTCAACAGGACAAAGATACTTGAATGTTGTCCTCGTTGCTTGTCCTACATAATATAGCGACGAGAAATAGATATTACTGAAATGTTTTGTACTGTCATCCGCATGATCTGTTTTCTGTTCGAAGTCAGCTTTTGCGAAGTATGGTCGATTGCTTTGGGTTTTAAACGCTGAGTTTAAAGTAAGAGTATTTCTACACTATCCTACTAATATTATAAACGCGAAAGTTTGTATGTATGGATGTATGGATGTTTGTTACTCTTTCACGCAAAAACTACTGAATGGATTTTAATGAAACTTTACAATAATATAGCTTATACATCAGAATAACACATAGGCTACAATTTGTAAACATATTGTTCGAAATACTAAACCTGCGCAGACGAAGTCGCGGGCACCAGCTAGTGTGATATATGTAGATTTGGAAAACTTAAATCGCTTTGATAAATATCGATGTGAATTATTTAATCGAATAGACAAATCATATTTTATCCCCTTTGAACAAATACACATTCACTCAGCCGTATGTAAAACATAATATTCTCTGTATACACAAAGTTGCAGGTAAGTAAATAACTTCGTCTTTGATATAGACATATTGGCACTTTGTACGTCAATTCAAATAACGTCGATGCCGTTCCTTTGTATCGAGATATCGACATTTTAGTTGAATTGTATCGATATTGTGTTTTGTGCCAGTGCTATCGAGCATGTGTGTAGTAACCTGTACTCTTGCATATTTTATTTTGAATTTGGAACATAATTTTTTGAAAGGTATGGAACTCTTTGGCGGAGGTAAAGCATTTTTAGAGAGGTACAAAGTATACCAATTAATGCATATTCCATTCTAGGCATGGTATTTAATGATCAGTTATTTTCTTAAGCTCTCCAGGTTCGTATCGAGAGTAGAATAAAACATTTCTCATAATTGTTTCCTTTTGAAATACCATCGGAAAATAAACGAGTTTCCTTACTTAGTACTGAATAAAACCTTCATTATCGAAGTTTATGTTACGCCTGAACATCTCACAACTTCAATTATTTCATTGTTCCCTGCGGAAATAATATCCTGCTCGTGTATTATCTGTTTTTTTTTTTAAATCTCAGGCTACATTGAGCACCAATTACGCGCCACGGCAACCGACTCCTTCCTTTTATTTTATATATTTATATTCCACCTTTATATATACACAAGTACCTTGTTTTTCTACAAACAGTAAACACTTGAGTTTTAATAGCACAAAAAGGAAAAGTTTTTTCTTCTTCTAAATATAAACGGTGCAATATGTCTTCTTTAAAATCAATGTGGACGCTTACACAAAAGAATTTTGGCGAAAAGTTCGAGGTATTTAAGTTGAAACATTTATAAGGGTGCAGTTCCTACTTCCCAGACTTTGTTATAACAACTTGATAAAAAAAAACACGAGAGATTTTCGCGAATATTTTCCGTTACCAAAAAATTTTGTTATGCTGTGTTTTTTAATTTTTCTGTCTGCTGTATAAAAAAAAGATTTTTATCCGAGCGCACGCTCTAGTTTTTATTCAAATATTATGCGTATCCCGTTTCAGAAAAATATGGTACGTTCAAAATTCTGACTTTAAAATACCAAAACTAACATCGTCGGGCGAATATGAGACTTCAAAACAAGTATGCGATCGAATTACGGTTAGACGTATCTCCAGACGTTAATGCAAAGAAAACTCATCCTTGACGGCTAAGCTTTAAAGTTCAGTTTTGTAAATCCGAGGTGGGTGTACCCGTAGGCCGTCGAAGTAGTCTATAAGGTATTAAAGCAACAATAGGAGGGTTTCATTAAACGAGGCGGGCGACAAATGTTATTTGTTATTTTGCCCACCCGGCTCCGTCACTCACGATGGAATTACTCAGTTTTGGGTCCTCTGAGGTCCATAGTTAGCTATGCTATGCTATTTTAAGCGATGTGCAAAGGTCTGTGGACATTTCTTCTTTTATAAATTGGTAGGTGACTTACTTAATTTACGTGGATACTTAAATATTTTAGACACAAATAAAATACTATGTTTTGAATAAAGCTTGTGGCACATTATAGCAGCACCGCAACAGCACGGCAGCAGCACGGCGTCGCCTCGAATTAAGACTACGGCTAGCTGCCAGCGCGACAACCACGCGCTGTCCGCGCGCCGGCCGCGAGGTGTAAGCTTGCTGTCAACGCAAACTCAATATTATTTTAAGACCATTATGATTGATGTTATGATTGAACACGACGTAGTGACGTTGTTTCGCGGCCGGCTCGGAGTCGGCGCGCAATTAGCACGCCGTCGGCGCGCTGTACGCATGAGGACCGCTCGCTTGCAGCACGCGGGCGGCGAGTCGAGTTGTGTGGAAGCGGCAAGCACGCTGACTGCTCGCCGTTGGCTTTTTCATATTGACATTAGGAAATATATTATAGTATACACGATTTAATGCTCTAAATTGAATGACAACTTAAATGCTGGTGTGGAGCCGTGCTGTTGCGGTGCCGCTATAATGTGCCATAACCTTAAGTCTAAGAAATATCTTACTTCGAAAGAAAGAACATTAAATAAATAGCAGTACTTACTTTCTATAGAAACTAGCTAGAAACCTATCTGAAAATAAGTTTCCAAATAAAAGCTAAGAATATACGCGGTTTTCTCAGCTATGTCGCAAGGATAGCGTGATATATTCTTCACTACATTTAAAATCTACATCTCACACGTGCAAACTCTATAGCTTTGCTCTCGCCTCGCTACCACTACTCCACCAGCCTTAAACGTAAACATCTCGGACGTCCATTGTCGAACTAGAATTAGGGTTCCTTACCAAATGGGATTGCGGTCACCGTGAAATATATCAAAACGTGTGCCCCTCAAGTTCCGTAGCTTTGTTAACCTTTGAAAAAGGTCATTGAAAAGGTGCCCATAATTTAATATAACGCACGGATTGGTTTTGTTACCGTTTTGTTACCTTTCTCTTAGTTGTTATGTTATTTTATTTTACTTGTGTATGTTATTGTTATTGTCCGGAAATATGTTATGAGATATCTTAGTAATAGAATAGAGATGTTTTCTGGGAAGAGATAATGTGGATTGGTAAGGAATTATTTTTGTTGGTTGTATTGTTTCTGGTTTTTCAGTGTGGTATCATTTATCACTTTTTTATTTTATTTGAATCAGCTTCTATTGATTTCATTGCAAAAATGTAGTGCAGCTCTTGATTAATCAGATATCCTATCAAACTAAAAAATCAGTCTTCGGTTTCTGAGAATCCTGCAAAACAGTGATGAAAGACAAAGCTTTCAAATTCACATTACAATTTCCACACAAAAATAGTTTGCAACACTTAATCAAATACCCTTACACCACACGAAAACTATGCATGACGTAACGAATGCCGCAACTAATTGTAGTTCGTCAGTCCTCAGACCCAACACCTCCAGACACCTCCAAACTCCTCCAACACCCCCAACGCCCCCCACCTCCACAGACCGCCATGAATTAATTATCGCGACGTACACACCCGCTTACAACGCAACTGGCCTGAAAATCTCCAGCGATTTGAGACCTTCAGCTGTGAATATCCTTAGATCTGAGTGGTTTCTGATTTTGGAATTAGGTACATATTTCTAAGAAGCGAAAAGATTCTATCAGTGAATGACTGTCACCTTAGGTAAAATATTAAAAATGTCTATCAAAGACCTCATTAAATGCCATCAAGTGCATTTGAAAAAACTCACTCACACTCAACACTTGGCCTTGTTAGAAATAGCCTATTGTATTATGAATGTCAGTAAAAGGTTGCTACTAACAACTTGATTAAAATTCTCGTATTACCATCACGACCGAATGCTTACATAACTCAGCCCTTTTTGCGCTCAATTTGCCAGTAATCGCCATAGCTATAGGAGACTACTCAGTCACTTCCAATTCGTTACCCCTTGTCTAATCACACAATTAGTCAGCCGCATTCTCTGACAAAATTAGTAACACCACTCCCAACCGTCAAGGCCCATTCACAGCGAGAAATTTTCCAAGAATGTTATTGCAAATTAATCTATACGTCCCTTGGAACTTATAGGAACGGACGATAACGTTTGACATACAACAAAGGACATTCCACCCTGGGGTACCGAAGCGTTGATAATTAAACTGCGGATATCCTTGATATAGGTGTCTTGCCCAGATCTTGGGAACAAGGGTGCCTACTTGTACTTCTAATGGCTCGATATTGTATGGAGATTTTGGACGAGAGGCAGTATTGAAAACAATGGGATGACGAAGTGATGAAAACTTATAAAATTAGGGACATGCTTTGCTTTTACGTCTATAAAGTAGTTTTGTGAAGATTCCTTAACTGCCATCCTGAAGTTGCAAAAATAGTTGATCTTTTAACTACATGCAAACTTAAAATATTTTTCTACGCGACAAAACGCATAGAAGAAAAATAAAAAATCTCAGTTTAAACGTACCACGTACGCCGAATGAATAATTAAACCATATTCGAAGAGCGTCGCAAGTACCAGGGCGACATAAATACGTAGCGTTCTGTAGTGGTGTGCAAATCATTAGCCGGGCCACTCCGACGGGCTCGCTTGAGCGCGACGCTCGGGGCGTACGATGAGTGTCTTCGTATTGAATTTGTATGCTATGTAGTTATGCTCTCCTGGTAGCTGACTCGTATGGAGATGTGGAGATTTTTGTTGTTTTTGTAATAAATAATGTGTTTGTTATGGGTGTTGAAAACAAGAATAGAGTGGTATTTAATGGTAATTACTCAAGGGGTTGATTTAAATTAAAAAATACTCGTAAATACTTCTAGGTACAGTCAGCACCAAAAGTCGATGAACAGAATCAACATGACAAAACATCTGTTCACAATAAAATGCCATAAGTTATAGTCGCAACTAGGAAACAAAAAAATAGACTGTACACCAGAAATTTACAAAAGTCGTTAAACACGAGTATTTCAAAGGTATCTGTGCACTAGTATTCCTAAAGTCGCTCTCGTAGTTCAATACTCGTAATTACTTCTAGGTACTAAACAATTATGTTATATCATGTTTCTAGGGTGGCTCGTTTATGTTCAAATAGACATGCATATATGGACGTTTCTCTTTATATTTTTTTATACTTTCCAACCATTAACATTAAGCTTTTCTATAAAAACAATCCCACTCATAAAATATACATATGCATGCACCATTTGCTACAATTCTCTATAAAGCCCGTATTGTCAAACATACGTACAAAAGTCATTTATCAGCACGTCATTGTAAAGGTATTGACACGCCTGTACGCCCACCCATCACAAAGAGCTCGGCTTAACTTGTCTGCCGTCTCGTTACTGTCATATCCATTAGCTTTACATGCTGATTGAGGAAAAAGCTGATGTCAAAGTCAAAGTCAAATCATTTATTTCATTTAGGCTTTCACAAGCACTTATGAACGTCAAAAAATATAAATAAAGTTGATTCTAGTTGCCCATTCCAAAAGTAGCTCCCTATGGAGAAGAACGGGCAAGAAACTCCATGGTTACTCTTTTTAAAAATAATAGGTATTACAGCTTGTATGTATTGATACATACTATAATAACATGCGAAGATCATGTAGAATCACAATAGACAAAGAATATGAGAATAAATAATAATAAAAAAAGATTAAAATGCTACATGGTGTTCACATTTACAAATCAGTTTATATTTTTGTACAAAGTTACAAACAAACAATCAAAAGAATAACATAATCTTACTAGCGGGTGTAATTTTAAATTCGCAAAAATTTGATACTGTCAGTGCGTCCTATGGAGCAGGACCAGCATGTTTCCAAGCATTTTTATCTTGAATATAATCTTCTAATTTATAATATGCGTTTTTACAAAGTGTGGCTTTTATATGAGCTTTAAACCGCATGTCATTTAGTTCTAGAATGTTGTCTGGTATTTTATTATAACATTTGCCACAATATCCCATGAAAGATGTATGTACTTTAGATAGTCTAAATTGCGGGATAGCTATTTTATTTTTATTTCGAGTGTTATAATTATGTCTATCACATATTTTATCAAACAAATGTAGGTTTTTCCTAACATACATGATATTTTCATATATAAATTGGCAAGGCAAGGTCATAATATTAATGTTTTTAAACAGTTCCCTAAGAGATTCACGACCACGTAAGTTGTACATAGCTCTGACAGCTCGCTTTTGCAAGATAAATATGCATTCAATGTCAGCAGCTCGTCCCCACAGCAGAATGCCGTACGACATGATGCTGTGGAAGTAACTAAAATATACCAGTCTAGCTGATGAGATGTTGTCAATATATGTATTGTTTGCTCTTTGATGAGTAAACTGGGTATAAATAGGGCTCCTTAAGAAGTCTCATGTCTCACACTGTCGCTTTAAGCGAATACTTATTTCTACCAAAAAGTACGTTACCCAATGTGCAACTTAAACTAGCTTCAGTATCTAACATAAAAACCGCCTTTACACGCTGCATAAATTGAAGACGCTCCCCATTTCCAAAACGTTAAGAAAAACACCGAAAAAGAAACTAACACATACCCATTACATGTTTGCAAAGCATATCGCGCATATAATCCACAAAAATATCACCAAAGAAAAATAAACGCTAAAGTATGAGGGACCGAAAATCCTCTAACAATGTACGACACATGTTGTTGACAAAAACGTTTTTAGAACGCGTTCCTGTAAACAAGATGGCACCGTAAAGTGCATAGGGGCTGATACGAGGAACTACGGACTTTGTAGGCTGTCTGGTTATGCGCCGTAATTGTGTTTATACTTTTGTATGTTACTAGAAATATTTATTATATAGTATACATAATATGCTATATTCGAATTTTTGTGAAAATCAGTTCAGCTATGAAACTCAAAAGCAACACTCATTATCACTTTCAACACAATACGGCTTCTTTTTATTAGGGTTCCGTAGCCAAAATGGCAAAAACGGAACCCTTATAGTTTCGTCATGTCCGTCTGTCCGTCTGTCCGTCTGTCCGTCTGTCACAGCCGATTTACTCGGAAACTATAAGTACTACAGTGATGAAATTTGATGGGAATATGTGTTGTATGAACCGCTACAAAAATATGACACTAAATAGTAAAAAAAAGAATTGGGGGTGGGGCCCCCCATACATGTAACTGAGGGATGAAATTTTTTTTTTCGATGTACATACCCGTGTGGGGTATCAATGGAAAGGTCTTTTAAAATGATATAAAGTTTTCTAAAAAACATTTTTCTTAAAGTGAACGGTTTTTGAGATATCAGCTCTCAAAGTCGTAAAAAGTATGTCCCCCCCCTCTATTTTTATAACTACGGGGTATAAAATTCTAAAAAAAATAGAGGTGATGCATGCTAATTAACTCTTTCAACGATTTTTGGTTTGATCAAAGTATCTCTTATAGTTTTTGAGATAGGTTGATTTAACTGTAATTTTTTTAATAATCTATCTGTTCGACAATGAAAAACAAAAAGAGGTGCTGATTCGAAATTCGAAAAAAGCTGTCAGCCAAACGATATTCCATATTCAAATCCATTCGCGCCGTGCATTTAGTGAATGGCCAGTACATTTAAGCATCACTTAGGTGCGAGTACAGCTCAGACAGTCTCACTCCAGACCTCGCCCCAGCAAGACATGGTGTACTCTTTTGTTTCGCTCCTCCATTTAAATTCATCCGAACATTACGTCCTCTTTGTTTGAGCGCACCAGTCGCGATTTTAATCACTTAAGCGCGGCGCGCGCGCCTCCCCACCCCGCTAGCTCTTCAAATAAACTCGTAAAATTCGTAATAAAACCCAGTTTTATGGTATAACGCTCAAAACCGGAGCTCATTATTTGTACGTCAGTTTCAGTACTATACTTGATTGCGGACTCTTGTCCTACCAATTAAACGGATGCGTAAATTAAACGGAAGGAAGGGTGTTTTTTTATTTATCTTCGTGTTGATCGCTGGCACGCGACGCGTGGCGTTTGTTTTATTGCCATATTTTTTTCTGTATTTTTTTTATCAATGATACTTCGGAAGTTCGTTTAATTGAGGCAATTAATTGGAAATATATTTTTTGCTGACAATGTCACGAATCGGTAAAAATATTCATATTTTTCTTCAATTACTAGGTTAAAGTTGCACCCTTATTAACCCTCCCATGCTTGCATACCAAGGACTAATAAACAGCAATTTTCGCTCACATAAACTTACCGAAACATGTTCGCGGTCCGAAATGTGAGTACAAACAAGTCGAGTGCAACACACTCGTAAATTGATGTCGGCATAGCGTTCTCGGATTATGCACGAAACTGCACACTGCAAGCGATTTGATTAAACTCGAAAAAACGCGACCAATGTATGTAACGTTATTCACATTAATGTATTTATTAAGTGATAGCACGCGAACGCTTGTTAGGGTTAGTCGACACTGGCGGCGATTTTGAAAACTCGAAAAAATATTTCTTCATTTATTTACGTAAAATAGTTTTTTACTAAAAATATTCCTAATCTAAACTAACCGTATCTTACACAAGAAAATGATTAACTTAAACAACTTAGCAACTACGTCTAATTAGATTTAACGCATAATTATCGAGAGTATCTTAATAAACCACACCAAGCCTTTCACTAGAATTACCAATAATGTAAGATCTAATGGAAACTGATCAAATATTACCGATTACAAGGTATTAATAATAAACTTGATTACGGCCTGCGAAGACCTGGAAAGCTTTCAATTTATAGAACTACTCAATAACGACTTACATTTAATTAATTTAGCCTACGCCTAATGTAAATTACGTATTTAGTTTCCTAAAACCGTTCTAATATATTTCGGGTCCCTGGGGGTTTCTCTCAAAAAATAAAAAAAAATAGATTATGTTTATGGACACCTTGGAAGTTTGTTACAATCCAGCCCTAATGTTTCAACTGCTCCTAAAATCATTTGCCGTTTGGAATCTAAGGACTTCTTTTTGTCCAAATATTACTTGGAAGAAATTCAAAATTTTGATAAATTCCATAGAATGCAAATAAATATATGAATACGAATTTTCGTTTTTTTCCGAGTTTCCGACATCGCTCATGTACACCGAGCCTAACAAAAAGGTTCGCATACTTCGCCCAGTGTACCAAATAGTAATTTTTGTATCGTGTTCCCGCCACCCCCGGCTTGCATAATTTAAATGTACTTTTGATTTATCGAGGCCCGGAACTAGTTTTCATTTATTTTTGCAACTATGATGTGTTTTGGCGAGCATTTTTTACTGATTAATATTTATTGTTGGTTACTGTGATCATTTTTCTTGTTGTTCACACGATATTCACATTTTACAGTTTCGTAAGAAGTCTTTTTGGATGTGTGTGTTATTTACATATGTGAATCTGTTACTTTGTGTCAGTGTGCGTATTTAATGAAAGATACTTAGAGGTATTTATCAGTGAAGTAAAAGTAATCATTGCAGTATTTATAAGTATAGTGATAGAAATTTATAAATTGTGTAAGTTAGGAACTGAATTTCAGTATTTCGAATTAACATGTAAATTGGAACACAATGTTCATAGCTTTGACTTTATCTGTTACAATTAAGATTTTATACAGATACCTAACATTGTAAATAACTTATAAATAATCTTCCAAACAATCCTTTTAAAAATACCTTGAACATGATACCTGATGGGCATCACAAACAATACCTTTCGCTGTCCATCGCCAGCCTTTGTATCGACGCGAAAAACAAATTCCGAAGTATTGTGTTTCAGCGCTGTAAAAGGCGCCTCAAGAAGTAACGTCAGTTCTGTAGTGGAAAGCTTTTCTTAGTTTAGTTATCGGTATTATAGAGCTGAAGTATTTTTTCATGGCAAGGAGTAATTATGATTTCAGCTTATGCAAGTATTTTTCTGGTAATTACTCCCAATCTGGTCTCTTCTCGAGTTTCCATGTATAATTTGGTATAAGACTGTTCAATTACCAGATTTTTCAAGATTTGGTAACTGTTTGGAGCTTGGTGTAGTCATAGCCAATTGTTTCATGTTACACTAAATTTTAGCAACCAATAGAACTGGAAACCTATCCCATGATATGTTATTGAGAAAAGGCTAGCTAATTCAAATGATACGATTATAGAATGAGAGTGATGAGTGTACTAAATTAAGTCATACTAAGATTACCCGTTACAAGACATTACTACATAAAACAAAAGCCTTGTAAAAGAAAGTACTCCTTAAAAACAAAAGAGCATCTACAACCTTTGACCGACATAATTAGTAACAAAGAACGCTCTGTGATGCAAGTTCGACATATCGTTTCAAGTATAGCAGTGTCCGATTAAATGCTATTTGTATTTCCATAGTAAATGCCGGCTAATCGGTCGGCCGTCGCAAATTGCAGGCCGTGTGTGAAACACCATGTGTGACTGCCCTAACGGACTGATTATAGGGCTGTCACTTAACTTTTTTGGTGTATAATGATAAAAATGAGAATTTCAACTTTGGGTTTGATATTTGTTGCAGCGTAGTTGTAACTAATTTACAACTCAGATTGACTGCAAATTCAGAGAAAATTGTAACTACAATTCCACATAATGATGTCTAGGTGTGCTGTTACAAGACAATAATAATACTTAATTTTCTCAATTTCTGTCAGTCAAATAGCAAGGAGAACTTATGGCAACGTATAGGTAGTTATTCATTATAATCAAACAAAGCAATTTACCTAAGCCTTACCTAAAATAGTACATAAGCAAATCTATTTCAAAACGCCTTCAATACGAAGAAATTACTTACGTAATTATCACTTCATCCACCACAATCACGACAGTTCACTTTAAATCAGAAACATATGATTACCAATCGAAAATGTCATGTTCTGAAATAAGCCACAGAAATCTGACATTACCAAGAAACTGTCCATAAGAAATGATAGCGCGACAACCCTATTCAACGTCTCAATTATTCACGAGCTTCAGGGCTGGCACCGATGAGATTTTGAGAGGATGATGACGTAATACGCCTGCGTAATTATATATGCGATTTGGATGAGATGAATCCTGAGAGAATGGTGGAACTATAGTTCTGTGGAGGTAGATCTTATGTTTGCTTTGGACAGTGCCTGCAGGTCATTGCTTATGGTCGTGTAAATTTGACTTTATTTCGGTGTAATGAATGATATATTGACGTCTAGGCCGATTGTAAGTCACGGCGGCTGCTCTCATTTAAGGAGATCAGCCAGCTGCGCAGGACATATTCGTCAGTTCACAAGCATGTGCGTCGCAATTTTTTTTTGTTGAGTTTTGATCACCCAAAGTAAAAATGTACACTATTCTATCTTTTCTCAAGGGAATTCTAGTTGTCTCCTTTAAAGTAGTCTTTGTAAAAGTTTAAACTAGTCAGCGGGTCGTTAGCAGTTTCCTAGCTTTTATGTCAGAACCAATTGGAACCTTTTAGAACGGTTCATTGGTCACTTTTCTCAAATTCTGCACTATCCAAATCTATTATTCTTTACTTCTTGAAAGAATCTTTGTCTTGTTAAAATTTTCGCTTGAAGTGCCATACAGGCAATTGACTGAAAACAAGTAATTAATCCGTCTTTTAGAGAACCCTAAAATAATAGACATGTTTTTTTTATTTTCTGTCACAAAAAATTACAATTAAGATACAACACTACATAAGTACAAATTTTACATAGACGTGACGTCACGAGGCCCCTCTTAATTTTTCCTGCATTATATTATTATATCTTAGTAAATAGTTAATGTTTTGTTAAAATAAAAAAATGTGTCCAATATTTTTGGCCTATCTAAAACGCGGATTAATAAGAATCACAGTTTTTTACCCTGTCGTCACGTCTATTCTTTCGAGGGTTTTCCAGAACGTTCCTAGGGGCAGCCCTAATCTCACACACACATAGACAGCATGGCCGTCTAATGCACTTATAGTTTCGCTGTTTCATTTATATTAGATTAGTATGTCTGCTTTTGAGACATGCATTGTGGCATATGAGACGTTTCGGCCTGTCGTTGCTTTATTATTTAAAGGGGAATTTGAAGTATGTGGTATCGATATATGGTCATATTATTGGTGATGCAAGCGTTCACGAACATTGCGTTTCTCACTAACATGCTCCGTAGAAATTTCTCCGCTCATCTAGATAAAGAGGAGCCTGTAGCCTTCTTCGATAAAAGGGTTATCTAATACTGAAAGATTTTGTCAAATCCTACCAATTCCGTCCACCATTATCAAGCAAGCAAGCTTGGTGATTAACGCTAAAACGTTCAGCGCCAGATAAGAGCTGTGCCCAGCAGTGTGACGATAAAAAGGGCTTATGATGATTATAGATTTTGACCATCCTGAAGTCACTACTAACCAACTTTAGATCGCTAAAGTTATGCCACCAGTACTCCACTCTACTTCTAGAACATTTAAAGTAAAAACAAACATCAGCTATCCCTTCCCACGCCGCTACCCTCGAGTGAAACGCGAGTTCAAAGCAATTTGCTTGCGCGCCGCTTTTACGCACTTCTTGGAACCTTAGGCCAGTTCAACCAGGTACGGTGAAAGTATAGCCTCCATGGAGAACTAAATGACTAGCGGAGGTGCCATAACGGAAAATGACATAAGAAAGTAGCGTGCCAAAATGCGGGTGAGTGGGGGACGAGGAACGTTACTGTTTTCACCCTCATACGACCCGTAAATTTTTTGTAGTACCATATATCGTTGACAGAGTTTTCAAAGAATCCGAACGCTTTATTAGTTCACGCGTTACTGATTGTTTTGGTCATGTCTACCGTACAAATTTGACCTAGAAGAAGGTGCCTGACCTACCTGCATTATGGCATCTCCGCTCATCTTTGATCCATGGTAGTCACCGTGATTAGCCGTGGTAGTTACCGTAAGATTATGGGGTTAGGACTGATATTGATTTGATTTGAATTAGAGCTAATCGTGTAGGTCGGGTAATGGTTGATAGGTAATCATTTGCAAAAGTTTCTTCGATTAATTTTGATCGAGTGATTTAGATTCTGGTGTATGTAATATCGCAATGAATCTGTTATAGGAAACGTCCATATATCAAATCGGGAGTTCTAGTAAAATAATATTAATCATCGAAGTACTAACTATTTCATACTTGTGATTTAGGTTGACGGATTTTATTCATAACTAGACACTTGCTAGCTCTTCATACGGAGCTACTATAAACGAATCACAGTATAAAGATGAAAAAAAAAATACTTAAAGCAAAAACTAAATGTTATTTTAAAGAACCCAAAAATATTCAACGCAGAATCAAAAGTTAATCCTATAAGCCTCAAAAACTTAACTCAAGCATTAAGTATAACTTACAGTCAATTTAAATGTTATTTAAATAAAACTATAATAATAAATCTAGTAGCACTACCAATTTATCTTTATTATAATACAGTTATCTAAGGATTTGGTCCTCCTCACCGTATCACACCGTAGCGTAACATTTCGGCTTACTTTTGTAATTAATGGATTTTTGTCACGAATTTATGTAAAATACTCGGCAGGTATGTGGTCGTGTTTTAAATGGGGACTACCGTTGTGGGTGGTCTAGAATAGTTTTAAGTTATGCGGTTTAAGATATACGGTGTGTATGTCGGGCATTTTAATTGCTTTTATTGGGTATTGTTTAGTCTTATTTTATCAGATTGACATGTCTATGTTTATGAGTGTGTTTGTTAAACACAAACGCATAAGATTTTTCATTGCACGTATTTTATATTATATTTAAATGCACGTTTATAACTAACATTATATCATACTTGAAGACAGTTGAAGATTACTTTACGTGCAAACGTCAAAATAAAATAGTATTACAGTACATATGATATTATATCACAAGGTTACTCATATCGTTCACAAATATTCCACATTTCTATCTTCAGCTACAGTTTTCAACATGAAGTTACGTAATTTGCCTATCGTACTCTTGTCACCCCTTTGTGGGCTACTTACTTAAAATCTTCTTTGTTTCAACTGCCTTTGTTAAAACCGTCATATTTTGCCGCATACCTACTTTAATTTTCAAACTTTCGAAATGATACGACGACGCCAAAAATGCTGGTAGTTTTTGCACTAAAAGTAGATCAAATCTCTTTGATAAATTACTTTCGTTGTAATTTATTAATACGCTGGTGATTTTAGTTTAAAATAAATTATTGTTTTATAGAATTAATCTTTCATTTTGCTATGATTTATAATGTTACGCTTCGGTGAAATGTTCTTCTAGTTGTTCTGTTTTACAAGTCATTACGTTTTCAATTTTATATTAACATCTAAAATACTACTTGAACTTTACTTATAATTTCATTTTCGTGTAAGTTCTTCTTAAAGACTTTTGTTTAGGCTGTTCATGATATTTTATTGACCCGTACGTAGCTTTGTCTCGGTAGAAATTCTGCGTCAAAAATCACTTGTATCAAAACTCATTTATGCTGCAGATTTAACTACCAATTTAATATTGTATAGGAACAAAAACAAGCTTCATAAAATGCCATATAACCTACACGAGCGTTACTAACACCAGCGTTGATCTCAGTCGCATTTACAATATGCCAAGCTTTGATAATTTTAGGCTCGTCTATTTTAAAGGCGACCTTTACCCGATGTTACGGGTCTGTGACACGGTCGGCTTATTATGGCGTTGTTGCTATGGTATTTACATTATCCTTCTTGACCCCTAAACAGAGTTATTTCTTGAAGAAGTATGTATTATTTTCCATTATTTGTGTTTGAATTTGGCTCAGTTCAAAAGTAACTGGATTCGATATTTAGGTTATTCTCCCAAAAAATCGTAGATAAAGCGCTTCGTCATAATTTTCATCAAACTGTAAAAATTCGCTGTTTCTTTAAGTTGAAAAATCTTGAAAATGCAATTGATCCTTAGCTTAAAAAATAAATACTTCCAAGACTTGAGCTTTCTTTCAACCAGATAATCAACTTTAAGTATTATTTTTACCAATATCAAACCTAAAACGGCTTCTAAAATCTTTAACAGCACAAAAGTAACTTCCTCCAATCAATAAATCGGTACCATTAATAAGTTGCGGACTCACCATTTGTCGCATTTCCCACGGCGCATCCACCATGCCATTACATATTCACATGTGGACTTCCTCGCGATTTCCTTCCATACCAATTAAATATTTATTGCTAGAAAATGTCACGGTACAAAATGGCAGCTCCTATTAAAGGCTATTTGAAGGCTTTGCCTATTGATTAGGTTGATAACTGTCACTTGGTTTTATAGGATGGTATTGCGTTTAGTTATAAGACTTTATATACTTGTAATCATGTATTTTTTGTAATAAAGTATTTTGTGCTACAAGTATTCAACAATTGTACTATGGGATTCAAGTTGGCAGCAAAATGTTTACTGGCTTTAAAAATTTCTTGCGAAATCTAGTAGATTCGCTTACTAGAGATATGATTTTTACAAACGGTGCATGTCCATTTTAGTAAGCAACCAGATAGATAAGTTATTGAAATCGCCATTACAAAATAGGCGCCATATAACAATTTTATAACACCTTTACTAGACACCCCCCTCAAATTCTTAGCATTACTTAGCTCGACTTGAGTCTAACTTAAGCACGACTAAGCTCAAGCTAGCAGGTTCAAGCATTTGAAATATTTCAAATCGCATAGCTAGTTACAATTTTCCAAGCATTTCCGTGTAGAGTGGTCGTTACTAAGTTTGGTACGTGCTCCGGCGGGCCGCAGGTTCGATGCTTGCGCGAAGCTCTCGACGTGACCTGTTATATGAAAGCTAAAGTGTATTTAACGTTGCCATTTAGCTTTGTTTTCGTTTGCTCCTAGATTTATGGTAAACAGATAGAAGTTGTGTTGTTTGTTGTTCATAGTTTTGCTTGTAAATCGAGCTGTTAAACTGTTATCTGAATTGCTTTTAAATGTAGGAAGCTGACGCAATAATTGGGGTGGTTTGAGTTTTGGTTGCGCTGCAGGTTTTACTTTTAGTCATGTACTTTAGTGGTATTAGTGTACATTTTATGAACCGATAAATAATTCACTACTTACTAACATTTTAAAATCGAATTACAAAATAATTTATTTAACAGTTTATACACAGTTACACACAAAACACAGACAAGAATAAAAATAGAAAAAAAAAAAATGTACAAAGGCACAGCTTATTTCAAAAGAAATCTCTTCTAGCAGGCTCGTTATGGCAGAGTTAGAATAGAAAATGATTGTTACTTTACTGTAAAGACTGATTGCATTTCGATGTAATTTAGCCGGCACACGATATAAATAAGTGGCTGAATTTGTACACAAGCTCATACACGTGTATACTCTTTACAAACTTAAAAAAAAATGACACACATTTAAAAAAAGAAGCTACCAATGACAGCTTCCTCCATAAACCCGCAACAGATGTCATGATAGCACAATAATTTGACATTAAGAGGGCCGATGAGCACTGGCGCGATGCCAGGCCGGAGATCGCGGTTTTAAAAATCCTTATAAATTCATAGTTATCTTTTAGGGATGGTGACTTTAGGAATATTTATGTCTTGATGATATGTTTTAATTTGGACTAGTGATACTTGAGATTAGCATTCAATTAAAGGAACTTAACAGTTTTATAATAAGAGTAAATACTGTTAGATACGAGTAGAGTAAATGTAGATTTTTCACGACAACATATACCTACCTATTCAAGAGAATTAAGTCCTTAGTGTCATAAATGTATGATATATTCGACAACACAGTATTCACAGCATATAACTGTCAAAATAAAAAATCTATAACGCATTTAATCAAGCTGAAACTCTAACAAAAACTATGAAATATTCGTTAAAACCGGCCACCAAACGGTTTTCGTCGACGAATGCGAATCGTAAAAGTAACGCGAGAGCATCGCGCGATAAATCGTAGCGTTTCGCCAATAGCGGCAGTTAGCGGCATGTGCCGACGCCGGCCGCATCTCACACCGAAACGAACATTATGAAAAAACAATTGAAAAAAAATGGATTATAGTTCGGCCATTCAGAGAATGCGTTCCTGACACGTCGCGATTGAACTGACGACGTAACTACATTCATTGATTATTGATATAATAATGTTGTTTTAATGCTCCTCAATTGTTAAAACGGTAAACAACCAGCAAAAATATTTTTATCGTAACTGCAACGCCATTGCAAAGTTACGTCGTCAGTTCAATCGCGACGTGTCAGGAACGCATTCTCTGAATGGCCGAACTATAATAAAAATAATACATAAAAATTGCGTGGAAGAAATCTTGGTATTGATAAATCTTTTTCAGAAAATGTTAGCTAGAAGAAAAAAAGATTGATGGCTTTGTCTAGAAAAGTGACAGAATAGGCTAGCAAAAAATAGGTCTTACTAAGATTAGATTTTTTACACATATAAGTGGGCTTTTCGCATTAGGTATAGAAGAAAAAAAATCGTACTTGATAAAATACATACTCAAATAAATTGCTTTCATAACTCACCCAAAAAACTAAACTTATAAGCGCTACAGATGTCGCTGTTAACGGTACATTTCACACTAATCTAGCACGTCGTGTACTAAACAACATTCATAAATTGTCGCTTCGTAGTTACGGAACGAGTACAAATGCGCATCGTTGATGTTCATTCGCTTGTGTTGAGTGCGGACGAATGTATGCTGTGAGCCGCGACGATTCACATATTAGGGGTATCTTTAGAAGTTACACTGGTGGTAGAAAAAAGAATATATGTATACAATAAGTGGCAATAACATTTCCAATACTATTCTATAAAATTGAATTGGCCACTTCGATAACGTTGTAAAGAATAATGTGCTACCAAAACTCAGACTTCATTGAATTCTCCTTTAATCTCTATTGCAGTCATAAAATTCAATACACTCTTTTTCTTATCAAAATAAATCCTAACTGCATCGATTAACTTTTATTTACATTCAAAAATATAATTTTCTAATAAAATTTGTACATTAAAATTAGCCAATCGAATCGGGTATTACACTTCGGTGTAATAGACAGCCGATATCCTCTATCTTTAGTGTGTTCCCAGTAAAAAGTAATGGTCAATGCATTCTTATCTGACACTACCAGTTCACCAATTAGATTATTTTAACGAACATTCTGGAAATTAGTTTTTCGCTCTGATGTTGGTACTACAGTTAAAGTTCGTCGTTTATGACCGACGGTGCAGTTTTGTGTTGTTTATGTTGGTAGTACGTTTTTATGGTTTCATGTTAGGAGTTTTTTGTAACATCGTTACACAAAATAAATAAAATAAATTAGATTATATACAGGCAAGTTTTTTTTTGTAAATAAGAAAAGTCAAAGTTTATGTCCGTATAACACTAAGTATATGCCTCGATGGGCTATTAAGACGACATTACAGCCTAAGCAGACCAACCAAGGCATAAAATTAAACCAAAGAGAATTACAAACAAACAATAAAGAGGGGAACTATAAAAATTCAACGCAATTGAGCATTTAATATAACTAACTATTCTCTCAAGTCTTTTGTAGCTTTCTAATGAAATGGAGGACCTCTGCCTTGTAAAAATAAACCTCGGTTGATGGGCGACAGAGGGGTGAGGTGGGGAGGCCAGGGGGAGGGGGTTGTCTTGTCGCGAAGGCACACTCTCGATTAATTACAGTCGTAATCCAACTTGGTGGGAACACTGTTTACATTATATTTGAATGTCATTGCTTGATATTATGCTTTTCGCGGAAAAAAATTCTTTTTCTCTATATTTATCTTAATTAGTATCAAGATATTTTGCTATGTGTAGTAATATCTCTAAGATAATAAAATAAGGTTTGGCTAGGAAGATGCATTAGCGTACGTTACATAATAAATAAAATTCACAGCAAAGAACGTAATAATCTCCAGCCACAATCTACCAGGCAAGCATGATCTCAGAGAAAGTTAGCAAATTGTAGCATTAAATCTTAAAGTCCGACAGGACACTACCTACGAACACAAGCTATATATCGCATTTAATAAATTGGCGCGACTTTAACGAGCTACCAACGAATGTTTCTCCTGAGAGCAATCCTGGGAACGCTAACGTTGCGAAAAACATGGCTTTCTGTGTAAACATACCTTTATATATTACTGTAGAAGAAAAAATACAACTCCTTGATTGCTTGGGCGCCTAGTACCCTATTACTTATTTGGGGTATAAATGAAATGGTTTCCTTTTAGTAATGTTTTCAAAAAAGGTATTAATATTTGAACGAACCGCCTACGAATAACTTAGTTTTCTATTGCCGGCTATCGAAAGGTAAGAATCAACTAATATGAGTTATAACCAAGTTTATTCGGCCTTATAATTTCGTAAACACAGCTACCAAATTAGTGTTTATCGTAACAAATGAAATTACATTAGGTACTACTTTTTTCCTCTTTCTATTCGTGTCCAAAAAGTTACCCTCTATTTTTACAAGTTCAGATGTTTTTTCCCAGAAATACATTTCAATAAGATCTAGTCTTTACAACAATAACAAAGTCGAAGTCACGAAGTCGCATTTTCATTAATTTCCTGAGTTTGGAAGTCGCACCAGGCACATTAAGCGTCTTCCAGTCAATTGCTCCCGAATATCAGTAGTAATGGCTGCTGTCAAGTGTCAGTTCGTGTTATAATATCAATCCGGGGTGAAACGCCCTGTAATTTGGCCACCACGCCAAATATAAAAGAAATTTTCCTTACTTAAAGTTGCTCGTTCAGTACAAGAATTTCTAGACTACGATTTAACATCTTACATTGTACAAATTAAAACCAAGCCTTAATTAAAAACAAATTTCAATACCACTCTTAAAATTTGCTCCAACAACCGCCCAGTGCTCTAAATCGACTTACATTCCAGAAAAAAGTATGCATAAACAAAATTCTTTTTAAAAATGTCCAGCGAACTCTTAATTGAATACACTTTGAGGCATTCAAAGTATTCAACGTTTTTCCACGAATAAAAACCGTGAGCAGTGGAATACCGGTGAATACCGACGATGCCGGAGATAGGAGCCACTCAGCCACCGCACTGCGAATTTTCAAAAAGATCGCTCTAAAACTTTTGGATTGGAAGCTGGACCAAGATTGTACGTAGATTGCATCTCGCTGTACTTTTAGTGTGAATATTATCGTTATCATCATTTTCGCATGAACTATCTTCGATAGTAAATAAATAAATCAATTAACATTATGTGACACTAATTATTTCTGTATTATGATTATTTAGACTCTCGAGAAATCTATACAAAACTTTTGGCTTTCTCAAAGTGTGCAAGTAAATAACCGTTTGCGATCAATAAGTCAAATTACAACTATGTAAATAAAACAAATTCCTGAGCCACATTTCAAAACTCACTCTATTTTAGAGCTCATTTAATTCCAAACCATTTCGATACAATTTGACTTTGAATCCGTTCTAATCCCGATCGAATTTCAAGCAGATCACGAGATCCATTCTAATTTAATTTAACAAGCTGCCCAAAGTCTGAACGTGGTACTAAAAATCAGCTGTATGGAAAGAAAAAAAGGCTAAGAGTGTTTGTTTGTAGAGAATTTTCTAACCGGTAGATTGAATTTAAAAGTTGGTGGCTTGTAGTTACCTCAGGTTGAGTTCTGCTCGAAGTTAAGTGAGCGCTCGAGACTTGAACTAGACTTCGATAGGTATGTATATTGTATACTTTTTTTTCTAGCTTCATTTTGGTTTGGCTCACTGGGTTTTTATGGGAGTTTCGTGTACATTGATTTGGGTGGTGTTAATTGATTGTTTTTGAACAGTATGTTTTTCTCTTGTTAATTATTTTTTTTACTTTACTACATCGTATCGTCATATAGTCGTACATTAAATAATTACATAAGGTAAAGAGCTACAGTATTACACTAGCTAATAAACAAAGTAACGAAGTTTAAAAAACCTCAGAAATATCCCCTTTGTTAAATAATAATATAATTAAAACTCGGTTTCAACAAAAATATAATTCGGTTTATTCAGTAAAATCGCGCTCATGTAATGCGAGCAAAATTTAATTTATTAGTACGAATGTGCATACCCGCTGCAAGCTTTCATTTTCCTCTTAAAATAAACATGTAAGTTTATTATTCAATTTTAACATCAACAAAGAGAATTACGATTTTCGTTATAATGCTACCAAAATTCGATTCAGTTAAACAATCAGTTGGGTTTGACAAAAGATATATGAATCGTTGGGGAAACCAATAATTTTCAATGAATATGGTTGAAAAGTTGCGTAGTGGTAACGCGCAAATGATGGAACATTTCGTTTTATAACTAATGCTACAAAAAAGTGGTAAAATGTGTTAAGCACAAACTAGTTATTGCATACGGTTTCGCTTCTTTCAAGGAGAATTATTTTACTTACACTCTAAATTGTATTCAGTTACTTTTTGTATTATGAATCACGGCACCATTCCGTTTCAAATCGATCGAACAAACGAACAAAGGTTCTTCCGCCCAAATAAAATAAATAATTACACGAAAAAAACTGCAATTGGATGCGACGCAACGAACACAAAGGCATTTTAGTGCAAAAAAAAATACAAAATGGACCGAAAAGGCAATAATTAAATTTACACGGATTCGCTCAAACATTTGCGATGCATTTTTTGGGCGACGGTGCGGGGCGTTGTAAAGAGAAATTGATTTGGACAAAGTGGGCGCGGGGGGGCGGGCGGATATCGAAAGCTCATTTCCGGCGAGCGGGGCGCTTCCGCCCCCGCCCCACGCTCGGATCCGCTCGCTTTTTACTAATATAGTGTAAATAATACCGGCGGATTCGTTTTGAGTAAATTTGCTTTTGTAAGTCCGTTTTGTAGTAACATTACTTTAGGTTTTTTCGCAAATTGGTTAATTGATTAACGTTTTAGGGGTCCGCTTGGGTCGTCTTTTTATTTTAGGTTTCTATTTCATTTCGTTGTAATGTTTGCGTTGAAGAAACTCAAGTGAGCCACTCTTAATATACTGGAGCAGCTTAACAGAGATGTATTTATTTGCTTGAAATATAGGAAAGATAAAAGCTTCTCACAATATCTCAATTCACTTTTCATGGAAATAGGTTTCGCTCATAAAAATATTGTATTACAACACTGAAAAAATTATACGGATGTAATAAATTCTACGAACACTCACTAAAAACATAATCGACAGTCGTCTTCTAACAAAATCAGATCTTCACTACTTATTTCCCCATTTGAAGTGCGCCTTCCAATTTGCAACACACGTAGTCGTACACAGTTGCACTACCCACTACTTGGGCCCCGCGCGTTCCATTGAACTCGCATTGATATCCGGCACCGGTATTACCTCTTTGTTCCCCGTCACTTTGTAACCGAATGTACCAGTACATTTTTATTGCCCATGAAATTACGGAAGGAAAGTAGCTTTACTACGTTTTATATTTTTATGGTTTTTATTCCTGTTTATGAGCTGTGAATGTGTCGCTGTTTGAAGGCGGTAATGTTTTAAGTCTTATGAGGCTTAAAAGTGTCATAAATCGGCAATTACCTGAAGAACCTTTTTGAAAGCTTTGGCGCTATATTTTTATTTTTTATACCTCTATGTAGCACCTAAGCTGGCTTACGTAACAATATCATATTACCTAAATAAAATAACTTACAAAAAAAATGAGACCTTTTTCAGACATTATGCTATGTCTGAAAAAGGTCTCATATCGCTATGCATATTTTATTCAAAAGCTAAGTTACAAAAAATCCAGTTTCCTTTAAACACTTTATCAGCATTTGTCCCAAAATAAGTTAACATTAACAATAGCACGATTTAGTCACAGTTCACACAATTTTACAACATCAATACGGGTTCCATTACCTCAAGGGTATGGTAACAATAGGAAAACACTTCGCTTCTAATTGGAGATGTACGTGCTCACAGGGTTGACGCAAACACTGATTCTGTGGACGTTTTAATGTGAATGAATTGGGGATTTTTCTTGTTAATGTTGAAGTTTTAAATAATATTTCAAGGCTATAATGAGTGGGTTATTCTCGTATCTATAATTAATTTTATAAAGTTGAAGAGATGCTTTGTTTTAATGCGCTAAGTTATTGCAGGGCCAATTAAAAAAATCTTTCAGTGTTACATAACGGAAGCAAGTGGTAAGATAAGGTTATTATTTCATTTGCCCAGTAATTAGTAGCATCAAGGCGTTTGTCTGCGTCCCATAGGCAATAATTGCCGCACCAGGTTAAACCTATATACATCTCCAGGGTCTACCTCCTGTCCAAATACTATCTCAATCGGTACAGCCTTGAAGCCTTAAAGAAATATACTTTTCGTGTTCATAAATTCGTCTTCCATTGCGCCAGCCCTATGCATGGAGTGCAAGAAGGTGGCGCGTCCTCAGAGAATTTGTTCGCGTTCGGTAATGCACTGTTTTGTTTGAAACGAGTGCAAAGTAAAAGCAAATGTTTGCTTATTTACTATTTGCTCAAAGATTTCTGATACGTATCTTGAGATACGGTTTCGAGGTACAAAATATTTTCAATACTCCTGCACTTACACGTGCGAAATAATTTAATTATCATCCTCCGAGCCTTTTCCCAAAAATACTTAAATTAATCAATCAATTAATCACTTAAATTAATATTTAAGTGAAATAAAATTTTGATGTTACCGTAGGTATGCGTTTCACATGTCTCGCTGTTTAACTGGCATGCAAATTTTATTATGACCATTATCATAATATAATCTTAATAACATATCTTATTAATATTATTATCTCATATTGTTACTAAAACATTGACATTCAGTTTATTAATTTGGCCATTACTTAGAAATAATTACAGGATAAACATATAACTTATCAACACAATAGATAACAAAAAAATAGTAGGTACGCAGAAATTGGTGTCTTGTTATTTAATGCCTAAATTGGGATGGCTTTTGTTGTGTGTCAATTTATTTATTATGTGTACAAAGTAGGCTGATTATTTTTATTAATTTATGATTTGAATCTTTGTAAGTCAGATCTGATCTTAGAGATAGTATCTGGTTGGTTGAGCCGTCAACATATATTACGAATCTTTAATATTATTAAAGACATTATGATTTTTAATTGATTGACTGACAATATTAAAATGATTCTTATATAAATAAATTATGTGCATATTTGCACAAATTGTTACTTAAAGTTATTAATTAACATTTCACTTTACATCAATGTCTAAGTAATCTCCAACACTCGATACGTAACAGAGCCATTTAGACCGTATTCAAATCAAATCAAATCACCTTTATTTTCAGGCATCAAAGGCCCATAGATAAATACCTTAAAACTAGCATACATATGTTATACAAAATTGTTAGTAAATAAAAACTTAAAACTATGTTAATAGCACTTCCTTATGCACTATGGCACTGTGCGGTCCTGTGGCACTTGTCCGCGGAAGCGACGGAACACCACGTCCTGTGGCCAGAAGTTTTCGTCCAACACGAGGTGCAGGAAACACGTTGGCACTCGCACCACGAACGCCTTGAAGTTGGCGTTATGGCGCGACTCCAGCAGCTGCACTCTCGGGGCGTACTTCAGCTTCTGACGCACGTACTCCACGATGTCCTCCGCCTTAGTGGTGTAGTGTAGGCGGGAGATGTACACCGGGGTGTTCGGCTTGGCGGCACGAATTTTGATGTTTGGCTCAACAGGAGCCGTGCCGCAACGATTCTTGTTGGTTCGCTGACGGCGCTTCCTCCTTTGCACCGTAACGAACCCCTCATCGTCAGCCCGATTCTGTCCCTTTACGGGCACGGGCTTCTTCGTAGCATCAATTTTGCTACCTATGACGCTAGCGTAGTCTCGACGTACATTTTGATGTTTCGCCGAGGCTGCAGAAACGAGCAGCTGATCGAGCGGTCGAGCGGCGGCGAGCGGAGGAGCCGCAGGGACGGGAGCGGGGCAGCGGGGCGCACGAGGCGCGCACTGTGCCGACTCAGCGTTCGGCGGTGACAGCGGTGACGGCGACAAAACTGCTGACGCGAAACTTGCACCCGATACATCGAGGCACGCTCCGCGCCGCATGTTTACGTTCGATGCACCCACAGGTGACCCAGTTACAGTCACCGATTTACGCAACTCGTTAAGTTCGCTGCGCAAATCGGCGACTGTAATTTGGGATGCATCTAACTTCTTCTGTACATCCGCAAGACTTGCCTTTAGAAAGACGATGTCTTTCAGCAGGCTCGTAACGTCGACGTGGTCGAAGGTGACAGGCGGAAGCTTATTCAGATCCTTCGCCACAAACGTCGGCACGTCGTCTGGATCGGTCTCCTTTAGCAGCGTGATGATGTCCTGAATGCTCTTCTTTGTCCCGTCACGCCGGCGGGACACCATCTGGTCGCTCTTGTTGAGCAACCTGTACAGCAGCTGCTTTGCAGCAGCGACGTCATCCTCGCTGAAGTTCGACGCGCAGATTTGGACAGCGGACACCTCGTCCATCACGTCCAGCTTCTGCTGCAGGAACGCCAGCAGCTCATTCGCCACGAGTTGTTCACTCATGGCGATTAAAAAACGACTAGCAACGGCTTGCGCCGCGCTAAATTCTTATTTGTAATAAACAAATATACGCGTCAGCAGCACGACTGCATCGATTCGCAGCTAGTACGAGACTGATAGCTAGTATTACCCAAACCCGTATTTTGGTGATACGAAATATGGAAATACGTGTTGGATGTCGAAGTGCTGTGAGGATAAAACAAATAGGTGCAATATATCATTGGGCTGTACATGATTTATTTGTGAACATTGATTCATATTTATAGTATTGTTTAATGGAAATTCCTCTGAATATACGTGTCGTTTTGTAAAACGGTTCTCCGTGGGCATTTTTTTTTTCCTATATTTGTCATATAGTTTGTAAAAAGAGTCAAAAGCTTGCCGTAATTGATATTGTAAAAAGATTTATTTAAAGCGTGTCTGAAAGGGATCCTGTAGTTCCTGATATTACGTATATCGACGATCATACGATCACTCAACTGTCATTTAATCATCTTTGGCAGTCGTTACGGGTAGTCAGAAGCCAGATAACTTTTAACTGGCTTGAGGAGTCGCTCCTTGTAAAACACTGGTACTCAGTAGCATCCGGTTAGATTAGAAGCCGACCCCAACATAGTTGGGAAAAAGGCTCGGAGGATGATGATGACTTGTTGAATTAAAATTTTATTGTGTAACATAGTTTAAAGCTCAAAAGCTTACCAAAATTGGATATGTCTGAAAAGGATCTAGTAGTTTTAAAGATTTTCTATCATATACCTAAAAACATAGTAGCCGACCCCAACATAGCTGGGAAAAGGCTCGGAAGATGATGACATGCGGTGACAACAATGATGTGTAGAGTATTTTAATATTACTTTTACACATAAAATATGAACAAAAAGTTAATCTAAAACTAACCGTCATATAAAACATAAAGTTTAACTTAACTACAGCATTACACTCGTCATGTTTCTGCAACTCTGGTTTATTAACTCAACTCTTAAGCGATAAACTAAAGTTACCTGTAAATAGTAAAACTAACTGCATGTAATGTTACGTCATCGTGTTACTGTAGTTTACGAAGTGAAGTTAAGTTTCTGTTCATATCTGATATGCTTTCATGAAGTTTGTGTTTGTAGGTGTAACTACAGAAGTAAAAGTATGTATTTCACAATAACATTGTAGACCTGAGAGCGAGCTAAATTATTGTATGCCCAAATGTGTTTATTGATGTGATATAACTTCTTTAATTACTGATATAAAGCACTAAATACTACTTCACTGTAGTTTTACACAAAATAGGTATGTGCTTATATTATCGACAAAAAAATAAATTACTTTTATAAACATAACATAAAATAGCATTTAAACACATTTTAACAAAATATACCTACCACCTCCTTTATAGAAGTATTACCAGTCTTCACATTCTATGTTGACAATGAAGTACTATAAATCGTCCCTACCACGCGTTATATAAACAGACTTAGCATAACGCCAGCACTTCAGGCGACTTCATGGCTGAAGCCTTCATGAATGATGCAGAGGCTATCAGTTATCTGATCACGGATGCCTTACACCCTCACCTATATTCGAGAAGTCACAGCTATTTTACAGACGTGTTGGTGTAAATGCGCAGATCCACTGAGGCGTAACATAGTTGCTTCCAAACGCTTCGCTTTTTTTTCATTTCACTTGAAACATTTGCAGAATTGAAGTTAACGTTTACTGTACGCAGTTTCTGTAACACTGGAATTATTTAATTTAATTGCATTACAAAAACTACGTTAAAATATAATACTTATTACTATCCGAATAAAATATAAAATTGGGCCGCATAAAATCATGACACACACAAACATCATGGCAAGTTAGTTTACTTTATTGCAATGTAAAATAACGCAGTTGCACCATGCCTTGAATCAAAAAACATTTCATGCTGACATATAAAGCTCAGTCAACTGACATTGCACACTTTTTACTCAATAACATTTACTTTGACTCAAAAGACTTCAATTTTGAAATATGAACGTGTAAAACAAAAGAGAGTTTCGACACGAATCCCCGTCATTTTCGCGCAACGTTATGCCATAGTGGGCTTTGACCTTTACCGGCCACATTGACACATGTCACCCCGTTTATCCCGGAGAAATATTACACATGCATTTTTTATCCGACCGCTCAAAGTTGCTTGTTTAAAAAGAGCTTACCTTGTACGTTGTGAGTCTATATTTTATTTTAAGCTTGTATTAAATTACATAGTTGCAGAGTTATTATGTAAAACAGTGTTTATGGTAATTAATCATGAAGTTATTTCAGTTTTTATTTTTGACGGTCTTAAGCTAAATAAGCCTTAAATCTATTTGTGTAACCTTTATTGTAGCTTCCTAATTGTAAGCGTCTGATATTTCATGATTGCTGAGCTCTCAAAAATATGGCACAATCTCTAATTTTACAAGCTTTTACTCAGGCAGTCCTCCACTGGAGATTAACTCGCATCTTTAGCAGTCTCTAAAATTTGGTAGCCTTTACTTAAAACAAGACTCTAACATACTTGATAAGACGGTAAAAATATGGACAATAAAAGTGATGTAGACCAGTCACATCACTTTGTAGCTACCGCCCATCACGCCAGCCAATAAACAACTTAAATAAATGTTTATTTAAAAGAAATCCCATTAAAAAACAAACATGTTTTTCCTTCAAGCTCAATTAAAAATAGCCCACAACAATGAGTATCGATCGTTAATTTCATTAGACGTTGAACGAGCGGCTATTATAGATTCCAGTTTAAATTAAACTTTCTGTGTTAACAGGAAGTTTAACTGAGAATTTAACTACTGACTAATTTGTATTCAATATTTTATTGTTGGCCATTTGTTTTGTTTGGTAAGGAATTTTGTATTATGCGGAAGTTAGTGGATGTTTGAAGTTTATTGTGTTGCGGAGCTAAACTTGAATTTATGTGTATCAATGTTATTTCTAGCTAGTATCACTTACACCGCACTTACTAAAACTATGGATTTTGTAACAATTTGTCTCATCGTTCCATACTTAGATAAAACGGCACTTGTGGACTTCGTGACATATGCCATACCATTTCCATAGAATCTCTGAAAAGTAAGTAAAATAAAATAACTTTTAAATACCTAACCAATGAACATTTGGGATTGTCATAAAGTAATTAATTAATCCCCTTCTAAGCCATAAATCATGCAGAACCAAAAAATAAAAGAAAAGGATCTCCATAAAAAGGGGTACAATGAAGATATAAAAAAATAAATCAAAGTGAAGTCAGGCGTACAAAAATGTTAAGATATGCTTAACCCTAACGTGACGATCCTACGGACAAACAGGGTTGACAACACAATCCGGAATTGGGGGCCCTTTTTCTACCAAGATCTACTTTTAATTTTCAAATTTTAGTTGGACAGCTACGTAGTTGAGTATTTAAAAATAATAAAGAACCACATGTTCTTTGAATAATAATGTCAATAGACCTCGAGTGTTCTGAATGAGAAATGGATCTGTAGCATAGTGTCGGAGATTTCCCTTACGTTTGTAATGTTTTTCGTTCATAACACATTATAGAGGTAAAGCAGTACTCAAAGACAGAACATATTCACATCTAGACAGCAAACACCAACATCTGGACCTAAATAGAAACACTTGACAGCCCTACAATTGCCGTGGGGTGCAAGTTTCTTTCAAATTCATCCATCTTTTGACAGGCCGGGGTGGGTCAGTTAGACGACGGACGTGCCGGGGGGTGGGGGGTAGGAAATGAGATCCCACCCCTCGGGACGTTTTGCATACAGATTGGGTTGGACCGCCGGCCGTCAGATATGGGGACATACGTATTTTGGGGGCCCGCAGTTGAGACGTGAGCTGTGGAGGGTTGGATCGGTATTTTTTGAGATATTTTAGAATTTTAAGTATTGTAGTAGTAAATTCTCACTAATAATTTGTAGTTAACGGATTTATTAATTGGCGTCCGTTTTTAATGAAAGCACGATATTCCAAGAACTAGCTAATAATTAGCTTACCATGGGCCAATCCAACAGTGTGTGAGGGTGTCAACATTATTTATTATTATTTTTTCAATACAGTTAGCATTTGGTGTCTTTCAAACCCAGTACGTCTAACTTTAGATACCGTCTCCTTAAACATATTATACAACAATTAAAATGACGTACAACATTCAGTCCCTGTCCGAATACACAATAGCTATCTTATATCCCTGTATGTATATACCTACACAGTGGTACCACAATGGGACAGTGTTCGAAGCTTTAAAAGAGGTCGGTGGTCATTGAAGTTACATTACCGTTTGACCAGCGCTCCATTGTTCTCTTAAATGCGACTATTCTCCTATCTGCATAACGGAGACTGAAGTTCACACAAGTCTTGTTTTTTGACATTGCTTAAAAAAACTATTTTAAAACTTTGTTTACATTTATATTTTAAGGAATAACTTTCATGTTTCTGAAAAGGCTAGGCAGATGATGATGATGATGATTACGCAACAGAAATGAAATCCAAATATGTTTTCGCCTGCTATTCAATAGTTTACCTCAAAGCATTTCAATCCTTAAACTTATAATCATAAGATTCAAAATCCCTTCTAGATCCTTTCTACTAAATAAAATGACAGGACCTACCTAATCAAAAAACAGGCCTAGCTTTAAAATACAGACTGAAAACCAGCTTTGATATACCAATTCCCAGCCGTACAAAAGTATAATTGGATTTTGTTGGTTTAAAAAAGTGGGGTCCCAATAAATTGGTATAGGTTCCCCTATCACCTGGGACCTAACTCCGAGTTCAGTTCAGTTTTACAGTTTTTGAAACAATGGTAATAATGCGTGGGTGAATTTTTAATGGGTTAGATAACGTTGTGGGGTGATTTTTAGTGGTAATGTGACAAACGTTTAGACATACTATAGCATGTTTTATTGTTTTTGTATAAACTCTTGTTTATATAGGTTTCTTACCTGTAATAATGAATTTAATTTATTACAAACACTACTGGTTCTTTTATGGTCTTCAGCAAAAAGAAAAACGTCCAAATAGTTTGTTAACTTTTTTACTGAAAATTACGAGGATTTATTTTACGAATCACTACAGTTTTTTTTTTTGTAATCTGAAATGTTACTCAATTTACTCAATATAAAATAATACTGCTGAAACTCAAATCCATTTACATAGTCCTATATAAATTTTCTCTAACAACACATATAAAAAATAAAATTAACTTATAAAATCTCACACAGAAGGCTTAACATAAGCCAGTATAAACCTTTTAAAAATCACTTAACTTTAAACGATAGAGTGAGGAACGATTATTCACAGGGCGACATTATCGCTCGACGACCATGATTGATCGAACATTGATTCGTGACGGTGTGAATGCGCCTGGCGGTCTATTAGAGCCGTATGTCACACCGATGCGTAACGGGGGAGCAATTTCTTTTTTATTGTTAGTGATAAATATAAGGATTTTTAGGGAATGATTGCGCTGTTTTTGGGAGGATTTGCGATATTGTTTTGGCTGAATAGAGCAGATATTCTTGTGTATTAAAAATTTGATTACAATGGAAACTAGCGACCCGCCCCGGCTTCGCACGGGATAACAGTATTTCTCAACTATTTAATGGATGTTATTATACATATAAACCTTCCTCTTCAATCACTCTGTCTATTTAAAAAAAAAAAAAAACGCATCAAAATGCGTTGCGTAGTTTTGAAGATTTAAGATTTAAGCGTACAAAGGGACGTAGCGATATAAGGACTAAAAAGCGACTTTGTTTTATACTATTTTGTGATAATACTCTGTCACCACATCAAAAATATAGCACAAAAATTAAACTAAAATATTATGTAATCCCTCTACTACGAGATACCAAAAGTTTAGAGAGAAAAACGTTACGTAATTCCCAAATAACTTCTACAACATCCGTAGCAAACAATTCAATCTACGTACGTAGCGCGTAGCTCGTAGCGTCGTAGCGCTTCGTAACCGGCGGCGCTACGCAGGGCGGTAACGGTAATGTAATTATTGAATAATATGGCTCGAGCGAGCTACGCCGGTTGCCGTAGCGATAATCGTAGTCCGTAGCAAATTTAATGGCGGACTACGTGTTTTTACAATTAGAGGGTTGCTAATAGTATTTAATAGTATGTTTTGACTTACACATATATGAATATTACTTAATAAATTCAATATCGGCCTCAATAAATAATTTATCGGCCTCAACAACAAAACACAAAGTCACACACACAGAGAAAGTAATAAAAAAATACTGTAAGTAAGTTTTTATCTATTTTGTTCAGTAGTGTCTTGTAACAAAGAAATATGTAGAGACAGAAGCTAGCAATCACGATAACGAGGACATTTGTAACGTTACGACAAGGAGACGACATCTATACGACATGTATACGACAGGAGTTCGACACTTCACTAACAGTTGTCCGAAGGAAATAAACTTATGACTTGAAGGTTAGTTAACGTTTTAAAAACATACATTTATATTGGGACAATTATATTGGGTACTAACAGACCTGTTTTTGACATGGAATTTCATTATTCTTGATCTTCAAAAAGTATTTCAGTTACTATTTATTTATTTATTTTATCAGCGCAGTGTACACTCAAGTAGACAATTTATTGATTTCTAACACTTACTTCGCGTATAGACATTAGTATAGACATTAGTATTAGACATTTAAATAAAACTACTTTTACTTTTTTTTAGTCTGCCCGTGACCATGGATGCTGTAAAGGATCCGAAACGTCGGGATTAAATAATATTAATATAACGCGATAAAATCCGTAAAAGTAGTTTTATTTAAAGTAGACAATTATTGAATTACTTTTGTGAGATAAATTATTTGTAGTTTGTGATATTTTAATAAAAAATCCTGCCTTTTTTCATGATCACAAAAACTTTAAAAAAATATTTATATAATCTACATTATTTAATGATAATTAATCTCATATAGGAAAACATTAGCATCCTTTTGCAAATACAACTAAGTAACAGAACCTCCAATATACAGGGTGTGTCGTTCACAATCACATTAAATCCTAGCGCATATACTTTATGATATTCTATGGCGAATTGTGAAAAAAATACCTAATCCATTCAGTAGTTTAACCACAGGAGTCATTTTTCGTTTTTATAATTTACAACAGCATGTGTAAAGCAGAGACAAAGTTATGAGTATCGAATGATTTGATCAGTTGACAGCTGTCAGTTTTCAAGGGAGAAGTTCAGTTGTTTGTGATGACTGACTTTTATATGGTGTTCTAATTTTCACACATTTTTATTCTATTTACTTTGTTTGAAAAATTCATCTTTTTTTATTTTTACGTATTTTTCTTTTATCTTTGTGTTAATGGACATATATTAACCAGTATATTAACGCATTTCATTTAATGTGATTATGAACGACACACCCGATATATAAAAACTTCTACTTAATCCAGTACATAACACGAACGTACTAGTTTTATCTGTTACCCCACATAAACCTTAATGTTTAATAGTTGGCGCGAAATTATTTCCAAAAGCTTCCTCTCGGTTAGGCTGCGGTCTCACTACATGTATTACATAAAGTTGGTAATCATTATTGTTGGGAATGATATTGATAATTATTATCAATGTTATGTCTTTCGAGATGATAATTTGAGATTTGAATTTAGATGATTATTTTTTTATAAACATATGACTGTCTAGAAAGAAAGAAAGAAACATTTATTTGGAAGAATATGGGTACGAATTAGTTATTAGTTTGTCGTTATCCAGTTCTAACTATACTCTGCCATAATCAGGCGTACAAATTCGATCGCGATCTATGTGGTGTGAACTGTTTTTCCATGGTTTTTTGCATTAGTCGACTTAGCTACCGAATTTAAATTATTTCATGTTATGAAAAACATAGATAACTTATTCAACACAAAAGCCTGGTATTGTAAATTATCAGACACACATTTTTCTACCCAGTCAAATAAAAAAACCCTTCCGATTCGTGTGACACAACACGCCCACCCCACGATCCGCCATTTTACCCATAAACAAAACAGACACAGGTGTGTTGTCGCGGTTTAAAAAACCGCCAGTTCTGCGCCCACCCTTAAACTCCCGTCGTAATTACACCGTTTTCAACATTATCATAGTGAAGTACGTCCAATTTCGGCTTGACGACTTTTTTACGAGTTTTCGACTCGTAAGTAATTTACGAGGTCGTAAACTCACCGAGCACTATATAGCGTTGATAACAATGTACTGAAGTATTTTAGTGAATTGCTTCTGATGTCTTGAGGCAGGTGGTGGCTTTTAGGCTTTGAGAAACACACATGGTCTTATAGGAGGTGTGTAGGTTCTGAAATATCAGTCCTATGTTTGCTTAGCTGGCTACATTATAACGCCTAGTCTATAATGTGAGAGATTAACTACAGAATCGATTGAGAGGAATTTTGGTACAGAGATGAGTGGTGCAGTAAGAACCTTGGCTAAGTACTTGCTTTTCATTCGAGTAATGGCACCTAGTGGAGCGCCTAAGCTACTTTTGGGGTGACGTGAGTAGTTCCAGTGAATATATAAAAAAAGAAAAGCTTTCTCCTAGATTGTTAAAGTTTGATTGATGAAATAATTATTTTATTTGTTTCAAAACTTAACAAAAAATACTTTGAAATGGTATTCACAATATAACCCCCTTTTACCTACCCAGCTTTTATTTAACCCACTGCCGACCCGCGCCAACATCGCGCAGTAGGCTAAATAAAGTAATTTATGCTGTCGTAAACATTCGGTTATCGCTGTGATAACAATGTGTTAAGATATTGTTGGGAAACGCCACGCGATGCCTTACCGAGGGGCTAGGGCAATACAAAGCGAATTCAGCTGTAATTTAACTAGTATTGTTGTGAATTTTAAGGAAGGAATTTGTCAAAATGTCAATTCATTTATTTCACTAAGGTCTTTAAAAGCAACAATTAAATTAAGTTGCCCATTCCAATAGTGTAACTTCTTATGGGACAAAAATCTAGTTAATGTATAACGTAACAAGAGGCTGTTTTAAAATAACTGCAAATCCATCTTCAATACTAACATCTAATGCTTGTAATATCTTCTATACTTCGGGAAATAGACACACTAAAGGTGTTTATTTTCACTGTCCCTAGTCCTAAGTTCGTTCAAAAGTTAAACAGACTTTCAAGAGTAGGTAATTAATTCTACCTAAGATGAATTCGTACTTTCTTTACATAAATTATGTAACACACTCGTTCAAACAAAACGTAAACTATGACCGTCTATGACGTCACTACCCCACTCGATTCACCTACTTACCATAACATTACTGACGCCCGAAATACCTACTTTATTCTCTCCGATTATTTCACGAAGCCTAATGTATTTTTAATATATCGTACGCGGAGCTGTTTGTTTATTTTCGTGTTTATTCCTCCCCACCTCTCGCTGTCACCGTACCTGCCAAGTACCAACAATTTTATATACCATTTAGAGCACCGTAGCCTGCAGACTTTTAGTCGGCCGATAGTTGGCTCGATGGTTGTATAAAAAAAATATTTTATCATGAATTTAATCAAATTTTTCGAAAGATTTACCGCGGCACTGGTACATAAAAGGCCTACGACGGAACACGACGGTTTTTAGTCAGTAGGAGTCTGACACCCCCTCACCGCTGCTAACCCACAGCGGGAGTCATTTGATGATTTTTGACGTCGTTATGTGCGTACCACCATTTATTTCCATACTACTTTATGAACCCAAACAAACTGTCGGCCGACTAAAAGTTTGCAGTATACGCGTACTCTTACGATAAAAATATTAGTATTTTTTTTCCTCGAATAACATAGCTATAAATTCACGATTTTCTTATAAAGATTTCGCAGGTAAGGTAGATATAATTAGGTGAGTATACACCATAGATTTTACGGTATGCGGGTGTTATCGCCTCAGATAATATTAATGGTCGAATAGTGGAACGGAGATATTATTTTCGGGACATAAATTGGGCTATATTTGAGCTTATCTCGCATTAATGCTCTCGGTCTTACTGCAGTTATGTTGAAAACCAATTAAGATGTTAGATTTACGCTTTTACGAGAACTACTCTGTGTCTCGTATTTTGAGCTACAGAGTATAGTAACTACTATGTAATACAAATTCAAAAATATCATAAAGATTGTGATGCTATTTTCAAAGTTTCAGAGCATTTTATAATATTTTTCATATAACATAAGTACTGTAAGATGAGCGCGTAAATGTTACATCACATGCTTTTTGATGTAACTGGCCAATGGCCGTTTTGGTTTTTGTTAAACAAATGACTGTTTCATTGATAATTAATAAACAATTTTCATCCCAGTAATTTAACTGAAGCTTTATTCTCATTCCCAACTATACACCGTATCACCTTCCAAATTCCAAAAACAACGAACAAATTCAGGAACAATAACAATAGTTCATACAATAGTGGTATGAAATTAGTGAGCGCGCTGTTCAAAGCGAAGCCGAGAGCGCGGCCGGCACGCGCCGAGTTGCCTTAACAAAGCTTATTTGCGATTATACTAACGTAAGTCGAAAATTTCGGCTTTTGGGAAACTCGAAATGTTACGAGTAAGATTGGGTTTCGAATTATTTTTTCACCAATTATTTCCTAGAATTATCTGTATGATGTTTAAGCAAGTTACGAATGTGCTTTGCTTCTCTGATTATGAACTAGTTTTAAATACATAGCTCCTTGGCTTAGATATTCGCCTGTTGATCCATATTTAGTATTTTGTAGAAGCTTACAAGTTTTCTGCATTTTGCTCTGGTTTTTCTCACGAAAGTGAATGGGTATTTACACAAGCAAGTATGGTCTCACAATTGTCTAAGAATAAATGTACGTATATAGTGAACTGTATAGAAAAATGTTTTTTACACTTTTTTCTACATTTTTATACCAACATTTTATATACATTTAAAACAGTTTGATCTAAAGCAATTGCCTGAATAGTACCAAGACTCTAGTAAGAGCGATTCTGTCGCTTTTATACCAACACGTACGTTTATACTGAAACGTGAAAACGGCCGTAACAGTAACATTATATTCTCAGTGGCTGAAATATAACCGCGTTATATTATCATGTATGAGCACTATTAAGTACGGAGAGAGAATTATGAGAGAAATAGAAGAGAATTCGGCCAGAACCAGTTTATCTGTTATGTATGTATTTGTGTTATTGTTATATTATAACTTGGGTTTAGTATGTTTATGTTGTGTTTTGTTTGTTTTTGTTACTCGTTTGAACGTTTTTGGAAAAAATATTAGACCCTTTCTACAGAGCCAGCTGTCTTTCTTCAGACTTTCAAAATTTTTAATTTAGACTAAACAGTCAGGCATTTCTTAAAAAAAAAACTTTTTCCAAATCAGAGTTTTCAGTCGGCCTGATACCCCGCTAAATACCTGATCTTTGTTATATGCGTACTACCATTCATCTTCATACTCATTTATGAGCCCAAATAAACTATCGGCCGACAAAAAGTTGGCAGTGTGACTAAAAGTATCAGTTCCAGTTATTTGTGCCAATGTTGCCATTCTCTGTAATTAGTATAAAGGAGGGTAAATAATTTTCCTCGTAAAAAAGCACTTATAGCGTTTGTCTTTGTTATTTATGTGGATTCATTGGAACTTCCTTATGGGAAGGAAGGGAATTCATCACTGAAGAGAAACAATACTATATGTATTTATAAATATGTATATGTGTAGCTATATGTAGTTTATCAGTTGTGTTAGCACCCATAACACAAGTTAATTAATAACTTACCATGGGGCTAACCGACCGTGTGTGAAAAGGTGTCCCGACATTATTTATTTATTTATGTCCCGACATTATTTAATACTATATTTTGCTATTTAAAGTTGCTTTGAGAAATAAATGTATTTTTAGAAGTAACTGAAATATTATAGTGTACTTCGTTAACAAACTAATTTTGGATTTATCAATGCTTTACCAAGATGCATAATTCAAAAAAATCAAATTATTCAATATGAAAAATATTAATAATGTACTTTCTCTTTGTTACAGGAGAGCACATTTAAGAAGTTGCTTGGAAAAATTAAAGGACATGGTACCCCTAGGCCCCGAAGCGTCACGACACACAACATTAGGATTATTAACGAAAGCCAAAAGATTTATAAAGGTAAGTTTATTTTAACAGACTTCCCAAAAAGGAAGAGGAGCTCTACTCGGATGTTTATATTTTTACTAGCTGATCCCGCGAACTTCGTAGCGTTCAAACCTTCCCTGGACCTCTACAAACATTTTAAAACCAAAATCAGCTCAATCGGCCCAGCCGTTCTCGAGTTTTAATCAGACTAACGAACAACAATTCATTTTTATTTATATAGATTATCTACGCAAAAACTGGCCAAATAATTCCAAATTACAACAGTTTACAATTTATAAACTTAAAGTTGCGCTATGTAAAATTCAAACGCCTCCTGTAAAACAAAAATTCGTTATGCAAACCTTAACATACAAAAAACTGTGTTCAGTTCCCACACAAGCTATATTTTAAACTTCAACAAACAATCAGACACTAACAAACAAATTACCTAAAAAACAAATAACCCAAAGAGATCTTATTGCAAGTTCTCAAACTATTATTCTAGAACTACGGGCGAAGTTAAATCCGGAGTATTTGCATTGCCCAGTCAGATTGTCTGGTCCAATACAGCATCTAATTTCGCTCGTCCTTAATATAAGTTGACCTAAGTCAGCATTAACTTAAGCTATCCATTCCCAAGTTAGCGGAACAACTTGAAACGTAGTTTACATAGACGCCTGTTGTATATGTTTTAAATGGAGATGGTTTTAACTATCGGATTGTCACGGATGGATTGGATTTATACTTTGTGTTTTTTGTAGAGTATGTAGAATGGGAAAGGTGTTATGCATAGATAAATAGGTATTCTCCGTTGTTTCATTCACGTCCTGGGAGAACCTCTTTCCGCAACAGGCTAAAAGTAGCCTATATCGTTTATCAGGGGCAATACTATCTTTACGCCTTAAGCCACAGACGGACGACGGACTAGTAGACAGAGTTACTTTCGTATTTATAATATTAATAAATATTTAGATATCGGATAGTCCTAGAACGCATTATAATTAATTAATATGGTCTTAAAATTCTACGAAATTCATTTCAACATCACTATTATGTACTTTTCACTCGATTACTTCTCACAAAACATAACCAACATATAATATAATTTAAGCAAAAAGTACAAAATATGCGCATACAGACAATTCTAAAACAAAACGTATCATCAGTCACTTCGAAGGTCGCTGTAAAAGACAACTGATAAATGACTCGACGCGCCAAAACTTTCATATTTAATTTATTTCTACGATTTTATTACAAACAACCTTGACACGTCAACTTGCCACTCGAAATTATAAAAACGTTTTAACACTCAAAGAAGTTATTTGTGAAAAGTGCTTCTTTTATATATGTCGGAGAGGAACATCAGGATGGCAGTATCATCCGACATCAGGTAGGATAATCGAGCAAAGAGATAACTCAAAGAAACTCAAAACTCAAACAAACTCAAAAACTCAAACGTTTATTCAAATTAGTCAGAACAAAAGACAACCCCCAAAACGCCCGCCCTTCGCCACTTCCTATGTGTTTTGGCTGGGGAGAAGAAGTGGCGGAACAAACTCCCCAGCAACACATGTCTCTCTGTTAGGTTAGAAGAACCATTACAATACAAAAATCACAAGACTACAATAAGTTTAGGTACTACAACGCTAAGCAATAACACTGGGTACACTACACGTAACGAAAGGCAGTAACGCGACAACTCCACGAAGACTCGACGAAGCCTCGACCAAGACTCGATCAAGACTGAGCTCCGCGGACGCCACGCCGACCACCACGAATCTGCCAAGCGCGCCAAAATGTTGTTTCACCGGAAACGCCACCAGAGGGCGCGCTTGCGTGACGTTTAGTGTCCGTATTATTGACAGTCTCCGACACGGCCATCCTGCGTAGACCACGTCCTCGTGGTCGTTTAATCTGCAACAACACAAACACAGCACAGTATGCACAGTACAGCCTCGGCCACTCCTGACCACAACAGTAACTCTCGATCTTTGTTTTACGCTCTTACTTCTCTCAAGGAAATGAAACAAACTTCAAATGGCCTCAATTAGGTCTTTAACAAACAATCTAGGTGACAACTAGTTCTCAAAAGCTATACCCGGAGCAACCGAGTACTAAACTCTCACAAGCAACAAATCAAACTCTACATTTAATTGGGAAATGATCAATGAAAAGAAAGAAAATAATCGTTTGATCAAATTTAGTATGCAGTACTCTGTTCGTAACTCCACCTCGTCTAACAACTCATTGCCTCAATCCGGCAAAACCAGCGGGACCTCCATCCGGTACCCGAATTCAACACACACAACATATCACATTGCCTCTGTCCGGCAACTATGGGACCTCCATCCGGTACCCAATCTACCTTCTTCCTTTGGCGATCACCTACATCACCATGCTGGACGTTGGCTAGGTAAAACTCAGGCCAATAACCACGAACAGCAGCGATCTGAGCCACTCACATACTACGTTTGCATCTTTAATCTCTCAATTTAAGGTCTAACATACTCATCAACATTCGGACCAACTTAAAAATTCAAAGTTCGAATTAAAACAATTTTTACTTAGTTATCGTCAGGTTTATCTGATCAATCTAAACATTTTCAATGCAATAGAATGCTTTCACCTTGTGCGATGACATGCGATGTCCTGGCCTGTCGCAACTCATACGGCCTCCACGACGAATCCGGGGGAGGACGACGCTCCAAACAGCAACTGCAGCGCACCTCGCCCACCGCTCGACTAGTAAACCTCGTCCTGTTCTCCAGGCTCGGTTCACCTTAGATGTTATCTGTTAACTCAGAAATGGAAAGTGCTTAGGCAACCGATCAAATATTGACAACATATGGGTCAGCAACAGACTACCACGATGGTAAGACCCAAACACATGTTATGGGTTTTAAGAATAGCAATCACCATTTAAATGATGAAACTAGTTACATTAAATGCTAAGCACGAAATCAAAGAAAGATCGAATTGCTAGTCAGACTCAACTCGTAAATTACTAAATCATTACAGCTACGGTTGTCATTCACATCAACGCCTTCTACTCGATAGGCTTCACATAACCGTCTGTCCCTTAGCAGAGCTCACAGCCCATCCTGGCCTCCTAGGGACCACAACCACAACCACAGCGACATGACACCAACTGTACCACTGATGTATACGGGTCTCTTCCTGGTCACCCCGATGCCGTCACACAGGCCAACGAGTCTCTTCCAGGTCACCCCGATACCCATCATAGGTACAGCTTAACACAATGAAATTACTGAGAAGGTGAATGTAACACCTTACCAAAAATCTCTAGTCTGATGCACAATTCAATCAAATGACGCAAAAGTGAAATATTCTAATTCGAGGTTTTAATTGATAAACAGAAACCAGGTAATCCCTGTGACCAAACATAAGATACACACTTCAGCCATCCCTGTGACAAGTGTTCAACGGCAGTCATCTCTGTGACTTCCAACTTAACAGTCAATCAACCCTGTGATTGAAGCGCAACACACAAGCATACACACATTTACGTGCTCTCCGATGCACGAGTGAATCAATCACCAATATCTATCTAAGGGCTGCTTTGTGAAAGTTTCTAAAACTCAAAGCGATTTCGTCCCGACCCGGGAATCGAACCCAAGACCTCGTGTATAGCAGTCACGCTTGCGACCACTAGGCCAACGAGTCAGTCAAACAGTACAATGTACAATGACAAGCCACAATAAAATTGGATTGATCTCACCATGTTTATCATTCAGGCGTCGTAACATCTCTGTGCATAGCGTCTCGTGTATGTTCATGCTGAAATCCGGCGCGCAGTAGAATCTAGGCGTCGCGCTCGCGGACGCCACAGCGACGAACTAGCAGACTAGACTCCTTTCACTCGAAGCAGGAGAGGCTCACGGGATTATCACATGCAAAAGAAATCGGAAATCGGTTAATTTTATCACAACATTTTCATAACAACGATGACAATATTGCTGTCATGGCATAAATCTAATTTCACTGATTGACGATTTTCCCAACAATGCAATTCATGAAGGTCACGTGAACAGTATGTCAGAACATTATCACATTCGAACCCAGGCGGTTCATAACCGACAATAATCAGCGAGACAAACTACCTCTCAAGTTTATAAATGTCATATGACAAATAACCACAAAAATAAACCAAAAATTGATCGGTCTCACCGGGTTTCCACTCAACGTGCGTGACGATGCGCACATCACTATAGCGCGCAGTACAGCGAGGCTTTTGCGGACGTGAAGCCACGTAGATGCACGAGCACCAACACTCGGACCTCACGATGACACGTTGGGCTCCTGGCAGGCAACTGGGATGCTCCGCAGTAATTTTGTCGCCATATTGCACAATAACCACCGTCATTATTGAAACATGAAAAAAAGACAGATTCAGTTAATTTTCTAGCATACCCTCAATAACTAGCTTGACATGTAACAATGGAAAACGATACCATTACCATAACCGTGGTTACCATACTTGTACCTTCGCTGAAATTCTTAATAAATCTTCTACTACAACCTCCATTTGAAATTATCAACGTTCCATTTTTTTTTTAACCAAATGATTCAAAGTCCACTTACATCGTTAAATACACACTAGCAAAATTCACATAGCAAACCTTACTAACAAAAGTCAAAAACTAAGCTCAATTCAACAATTTCCGTCAAGACAACCTTTCTCCGGCGTCTGATAGCGATGACTCAAGACATCCTCTATCCGGAGTCTGATAGTCACCATTTCAAGACAACCTCTATCCGGCGTCTGACAACAACGACTCAAGACATCCTCTATCCGGAGTCTGATAGTCACCATTTCAAGACAACCTCTATCCGGCGTCTGACATGTACGACTCAAGACATCCACTACCCGGAGTCTGATAGTCGACTTGCCCTTCAAGACAACCTCTATCCGGCGTCTGACAGGCACACCCAAATAACCATTCCACCGAATAACCACCCAGGATTCTTCCTAGTGCTTACCTAGATCGATTCAATGTGATAGTATCGTATCGTAACTGGCGTTGCAATTTTCACCACTACAATCTTTGAACACGTGACACTGTGGACATTCGGATTGCATCCCACTTCTGATGTCGGAGAGGAACATCAGGATGGCAGTATCATCCGACATCAGGTAGGATAATCGAGCAAAGAGATAACTCAAAGAAACTCAAAACTCAAACAAACTCAAAAACTCAAACGTTTATTCAAATTAGTCAGAACAAAAGACAACCCCCAAAACGCCCGCCCTTCGCCACTTCCTATGTGTTTTGGCTGGGGAGAAGAAGTGGCGGAACAAACTCCCCAGCAACACATGTCTCTCTGTTAGGTTAGAAGAACCATTACAATACAAAAATCACAAGACTACAATAAGTTTAGGTACTACAACGCTAAGCAATAACACTGGGTACACTACACGTAACGAAAGGCAGTAACGCGACAACTCCACGAAGACTCGACGAAGCCTCGACCAAGACTCGATCAAGACTGAGCTCCGCGGACGCCACGCCGACCACCACGAATCTGCCAAGCGCGCCAAAATGTTGTTTCACCGGAAACGCCACCAGAGGGCGCGCTTGCGTGACGTTTAGTGTCCGTATTATTGACAGTCTCCGACATATACAAAATGAAAATTTCATTTTTTAATTATGTCATGTTGAATGCTAAAATAGATTTTGTTGATTTGTGTAAATTATTACGAGCGATTGTTTCGTCATTTGAATTCGTATTTCATTCAATATTAACATTGGATAATAATTTATTAGTTAAAAACTTGGCACGTGACACATGTATGTAAACCCACTATTTTTATGACACCAGTTAATTCTTCGAAAGGAAAAAGTATTTTGAGTTTATTTCGACCAAATTGGTTTAAATACGTAGGTACTATCAGGCCAATAAACTTGAGATTTAAAAAATACTGATTCCAGTCTATCCTTTACAACCAAAGATAAAATTCACGAAGCAAAGTATAATAATTATTGAGTGCTCAAGAAACTCCTCCTTGCTTAAATATTTGATGTCCAAAAATAAGTAATTTACAGGGTAAGTTTTCTTTTTAACTTTTTTCATTAAAGACTTGCTGAAAGGGCGAAAAAGGAGAATTTTGGGATTACTTGGCGCCCTTAAAACGGAGGCTGTTGGGCGCATCAGAACGACATCCGTTTCCTGTTTTCGGTAATAGTTGTAAGAGCTTTTGTGAGCTGTGCTTCGAATAGTGTTAATGGCGTCATTTGACGTTTAATATCTGTAAAAGTACTTGAACCTGTGGTTTTAATGTTCGTTCTGAGGCTTTAGAATATCTGTACTTTTCACTTACAATAACTTTCGTCTCAATCCATATATAGGTTGTCTCTAAGAGTTCGTTTTTAGCGATAGAAACGCCTATAGTGTCACCTGTTTCATATTTTAGTACTTTTTTGTCATTTAAATTGGTGTACATAGTAGAGTGGTTCAATAGTTTTTATCTTAAGCGTGACATTCAGAGAGAGTTACTTTCGGATTTACAAAAAAAAATAAGAGTATAAATAAATCAGGTATAGTGATCAGCCAGGTATAGAGATCACCGGGATACAGCTAATTAAAGACATTTTATCATTCTAATTTAACTTGACGATAGTTGTGCCATTAAAACAGCATATAAGCCCATTAATTTATGGTTTCTTTGATTAAAACAAAAGGAAATGAAACGTAAATTATCCGCTGCAATCATAACAAATACATTTGTAAGATTTATATCTCCATGTAATAGTCTCATTTCCTTTAACGAAATAATGCTATTTTAAGTTTTCTGGAGGTAAAACGTACCTAGTAGGTTAATTATTGCACCTTTAAGGAAATTGTGATTATGACTGTTCACGATATTTTTAATTACTAATACTGTCAACTGTTAATTAGGTCATCTGAAATGTGATATGGTGTCAAACTATCTTATCAATTTATTTGAAGAAATTATTTTATGAATCGCAAAGACAATAAAAACAGTATTTTTTTTTGCAAATTATAAAAGTATATGCACCAATACACACGTAAGTATCGTTCAAACCTTAAACACTAGTTCCATTAACACATACTTCAACATTACCACCTTCTGAACAGTCGGCTAGCTCGACAAACAAGCGACAATCGGGGCTAATCATCAGCTCAGACCAAAGACATCGCAAGCTTAACTTACTGCTCCAACTCGGTCCACAAACAAAGGGCAAGGAAAAGGGTTTCCCGCGCTTCCGCCCGGCGCCGTTTCCGGCCCGTCACTTCCGTTTCCCCCTCCCCCCACTCCTCTCTTAGGCTCCGGAGGTACGGAGGTACTACGCCCTTGTGGAGGGATGTTTTTTTTTTCAACTACGTATGCTTTCAGTGGAAATGGTAAGAGCTTTGTCATAGAAACTTGGCGTTCACTTCTGAGAAATATTTGTAGGGATGAGTTTTGTTTGTGTGTGTGCGTGTGTAGGTGTTGATGTGAGAATTTATGTGTTGTGTAACACGAAATAAATATGCTTTGTTAAGAAAAGTGGGTTGTTTTGTTTAGTATGTTTTTATAATGATTTCTGTTTATTTTATTTCAAAAATGATTTTGATTTTAATTAGTCTTGTTGTTTAATCCAAAGATAGTAAGTAAGAAACCTACACATCTGTCTATTAATCAATCGACGACGAATCGTTAGACTTTTATGTGTATATTCTATGATGCTTTATTTGGTTTCCCATGTGGCTGACTCACTCTTTCCCTATCATCCATCGTTTAAGCCGCAGGTTTTCATAACACCAACTCATTTTGTCAAAACTTCTCAGTACAACGACCGACATTATATAACTTTTATACAATTTATGAACTTCAAATGAAGTTAGACTAATTGTTAGTTAATTGAATTTTAAACTTTCATTACACTTTCACATTCAATTTGTGCGAAAGTTACTTTCGTTTTAACAGCACCCTGTATCTTTGGTTTAGTTTATTTAGGGCACTGTTTTAACAGGAACAGTTAAATTAAATTATTTTAAATGTTTAATTGTGTTAACTCAATATTATCTCTCATTATGGAGTGGAAGGTGGTTAGAATACTGAAGTATGGTGTTGAATTATCATTCTTTATTTATTGCTTTTGTTATGGACGATATGGCCTTGTCTACCTTAATATAATTGTAGTCCGAAATTACAAGGCATCGCAAGTTCTTAGGACCCAACAATGAAAATGAAGACTAACAAACAATCTAAATCATTGGATTTTACTTACATTTATAAAAAATTGTAAATTTCTGTGTCTGAATCCCTAACTACCGGTAGCTTCCTTGTTCCTGATATCTGTAGTCAATTTTGTATATTTTTTAATTTTATGATTGATATTTAAAAATCTATCAAATTTATATAGCAAAGTTTATCTCAACATACACATAATAAGCCCTCACCAAGCCCATTGAACCTCACCGAAGTACAGTCACACACAAAACATGTCAAATATGACCGATGTCCGAACATTGACTACGCATAGTATCGTATATTGTGTTGCCAGCGTTTCGGTGTTATACGGCGCGTCCGGCCGTCCGGCGTCCGGCCGTCCGGCGTGAGCGATGGCCGAACACCGGACACTGTTCGCATTCGTCACCAAGCCATTGTGTCGACGCTACTATGGGTTCAATTGGAATCTGTTTTGTATTGTATGTTGTACTAGTTATGTGCGGTAGATAAAGGGTAGGCATTTTAATATTGATGTCTGATTTGTTAGGCAGAGAACAAAGGATGATTGGAGGTTCAGTCTTGTCAAGGGGAAAATGCAACCAAAGGTTGTGCAAATTCATGTGCAGAATGCATAGAACTCACCTTTTTTGTAATATCTATTTTTACGAATTGATCTCACGTGTAATGAATTGTGTAAGATCAATATGGTTTGTTCTATATTTTTTCTTGTCTTTTCTCATAAACTTTTAAATAAATGGTCACTAACAGCTTCTAAAAGAACATTTCTTATACATCTACAGCCTCCACACAATCTCCACTGATTATCACAACATAAACATCGACAAAAACTCGCTCTCATCTCACAAACAAAAACTGTATCAACTGACCCATGGTACTTCACACCCTCCCCTCTCTTACCTCCCGACACTATTCGTTTTACACGTCACATTAAACTTGACGCTGCTGACTGTACACAGATATGACGATATACGGAGATAATATAAGTGCGGACGGTGTTTTTGCTGACGCTACGTATATGGTATTTTTCTTGTTACTGTATTGTTTTTTTTTTGTGATGCTTAGGTGAAATTAAGTGTGGTGGTTGAATTAATTTTGATTTTCATTTGTTAGGAACCTGACTGTTAGTTGGTATGGGTTACTGAATATTTTTTTATGTCATTCTGGGCATGATAATAGTGTGTTCAAGAGAATGTTTTTAGAGGCTTTTATTTGACTTACAATGATTTATCAATGAACATTTTACACCTACAATAATTATGTTCTTTCTAGTCAATAATCCATTGAAAAGCCATTGAATGCCCAGCCAGAATAGGTATATGACAAATACCCATTTTGAGTGAACATAAATACATTGCTATTTGGGTCAGTTTCCAATTATTCCAATAACCACTAAAGAAACCCCATAGTGACCACAACCAGAAATCTTAATGTATCTCTTTAGGTTAAAAGCAGTGGTCACAATTACTATAAGATTACTGCCCTATCAGTCACGGGGTCCCATTATACGCAGTTAACCCTTGTAACTGTTATGTGGTTTTAAGGGACCTTAACCCTAACATGGTTACTAATCTCTACGAATTCAGGAACTGAAAATCTTTTGCTTTGCAATGTGGTTTATCCATTAGATTTAATCAGATAATTACAATATAACAAAAAACAAAGTATAAGTAAGACAATCAACTAACTAACGAAGACTACCTTATATCAGAGGAGTTCTTTTTCCTAAAATTATTGTTCAATATTAATTAATTTATCTTGTTCATACATGAAAAATAAATTATCTCGCGTCACATATATGTGACATGTATAAAATAAACATGGAAATGTCAGTTACAACAAATAACAAAAAGGGACCAACACACACACACACACACACACACACACACACACACACACACACACACACAACACACAAATTCCCAGCTTAGCCGTCAAACACAGTAACTAATACAAATTGTCAATTGGAATTTCAATTACCTGTAACAGTATAAAGCTCAGTACACATCGCTACAATCGCGTTAATGTCAATGCATTCGCCCCGCCTCTTCGCGGATACGTCGCGTTCAATTAGAGGCCACACTACCCCTACCTAGTGTTGTCACCTGCACGCTTTCCCGGTGTTTCCCGGAATTCCCGGACTTAAATTACACGTTCGGTCCGGTGCACGGGAATTTGTGTCCTGTTTCATTTTTAATGCGAAAGATTTTTTAATTACGCGGCTTTTATTTATTTCATTGTAGGGGCTGGTTTATTTTGTGCTGTAATTAAATGTTTTTCTTTGTGTATGAAAGGTTGTGAATAGTACTTAATATTTTGAAGTGTTTTGTGAAATATAATTTAGGAAATGACAGTTCCATACTTAGTAGATTTTTTTCCTAGAAATTGCAAATTATTAACATGTAGCCTACATCTGGCGTTAAAAATTATATTACTAGAGACATCAGGAACATTGTTATAAGAATGTTATTTGCAGTTGAAAACGGTTTTTTTCTGCAATTTTGCACTGCAGCCCTAAAATACTTTAGAAAATCCCGTTTCATCAAAGCCTTATTCAATACACACGCTGACAAATTGGATTTTAGCTGAAAATTGGAGGCTGGGTTCCGCATCGTCTGCGCCCTGGGACCATCCGTATTGGTTAGCCGGTGTACCTGAGCACATACGCTTTCATTAGGCAAGTGACGTAAGAGCTTGTTCCAATTTGGATACAATGCGGTGACAGTTACAAGAAGATCAGATTGGCTCGCTTTGGTTGAGTTATTGGAATTTGTGTTTGCGTATGTATGTAAATAGATTTATTTTTGTTTGTAATTCTATAGAGGCAACGATAGAAGGTAAATTGCTGCTAATGAATGCAAAAATAACGGGTAGCCAGAAGTCAGTAAGCCTGATAACCAGTCTTACGTAGGACTATTGCGGTTGCCCGGGTAACTGTGTTGAAGCGGTCAGATAGGCAGTCGCTTTTAAAATACTGGTACTCATCTGCACCCGGTAAGACTGGAAGCCGACCCCAACATAGCTGGGAAAAGTATCGGGAGATACTTTTCCCAGCTATGTTGGTGATGGCGATGATGATCATTTCATACACGTATTAGCTAGATACTTCATAGAAACATAAATGTACGTTACACCTAAATCAAATTTATAAAAACAAAATAACAACATTAATCCCAACCTACATTTAGGAGAACAGTGAGAATAATTATCAATTTCCCCTTTAACCATTATGGTTAATAAATTTGCAGTGAAGCCAACACCAAGATTTACAATTTCCGAGGGAGGGGTGGGACGGGGTGAGTCCGGACGTAGGGGGATGGTGTGCTAATCGGAAAACTTACAGATTCGCGCCGCCCCGACGGTTCCTAATAGATTATACTTAGATTACACTATCGCAGCACTTATGATTTATATGTACCTCCGCTTCGTGGCTGGACAAAAATGTTAATATGAATGCCGCATTAATGTATCGTTTTCCCGGAAAATGGGTAGAGTGGTGAGGAAAATTGGTCTGTTTTTGTTAGGGTATTGTTGCAAAATGTATGTTGACTCTAATACTTTGCTTGATTATAGGATAATATACTGCATACAAGTCTGAGATGCAGCCTCTTTTCATTGGCCTATAGCTGAAGCCTATAGCTGAAGGCATAGCTACCAAATCAAAGATTTTTTTCTCATTTCATACTTTTGCAAAAGCCTAAGAAATTATATAGGAACTGGATATTAAATACTGTACATAAACTAAATAACTATTAATTAAATAAATAAATACACTTCTACTCACATAAAATTACGTACCTAATTAAAGGGAGAGTATTCCTACCCACAAATAACGTAGAAGGAAGCGTTAGTTTTTATGCGCTGGCAACATTTTCAATTAAACAATAATTAAGTATACACATTTACCGTATGAATATGCTATTAACATAATTATCTTAAATGCGGGGCTAACTTCGCGCGTGGTAAAATTACCGTGCCATGTTAAAGGTAAAATGTAAGACCGATTTACTCGTTAAAAGATTTTGTATCTACTTTTATAAACTAGAAAAAAACACGACATAAGCAAATATTTGTGTAACACTAAAAAAAATATTCTTGTACAGTCAGGTAAAAATATATCTATTGGCTTCATGTGGAGTACTAATATGTTCATTATCCTTTGAAGTTTTTAGTAAATTACTGTAAATTGACAAGTTTTCACATATTCGAATCTCTTGCTTCAACAATCATCGAATAATAAAACGTTAGTAAATACATCATTATTGATATGAAGACGGTCAGTTGCTATTCTAAATCCAAAAGAGTGTAGTCAAAAATCTTATCAGTTTAAAAAACATAAGTCTTTGAGATTTCTAATTAATATTTTTCACTTCAAGCAAATATTTACCCTCTTTTTGCAAACACACTATAAGAAAACTACAAGCTCATTCATCACACTTTATGTAAGTAGTACACTTGCGTGCAAATAGTCCTTACAGGTAACAAAATTAAGTCATTATTCAAGTCTAACACTAATGTTATATGTACTGTTTATTTATTAGTGTATGTAAACAGCTACAGACAGACACAACGTTTTATTTTAATTAAAGTATGGGTTTCACTTGAATTGTTTTAGTTGGTCAGGGTTGTAACTGTTAATCTATTTTTTCCCTAAAAGTTTTTTTACAAATATTTCTTTGGATATGTTGTGATAATCAGTCACAACTTGGTCACGTATTGGACTTTTTGATAATTAAGAATACTTCAATGGTTTATATAAACGATTTTTGTGTCAATATTGTTCAATATACCAAAATAATTACGTAACCGCTTTTTATCCGGGTGCGGGAAGTAGCTCGGATTGTAGTAGTACCCTCGAACCACGGGTGAAACCGCAGAAAACGTAACTTTAAAAGTTATGTCTCAATTTTCCATATATTTAAAAATACCTAAACACGAAAGCCCTTACATATCGTGTGTATATGCGTTGTCTACCAAATTAATAGCCGTCCCATGATAAATGTGGCTCTGCTATCATGCAACGATTCACGACAAAAATGCTCACTATGTTTTTGTGGAAAACCGTGTATTTGACGTATGGCGGTTTCGCTACGTTGCTTAGTAATGTGTGGTGAGTGTACCCGTTTTTTCTGGCCTCGAGTGTTTTGTGACGTCATTTTTGGAACTGATACTGAAATTTTTATAGCATAGTGTCTTGCGTTCGATTCTCGGATCAGACAATTATTTAAATTTTTTTATGACTTGTGCAAATGGTTTTCCTCGTCAAATTACATTAAGTGTATTTTTGTATAAACCTTTGTTAAAAAAGGTGTTGTAAATTATGAATCACAAATCCAAAATTCTGAGCAAGAAAATATTAAGAGAAAAATAAATGGATAACAAGAATTAGTCAATTAACGCTTTAATAGGTAGTCATATAAAATACAAAATACGAAATATACGCAACAGATAATTACGTAAATAAATGCTATTTATTACAGCAGAACGTAAAAACAGAATGCTGGTAATTGGAGCCATTTGCCAAATAACTAATTAAGATTTAGCTAGCTAAATATTTATTTTTGTTTTTAATGTATTTGTTGGTATAATGTGGACATTAACGTGAATTATTTTTGTACTATTTATTGGTTCTGTAATTAAGTAGCCTTTTTGAGTTTTCAATATGCACCACTTTAGTGACACACTTAGTTTATGAACTAACAAAACACTAAGAAAATATTCAGATTCTCAACATTTGACCAAGCGAAGTTTCATTGGTTTCACTGCGCTTTTCTGGTAAATAATATATAATAAAGAATAATGATATTGACATTTAACTGTTGTCAAAAATCCCTTTACCCTGCATCACTATACACCTTCTTGGAAAACATATGTAACTTGTACCACCTAACATATCTACGCACTTAGAAATTCAGCTCACCTCAAATAACAATCGCAATACATTGATATGCTCCAGTAATATGTCACCATTGATTCTTAGGTAAAGAATAACTTATATATCTCGTCGATTTGTGAAGACGTTGACTGATGGCCAGCATTCATTCAGTACCACTTTGTATTGCCTTTTATGGTCGATATCGCCTTTTATCCGATACTAAGATTTAGTGGATGTCAAAGTTGTATAACTTTTTGTGCGTGATTTAGTTTCTTTGAATGGGGATTTCCCTTTTTTTCTTTGGGTGTTCTTGTGCGGAACGGTTGGGATTAATGTCTCATTTCTGTCGTATGATTGTTAGGTAAAGTTTTTTGAGTGTGACGTTGTTCAATCTGTCAAAGTATGTAATATTAGCGAATATATTTTTGCTAAACATTACACCATTTATTAAAGTTTGTTTTTCAGTATGAATGTTCTTTCTTTCCTAAGGGATAGAACTAGACCATGTATCCGGAAATAATGACTTAGGTTTATCCTCAGACTTCGAGAAAATCAAAGAATAAAATCCAACCTCATCACATTAGCAATTAACAGTGCCAATGTAAAAAAAACTGACGCACAAATAAAGTTACTTCACCGTTTAAAATATTAAACAATGCAAATCCGACCTTTCAAGCAGCTTCCAAAAAAAAAGATATCTACTTCATTAAAAATTAAACATTCTTTCACAATTTAAATTCTCACTTTCTGATAAGCGCTTCGAATACAGTACACCCTCATTTCTTCACCCTATAATATTAGAGAGTAAAAAACAGTAAGTTGTTCCCCCTTATTTTTTCCGACAACTCAATTTAGTTGCGTAAAATGAGACTGTCAGTGTCAATTTGTAAGCCACGCCAGTGACGTCACGGGCAATTTTCTAGAGTGTTCTACTGTCTAGGTAAGGCCTGCTTTATAACCTAAAATATTATGACCTAAAAGGTAGGTGATGTATAGAAAAAATTGTAGCGATTTTTCATGAATGTTTACCATTCATCGACTCTTGGGATTCATATACAGAAGTAAATTCAAATATTATTTAAAGCACATTTTTGACATACACAAATAATATAAGAATTTTTTCAAAAAGTTAATCATTTTTATATTGATTCTACGTATTAAAAACTATACCTATAATAAACCTTTTACTAAATAACTCCAAAACTTCGCCAAAATATTATTCTTTCCTTATAACAATTTCTTTTTGTTCTATAAAAGAGGTCTTTACGAGTTACTCCATTACGGTCCTATCTAAAAAAGGTAATATAAACTGAAAATATTCAGGTACGTACCATGTTTATCATCTTGAATTTGATAAAATACCTCTGAGAGGTTATTTCGTTTTAGGCAGTGTTACACCGCTTTGAAGATTTAACCCCAGTTATGAGCTTTTTTAGTTGCCAAAATGGGATGAAGTTTTTTATTTCAGCTGTTCAGGTTTAGGCTGTACTTATGTTTTATATGCCTTCATTTTTGAAGTTACCGTTACCGTTTGTCGTTATTCTTTAGGGTGAACTCTAGGGCCCTTTTTCAACACTAACTATAAAACGCTTTTGTGGTTGAAAACCTGATTAGTTTTAGATGAAATTTCGCATTTTGTTTTCCAAAAAGAATATTACCTAAAGTCCAGAAAACAACTAATATCCAAAAGGGCCCGACAATTTAAACTTAAGTTAACCAACCTATAATTTATAAAAAAGAAACATAATAAATATCTGACCATCCTACTTGCCATTAATAAGAGCTAGACTCACCGCATCCTAATCCAGGTCTGTAGTATTAATCACCAACATAATTACCTACACCATACAGATAAAGTACAGAAATATCGTTTTGAACAATACTTGGCTAAAAGGACTCACTAAGAATTGAAAATAAAGTGAACATGCAAAGATGATTTTCCTACAGCCATTGAGAAATCATGAGTAGGTAATGATTTCGGAAACTAACTTTGTGACTTCGAAGTTAACTTCTAGCCACTTCACGGCAGTCATAATGAGGAAACAAAACACTACTTTGGCACACACACTACATGCAAAAGGCGTGAAATTGCGGACTTCTGAGATGACTGTTATAGTCAAATTTTCTTAGCGTAAATTAACTATTTTATGTAGTTAATTCATTCATTCAATCATGTGTACCAATGTTTGTATATTCGTGTCTAACATAGTATTAACGTGTATTAACATTTAAATAAGATCCTTTGATGAGCCTTCGGTATAATTGCCTACTCTGTGGCCATCTCCTATTCTGCTAGGTACAGTTAAAATGAGGTTAGGATCTCTGCACGCACATAAATATTAACTGACGCGGGCTAATTAACTGACAATACCCGTGAAGTATGGTGATTACAAATCTTAGTATATAGTGTCAAATATTGTCTTACTTCATGCTTTCGTTTGTATCCTGGGTTCTCCTATTTATGAAGTATTTTATAAACATCGGCCCACCGAAGCTATATGTACGAAATTATTTATTTAAATAACATATAGAACAGAGGCATGGAATCTATTAAAATATATTCACAATATAACCTAATAGGACTAGCCATTTAGGAGCTTCTCCTAAGATAACTCCCAAAGAAAGTAAAGATAGTAAGCAAAAAGAGAAGTACATATTTGCAAAAGAATTACATCATTATTTTAGCTCTTACCTTAGCCAATATAATTAATATATTTCAGTATTAAACAAAATCTTCTTTAGTTTTTCACTTCAAAGAAGTCTTTGAGGCACTAAAAAAACCCTAAAAATATTAAAAGCAGTTTTCTTTCTCGTCCATTGCTTACGTAATAAAAAGTGCTCAAAAATAATTTTATTCGATAGGCCGACCCAATGAACTGAACAAATTGTTTAGTCTCTCAAATATTACAGAATAATGTTCCGTTTGATAGTTTTTTTACGGGAGGGGAATGGATAAAGCTTAAATATATTTGTTTTAATAATAGAATTATGTTAATTGAATACTTCATTGTGTAATCAGGTTATGTTTGTGACTACAATCATTGTAGTACAATGTATAACATCTGCGAAAAAAAATAATACCTAAGTCATGTTCGATTTTTAAATAACTAAAATGTTATAAAAATATGAAGTAAAATTATTAGCTAAGTTTTTGTTTTACTATGACAAGTAAAGCCTCCCTATATCGTTTTTATCTAACTATAATTTTATACTAACTCAAACTAAAATCAATATTACTCTACATGGCTCATTAAATTCACAAAGCATTTCAAATATCATACCTACAATGAAAATAGACATGTTGTAAGCGCCATTTCTTTCAAGTACTCTTCATAATAAACACGACAGACTTTCCTTGAATACAATTTATATTTCTCCACTTCTCAAAGTATAAACAGACGCTCGCTACCTATTGAAAGGGATGCTCAACAAAAACAGTTCATTATAAAAGTTTTTTAAAACATTTTTTATGAAAAGATTATTCTTAAGGACACTCGGAAATCATAAATCTTTGGCGTCTGCAATGAAAACGGACACAAAATGATGTATTTTTGTAAGTTTCGTATCTATACGAAGTGGTTACTTTAGTTTGTTTGTATAAAAATATATTAGATACGTTCGTATATTCTTATTTGGTTTGGCTAAACTATGCGTAATCTTTGAATGTCACCAAAGGCTTTATGCGTTCAAGTAGAATACACATCGTCATTAATAGTCTAACATCATCCAGTGTATTTTTTTGTGATGGAATCAGCTTCGACTAAGCTCATTGATTTCTGAGACTTTTAGCAGTTTATCCATATATTATTATAGGTTTTACCCCTTTCTGAGACAGGCTCTTAACGGTGAACAAAAATCTCTCTAACTATTTAAAATATACTTTCGTCTGAATTTATAAGACAAAGAATTCAATGGATCGGCAAAAAATACATTTATTTCAGAAATGATTGAATGAAATGAACTGAAAATTATACTTAAAGTTTTCCCCTTTGTTATATTACAAAATAGGCACAATAGACTTTCTGAGAAGTTATTAAGAACAAGTTAAACCTAAAGGTCTTTGAAACAGTTTTTAAGTTTCAGCTCTTTATCATTGATACCTAGAAATAAATGGGGTTCGAAACAAAGCAGAGAATTTTCTTTTGAACGAGGCTCATTCTATAACTGCCGACAAAGTAAATTTCTGAAAGGTAAATAGAACATGAATATTAAATAATTAAGTATAATAGGTCCTCGCAAATGCATACATACTTTTAAGCTAAAATAATTAAACCTTTTAAAATTTATTCGAAAAGCACACCAATATCACTACCTTAATAAACAATTTTCCAATGTCCATATTTTTTATGAATTTTTAATATTTTCCACTCCAATTAATATTCGGGGAAATATGCGTCGTTTTTATGTTGAAAAACTGTTTTCATAGCTTGTAAAATAAAATAAGTTCTGTTTAATCAACTGTAGTTGTATTTACAACAAACTAAATAGGTACCTACAAATTTATTTCACGAAATCTCGAACTGAAAACAATACAATTGTGTTTTAAATGTAATTTTTAGGCCAAACAAACAAACAAACTACTGTAGACTTTTCTTCTAATACTCAACATTTTCCAACAGTAGAACAACTTTCACCCCACCCATTTTAATATAAACAGTTTCCATAGCAACGCCCTTAAGCTACATGTACTAAAAATACCTAGCTCACAAAAGGTGATGATATCAACAAGACCTAAATCCCTGCTTACCCTCCACAGGCGTAACACAACACCCTCAGCCTACCAACAACATGAATTATTTAAGTGCACGGCTCCTATTCTGCTAGCAATACAATGTTGATTTACGAGCACTCGTAAACTCTCTACTGATAGTAACGTTTAAATGGAGCTATTTCTTCCCTTTGTTGTTTCATTTCCGATGTTGCGTCGTAAAGATAATCTTTGTTATGAATTGATTGGAGTCTCTGAATGACAATGGGCTGATTGCATGAATGAGTCCGTGTGGCTTGGTTTTGTGATAAATAAACAAACGCTTTTATTGCGCGTAATGAAATTGGTGGATTTAGATATTTGTAGGTACTTGATTGGTTAGACATAACTTTCATCAAAGAGTTTAAGATACAAAGAGGAATTTCCTGTTGACTAAATAGAACCTGTGAAGATAGAAGACGATTAGTTGAGTAGACGTTTGACTAGGTCCAAATATCAATCAGCTAAAGGATCAAACCCCATTACAAAGCAAAACTCTACACAAAAGTAACCCAAAAAACTAAACTCATTTTAAGTTTCCAACACTTTATACAACGCATAATGAAACTAAAGACCAAACTTTAAAAATACACGCCTAAAATAAAATACCTAAAGATTTTTGAACCCATCTTTACAAAGTCGAAGGTTTCAAATATCATTGTGGATTTCACACGCGACGTTTACGACACGACACCGATCGATTCAGTATTTATGACGAATGACGAATTTATGACGAATAAACGGACCGTTATTCTGACGCTTCGCCACTAAACTGACGTTTTACTGTCAATAGATATTAGCTATCGTGTTACAGTGTTAAGATTTAATTATGAGAATAGGCACCTCGTTGCGTTTACGATGTTTTGGATGTTAAGTGTTTATTTATGTGGAGTTAAATTAAATATCTTGAGTGTTTTGGTTTTGAAGGAAGGTTAAGAAGATTGCGAAGATATAAAAGAAAGTAAAGCACAAAATGATAATTACAACAATTGCACCAAGAAAACAGTTACGCAAAGAAGTACTTCCGAAGATTCAAAAATATAAATATGGACAAAGTCTCTGCTATTAATATTAATACTGTAGATGTAGATAGAAGAAGTCCAAAGGATATATTATTTCGGTCAAGTCATACAAACAAACCAACGAAAATACTTGAAACTTAACAGCTGTAGAACACTCAATAAAACAGAAGAAGAAATACCACTACTTAATCATATTAAGAACCAAGATATACGCTTACACTCAGCAACATAGCAAGCCATACAAATGTTGAACTCGGAATAAGAGTTGAGCTTAATCTCAAGAACCAATATTTAAACTGGAGCGAACTTGAGAGCTAGAGAGCCAATAACCGCCTTCAAATCCAGTTTGCACTTAGTCGATAGAAGTTTACTTGTACGATCGTTGTACTCATGAATATGTGTTTAGTAATCAGTGTTGGGTTCTGGCTTCTTCTTAAGTTTCTTGAGATTTTGATGGTGTTTGGTTTGGTTTGCTGTGTTGGGCAATTTTGAGTCGTATGTTTTCGGTGATGGGGATGTCATTTGATTGGCTATGTGCGTCAGTATTTTACGAACTTAAATTAACAATATTTTTTTTGCGATTTTCAAAATGCAACTATGATATGAGGTCCAGAAAAGTTTGAGAATGTTTCAAAGTAAACTATGGGAAAATTCAAATTGGAATACATTTTATTAGAAGTCAGAGACGTCAGTGACGAAATTATAACTCTCTTAAAAGAATTTAGAAACACTATAAAAAGTGGAATACTGTATAAAGCAGACTTCAAAAAAATTAAGCCTCATTAAGAAGCTCGTTTCCATAATATTACGACCACAAAACATCCAAAGATTTAATTACCACATTTTTATTAGTACCAGAGGCCTGACCCTAGCATTCATAAGTCCGTAATAAAGAAAATTTGTGCTATAAAGCCAAGAGGTCTCTAGGGAACACTGCGGCCATTAATGACGATCTTGGCATTGTGGCCAAATTAATATGTGCCAGTACGCACAATACTGATCGCTGTCGTAGATCATGTTCGCACAGGAACCGACAATTTATATTGTAAGATGAGTTCAGCTTTGTCTGATAGAATTATTGCGGGACATGAGACGGATAATGACGTTCTTGCTAGATTTTTGGTGTGATCTACTGCAGAAATGTGTGATGAAGAAATTGCTTAAAATAGTTTTGGGAAGAAACTTTAAATGTAGATTCTTATGATCATTAATCAGAAAATTGATAATACTGAAAGAATGTAAACTCTTCAAATCTTTTTTCTTCTTTCAATGAACGTGCATTGAGCTTCGATTTGTTTCTTTTTCATTTGGAAATTCTGCTAAATGATGGCAGCAAACTAGTTCTGCAATTTCAATTATCAGTGATGACGTAACTTCCTATTTAGTTAGTGTAAAGGGGGATGAAATTATTTGCGGTCGGGGTTGATTAAAGACCACGAAAGGGATGCAATTTGAATACATTCGGTCTTTCATTTCATTATAGGTTTGTGTAGGGTAGCTGTGAAGTAATTTTGCCAGTTTCCACGTGTATTGATTGTTATGACAGAAATGTGAACGAGGCATAAAAATATCAAGATATACCAAGTGTAAGAAATATTGGTGTATACTGTTCGAATTTTATTTTTATAATTTTAGCTATCTTTTCTTTTCGCATTGCCTCTACATATGCAATTTTGTGCTCTAAAACAAAATTATTTTCATCTTGAACTCATATTATATCTACTCATATTATATTATTATCCTATTTTACTCCTTAAATGCGATACTTTAAGCCATTGTACATTTTACTTCTCATTCCTCTATTGTAGAACTAATGTCTTAGGTGACCCATAAATAATTTTCATACCCATTTCTCTTAGACCTAAACAATAATAATTCCTCGCTTAGCAAAAACGATTTTCTCAATTTGTCCCGAAATTATTGCGTCAAGTGAAATATAATACTGCGGGCACGTTTTCATTAGACTTAGACTGAAGCATGATGTAATGTCTGCCTTATGTCTAGACAAACTATTATTGTTTCTTATAGAGGTATTGTAGGCTGTTTTTATTAAATATATTGTTACTTGTCAGCTTTAAGTTAAGTGTGTGGTTGTACCTACTCACTTTTGCTCATATAGACTTTTGTCAATCAGTCTTGTATAAGGTCTTTAAGTCTTTATATTGAGGAATAATTATTTGGTATATTCTATTTCTCTCATCCTATTAATTTCACTATCGGTTACTTATTACGGTTAACATTTGTGTTCAGAATTTTGTTAAATGTGAATTCTTCAACATGTTATGAAATGTTAAATTCTTTAATCGCCTCTACATTTTTCGATGTATCATCCAAAAATAAAGTAGATCCCACAATTAACTAAATCCCAATACACTACACTATGCAACTGAAATGCAAAACTAAGCTTATTACCCTTTTCATCTTCCACCCGTTTCACCCGTATCAGCAACGCTCCCGGTCCTAATAAAATCTCCGGGACTGAACCAATAAACGTCACTATATCGCTCAGTCAACGACGCATCGAGTGACGTCACCCTGCAGTTCGGTTTCAACGTCGTATCAAATTCGAACGCCAATCAGCGAGCCCCGTTTCGCTGACGTGGCGTCACGTCATGCGATATTGGCGGTTGGAGCTTTTGATTTTAGAATGTTCGGGTAGTTGATCGTGGACTGTTTGAGATTTGAATTTCGAAAATAAGAATGATTTTGTTTTGTGTGTGTTCTTTTTTTAATTCTGGGCTTTAACAACTAATGACAGCGAAATTCTGCCTTTTTAAATAATGTCGTTAACTTTATTAATATTAAGCAGCCTCGTAGCAAAAAAATTAAGCTAATTTCAACTAGCATAAAGGGCGATTCATTTTGTGTCCCTCGCTCGACACTTTTTCATGGGAAATTTAATAAGCGCCGTGGCATCAATAGCAAGGGAGCGCCATAAGACCCCGCCATTCTTTTCGTCGCATTACTCAAAAACTGACGTTCTGCTACAAAAATGCCGGGGCTTAAGTTGAAGTTTGATGTAATTTCGTAATTAAGTGACAAGATTAGAAGAGATTTTAATTAGATTATTAGCAATTTTAACGAACTTGACTCTAAAAGTGATGCGCGTAATTATAACGATGTTAGCTTTTTTAAAGTAAATAAAGTTGAAATACATCATTATAGAATCGACATGAAACACAATTTACAAAAAGGGCTCTTTAAACTTTTTACGCTCTAACAACGTACGTACAAAGGAATCGTTTCATATAATCATTTCCTGTGTAACAGTATCCAAAAATTTTATCATTGGTCGTTACCCAAATACAGCACGAAAAGGATATTCATAAAGAAATCGTAGAACAAAAAAATACGCTTCAATAATCACATATAACGAGTGTTTACTGTTTTCTTAGATACCTTCATATATTATATCGATGATAGGTACTTAGATGTCGTACACAATATAGCCCGGTCAAAATAGACATAAAAGTAGTGGTCAAATAACATAAATTCCCACAGAGCTGATTTTTGATGGAGAGCTAGATTTGATCATTATAAATAAAATACTAAAAGTCCCCATCGATCCCATGTGTGCGTCAAAAGTTATTCGAGGCCAAATGTCAAAATTTTAGGTTTTTTGTTTTTTTTTTCGAAAACGGTAAGTTTTATCAAAAAAAGACATCAGACCAAAGTTGTAGATCTTTAAATTTGCTACAAAAATGGCATTAACAATTCTCTCCTAAATCTTACCATTCCTGAGATATCGCGATTCAAAGAGTCACACTACACATGATATGCATATATAAGCCACGTATATACGACGGCTGCCTTTAAGTTGTGTAGTTTGAAATAAGTATAGACAATCTAATAGGTTAATATCATTTATTGTTTTTCAAAGAATTCTCCGCGATATCTAATGCCCTTTGCATGCATTAAACCCAGTTCTTGAAATATTTATTCCATTCTGAAGTGGGGGTAGTCAAATTGGCCGATTTGTATGAGTCAACAGCTTTTTCAGGTGTGCTGAAACGTTTACCACGAGACTTTACTTAATTTTGGGGAATGTAAAACAATCGTTATGCCCACGGATCCATGTCACGGTATGTTACATGTTGGTCTGCGATAATTAACTGCCGCATAGCCTCCATATTATCTTGGGTCATATCGGGTTTTGAATTACCTTCACGTGGTTTGTCGCTAAGGCTAGATTGCCCACTTTTAAATCCTAAATATCAGCGTACTGCAGTCCTAAGGCATGGTTCTGCATCACTAAACACAGAACAAAAATTTTTAAACCGCTGAATTCGCGACAATCCGCTTTTAAAGTTGTAGAAAATTATCGCACGCTAATTTTCCTTCGACATTTCCATTTTTATCCAGAAGACTGGGGTTGAAAATTGATACATAATATCTGGACCCTATTAAAACTTTACTCCCACCTGCTCCAGAAAAACTCCTGACATAATTTTTTGCAATTGCAAAAATGATTATAGTATCAAATCATCCTCCGAGCCCTTTTCCCAACTATGTTGGGGTCGGCTTCCAGTTTAACCGGATGTAGCTAAGTACCAGTCCTTTACAAGGAGCGACTGCCCTATCTGACCCCCTTAACCCAGTTACCCGGGCAACCCAATACCCCTTGGTTAGACTGGTGTCAGACTTACTGGCTTCTGACTACCCATAACGACTGCCAAGGATGTTCAATGACAGCCTACCTACAGTTTAACGTGCCATCAGAAACACAGTCATTGGTGTCCAAGATATGCTTAGAAAGTACATACAAACTTAGAAAAGTTGCATTGGTACTTGTCTGACCTGGAATCGAACCCACTCATACTTGAGAGGTTGGTTCTTTACCCACTAGGCCACCACGAGTTTTTGTATGAATCTGATAAATCTATAACAATCACAATGATAGTTAACCCAATAGTTAATATCAATAATGACATCATATTAGAACTTGACGGCAATTATTCCCTTAAACTATCCTAAAATTGTCATGACAGTTAGTGGAGTAGGCCTACAGGGAAACCACGGTAAAAAAAACGCGCCGAGTACACTACCTCACAGGTGGCGTGGAAATGTGTGCATGTCCTGTATGGAATATACTTTGAAGCGCGATATCTCAGGAATGGTAAGATTTAGGAGAAAACTGTTAATGCCATTTTTGTAGAAAATTTAAAGATCTACAACTTTGGTCTGATGTCTTTTTTTGATAAAACTTACCGTTTTCGAAAAAAAAACAAAAAACCTAAAATTTTGACATTTGACCTCGAATAACTTTTGACGCACACATGGGATCGATGGGGACTTTTAGTATTTTATTTATAATGATCAAATCTAGTTCTCCACCAAAAATCAGCTCTGTGGGAATTTTTGTTATTTCAAATGTCTATTTTGACCGGGCTAATAATCAAAATAAGACCCTTGTCACAACGTCCAAATTATCTACCTAAATTATGTAGGTATCTTTGCAAGGTAGACAAAGCATTTTGTGAACCCTCTGCCGTTTAAGACGAGATTGAGACAAAATTGTTCTAATTAACACGGATGGCTCAATGAAATTACGAACATAATGATTACAAAGAAAATTAGTACAATACCTACAAAGGGAAAATTTAAATAGAAATAAATATTCAAATCGTAAATGTCCGTGTTTTGTAGCGAAAATGAAATTCTTAAATAAGATGGAAATTGTTTGCCTTAGCTTTAGGTTCGAAACAAAACAAAAGGTAGAAGCTATTGAAATATCTTGATACTGTTGTGGAAGATGACAAAACCAATAAAGATAGTAGAGAAACTTTTGTAGGGCGAGCTAAAAAAATCTAAACTCGAAACAATGTAATCAAAATTCCCCGACATTTGTTGGTGTGGCTTATATCGCACACGTCCGCAGCATAGAAATTTACGCAACATTTTCGTTCCCCTGCGATCATTCCCTCCGCGATATCGATGGCGTGATTTATTTTTGTTTTCACGTAGTTGAATAAGTCGGAATTATAAGGTTGGGACCGCGTTATGGCCCATAAAACCTATAATGACTCACCCGTGCCGCGCAGTACGTGGTATTTATTTAAAAAATTACCTGCCGCCGTATTGAAAAATATGTAATTGTTTTTGTGGAGCTTTGCTTTTAATTGCTTCAACGATTGAGCTTTTAGTATTGATTATACGTGCGTGAAAATAATAGTCTGATTCTACTGATGTTCATTTTGTAACAGCTGAAACAATTTGAATATTACTAACGTAACGAAGCTTATTGTGCTTTTAATATTTCTCGCCAAGAAAATAATACGCTATTTGACTATAAGAAAGTCTCATTAGCCATTTTTAAGTTAGTATTCACAACGTTAAACAAATTATATCTTCATAGCCAAGTTGGAAAAAACCACGGAGGAGAAAAGACTAGCGGAGGTGCCCTAACGTAAAATCTCTTAACAAAGCAGCGCGCCAAAATTCGGGTGAGCGGGGGACGAGGAACGTTACTGGCTCCACCCGTGATCCACCCTTAAACGCCTTTTATGGGAAGCCACCCATTTTTTGTAAATCCATCTAGCGTGGAATAGGATGATTAAAATCTAACCCTAAACTAACATCGACCACTAGTGACATACTCAAAAATTAAGTAAATACTCAAAATTAATAATTCTTTTAAAATAGTAATTGAACTAGAAAGTTTGAAGAAGCATTCATTTGAAATGAAAGAAGAAAAAGAGAGGGATAAAAAAGTTAGAAAATTAATTCTTATATAAGTATTATTTTGTGCAGAGAACTTGCCCCACAACAATTTATTTACTCCCCCAGACATGAAATGGGTATAATTCTACTAGGGACCATTAAACGGAGACTCGATGAAAAATCATTTTTATTCACCACGGGTCTAAAATACTCCCATGGTGTAATTTAAGTATCAACTATTGTCATTGTGTTAGTTCGTCTACTAGCCACTATGGCATCACAAGCACGAAAATTCGTTCTATTTGTTCTAGAACCGTGCTGCGATGACTGTTGTTATTTTCGATGTTGCCATATTACGAAATTCACCAAGAAAAATGGGAATTAAAATTATAGGGACAGTATCAAATTAGAGTTTTCACAACTGTATCATAACGGCGCATCCACTAAGTAGCAGACTTTATGTGAGTCGGATATTGCTCTGAGTAAAGGTACATTCAAAAAGTTTGTACGGCAAGAGAGATATACCTATGTAAAACATTGCTGATGATGAATATAAATAAATCTACGCTAATTTTCGCCACATCTTATATTTGTTATGAGTAATAGTACTCGGGACTTTGCCCCAATATCGGAGATATGGGATAAGGTGAGATAGAGAAATGAGAACTAGGTGATTGAGAATGCTGTCGTATTGGAGCCATTGCAAAAATACTGTTTTTATAAAATGTGGTCTTAAATCTTATTACATGTAACTGATCACAACGATGCTGCCTGGTTACTCAAAGAAATACATAGTTAGAGTTATGATTAATTTTAAGATAATTGCAGCTTTTTTAAATAAGACCTTTTTTAAGAATGGGTGATTGAATTTTCGATGTCTGGTAGCACTTAATTTTGTAACGGGTGTCTCTGTGGTCTTGATGAACACAATTTTACTTCAAATATACGTAAGTCGACTACTTACCGAAAGATGGTGTTTTTATAATTTTAAATTTTCATGATAATATATCATATGTTTTGGTTTGTAAATAATCTATAAAAAAACTTGTAGGATGCAAGGAAAAATGAAGCTGTTTTTTAAGGCAAAATTGGTACCAATAATATACATTGATACAAGATTCATACGAAAATAATACAAATTCACTTAGAGGTTCTAGAAATGCAGCTATTCGACGACAGATGTCTCTAGCAAAAAATATGATTTAAAGTAAAAATATTACTTACACGTGAAATGTTATCCTATGGTATGTTTGAGTTTGGATCCTGAGCAATTTCTACAATTAATGATAGCGCATTTCGTCGTTTTAATCGAGTAACAAATAAAATTTGTTGAAATTGTGGTTAAAATACAACTATGACAAGATGTCAGTTTGATGTGAAGGACGGTATATGGGCGGTGTCCAGCCACGCCTGTCGTGACGTAGTTGTGACGTATTTGACCTACCTGTAGGCGCGTGACCTACCTGCGTTAGGGCATCTCCGCTAGTCTTTTCTTCTCCGTGGAAAAAACCTTCAGAGCTAGTATAATTTAAACTTTTTTCTCGCTGAGAATAAAAGTTCTGAGAATAGTATTATTTATTTAGACAACAAAAAGCTGGACTTGAAGAATTCATTCGTACATTTAGAGCGTTCTCTAAGTTAATTAAAAAGTCTATGGGAACCCGACGAAGATTTAAGTAGTATGTAAAATAATTAAAGTCAAACAATTTTGAGTAAAGACAATGTAATTCATATAGAAGGAGCGCAATAACGATGGCAAATAAGTCCCCTTGAACAGTGAACCGTTTTCCGTTTTTCCCGAACGTGACCGAGTGTCAGATGTGTTATCATTAGACGGAATCTGCCCAATTACAAGCGTTCTAATCTCTTGTTATTTATAATTCACCGTACAGGCACTGAGAATATTGTTAGTAGTCACGTTTCTGTGACCCCCAGTTACAATTCAACTTTGTACATTGCGGTTTAGTTGGGGATTGTGATTATTACGAATTTGTTTGAACTCCTTTTTTGTTGAACACAATAATCACAATGATAATTTCAATATAGTGTCCATAAAAGGCGACAGTCCCGTAATTTAGACTAACCTAACCGCCTTAAAGCGTTCACTTCCTGACATAACACGCCCATCTATCGTTAAATTGAGATAACTGGTGAACATTTGTGAAAAGGATCGGCAGGTGGCATTCGACAAAATCGCTAGGGTGAAACAATGCGAGATCGGGTGCGGAGAGGTGCGGGATGTTCGCGGGATGGTTTATCAAGGCGTTTGGACCGCTGTCTCGGTTGTAACTTCGCTTTATTGCGTTATCAGGCGATGTTAGTGGCGTCAGGTATGGGGGTACCGCAGGGTGTGAATCTTGGACCAACTTTATGTCTAGTAAATGTTTGATGGCACATTTTGGTGACGAAATTAATTTATTTATTAGGTCGGTGATGCTTGAATGTTATATCTTCTAGAAGGTACACACTTAAAGCTATATAACAATCACGATTATTTAAATAAAGCCAAAACACAACTCAATGTATTCTCGTTTCTTTTATTTCTGTTTTCACACATGTACATACATGTGTGTGAGTATTTAAAACACCACGACATTCACCGCACCCAAACTGGGACTGGGTGCGAAGGGGATAAGGGGGGGAGGGTGTAAGGCTCAGGCACGTCACGTGTGTCGTTCCACTAATTGAGCGTAAAGTAAACCGCTGTCAATGAAGCGATGCGTTATTATTCCAAACTCGCTTCACCAAATATTATTTCCAAAACCTTCAAAGGAATTTCAACTCTGTGTCTTAGCATTAAAGTCGGATCTGATGCTCCATAGACCGGATTATGGCAAGCGTTTTATTATTATATGAATTTTCATAGAGTATAGTACAAACTTACTTACTGCTTCAGTCATTTCCTTTGACAATTGGTTTATTCTTGGCGTTAAAATTAAATGACAATTTCCGCGAAGGATTTTATTAGATTCATTCTGTACATTTTTTGAAGATTATACGAATATAGCAACTTCAATATTTGATATAGCAAACGGAAACTTGGTTCAATTAGTGAGACATTCTATTAAAGATTTTTTGTTCGTGCTTTTTGATGTTCATTACGAAAACTCATTTGGAATATTCAAAACGTGTAAGTAATTAAAACCGCCGTCGTAAATAGGCTCTCGACTGAACGAATCTAATATGTTAATGGTCGCGCACTTTGTTTAGTTTAGCGAATTTATTGTTCGCGTGAAAACACACGGCTTTGCTGTATTCTACATTGACAGCCTTTAATTTATGTTTGGCATTGTAATTATTGGTATTGTGTTCTTTGTTAATTAAAATAATATCAATTATAAATTGTACCTACATTATTTACTAAATTATTTTGTTATAAATTAATAATACATTTATATTACTATCCGGTATGATTTTAACCGAATGATTTTAATGATGGTTGAGCTTTGTATGACGTTAAAATAAATAGAAGATTAACACCAAGCTAATTCGTTAGTACTAGCTTTGTCTAGAGGATGATCTTTTAGAAAATTTTGATTAACAAAAACCTTTCTGATTCACGAAAATTTCGACCTCTTGTCAATTAAATAAGAGTGTCCGTCCCAACCTTCACCCAGTACATTTTCAAACTTAGACCGTTAGTCTGATTAATATGCAGGACTAATTAAAAGGCATCGTAGTTAAAGCCAGCACATCGCCAACGAAGGCAACGCCACTTTTCATTTGCGTTTCCCGGAAAACATTCACGGCTTAGGCAAATTGTTGTGATGGCTGCGAATTGGAAATGTCATGACAATGGAATATGTTGCTTGTGAATAACTTCGCTGTTAGAATACTTTGAAGATTGTTGAGTTTTTCGTGATAAATATTTCTCTTTGTGCGTATATGTTTGCGTTATTTTAACGCTTGCGTTATGTTCATAATATCAGGTACTGTGGTGATATTTTTTTATGAAAAGCAGCAAATTCAACTTAGCTTAGCTAACTTTTATAGGCATTTAAGTCTCATACTATCATCATCAAGTTCATTTAAGGAACTTTATACTACAAAACATAGTACATGTATCTACAAACCCAGTACATAATAACGATCAAAATTATCAGACCCTCATCATCTAGCCTACGAGCCTAGTGAAATAATTAAGATGAATTCGCGAGTGATACGGCATAGAGGCTCGCGACTCGTAAATCCACGATTACGTGGCCCGAGAACGTTTTAATGAGCCGTACGGAACCAGGGGTGGTGCAACTGCAGATAGAACGAATATAACTCTAAATATAAGTCAGGGGCTTTATCAAGATGAATTGGAATGAGGAGCTAAAGAAATAAGTAAAGATACAAGAGAGAAATGTAAATAAATAAGCAGACATCTTATCAAGCTTTACTGTAGCTATAAATACCCCAAATTGAAATTTCATATTCAATGAATACGTTCGTTAAAATTATAATGAAATTAATTGTAAATTGCTATCGGTTGAGCTCCGAAATCAAAATATATTTCTAATTGATTGCTTGCTCGATTTAGATCATTCCTTTCAATAAATACACGAACCTTAGTGTAGGCGGCGTACCAATACAAAACATTATAATATCGTGACTTACTAAATTAAAGTAGCTTCTAATGCTTCTTGTACAGAATCGAGATCTGTCAGAGCCCCAAATAAAAAAATATTTCGAAAGATAAATGCTATATTCGTCTGACAGCCCTCCGGCCCAGCCCCTGTGAGGCGATAAGCCAGCGAATTGCCGGCAACTTGAGACAACACCGACACAGACACAACATACATTCACTCGCAAAGTTCCACAAAATTTCGACCTCTTGTCAATTAAATAAGAGTGTCCGTCCCAACCTTCACCCAGTACATTTTCAAACTTAGACCGTTAGTCTGATTAATATGCAGGACTAATTAAAAGGCATCGTAGTTAAAGCCAGCACATCGCCAACGAAGGCAACGCCACTTTTCATTTGCGTTTCCCGGAAAACATTCACGGCTTAGGCAAATTGTTGTGATGGCTGCGAATTGGAAATGTCATGACAATGGAATATGTTGCTTGTGAATAACTTCGCTGTTAGAATACTTTGAAGATTGTTGAGTTTTTCGTGATAAATATTTCTCTTTGTGCGTATATGTTTGCGTTATTTTAACGCTTGCGTTATGTTCATAATATCAGGTACTGTGGTGATATTTTTTTATGAAAAGCAGCAAATTCAACTTAGCTTAGCTAACTTTTATAGGCATTTAAGTCTCATACTATCATCATCAAGTTCATTTAAGGAACTTTATACTACAAAACATAGTACATGTATCTACAAACCCAGTACATAATAACGATCAAAATTATCAGACCCTCATCATCTAGCCTACGAGCCTAGTGAAATAATTAAGATGAATTCGCGAGTGATACGGCATAGAGGCTCGCGACTCGTAAATCCACGATTACGTGGCCCGAGAACGTTTTAATGAGCCGTACGGAACCAGGGGTGGTGCAACTGCAGATAGAACGAATATAACTCTAAATATAAGTCAGGGGCTTTATCAAGATGAATTGGAATGAGGAGCTAAAGAAATAAGTAAAGATACAAGAGAGAAATGTAAATAAATAAGCAGACATCTTATCAAGCTTTACTGTAGCTATAAATACCCCAAATTGAAATTTCATATTCAATGAATACGTTCGTTAAAATTATAATGAAATTAATTGTAAATTGCTATCGGTTGAGCTCCGAAATCAAAATATATTTCTAATTGATTGCTTGCTCGATTTAGATCATTCCTTTCAATAAATACACGAACCTTAGTGTAGGCGGCGTACCAATACAAAACATTATAATATCGTGACTTACTAAATTAAAGTAGCTTCTAATGCTTCTTGTACAGAATCGAGATCTGTCAGAGCCCCAAATAAAAAAATATTTCGAAAGATAAATGCTATATTCGTCTGACAGCCCTCCGGCCCAGCCCCTGTGAGGCGATAAGCCAGCGAATTGCCGGCAACTTGAGACAACACCGACACAGACACAACATACATTCACTCGCAAAGTTCCACAAAATTACTCTCTCAAAATACAGTCTATCATTTTGAGCGGCCATGCATACAAATATTCACGTTGTATTCTAAATTTATGTGTGAAGTTAGATTTGAAAGCTACTGAATCTACAGCCTCATGCAATTCTTAAAATAAATATTTTTCCAGTTTCAAAAAAATACTTTCTGTTTTAAAACTCCAACGAAATTCACTCAATGAGCAAACTTTTGAATTGCCCAAATCTTTTCAAGACACGTGTGCCCTTTGAAAATGTTCTTGAGGCAATTTTACCTGAAAACGACTCTAAAGGATGAATGCCTTAAGGAATGAGACACGGATTAAACGATGGCCCGAATAAAGCTATGAACGTGGATCGTTTTGATATTGATGAAACGAGAGAGTTCCTAAATAGAAACGGTACGCAAGATTTTAGGAAACCGAATTATAGAAACAAAGTTGCAAGACCAAATTGTACATAATTGTAATAAATCCAAATGTATTGATTGAATAAGACGTCCACTGAAAGCCGGACGCTTACATAATACTCTGCTTCGGTACACGGCTTGGTATCCAACGGATCCTTGCGAGCGTTTCCAGGTCAGCGGTCCATCTAATTTTCCACTCGGTGATCGCCTGTCGACTATGATTGTAAAAAAAAATATAGCATAGGTAAGAAATTCACGTGAGTTATACCTTCTATCAAAAACCCTCCATTTCGCATCAGCTATAATTGGTATCTCTTGTATCAAGAAATTATTGTTACTAACTCCAAATTGCAAGATCAAATAACTTTCACAGCGAAAGGTCAAAAACCGACCAAATTGCTGAGCGAACTCCTCAGGCGTTTTCCATCAAGTCCGCCTAAATAAACAATGTCGGCTATATTTTACTGCGGCTAAAAATTCCGACCACCGAGCAATTCCTCATGCAGATTGGAAAAGTTTTCTAATAACCAATTAACTTATAAGTGATATTCTGAAATGTTGTTTCAAATTCATCAGCTTCAAAATTTACATGTTTTAAGGGTCATATTACGGCCGCTGTCAGTATTGTTCTTTCTACGAAGCCTTGTTTTAATTGAACTCGAACCTCTTTCGAATCAGGCGTGATTATGTTAAAATAGGTCAGCTGTGTACCAAATGCTTTGGGAAGAACGGTGTTAAATCGACCATCCAGATTGTCACTTACTACCGCATCATTAAGAGTGAAACACTCATTTTTGTGTCCATTTGTATTCACCCTACTGGAAAAAGGCGTCGTTTCACATTTAATTTCCGCATTCCGCAAAAATCCTTCAAAAAGCATTAACATTTCGAGAATGCAGAGTGCAGAGATTATTCAGCATCACCGGTTTTGCAATACGACTGGATTATTTGGAGAGGCCAAATCTACTGCTATCAAAAGAGGGTCGTAAAAAATAAATAGTGTGCAATAACACGAGAGTTCGACGGCACCAGTAATCCGTGATATATAGTTATAGAACATTATAGCGTATAGCAATATGACATAATTCGGAATCGTTCGACGCTCAAATGCCCTGACAGGAAATCGATAAAGCAAAGGTTGTGGTTTGCGCCTATGTGCGGGTGTATTGGAAATCTGTCCATTGAGACGTATGAATTGGATAATTTCTACTTGTGTATGTACGTTATATTGAGTTGAGGTTCAATTTGCAATTATATTGATTTATGTCGAAGCTGTACACGTTAGGAAAGCTAACTTTGTTCGTAACTGTGTTGATAATTTGTACACTACTGTATTTGTACACTACGTTACTGTATTGCAAGATATCCTCCCTCTGATATTTCAATTAGAATTAAATCTTCATCAACATCATTCTAAAGGCCGAGTTCTAATTTTGACGTTCCCATTTAATTCTTAAATTTTTCACAAAAATAAAATCACAGTGCCGTATATCCATCACCCGCAAACAATTTTCACGCCCATTTCTCTCCATCCATAATTTAATCATTCGCAAAAGCGGCGGAATTTTAAAATCTCTCCCCAAAAGCATTTAACATTTGGACTGCAAAATAAGGACAGTGCAGCGGTGGCTTCCCGGAGATTTATTATCAGATATATCATCTAAGGCCTGCCTGGCCGTAATGCCTAAAGGTTGCCAGATACAGCAAAAATTAAAAAGAATACGTGAACTCTCCTCTTTGTATTGTTTACGGGAGATTCATGGCGGGTTTATTATGTTGAATAGCTTCATTATAGCATTCAACTTTTCTGTAATCAAAGCTAATTTTAGAATCATTAAGCAATCAAATGCAATCTATTTCGAAAACAAATTCGTTACACAACTTATTATCCGCTCGAATTTGACTCAAAAATAAATCAACAGCTAAGGTAGCGTTCCAAATTACACAACCCTTACGGGCTTCGAACTGAAAATAACCTGAATTATTCAACATTAGGGCTATTAATTCTAAACTGGGTAAGAAACTCCAACTCCCATTTAAGTGTACGTTGGATAAACGCATAAACACAATGAGAGTTAAACAAAAGGTGGGGAATACATCGACTTGCCTGCAGTAAGTTCCCGAACTTTGTACGTAATCCTCATTTTTTCCCGCGGGTCCCTTGAGGCCCTAGAAAAAGCCATTTTCTTAAGAGCCTCACAAAAAACTGCTGTGTGCAGGCTTTTGGACTCTGTAAGGGCGAATGCACGTGGCATGCTTTGGCTGAGAGTTATAAATGTTCTGTGGATGCCATTAAGTATTTATTGACAGGAGTTGCGTTAAGCTTTTGTTTTTAAATATTGATCCATTTGAAGGGGAGTAGTTTTAGCTCAACGAATGTGATGTGAGATAAGTGCGTGAGTATTAAGCTGACATAAAAAAAAAAAATATTTAACCTGTATGTATTTTTGTGCGCGATTATCCCACGTTTGGGTGAACCGATTTTGATGCGGTTTTCTGCATAGTATTTATTAGACTTGGGTGAAGGTTTTAGGTATACTATTGAAGTCGTTATTTTAATTCCTGTTGAATCAACTTTTGGAGAAAAACCTGTTATTTTTCTAGTGATTTTAAACAAGGGCAATAACTAGAGTTTGGAAAATGTAGAAATAACATCATAGTTCGTAGTTGTAATTTCAACCTCAACTAATCTTAACCCTGTACTAAATACACTAAAGTACTAAGTTCCCAGTAATATAACAATAATAGTTCCTACTCGCCGTCGCACGTTCAACTCAGACCATTAACAACTCCAGTTATGACTGGTTAACGTTAAACGTCAAATCCTAAGTTAGTAAATCAGTGGTTAATGATTAATGTGTTTCTCCTAGCACATTATGTGCGTCTAATTACCCAATAGTTTCTTGTTGTTGATACTATTAATCTTTCGGAACATTTCGGAACTTTGACTTTGACTTTGAACTATTCGGACGTGTTCGGCTTTTACTAATATGGAAACTTCAAGTAAATTGGTGTTTGTTCGCTTTGATGGCTGATTGGAAGTTCTTTTGTTGAAGTTATTTAATTAATGCTGTTCTGGTCCAAAGTTTGCTGTGTAAACTGATGTATTGTGTACAGTGCATCTCGGTATCTAACGGACTTCATCGGGAGTCCAAAAGTTTGTTATTGTAACGGTTATCTATAGAATTGAGCTTGCTTATAAACTGCACAAGATTATGAATGAAAATTTAATAAAGGACTGTCATTTTAATTTTAAGCAATGACTCCTCTCGCAATCCCATCATGTTCCTTCGTAGGCCTTTTGTATACCAGGGCCGCGATAACTCTTTCCAACACCGCAGACCCTGCAAACCCTGCAGAGCTTAACCAGTGTCCATTTCTCTTGTTGCAGAGTTTGGAAGAACGAGAGAAGAGGCACGTCAGTCACAAGGAGCAGTTAGCTCGGGAACAGCGTTACCTACAGCGGCGGTTAAACCAGCTAAGCGACGCGCCGAGAGACTCAAGACTATCGGAGAGTTCAATGACCCACACGCACACAACGAGAGCTGACTCGCTTTCGTCGCTAGAGTCTTCGTCGTCGGGTGTTTCGACGGCGGAACGGTCGCCTTCGTCAGTCTCTGAAAGTGGTGAGTTTTATTTGCCTATTCTGATGTTTTTGAGAGCTTGGATCATGTTGAGAATGTGTGGGAAATCGGTTAAACGAATAAAGATGGAGCTTTATCTGCGCAGGAGCATATTTAAAAATAAATGCTAAAGAATAACCACATTAGGAAGAACAGGCTCTGTAAGTAAGAATAAGCCATATTAGGAAGAATTGACTGTACTAGGAAGAATAGGCCATATTAGGTACAAAGTCTGCAAGTTCAATTTATTTAGTCCTATCTAAATCTACTAGGCAAAAGATGCTAGGTCACAAACTTCGCTCTAGATTTTAGAAACAGTAACATTTAAGATATTACAGATGATCAATAAGATTTAACAATTCTTAAAGAAATCTTCCCCCATCAGTTCACATAACCCAATCAATAAGATAATTTCCCAACATAAAAATCCTGAACTAAACCTACTAATTGATACCTTTGTTCCTCAATAAAAATAATATAAAAGTGTTTTGACTACTAAACAATAAAATGCTGCGAGCGGTTTACGATCCCAGTTAAGTTATAACCGTCTTCCTCACCAGTGTGCCGACTTATGCTAACAATAAATATGATTGTATCTTTTCAATTTATTGGCTCAAGATCTGATAATGGCTGAAGCATTGCTTCTGTGAAATATTAATTTAATTTAATTTAATTTAATAGCCTTTTATTCCTAAACATAGGGTTACAAGAGGTCCCTAAGTTCGGTGTGCCTTTTGGCATAGGCCTCCTCCAATTCCTTCCAGTGTGTCCTATCCCTTGCTACTCTCAGCCAGAGTGGGCCCGCTGTCTGTTTCAAGTCATCTTCCCATCTCCTGACTTGGCGACCCCTACTTCTTTTGCCGTCTCTTGGCTGCCAGAGTGTGACTTCCTTGCTCCATTTGTTGATGGGGTGGCGTAACATATGTCCAGCCCATCTCCATTTTTGGACGTCTATCCGGTTATTAATGTCTGTGAGTTTTGTTCTTGTTCTTATATCTGCGTTTCTAATTCTGTCTTTGATTTTCAGCCCTAGCATGCTCCTCTCCATGGCACGTTGGCATTTTGCTAGCCTTTCTCGGTGGTGAAGCGTTGTTGACCAAGTTTCGCAGCCATAAGTTAGAACTGGTAGAATACAGGTGTCGAATGTCTTCTTTTTTATGTGGTTTCCTAGATCTTTACTTTTCATTATTTCCTTCAGTGACCAGTATTTTCTCCATCCTTGAACTATTCGCCTGTTTATTTCCTTTGTCATTTCATCTGCAGGGGATATTATTTGTCCTAAGTAAATATATTCTTTGACATATTCAATAATGTTGCCATCTACCATAATGTCTGTTTCCGTAGAGTTCGTCATCAATTTCGTTTTGCTTGCGTTGATTTCCAGACCAACTTTTTTACTTATATTTGCTAGGCTCTGCATCATTTGTTCTATTGCTGCTGGGTTCTCCTCTAGGAGCACCAGATCGTCGGCAAATCTTAGGTGGTTTAGGCGAGCTCCATTAATGTTCAAGCCTAGGTGGTCCCAGTTTAGCTGTCTGAAGATGTATTCAAGTGAAATATTATAAAGTTTAAATTGTAAAAAATAAATTGCTTAGGAAAGCTTCGAGTGGGTTTTGAAGTTAAATGAGATTTTTGGTGACACTAGATCTGAAAGTAATTTTAAAATAAGATTGTTCTACTTACCTTATCGAAAAATATATTGATTCACCCCTTCTAAAAACACAGACTTTCGAACCAATCTTTCTTTTATTACAATCACAGCATCAATTTTACTTCCCCATCCAAAAAATATCCTTCAAGTCTGAATAGCTCACAGCCGAACCCTAAATTAAAAGTCCCTAAACAAATGACAAGCTACAACGCCAAAACACGCAATTGTTACCGAAACAAAAGAGTGGGGATTTTTGGAAAATTAAAAATAGCGGTAGCGCAAAGCTGATTACCGCTGAGCTTCTAATGAAACCTTTAGACAGCGAAGTCAGTACCCACGGAATAAGGAAAAATGAACGGAGATGTCATAACAAAAGTAGGTCAGTACGCCTTCTTGTATGTCAAAACCGTACGGTGGGCATGACCTTACGAGTGAACTTACGAGGTATTTGGGTTCTTTAAAACATCTTTCAACGATTTCTGGTGTTACAAAAAATGGTCGGGTCCAAAGTGTAAGCGCGAAGACAGTAACGTTCCTCGTCCCCCGCACACCCGCATTTTGGCGCACTACTTTCTTAGGCGATTATCTGTAATGACATCTCCGCTAGTCATTTTGTTCTCTATGTCAGCACTAGAGTACTGGCTTGACAGCCGCTGGATGCCGCTGAACGAAGCGCTTTAAGCTGCTGAACCCTCAAGGCTATGTAAAGCTTAGTGTACTTGTCGACAGGCCTGGTTTTGACTAATTAGTGAAATTATTTTTTGTTTTAACATGGAATATGTTCGGTAAAAAAATCTTGCAGCGATGTAGACATGAAATGTGTTTTTTTTTGGATCCCCAGGGTCTTTTTGCTACATAAACAATTAAAAGTTTTGATTACATTACTTTTGATGAACATCGTTCCGTACAATATTTTAATTGTTACCGCAAGTTGCATTGAATATCGTCGCCGTCTTTTAAGTCAAAACATTGTTGTCCTTAGATTTTCTTAAAAAAAATACACATTGAGAACGCTATCTTTAAACTTCTATACAACCTTAAGAAAATAAATCCAAACTTACCTCTCTCAAAGACTACAGTCATTATTTTTATTCCACCTTACGACGTACTTCCTTACCCTAAAACCAGCCTATATTGTTACCTTTTATTTATGCATTAACTTAAGCAATATAACTGTCTCGAGCACACTTATTCTCAGGGCGGGAAAGCCACATAAATTCGTAATCCATTGTCGACCGCCATCTTCAAAAGTTCCCCAGTCTTTCTAACACCGTCCTTTATTACGTTTTTATTCGTATCCAATTGATATGGTAAATAAATGGTTTTTATTTAGCCAATAAATAGTTATTTGGAGCCTATTAATCGTTTCATTATGTCGTAACGATTGTAGTGAGTTGATATTATGGAGAATAAAGATCGTAGCATTGATGACTACGGTTCGTAGCACTGACTGCGTAGCACTGACTGCGTAGCAAAGGACCAAGTTCCATCCAAGGACCAGTTGCGTAGTATAGGATGCGGATCGTAGCATCTCTTTACGGCGTAGCGTCGTAGGCATCGTAGCGTTATGTAGCCAACCGTAGTATGAACTTGCAAATTGTATCAAGTACATAAATATTTACTTAGCCTATAGCTATGGGCTAACATAATTTTCTCCGTGACAAAAACACATTGTTCCCAAAAATGTCTTAACACCACGATAACTCTTTCGAGCCATTAATTAAAATTCCGTGATGAAAACACGCACGTTTAATGATTTCCGATACCGTCAAATGTGATTTTGCGATCACATAATTAACTCTGCCTTCGATGGTGCTATTGAAGCATATTGTTTGTAGGAATATCGGCCTTTAGGTTATCAAAATAGGGTGTAATTTTGTATGTTGGTCCGTGGGGGCAGCCTCGCTAATTAAGGGCGGGCGCACATGGCCGACGGCGAAGCGCAATCGTATTACGGTAATCGCGTATGTGAAGTGACGCGAACCGAACGGTGCATATTGCGTTACGCGGATATATGCGTTTGCAGATAGACTATTTGCACGAAAAATATTGGGGTGACATGTGTGTAAAATGTAGACGCTTTTTTTAATTTTGTTTTTTTTTTGTTTTGTCTGGGATTTTTGTTGGCATGGGTTTTGATTACACATGACTGTGTAGGTTGAGGCAGAAAGCCTATCAATCTTTAGAGGCACCTGCAATAAAAGTCATCAAATTAGAATTGAATACTGGAAGCCGACCCTAATATTATTTTGGAAAAAATATTTCATCTTAAAACGACGAAAAAGCGACGTACCTCTTTTATTTTTAATTCTAGCAACATCACATATTTTATCACCAAAAAGAGGTCTTTAATTAAAAACATTTTACCATTGATCACGTTGTAATAAATCAACAGAAATATATTGACATTTCCGACCGTTGATGCTGAATTCAACTGTCCGAATTCACACGCGATAATTTAAAAACTACTTACTTCAACATAAATCGTGCGGAAGCGATTTGTAAATACGTTTATATTGTGTGTGTGTGTGTGTGTTTGTGTGTGTGTTTGTTTGTGTTTGTGTGTGTGAGTGTGTGAAGTGTTGTTTGTTTGCGAGCTTCGAGAGCGGGGCACTGAGACTTAACAAGGATATAAGAGGAATGGAAGTGACTTGAAAGAAATATATCTGGCTTTTAACATAGGAGGATGTTTGTTTTTCCGTTCGTTTATTTTAACGTATAAATACAAGTGGATACGGTGTCATAAGTATTGTGTATTTTTTATCTATACCAATATTATAAAGAGGAAAACTTTGTTTGTTTGTTTGGTTGGTTGTAACAGATAAACTCAAAAACTACTGGACCGATTCTAAATACTCTTTCACCATTAGAAAGCTATATTATCTGCGAGTAACATAGGCTATATTTTATCCCGGTGCGGGCAGTAGCTCTCACGGGACGCGGGTGAAACCGCGGGAAAACGGCTAGTTAAGGATATAAAGTCATGTTTACTTGAAAATTGTCATTTTCAATATTCTTCTCATTTTTGCACTAGTACAAATTGAAATTAGATAAGGTTTTTTTTACATAATTCAAATTAATAAAGACGCATACCCAATTTCAGAATTAAGTGACCTAAGACCTTCTTTTACTTACCCCCACACTCAGAGACATTTAATGATAACTTAAGTCACTCCTAAGTGACAGATTCTCATAGAAAATCTGCACTAAGGAACGGCCTAAGTAACTATTAAATGTCTCTGAGCGTGTCCATAAATAATAGAATAAAACGCTTACATTTATTCATATAATTATTTAAGTACACAACATAAACTCAACCCCAACTTCTCCCAACCACATCCAGCTAACCCACTATCCTTGTACAAAGCATCATTAGCGCGGGTGATTTACGAGAGGCGCGCGCTTATCGCCCTCTCGCTCGCTCCCGCCGCCGCTTATTAATTACACGGCGCGTGTGACCGTCATACGTGTTAGTCCTTGAGGGGAGTTGGTCCTTATGGGTTCTGGTCCTTGGTCCTCGTATGACAGTGTACTGAGGATGAGCTGCATCATTTAACTGTAATGATAACCGAACCACATTCAGTTATAAATTCGCTGATTTGACTAATAATAGGCGGCAAGTACACAGCTTATGGTTTGGTTATCGTTATAGTTTAATTTTGTAACCGACCGTAAATAATGTAGTAATTTCATTGCTCTAATCTTGTGAAGTAACCTTTTGAAAAACATCCCTCTTAAAAGATCTATCTTTCATAGCTCAATGTTTTGCCAAAATACGTATAACGATATTACGATTGAAGAACGTGAGACTACATTATGTGCTACGATTATGTATACTGAAATAGCTATGTTTGAGTCACTTTGTGTCGATCTCCGAAGTGACCCTTAATTAATCTTAGCCTAAATATTTATCACAGAAAAGACTAGGTACATTTGCTAAAATCATGAAAGTTTCAGATCTATCTTGCCACCCAAAAAATCTCTTTTACCAAGAAATATCGTTCCTTATCATCATTTCGGAAAAATTGCCCGACTCATCGTACCTAAGGCTAAATTACCAGATCTCAGTCTTGCCGATACAGGACTGAGAAAAAATTACTGCTATATCTCAAGCAAAGAGCAAACTTAGATAATAACTATAGGAATATTGACGTTAGAGAAAAACCTCAAGATACACTTTCATTTATTCTAGAGAAAAATAGAAAATAAAGCTCGTAAGTGGGAATTAGGTTTATTTATATAACAACGTATTTATAACATTTTTAAATATTTATTTAATATTTAAATCCAAATTACCAAATAATATCAAAAATCAAAGGCCAAGGTACCGATGGTTAGGAACCCAGAGACAATATGTGCCGTATCCTCTTCGCTATTAGACCATTAGCCGTAATGATAATCGGCATAATAACAGCCGTATCCACATTCAATATTTTTACAACATATTAATGACAATAAAAAATATAAGATGGAATAAATACATTTAAGCTGCTTACTGTTTTATTCTGTTAACTATATTTACCAGCAGAATAGGCATGATGACAAATTTTTAAATTCCTTTGTATGATGTAGGTATACGTCTATTTTATATGAAAAATTATTAATTTTAAGAAAATGCGAAGATTTTTTATCAAATAATTGCATTTTTCTCTGTCCACTTTGAATCCGGCGCGAAAACGCTTGTCAGTGTCATGGTGTCACTTGTGACGTCACGACTGAAATTACAAGACGCAAATAAACAACGCTCGTGCAATAATTAAGTTTTTTGTGTTATTAAAAATGAATTCGAAAGTGCATAGGTGTCGTGGGGTCCCCCAATGTAAGAACACATCCAAAACAACTCCTGATAAGTTATTTGTGTACGTTCCTCACAATAAAAAAATACGAAACAAGTGGCTTAAACTTGCAAGGCAAGATTCAAAAGCAATATTGCCCAGGGTACAACTCTATTTTTGTGAAGATCACTTTGATGTAAGTTATTACATAGTTCTCTAGATTCTAGCATAGTTTATAATGTAAATAACTATTTCGAGGTTAGGTTTCATCTCTCATTGTTTTTTAATTAAACTAGTATACTTACATGGAAGTTTTAACATTTCTAAATTCAGCTGAACAAAAATCTTTATTTGATGCCAAAAACTTTCCCAGCATTATGATATCAATTCTAGGCAAATTAGCGCTGTTTGCCTTGATAAATCCGGGCTCCATAACTCGTGTTATAAACAATTAATTAATTAGAAACAAAGATCGCAGTGGAAGTTCACAATAACGAAATGTGACGTTCGCGCGCTTTCGCGCGAGTTGTTTTGAGAGATGACGTCACGAGCTCTGATTGGTGTTCAAGATATCATGGCGGATTGCCTTATTTCGTAATTTTATTTTATAAAAATACATATTAATCACATTATTAATAAAGAAAACAATGCGCGTTTTATATTCCAAGCTTCAAGTTTAATTTAATAAATATATTATTTTCATGATTTTTGATTACTGTCATCATGCCTATTTCCATTTATCCACCATCTTGGATTTATTTATACGAACGTGAATTATTAAACGCAGATCAAAATATCGGATATTCATACCAACCCATCCCATGTCAAAGTCAAGCATAATTGATGCTGATTTTTCCCAGTTTAGGTGGAATTCATTTATCCCAGCGCTGGGCTAAACCTCCGATGATCCCACTTATTGAATTTCTTTTATACAAGTTAACTGACAGCACGTCGAAATGTTGAGGTGTATTCAATTATGTATGGATTTGAATTGGTTGAAGGTGGTATTTATTATATGCTCAATAAATGAAATACATATTTTATTGCTCAAATAGTTTCAGCTACTTTAACCGACCGTCTCATGAAACATATTATTAGAATCTTGAAGACATTTAATAATACTAGTATCTATTCAAACCTTACCCACAATGTGCAGCGTAGAAAAACAACAAAAACAAAAGATACTACCACCAATCTACGAAGACATTTCTTCAAACATCCTTTCTTACAAAAATAACCGCCCGATACCCATCACCCTTCTTCCAAAATAGAGGCAAGTTTCACACTTCGCGTGTCCGAATACCATGTAGCTGGTTCGAAGCACCCTTGGCCTGATAAGCCTTCCGTGTTCCGCTATTATCAGTGGCCCGGGGGTAGCGGAGCCCCGGCGCTAATTACCACGACTATCCAAGTTTAATTAGGTCGCTACACACTGTTTATGTGGGGCTTGGTGGGACACTTTCGTATGCACTCCTAATTTAATGCGAAGAAGGTGGAAAATTTTGGGTAGAATTAAAATGTGGTTGAGTTTTCTGGGAATAGTAGGTTAACTTAATATATATAGGGTTTATTGTGATTTAAATAGCATTTTATCGGAACATGGCAAGTATGCTTTCATATAAAAAATCATAACAGGAATAGTTTCTCAAAACGTGAAAAAATTGTTGGCGCCCAACTGGGACATAAGCACTCAGACCAAAAACCCTTCAAATACATAAATATCCTAAACTATGAGTAATACAGCAACAATCTAGTTAAGATAATGGTCGGTATCTGTAACAAGATACACGACTTAGGGACACATAATGTGATGTAATCACGGCACAACGTTAATTCCGTTGAGATGAAAATGTTAGCTCGTGAAATCTATTTTGCAGTACCGCTATCTAGAGTGGTATTATGAAGATAGATGAAACTGTGAACAGTGTTACGAGTATTAAATATAAGGAGAATTGCTTATCTGATCGTTGGGGTTCGGAAAATCTTCCACTTTCATACAAAAGAAAATTTTGTTCAACGAAAATGTTCGGATGTAAGAGAAAATTAAAATAAATCTGTTCAGATACACCTGAAGTATCTTAAAATAATTGTGCAATCGTAAATTCTATTACTTTCTACCCACCAAACAAAAGTGAGAACATTCGTTATTATCAATTCAAGTACAGAAATTGATGAACCAAGTTACAATTTGTTGGAAAACTAATTTAAGAGGAAAGGGCAAACTGTAATATTAACGTTCTAAGAAGTCGGTATACAATTCAGGGCTATATTAACTATGTAAATTGAATAGGACGATATTCTATTCCGAAAATGTTCGTGTATAACCTAGTTGACTAGACTCATAACCTGAAGGCGATCTATTTCGTTTTCGATTTGAATAGATTCCAATTTTCTTACGCGCCTTATAAGATCCTAGTGTGACGAAAATATCTTTATGATTATTTTTCCCGACTCATACCTGCTCGAAATTGAAAAGACCTGATATGATATATCGAAGATAATATCATTCACAAAAGCTTTTATTTTCAAGGAGAACATTAAAGTGAATATAATATGCTCATTGATATGAAACTGCGAGTAAATACAGAAAATAATGTGAAAACCAACCGAGCGAGTAAATATTCCATTTAATTAAAAATGTATCCAACCGTTAATGGCGCCCAACGTGGGACTCGAAACTTAAAAAGCGTGATATTAATATTTATAACTACGATTTTATTATCATTCCCCTTTCTATTGTTTTAATTATAGTTTCTCGCACCCTGCTCAAATGATTCGATAAATTCCCGAAGCAAAACAAATAAATAACTTAAAGTTGTGGAGGTGCAAACGCGGAGGTCTGTGACATCACGATAGAATTTATGTGCCGGGACAAACAATCAGTAAATTATCGGCAGGAGATTTATTGGCGCTCTCGAAGGGGACAGGTGTCTTAGCCTCGTATAATATAGCTATAAATAACTCATTCATTATACATGTTACATTCGGTGCTGAAATGTGAGAATGCCTATTAATTTTGTATCAAGTTGGGGACACATTTCTGCTGTATTATGCTTCTGCTACGAATCAATTGTACCTCTATTAACCCTAATGCAAAGAACACTTTCAAAACCTGACAGACTGTTGACTTTTTAAATATCTATTTAGTAGTTTCATAGATATTAGGATCTTTGAAGACACGATAGCTACGGAATTTCCCAAACTTAAAATTCACGTAATAAATATGCATAACCTAACACAAAGATGTTTCACAAAAGCCTTCAATAAACCCTCACTATACAACACAGCCCTGAACTAATTCCCCATACTAAAGCAATGCTCAAACAATGCCTAAATACCAAACAGCATTAAGTATTCATGAACACATCAACTAATAGATTAACAGGCTAGGGATCCAGTTTAATGGCTGTATCTAAGTGTATGTTATATCAAAGTGCGTTCGGATTTCTGTTCGTAATGAAGTCTGTAGCCCATTACAGACCGAACCGTCATCAAATCCCCAGAGTTTAACTTTCGTCTACCCACTTTTCGCCAATTAGTGTTAGGTCTCAACGTAACGAGCCTTTTACTATTTATGTGACAGATTACATTCTGTTGCCAAATGAAACCAGGCTTCAGAAATGTAAAAACTCGAAGTAATCCAAATTAAGCAATGGATGACGTAACTACGTTAATGTTAGTACATTGCGGAGCTTAAATAAGTTATGACGTGTTGAAACTAATTATGTTTGGAGTAATCGCATTAAGAATTTAATGTTGATATATTGTGTGTAGACTGACACTGATTAATTGGCATTAGTCATTATCAGCTCACGGTCCCACGTGGGCGCCATCAAAATTGTCTGTTGAAGCTCATTATTGTAATTACGTAGACAGTATGCTAAAACGGTGTATTGCTTAATTGATGAGTAATTTTTAGTCTATTTTTACTCATATTACCCACGTAATCCTTACGTAATCACGACATTACTAAAACGAATTAACATTTCACGTTAAACCAAATCAATATTAAAATCTACTTTCTTATCAAACAAGCAGCTATTATAGTTAACTAAGTTGCAATCTGACAAAACAAACTGTAATACACAAAACCTTCAAAGTTAATTGTTAGGTAACATCAAAACAAGCGATGTTGTTTGACTACCCTCGGAATTGTACGTTGATAACAAATAGCGCGGTTTAGAACCGGCGGTGCGCACCTGAGACTTTAATAGTGCGATCATCAGTTACATTGTTGCATTTCGGATAGTGATACCGAAATAATAGTTTTGTGTTTTAGTTGCTGTTATTAAAGTATTCAGTTTTAGAATAGACTAAACTATGAAATTGGATGTTGTTTTGGTATTTTACCTGCATTTCAACAAAATATGATAGTTCATACTTAATATTATGTTATGTGAGTAATAAATACCCTTTTTAAAAGATTCTCAATAATGGAAATCAAAACTTATACTCAAAAAACAAACATCCACTAGTGATCACAAATTCCATCTCTAAAACAAGGTTACCCTGTTAATAACATTGGAAATTGCTTAACAGCAGCCATTTCTTTGTACAGAATATTTTCGGTATTCCTACCATTTTTAACACATCCATTTTTAATACCCACGAAACAACAGCCCGAAACCAAAAATAATTTCACCAACACACAACACTCGCATGTAACACGTTAACACAGTTTGGTCCTTTTCAATATCTGTCGGAAATAAATTCCTGTGACGAAATATTGCGATGCAGGCTCCATGCTTCCATGCGAGGATTGTGGAGTGATTCATGATCTTTATGCGCTCGTAATAACTTGCAAGGATTTATTTTGCGGTCTATTGAGGTGTCTGCCTTTATGCAAATGTGGTTCTGCCTTTTGTAAGTTCTGAATGGCAGAAGGTGTGTAGTGTTAGCTGAAGGTCTTATGTGATTTTAAAATCGTTGTAGAGTCATAGTCATTACTTGCTCTTCGCTCTATAACCAAAAGTGATATCACTCCCATGTAATTAGTTTTACGGATGCTTGATCAAAGGTGTCATACACAAAGACCCCTATGGCATTTGAGCTTTATTCATTGCACTTTAACTAGCGGGATGTTCAGTGTTCGTATTGATTACGTATTAAGTCTACAAGCCGCTATTATGATGTCAGTCTGGGCCCACGTTGGGTGCCATTAGCGTTTCCGACCCTTTGTGTTTCGGTGTATAATTAAAACTGTATTATCGGATTTACATTAATAATAGATTCGGATATTAAAGCGTGTTTGGTGGAATTGAAAATCTAATTTTAGTTTGTTGATTAAAATTATATTGTTTTAACGAAATCTATTAATGGCAGCCGTTGTTAGGATGCTCGTTATCTGTTAGCGTGAATGAAACCAAAATTAATTATGCCTTCATACTTCTTTGTAAAAGATGACAAAATACAAAACAGTACACACAAGGCAATTCAAGCAGAACCCCATACACGTTAAACAAATTAAAAGCAAATTATACTTTCTGAGTGTGTAGTGTAATTTTCAAGTGCGGAGCTGCGGAAAGGGCGTGTTGCCCGGTCGACGGTCGGCGCACGATTGGCTGCCATTTAACATGTATTGCAGGAAATTGGCGCGCGCCGCCATTGCTGCCAGCTCGCTTGTACCGTTTGTGTTATAATTAGTCTCGACAAACTTGTGCTGGGATGCTACTTGACAAATTCAATGTGGAAATGTGTTCGAATATGTTAGGGTACATTTTTGTAGTTCATACTTTGCGTTGTTTTCGTGTGTCTTAAAAGGTTTAAATTATTGTTTTGTTTTGTTGTTATAAATCCCTTAAAAGGCATGGTTATATATTCTTTCGTCTGAGGTCAAAGTTGAGGTTTTAAGACTATATAAGGACTACAAAAAACGTATTTTTTTTAAGTCCCTACGCTTCACCAATAAATATTTCGGATTTATGTCATTAAATCGATATAGAAACAAGTTTCTTAGCTGACAGACGAAATAAATTGAAATTACTTAAACCAGTACTTCCTTTAGACTAGCCACTTTGTTCAAGGCTAAAAGCAAGAACAGAACGCGAGTGCGTTTAAATTCTTGAACAAGCTTCTTGCAGTGGACATATGTGCTATGCATTATTGTAAGTGCACCGGATGCAAGCCATTTCTAGCGATGTTCTAAATTATTTATATTTTCGAATTACTGTAGCTTCGTATAACCATTTATAAATAGACGTACCTACTGTTAACAAGTTACAGTTATTTTCTAAATCTGAAATAGCAATATAAACAACTGAGAAAAGGCTAGGCAGAAGATGAAAAAAACTGATTATTTTGCTTCCAAAAACTTAATAAAAAAAGATAGTCCTCATTAGGTGTTAGTAAAATAACACGA